>NC_082347.1:17216407-17875907 GCF_027477595.1 Haemorhous mexicanus | reverse complement strand
CTTGTCACTTTGCTAATTGCTTTACAGGAGCCTTGATGTTGCAGCTGTGGCAGAAAGTAAATATGTGGCTGTTAGCACCTGAGAATGAAACTTTATTCTTTCAGAAAGAAAGAAAATTAATCTGTCTGTGTTTGCTGTTGATTTTATATGGTAAATTATATCTTCTATCAACAAGTTATTGTTTGCAGGCTCTATATGTATATCTCAAGATGTTTGTGGTTCATTAACTCCATGAAGGTTGTCAGAAGCTAAATTAGCCTTGTGTTTTACCTGTTTGTGCATGTTCATCCTCTTGTCCCAACCCAGATGAAGTGGATTGATGGCAGACAAAGTTGAGGAGGTGCAGTCTTGCCTTTATAGATAGATTTTTTTTTAAGCATGTTTTCCTTATTGCAGCCCAGAAGTGTTGTCTTCACTGCAAAGGGAGACAATAGACTGTATTTTTAATGTTGGTCCCCTGTACTAGTTTTCAGATAAATCACTAAAAGAGCTCTCTGTTATATACCATGAAAATGATTTTGCTCAGTACCTTTCTAATTTCACGTTTAAAATCCTCATAACAAAAGAGTTAGGAACTGATTTCTGACAAAGGAAAACTACTCTCACACTTCCAGATCTAAGGTTCCTTTTTGGTGTCTGCCTGGCAATTAGCAGCTGTGAAAATCAGCTCGTGGTAGGAGGAGCTGAGGCACCAATTGCACTGTTTGAAATTCGGGTCTCAGCAGGCAGGGCAGGAGCAGAGAACCCAGCTGCCCTTTTGGCAAGAGGAGCTCTTCCCTCTTGGGCCACAGGGAAGAGCTGCAGTTCCTCTGACCCCAAGGGCTGACTGGCTGAGCACGAGTGACCCTCAGCATTTGTGCTGTGATGAGATTTTTAAAAAGTATTGTCCGGGTATGAAAAAGAAAAGTTACCAGAATTAAGAAACAAGGAAGAACTATTTTGCTAATGCAATCTGATGACAGTTGTGTGGCCTCAGCTCTCAGGTCTATAAATAAAACCTCATTTTCTCTTTAATCTGACACATGTTTTCAAGTATTACATTTTATTGCAGCAAATTATTTTGTGGCTGTTTCCTTTTTCTTTTCCTAGTCATACAGATTAAATTCTGCACTCTATTAGATGCTTGTTAAATCTTCAGCAAAAAACCTACTATGGGTTTACTATACTGTAATTGTCATATTACGTTTAAAATAAAGAATACTTGAATATAGGATTTTTAAAAGCCAGTATAACAAAGAAATACTAATGGAATTATTAAAAAAGAAATGTGGAGGGCAGATAGATTTCCAGTTTCCCTTGCAAGGCACTGGCAGTCTGTTTTTGCAGGTCACTCGAGCTCTAATACTGCAGAGCATTTTGTTTCAAATGTTGTGTGTAAAACTCCATGAGTTTAGGTTCTGACCCTTTATCTCCCCGTGCCTTGTGAGAAAATGAGTATCTGCTGCAGGGAAATGCTTTTCTGGGGCCTTGAGATTTTGAAATTGAATGGCATTGTCTGTCTTGTCTGCTCATCTCTTAGTCCTTCATGCTTTCTGTCAACCTGTCTATTCATACTGAATTATGTCTGCCTTCACATGAAGATTGAGTCACACTGATTAGAATCAATCATCTATAATTGATGACCATGTTTGATTTAGCTGTTTATGACAACATTATTTCTTTAAAGATGCCAAATTTGTATTGTAAGCCTGAAGTGAATTGTAGCTGCCTGTGTTTAATTGCAGTTGTTAGCCTGTTTGCTATTCCAGCTGCTGTTTAAAAAACTTCTGGTGTGAGTTTGCAGTCTTGCAGGCAAAAGTGCATTGTTCCTGTAAGAATTCAGAGGATATTTGATGGAGGATTACGTGACCAGCATCAGAAGGAACACTGTGAGAATGTAGAGTGCTGTGTGTGACCCATAGAGAAAATGGTAAAGTGGGAGCCAAAGTTCATCTGGGGGGTTTAGTAAGCAAATATCCACCCTAGTGAAATAGGATCATTTTTCATAGCACTTTTCTTTCCCCTTTGGGGCCTGCTCAGACATCATGCTGTTTCTAAATTATTAAATTAGGTCTTCCTTGATCATCCAAAGGTCATGGTGCCTAATGTGTGTTAATGTGATGAAGTGTCAGGCGCAATTAATTTCAGTAGTAAAACATGGGTTTATGGTCCTGAATGCAATAAATTCAATGTGCTCTGGACTGCTGCAGTTGGGGAAATTTCTGCACCATTAAGGTTTGATGAGGAAGTTCATGTCCTCTTTGGGTAGGAAGGGGGAGCACTGGGTGGAAGGTAGGATATGCTTCACCTTTGTGATTACTATTGCTCCTTCTTTGAGAGATGATACATCAAATGGATGTATAATCTCAAAATTCTGCTTTCCTTCTCAGGCAGAGCCAGGCAGTAGGGTTTTGCACAGTTTGCATATTCTCTTAGCTGGTATCTTTATGTTGAGAACATTCCAAGGCACATTTTAGGCATCAAAACATCTTTAGTCTTGATTCTGGGAAGAGTACATGCTGCCAGAAACAGATCTGTTCTATACAGCTTGCTACTGAATTTCAAACTTCTGCTCTGAAAAATTCAGGTACAGCTAGATATGGATGATAGAAATGGGTAACCACAGGGGAGTAGTAAACTGACTAAATTGACATGCTCTGTAATCTGTCTAATGGGGCAAGATATTATGATTTACTGTAACTGTTTGCATTTCCTTTCTGTAGGCAGGAGGAAAAAAGTAATGGTAGCAGATAGGCAGAAGGAGATGGATCAGTTTCAATTGAAAATTCTGGTAGCTTTTGAAAGATGAAAAGCAATGTCTAATTGGGGTAAATATCACTGACAAACCAAAGATCCCTGTATAAGCTCATTTACATTTGCAGTATATCCTGAATTGTTGAAAATTTAGGACAATGTATACAGAAACAAGCACTTTCAGTAGCAAGGAAGTAAACAGTTTTCTCTTATGAAAAATGATCCTTCTGGGAAAAATACTGCCCTCCTAAGTGGCCATTTGATGTTCTTAATAGTCCTGTATTATTCATGGGGAATCATTTCTCATAAGTTGTGGTTTCATAATGGAAAAAGAAGCTTCCTCTTCTCTGGGAAGAAGGAAGAGACCATGCAAATCTTTTTGCACATAAAAGAAGTTAGCCAAATTTTGATGCCTGGCTTCCTCTGACGCAGGAATTCTCTTTGGTTGAGAGCAAAAATGAAAACCTTGAATAAAAACGTTCAAAAATGAAAGTTTGTGATGAGCAAAATTCTAGCTCCAGCTTGATGGTTCTTAGTCCAGTGTCATGCAGTTTTCCAGGGAAATCTGCTGAAATATACTGGTGACACAAATAATGGGAGGCATATTTAATTTTGAGGCAGATAAAGAAAAAGTAGAGAGCAGTAGGCAGATCAGAAGAGTGAGGCTGAAGAAGAGTAAATGCCACAGTGATCCCTTTGGGAGCAGTTAATCAAATGTATAAATATAAACTCAGAGAGTGCTGATTAGGAGATGGAAATGAAGAATTAATGGAGGGGAAGGTGTAGTTTAGGGTGAGCATCAAATTGAACTTGGCTGTATGAGTCGATAATGCCACGAACTGCAGTGCTGTGGTGTATAAACAGGAGAACTTGGTGTAGGAGGGCTGTCCCCACAGTGCTGAAAGTACACCTGGAAAGCCCCTGCTTTGGTCTCTGCACCTGTAAAAATAGCTCAAATGACTGCTACAGCAACAAGGAAAATCAAACCTTAAAGATGCAATCAGAATAATAAAAGTCCATTTTTCTCTCATTTGTGTAAAGGGTGCCTGGCACACTACTGCCATCATATAGATTTAGAAAACAAGATGTGTAAAGTCAACCAGTAGTGCCAGGTCATGCTGTTTAAAAAGGACAGTCTTTATTCCCTTTTCATTTGAAAATAAATAAAGCTTCAGAATCTGGGGAGGAACCCCAGTTTTTCTTGAATCTTTTAGAATATTCAGTTCTAACTTTCAGCTTTTAGTTCCAGTAAACAGCCATCTGAACACAGAACAAACAAGGAGGTCATGCTACACTGGCAACAAGGATGTTATACAAGCCCTTCCAAAGTTATCAGTAATAGCAGATGTTGGAGGCAAATCTTGCATAATTTTAACTGTGATTTGTTTTTTTAACAAAACCAGAATTTGAAAAAAATTGAGTTTCTTTCCAAAACATGTCAAACTATTTGTTTATAGATAAAGTATTTACTGTGGAAAAACTTGACTTCGTATTTTGACAAGAAATGCAGAATGTATTCTGGTAGGACATTGGTCTACAAACTATGTGGTAGATCTCACTAGATTTCTTCTGCAAATTTCTCCTGGTTTTTGGATTTGGGTTTTGGATTTTTTTCCCTAACATTGATACTAAATGTATTTATAAAAAACAAAAATGAAAAGGCCCATGTAAACCATAATAAAGCCCTAAGTCTACCAAAGTGCATCAGCAAGTCAGGACCTTATTGGTTTTAATATATGAATTTAATTTATTAATTTCAGGATTTAAAGTTAGATGTGTGCAGCAGGTGATTTGCAAAATCAAGGCCATAATAGAGATGTTGTCTGGGCGGATTCCTTATTAAGGATTTAACTTCTGTTCTCTTGGAGGGGATGGCTTATGTCCTGCATGTCTGTTGTACTGTGTACAGGGTTCATCAGTCCCTGTTTAGGACATTGGCACCCATTTATGAAGTTCCTTACTGGTTAATGCTTTGCAAAATTTTGTATGCATGAGGTGAAATCTCTGCCCTATTGAGTCACACTAGAAAGTACCCAATTGAGTCCTCTTTTCAATTCTGAGACCAAATCCTTCATGGTTTTGCTTTGAGCTGCTTTGTTACCTTCCCAGGAGACAAGAGTTTGTTAACTTTCCTTGGTGGCATTTTTGATCTTAACACGAAGCTTCCTTCCAGATCTGCAGACTATTTTAAAGAGGGTAATGAAGCCAAAAGGAAAAGGAAAATGTAAGTCTGACTGTCTATAGGCTGAAAGATTATCATGCAGGAGTCCAGCATTCCTGGAACATGCTAAGAAATTTATAAGTCAAAAGAAGTTGACATCTGTTTGCCTAAAACTCTGACTTTGTTATTTTGGCTTCTTATAAAATGGGAAAAACTGTATGGGAGCTGTACAGAAAAAAAAAAAATTGCATTCTGATGATGCTTTTACTTCCTCTGAGAAGCCTTTCCTAGTAGAAGTTTACCTGCCTGATTCTGTAGTACTGTGTGTTTCCAATCCCAGGTTGCAGCCTGGCCTCAGGATGCTCAAAATTTGGCTAAGATGTGTTCCAAGCTTAAAAAAAAAAAAAAAAAAAAAGAAAAAAAAAAAAAAAAAAGCTTTTTAGGAAATCTGCCCAGATTTCCTGAAAGGTGCTCCCATATCCATCTTACTGTCTTGACTTCCATCTTTTTGTGATGAAAGGTGAATTCAAGCAGCCTTGCTGATCTGGAATTCATCAGGTAAGGTTTATTGGTTTCCCCTCTCCAAATGGGATATTTTTTGTGGTGTTAGATGTGTCCAAACCTTTCTAGCTGTTCACATGGCAGAGGAGATTGGGTTCTCTGAAGCCTTTCCATTCCCTCAGCCCAGTGTGTCACAACAGCAGCTCTGATTTTTCACTTCTTGTAAGAAACCGGGATTGCAAACAGGAACTTAAGACTACAAGGGAAAGAAACAGACTGCAGGTTTGAATGAGGCAGAGCAAGAATGTCTAAGTCTGCTCCTCTTAGGGCTGTATTTTGGCACTCTGACTCTTGGCCAGCATATGTCCCTGTTCAGCAGAAGGAATCATTCAAGCAATCTGTGCTTGTCAAAGTCTAAATTAAAATGCAGCTCTCTTATCCTGGCTTTTTTTTTTGTCCTAGGCTTTTACAGCATGTTTCCTGCTAGTAAATTAGAGAGCAAGGAGGCATTTATTTTGGTGATAATTGAGATTATTGATTATGTGTTTTGCATCTTGTGCATCTTTTAGTCTATGAAATGAGTGGGGTTTTTATCATTTGTGTCTCAAGGGAAAAAGAATCAGGTGATAACATGGCTTCCATACAAGGACAGTCCCTCTAGCATAATGATTGTCTTTTGAGACAAATGTAAATGTACTCTCTTTCAATTAGCTGCATTTATGATGATGATTTTGTGTGTGTCTCTTAACCTGCAGAATCTCCACTGAATGGTATCAGAATTCAGTCCCGTGGCTCATAGCTGCATTGCATTTTATTGCAATCACCTCCATTATGAGAAAACCTCTTAATTATGCTCAAAATTCTTTGAAGTTGAGAACAGTGTTGCAATGAGTCAAAATGTATATATGGTATTTTCCCAAATGGCACAGAAGTGAGGAGTACAAGGCGGTGTAGGAACATACAGTGCTATGGAACTTGGAGAGTTTAGTTATTTCAGGGAGCAGAACTGTTGACTAGAATTCAGATATAAATTCAGATTAAACTCCCTGTGCTGCAGCTGACTAGTTGAGTGACCTTAGGGAATGCCCTTATTCTTCTCACACATTTTCCCCTTTGATAAAATAAGAATAATGTAACTGCAGAGAGGTTAAATCATACTTTCCCTAAGTGCTTGGAGATCCCTTGAGGAAGGGTGTGTATAAATGTGATTATTTATTTTTTCATCACTTTAATCTTTTTAAATGACTGAGTGTTGCTAAATTCTGTCAGTTTAGAAGCATTTAGATGTAGTAAAATTACAGATACAATTTTTCCAAATAGCAGTATTAACGATGTTTTGAATCTGCAGTTCTAAGGGAATTGGGAGGAAATTAGGGTTACAGGTGTAGTGATAGCTGTCACAGAATATCTGTGACAGAATTTCAAATATAGTCCCCAAGGAGAGATGCACAGGGTCTTCAAAGAACTTTAGGAATGAATGTGGCAGGCTGGTCTGCTTTGTTCACCTGGTTTCTTACATTTGTTCTTTGATCTTTTAATGTGCAAGGATTGGTGTTTTAGTCTTAAATGCACTTTGGGTTATATTTGATTTTTAAGCTTGAAAAGTAACTTCTTGAAAGAAAGCTTGTGTTTTTGTTGGCTTGTGGAGGGGCAGGTGAGAGAGGGAGGCTGAACATAAAAACTGTTTTCAAGAAATATTTGTGAGATGCTACAAAGCTGGCCATTACAGAAATCCTCATATTAGCTTAGCAAGAAGTGCTCCCTGTTGTTCAGAAAATTGCAACTTTTTGAAAGCACTCTGGCCTCAGAAAGCAGCCATAATAGCCAATACTGACAGATGGTATTAAACACACAGGCAGGGAACCAACATGGTTTTGATACTTTACTCCCATTCCAAGCTCTCTCAGTGCATGCCTCCTGGGTTAATTGCTTGAGCTCTCACAGAAGGAATCCTGGCTTCTGGTGCAGCAGCTTGTCACAAGGAGCGGTAAGAAATCACACAGGATTCGGAGCCTGGAGCCTGTGAATGTGTCACCCTGGAAACCGCTTGCACCTGCAGGAGTGAGTCATGAGCTGAGCACTTGGAGGGTGATTTTTACGGTAGCATCAGAAATTCCTCATCGACAAAGCCACAGAGAACAGAGAAGAGCTTTGTTCTGCCATCTCAGCTGCTGGGTGGGCAGGACCAGGGGCACCTGCTCCCCTTGTGTGTGTCCCACTGCAGGGTGCCCGTGCACCCACCAAGGGTCCACATCCCTCACTGCACGTGCACTCTCCTAGGTGGTGATCCCTGTGCCTGTACTTGATCTACAGGAAAACAAAACAGCCTGTCAGTAGCTGCAGGATTGCAGCTTTAAGGTTGTCAGGCACTTGTTAAAAAAACAAACGTGAAGACCTTGACTGCAGTTTAAGAAAGTCACCTCTCAGAAGTAAAGTGTATTGTAAAATTCAGAGTCAGTACTACATTAATATTGATAAACTGGTCTTTTATTCTGCAGGTATCTTTCTAATCAGAATGGTATTTGTCCTCTTACAAAGCTCATTTCATTTGAGAAGCAGGTGCTTATAAATTAGATAGCTTCAGTGACTTTAGAGTGGAACAGACAATTAACACCAGCTGAAGATTTGTGCTTGAAAGTTTTACCAACCAGATATTGCTGTTTTGTAGCACCTTTCATCCATGTCTCACAGTGATTTGCAAACATTAAGTTTCACAGCACCCCTCTGATGTATGTAAGTGTTGTTAGTCTTAGAAATGTGTGAAATATTCATGACAAAATTGGAGGCATTCATTTTACCCCCCCCCCCCCCACAAACTCAAAAATATTAAGTAAATACAAAGTTATTTGAGGTTATCTGCATTGGAAGATTTGTCTTTTTCCTCTCTTTGCATGTATCTGTTCACAGCCAAAATGTCAATAATATTTGTGCATAACCTCCTTCTTATTGTTCCAATTTTCATTAGGAGTGATTGGTTTTCTTTCACATAGTTGTTATATTTTAATTCTTTGCACTTTCTTGTTAGCCAGTTCTAAATAGCTGTCCACTGTGAAAGGAAATGAGGCAGGTGTCTCCTGTTCTTTGAGAAAACTACATCTTTGGGTAGAATTTATTGCCAGATTTGGGCAGATTCATTGCCAAGCTGTAAAGGGAGGAGGAAGCTCTATGGCAGGAGAGCTTGCTGTTGTTTGATTCTACCATAACTGCAAAGACATGACACAGAACACACCCATGGTTTGTACCACCATGTGCTAGCATTAGTAGGTGAGACGAACATGGAGGATTTGGAGGTGAATTTCCCCTCCCCATACTTTGTCATACCACAGAGGAGTCACAAACCCAAGCCCAGTATTTCTTTGGGGTGAAGCTGAACTAAAAGGGGCACCCCAGGCACAGGTGGGCCATCAGCTCATGGCCCATGGGACTTGGCAGCTGCTGTTTTGTTTCCCAGGACCACTTGTCTTGCCCTGCACTAATGGGGGCCTCCAAGTCCCAAATATGCCCTTTGTTGCCAAACTCTGTCTCAGCTCCCTGACATTTTTAGGATGGCCAGAATTTAAAGAACCAGAACAGCTCTTTTTTGTGTCTCCCTCACCCCATGTGGTAGGGAGGGGATGTCAGAAGGACTTGAGTGACCTTATTTATTTTCTGCACTATGGTTTTTCATTGGAACATGCTTCATCTTACGTTGGAGTCTGATTTGTTTACTCTCTGTGCCATTTAAGCACAGATTTTTTTGCTTGGTTTAGTAGGTAATTAAGATTGTTCTCTTTAAAACTAGTTTGCATGTTTTAGTGTGGCTCTAAAATAGCTTGGGTTTTGCTGGTCTAACCAAGCTGTAGCTAAACCACATGTTGTTAAGATTGTCAGTGCTCTCTGTTTTAATTCAGTTTTTCAGTCGAATTGACGAAGCAGCAGGAAGAGGAAGTGATGGCTGCTGAAACAAAGGTTTTATTGGAGCATTAGGACTGTCCACATTATTCTCTGGACTGGGATCTCACAAGTGTGTAGCAAAGAGGACTACAGTGAAACTAAGATCCAAGATACTGAATGATTCATTGCTTCCTATGTCTGCTATAATCCATATAATTTATCACAACTGTCTCTGGGAACTTTGTTCACTGTATTGGGGTCGCAATGCTTTACGCCCTCCAGTTCAGACAGCAGGACTTGGGAGAGTTTTCTTAAGGAATAGTTGACTTTTCTGATGAAAATTAAGAAGAAAAGAAGTTATGACCATTGATATTATCAGGACATTTTGCACTGTATAAGTATTTTAAGCTGGGGAATGTCCTTTTAATACTCTATATTATTCAATTGCTTTGTTAAGGCTTGGAGGGTTCAAAGTTGAGTCAGTGTGAAGAAAACAGAAGCAAAACTTCAAAAGACCAGGAAAAAAATACAGTATTTTAGAAGCCTATCCCAATGTGTAGTTCAGTGTCAAAAGGAACCTCCCTACCCCCACACACCTCATAAAGGAAAGGGTTTGACTGTTATTTTGATTTGCTTATTTTCAGCAAATGAAACGATAATGAAATTTCACATCAGGAAGATTTATGTTAGTTGTGGATGGCAGAGGAAGAAAGGAGGCTCTGCAGCCATGTGGACATATGTGAACATGCTATTTTTTAGCCCTTTGTTTGTTTAGATACCTAGTGGATGGAATTTGATGGGTTAGCAGAATTTGGGAGATTTTTTTCTCTTTGATATTTTAACTGTAACATTTCCCTGTAATGCTAATACTCTGTATTTGCAAAGAAAATTCAGGCTTTGCACTAAGCCTGCAGTGGTAAAAATAATTTTAAAAAAATCAATGTTATCCTTTTCCTATTATTTATAGAGTGATAGTGGTACTGAACAACTATTCCTGAAAGGCTGCAAGCAGCTATTTGGAAATGAGTTGCAGATTTCCTTGGTCAGAAAACGATGCACTTGCTGAAGTCCTGTTTGAGCTCAGAATGGTCACACACTGCAGTTCTGCAGTGTTTCCCACCAGGCACTTTGGGACTCTGGCTTGGACCTGTCTGTCTCTGGAAGGGCCTCTGCAATGATGACTGAGCAGCATTTTCCCATCCTGGAGCTGCCAGGTGATTCTGCTGAGGAGGATATATGGGAAATTACATCAGTTCATACAATAGACCTAGGGACATTCTGCAGAAATGCTCTGCTGAATCACCCTGGTAACCAGCCCAAGTGCAAGTCACAGCTCTGCAAAAAAAAACCCCAAGAAAGTCAGGACAGAAGGGCAGGTGGCTCTCTAACAAGAAGGAAAACCAACCTATCAAACCCAGCAGGCTCCAGTGGCATCTTGAGTATGTATGAGAAAAGAACGAGAAAAATGGGGTGCTCTGTAACTGCAGGTTTTGGAAGAGGAAGATGAAACAAGCTCAGATGCAAACTTTCAGCTCCCTAGTATATTGAAGAGTTTGTCACACTGGAAGGTATTAGGTAGAGAAAATCAAATATATTTCGTAGCTGTTGATTTTTAAAGAGCAAGAGGACATAAAATTTTAATTTCTAGTAAGGTCCACATGGCCGGCGTAATGTTGTGTTGTGCCATAATCATTAATTTGAGGAAGAGTGTTGTGTTAGAATCTAATCTACTTAGGATCAGTTCCCTTTTTAGCCACTACTGTATTTTAAAAAGGCAATTTTTCAACCCTTTGCTAATGTAATTTATCACCTACATCCATGGCTCTGACAAGATACTGGCTCTTGTGTTATGCATAGTAATTGCTGCTGCCCTCTCTGAATTTACTCTGTGTTTTTATAGCTGGGCTACTTCTGCTCCCAGATCTGCTTTTCTGCCAAGGATATTATAATGAAACACAAATGTCACAATTTTTCACCACATGGAACATATCCAGTCTGTGATTCTCTCTGTAAAATGAGGCATAAATATACTTGGTATAAAGTGTGTTATATCCTCAAAATGAAAATGTAAATATTTGATGTATTAACTGGGTAGGGGAATGACATATAACAGGGTAACTCATTAGGGACCAGGTACAAAAAAAAAAAGGCAATCAGATCTCTGATTAAAAGCTACTTACCAGTGGCTGCTGGATGCATAATTAAGGCAGATTCTTTACAGACTTCAGTTTATGCAAGATGATTACAAATACTTGGTATTTGAGAAGTTTGTTCACATGATAATTAATTTTAGGCTTCTTTAGCTTTCTCAAAAAGAAGGGGTATAGCAATAACATGATTTAGACACAGAGATCTAAGCTCAGTTTTTCAGCCCGAGAATCTAACAAATCATCCAACTTTCAATATTTTCCAATTATAATTCATAGTTACAATTAAGTTGGAGAGGTCTGAAAATTAAAATACAACTCAGCTTTGATACATTGGTAACTTAAAATCCATCAGCCAGGGTAACTGTAGCATATCAGCTCTCCTTATGGAAAATGTAATGGAAAATCTATGAGATTTAAATATGTAGAATTTACCAGGACTTTCAGAGCATCTTTGGTAGAAATTTCATTGGAAAGCAATACTCATGCAAATTATTACATACAATGAGTTGTATATGGAAAAGTTCTTCACCTGAATAGCTCTATCAATTATAAAAGCCCTGAGAAATCCTGTGTGCATTTTTGAAATACATATTTAAGTATTGAATGCAGAGCTTTTGATCATAGGGATGACAAGCAATTTCAATTCCTTTGCAGCCTTCCTACCTCAGATGCTCATAGGGAGAATTTGCAACCTCTTTGCTTATTGCTAAAAGTGAAGTTCTCATGTTAGGGCAGCAGACATCCAGAAATTGGAATCTCATCATGAATATGAACATCCAGCTGGGATTAAATCCCAGCAATGGAGCACAAAGGGTAATGCATTAAAGCTGAGTTCTCATTAGTGAATTGAACCTTGGCATTGTGGAAGGTACAAAATGTCTATTTTGTAGCCACCCAGAAATTAAAAGAGTAAGAGTGGAAGAAAATGAGCAAAGCTTCTGAGAATGAGGCCTTGAAAATCACAAATGTGTTTGTTCAGGAGGATGTTTTTAATGAAGTGCTAAAGACACCAGTCAAACCAATTCATTTTCCTGCAGTTTGGATAACTGAGGTTAGAAATATTATAATCTCATTCCCTCCTCTTAAATTTAGTGGCATAGACACATATATTGGCCTGAGGACAGTTCTGTTCTGTAGAACTTTAGTCTTCTTACATTTATTACCTCTATGCTGTGACCGAAACAAAATTGTACTTAGGGTTTACATAACAGAATTTTTTCTAGACAGGCATTTGTTTTTAATTTCTTTTACCAAATGAGTCTACAGATTTGTGGCCACAAATCAACTAAGTTGACATATGAAGTGGGTGTATGTATATTTGCCAGCCCACACTGTATCTTGTGAATAGGAAAGGGTTTGAAGCCCACCACATTTATGAGAATATTCACTTCATTTTTCTGTATTGTCAGCCTAGGCCACTGACTTCTGTGAACTTGGTTCAAAATAATTGTTCTCTTTAGAACTACAGTCATTGCTCATTGTCTGAGGCAGTCAACACAGACAGCTTGGCCATCCAAAGGAAGAAGAAGCAAAGAAGAGAAAAGTTGCTGGTTCTGGGATATTTTTCCTGTGTGCAGCTCAGCTCAGGAATTGCATAGTTTCACAGGTAGAAAAAGAATATTTCGTCCTCAAAGCACGTGAATGCAAATGATCTTGTAGCACATATAGAAAGTATGGATATGATTTTGTAAGTCAATAGCTACTAATCCAAACTGAAAATGGCTCACTATTTTGATCTCTCCACGGGGAAAAAGAAGGAATCCAAACAGCTCTGCCTGAAATGTCAGATCTAGAAGCAGAGGTGAGAGCTGATATCTGTACATCGATTGCCGTGTACAGTCTGGTACTGGTCTGTTTTGACATGTGGCTAATTGTGGCTTTTAGGAACAAGTGGAAAAAACCAAACAAACCTCACGTGTGTCTCATCTGTCACCATGTTAATTAGTGTGAAATTCATCTACTGCACACAACTCTTCAAAGCGAGGAGGCTTTTTTCAAGATCCCTTCTGATGCAGAGGGCAGTGCTGTGCACAGAAGTGGTGCAAGCTAAGTAGTGACAAAAGTCAGCCCTTTTAATCTTTGAAGACCCCTGTCACTGATGCTCTGTAAAAAGCCAGAAAGATTCTGTTATCAAGTTGCTTTTCTACAGCTGGTGGCAGTGGAGTTTTTAAGGATTTATGCTGTTGTGAAATAAAACTTATCAGTGTTTATTTATTTCCTCGTGGCTGAGACTGTAAATAAGCATTTGGCTTCCCATCTCTCCAGAATGGACATCCTTGTCCTACAGGAGGGAAGTTGAATAATTCAGGTGGATATACTTTTTTTTGGTCAAAGAATAACTGAATTACTGATCCATAAACCAGGTTATGACCACTTGTACCATTGCATTTCATGTGCAGTGCCAAACCAAGCTACTGATTGGTACCTGAGGGTTGGCCAGTTTACTTTGCAAAACTTGTCTTGAATTGATAGTGTTGGCAGTGTAATTTTCACTGGCTTGTCAAATTACAAATGAAGATATGAGTGATGCTCTACAGTGTTATTTAAAACTCTTGATAATTAAGTTTTCAAATTCTGTTTACTTAGTGTATTGCACATCATTCTGGTATATCAGGAAATTTTTAAGAAGAGAAAGAGAGGATCTTAATGTGAGAAGGAATTTGAATTGGATGCCAGTTTGATGACATACCTAAGCATTGTATTGGACTTGACAGCTGTATCTAGTGTCATCTTTGGTATGTCACATCTCAGGGAAAGAAATCAATATATTTTGATGGGGAACTTTCACCTCTGAACAAAATTTTGATTGTGGGTAAGGTGACACAAAATTAGTTAAATAGATTTGCTGTGGATTTGATAAAATCTGAGTGAACAAGATAAAATCTGGCTGAGAGCCCACCAAATGTTCCAGAGCTGCCCACTTCCTATGAGATGTGATACTGTTTTCCCTCTATTTTATGAATTTATGCAACAATAAACTCCTCTCTTCAGAGAAATCTTTTTTGAGCTCTCCTATATGAAATGCAAAGGTACTCTCCCTGCCTTGTTATCCAGATCCCATTCACCATGTGTGAAGTTATGACATTTTATTCTTTGTGTAAATGTATTATAGGGAAGTAAAGTAAATAAAAGGTAATGAGAAGATGAGCTTTGATGGTACTGTAGAAGGAGTGCAGTACTTCAGTGAAACAAGTGACAGCCAATAGTGCTGCTCTGTTTAATCTTTTCAAACACATTTTGCATTTCATTCTAATGCTTTGCATTAATTCATGTATAATATGCCTGTTGCTAACAGGTTTATTTAAAACTCATTTAAAGTTATAAAAAATGAGATTTGCATAGAAAAAGTCTTTGGAACTTTGTATTTCCTCCTTTTTCCAACACTCAATGTACACAACAAAAGGCTAGTGTGGTAGATGTCCATCAAACTTCTCTTGGCATTCCTTGTCAGTATTTCTCAAAAACCTTTATGTGAAGGAAGCAGGCAACTCCAGGGCTGCCAGCTCACCAGGGCTGGGAGCCTGAGGCAGTCCTAGCTGCCCTTACTGGGAATGGCACCATGAAAAAGGGCTTCAGCATGCTGGAGAGGCCCCATGGTCCAGTGATCATTATTCCTGAGCAGGAGACTCTGGTGTTTGTGGAGGTGCCAGGCAGAGGGCCTGGAGGGGGTGGCTGTCAGCTGGTGTGCAGAGCAGCACCTGCTTGGCTCGCCCGAGCACCCAGATCACCCTTGTGCTTCTGTGGATCCCCTCTGGCACTGGAAATGCAGCTTTTTTCCTCCTGCTCATCTAGTTTTTGGCTGTATTCCTAATTCTGCCCAGGAGGAGGCATTTGACTAACAGTTGTTAAAAATTTGGGGATGTGGATACCTGCCCATTTGACACTGGGCAAAAAGCATGAATAACTCATGAGGTATCTTAGCTGTGCCTAAGTGTCTAAAAGTCTTTTCCTTGCTGCTGCCCTGCAGTAAATCTTCCATTATTCATTGTGTTATTTACACTCTAGTATATGTATTTATGCTACAGTATGAAGCTGTTTTGTTGAAAACACTGTAACCTTTTTAACCTGCTTGCCTTTCTTGCTTATCATATTTTTTAATGATTTTTCTGTGGTACAATAGGGAGCAATGGTTGCCACAGGAACTGCAATTTTGAACAAGCAGACACGTAGTTGTCGCTGTGCCATCTGAGAGCAGAGGGACAGCACAGGCAGCTCCATGAGGGACAGGGGTCATTCTGTCTGCAGTAGAGACATCAGTTTTCTAGCCACATCTTTCTAGTTATACCGTGTTTTTGGGGTAATTTTTGCTGCATACTTTCTGGAGGTCAACGCATTAGATATTGTCAGCTGGCTTCAAGGAATAAATGTTTTGCTTTTGAAATTACTAGATGGAAATTTGTGAGCACTCTGCTGGCAGCAGAGGTGTTTTGGACGTGTTGTCTGCAGACTAATGGGCACAGCACTCTGGGACCTTGCAGCAGGTCAGCTGTAAAAAGTCAGGCTTGTTAAGGAGCACACATTTCTCTCACACTTGGAATCCAGCTATTGACATCAGTGCTTCCACTGAGTCACGAAGCGAGTGAGCCCTGGGCTGCTGGCATTTAACTGGGTAAACATCTTCCGTGGGCTGAAGGAGCAGAGGTCAGCATGTTATGAATGTTTCTTCTTCTTCCTGGGAAACCATTTTCTGTACTGCCTGTGAAATTCTTGTCCCTTTCTTCTCCACTCCCATAATTTGGGGTGATCACAGCTCCCTCAGTGGTCCCACCTTTATAGTCTGATGTGAGCAGCTGGGACCTTGCTGGAAGTACATACTAAATTCACCTGCTTCCTTTCCTTGACCTGCTGGCAGAGAGAAATTATTCCTCACCATTTTGAAGAGAGGGTTCTCCTTCATTTTCCTCTGTAGCCGGCTGATCTCAGGGAAGAAATGAAACAACTCCCCTCTAGCAGTCCATAATGGTCACAATGAAGGAGGAAATCATCTAAGGAGAGAACAAAGCTGGGAAGGACAGCAATGTGTTTGAAGGGGTATGGGGAGGGGAAAGACAAAAATCTTTTTCTGTTATTAGTAAGTCAACTCAAGCAAGTGTTTCTTTGGCACATGCCTTTCCCACTTGATATGTTGCAGTTTTTATTAGGATTTCCCCAATTTTGTATTTTTTTAAACAATTTAGATACAACCAGTTATTACAGCTAGTTTTTTTCATTGTTTGGCTTGCAAAGCAGAAATCGTCCGATTAAAATGATTTCTTGTTTGATGATTTTTTACGAGTTATTTTTAGAAAAGCATGTGCTCTTCCAGAAGCAGAACAAAAAAGACAAACTTGTTGTGGAAAAAAAAAAAAATAGAGCTATTACACAGGTTGGACTGAAACAACCTCCACAGTACAGATTTAATTTATCAGTCCTAGAAAGCAGGGGTTGTGAACCAAAGTTAATGAAAAGTCAAGACCAGTGTTATTTTATGGAACTCATTCCATGTGAGGCTGCTAAGAACAAGCATTGAACCTCTAAAGAAAGGACTAGGATGGCTTATAAATGTAAAGTGTATTCCTGGATAAAAAAATCAGCTGAAGAACCGGGTAGATTTCAGCCAGCCAGTTGTTCTACGCCATGGCTTTGGTATATTTCCATACTAGTCCTGGCTTTATAACATGTTATGATGTAAAAAAGGTGATTTATCTTTGCTTGTGCATGGTGACTGCCAGTTTTTTGTATGAAGATGTTTTAATTATCTGCCCAGAAGACTAAAAGAGAAATTAAAAATCTCAAGGGTGTAGCAGACACTTTTGAAATTAGATTGCTGTCACTTGTACAATATCTGACCTGGCGTCTGTCTTGTGAGGTGAAGCAATTGGGGAGATACTAATGTAAAAGTGAAGGAATGTCATACATATCTGTTGTTGAAGATTCTGATTTACTTTCTTAATGGAACTTTCCCATGTTAACAGCTTGTTCCAACTGTTGAGCTGTGCAATAAGTCTTATACAATCACCAGCATTTTAAAATTAATACATTAAATTTAGAGGATGTGTGTCATCTTTTTAATACAGCATATCTTTTTGATACTGTTCACTACTAATTTTTTTTTCTTATGTTAATTTATACATTTAGCCTTCATCTCTAAAGAACCCCATTATAAGTGACTTAATACACAGTGCAGCTGCCAATAATATAGTGTATCTCAAATTTTTCCTTTCTGGAAATTCAGGATGCATGGATTGCATAAAAATGGCAGTTATATATATATAAGTTTGCTAGGCAAAGAGCCCAAAAAGCTTTGAACCAAGGGGCAGGAATAAATATAGTCTGTGAAGAAGTGACTGCACAAGGTGGCTGAGGAAAGCAACTGAAGGTTTGATAAATCCAGGAGCCAGCCTTGGGAACCAGTCATAATGCAGGAGCTGCACTGGAGTGAATGAAAGTGATGATGATGATGGTGTGGAGAATGAAAAATGCTTTAAAGATCTTTTGTCCTAGATCACAGATTAAACTGGTTTCCATTTTCCTAAGTATTGTGGAAGGCTGAGATAGATGGGTCTGGAATAGGAACTGGAGAAGAATCTTGATACCTGTTCTCCAGAAGGAAGAGATGGTAAGGCATCAGAAAGTGATGCCATCCCATGATATTTACGGGAAGACATAGTTTATCATGATTGTTCTCTGAATAACCAAGTGCACCCAGAAAATATCTACTAAATGACTCAAACAGGTTGGTCCTAAATCAGTGTTTCTTACAGTTCTTTACAGAATCAGGGAGCTTGTCCACATTCCTCTGGCAGCCCCGCCAAGTCAGGAGTGCAGGGTAGAGGCAATGTATTTTTTATGAGAGTTAAAATATTCATAGATAGCAGCTGAGACAGCAGACTGCTTTCACCTGGGAAACCTGCCAGATGGCCAGGCTAAAAGCCCAGGCCACCATCAGGTGCCAGGTGCCTGCCCTTCCTGGGGCTGGTGTCAGCCCCGCATGGCCCGGCTGTGCCCAACCTCTGTGTCTGGGTCAGAGCCTGCTGCTGCCTTGGGGGCTGGATGGATTCACACCTTCCTCATGTCAATCCTTGCAGGGTGTGTGCTTCATGGGCTCCCAGTGCACCTGCCAGCTCATTTACGTTGAATTTTTTTGTCCTGAGTTTGGGGCTGTTGAGTGGAGGAAGCAAGTTCTGGATGGTAGGATATGGCAAGAAATCTTCTGTTTAGCTTTAATTCCAGGCAAGATAAATATTTTGGGTTTTAAACCAACTCTTTCAGGATTTTCTGCCTTTTGTAATGTCCTTCATCATAGAGGTTTCCATTGTTCTTAAATTAATATTTTTAGTTTAAAAATGCACACATTTTTGGTGGGGGTTGCCATGACATTGTACTCTCTAGCTAGCAAATGTTTTAACTTAAGGGCTTATTCTAAATATCAAGTTCTTTTTCTTAGCATGAATTTCTGGTGGCTGGATATATTGTTGCTGATAAATTGGATAGCATATAGAAGGACTCTGGGACAAAAAAGCACATCTTTTAGAAAGAAAACACAGATCTACAGCTCGTTCCCTATGCCGTGGTATAAATTTAAACAGCTGGTTTTATCTGTTCTTTGGTAGCACAAATAAGGAGGAATTCAGAAAGCAGCACCTGTGTATATTAGGGAAACCATTCCTTTTTTGTATGATGCTACATAAATAAATCAATGTCTGATACTGATTCAAGTTTTTATTTGTCTCTTGCCATGCTCTGACAAAGAAGTTACTGGTTGTGATTTTCTAAGGGGGTGCCTTGGAGTGGGGTTTTTTTTAAGTGAATTTAAAAAATATTTAGAACTCTCTCCAGAAGTCTAGTTTTTTAGACTGGTGGAGTAGAGATGAAGTAATTTTGTTACTTTTTTCTTTTAAGAGGTAAGAAACTTGATTTTGCTAAGACAAGTCATTTTTCAGTGTCACATGTTATCAAGGAATTGAAATGTGCTCTGTAGCTCAGTTCCATGGGTTAAAACACCTTTCTGCCATGGGACAGCAACCAGTCCTTTGCTACACTCCTGCTTACTTAAAAGCCTTTCTGAAACCCTATGTACCTGTATTCAGGGGTGTTCCTGAGTGACCTTCAGGGAAACTAATTGTATTTACCTAAGCAAAGAACTCTACTGATAGTATTCCCCTGTATTATAGGGATAAAGTGCTTCTAAATTAAACAATGCAAGGAGAGTTTAGAACTTTGAAATGATGGCTTTTAGTTTTGTGATATTTGCTATTTTGTCCGTAATAAATGGTATTAATCCAATGTAAATAAAACAATTGCTGAGACGAGGTTTATTTGACTAGACAATGCATGTATGAATAAAGTCCAACTTTGTTACATTTTCTTTTTAGACATTAGTTTTAAATAGATTTTTTTCTAATTAGTATAACCTAATTTATCGTTCATGTATAGTGTCCTATAAATAAGGTGGACTAACCCTGTGATTGACTGAAAAATTGTTGAAGAATAGCCCAGTGTAAAATGAATTATCCTTTTTTAAGACCAGGTATTGTTCGAGGGTGTGGTTTCTGGTAGCTCTATTGAGTACAAATTGCAAAAAAAGCTACAAGCTACAGATACTGATCTTAACTTTCAAAGCAAGGATTCAGTGTTCAGGAAAGTCCCCGGAATAGCAATTCTAGGGGCTTTATTGCACAACCTGGTATACAATAGGAGCCAACCTTTCAAGTTTCTCCTTTTTGTTGTGCCTGTATTCTTTGTAAATAAAGGTGAAGGAAAGACTCAAGTATGAGAGTAGCTATTTCTCATTCCTATCCAATTATTGGCCTTTTTGGCAATGCAAACACACTGGTTTCAGGTACAAATACTTTCAGTCTGCAGGGGGGTGTGTGTGTGATTGACCCAACTCACAGCTTCCTTAATGTCCCGGTCAGTGTCACCTAGATTTGTACTGCTGGTTCAGATGCAAAACTTTAGGTCTCTTAAGTCCCTTGAAGAAACTCTTTCTTAAGAAGAGTAAGTACTTCCCATTCAAAAGCACACTTCCTGGAGAAGTTTTATTCTGAGTGACATAAGATTGTTACAGAAAATGTAGGAAGTTGCAGCAGAGCAAATACTAAGCTCATGGTGTAGAATGACAAGATGAATAATTTATATATACATGTATGTGTGTTTTTAAAAATCTGTTTCTGGTGTACCTCTGAAATTTGCAAAGCTGCTGTTGCAGTTATGTGTCTTTTGACACGTCTTTATTGGAGACAATGTTGTAACTATGCTGGTTTGGTCTGGTTGGTTCATTAAAGGGAATGCACTGACTTGGACACATAATTTTAAGTTAAATAATTTCTCTTTGGTGTTGGTGTTCATGCCACTGCCCATCTACTGCTGTTCTAATCAGGACACCTTTCAAAGCTCAAAATACTTAATCAGTGTTTAGCCAAAGATTTAAGTGAGAATGGTTCAGAGAGTGGAAGAGAGATGATATCACTGTAGGAGTCCCTCTATTTACTTCTATTTATTTGTATCTTTGCCCATGTGTAACCATTTCTTGTGTGTCTGTATTTATATATCCTTTAAAGAGGGGCAACTAGCATATATCAATGTATATTGACACTATCAATATATATTTGTAGTAACACATGCATTTATGAGTAGGGAAGCTCCTCATTAGTATCAAGACTTGATCTAATCAAACTTAAATCTCTAGCAGATAAGGCAGGTGTAGGGTGAAATATTTTCCTGTGGGATTCTAGATCTTTCTTTCCTGGCAACTGACTTCTAAATACTGGCATTTGATTATATCAGCCCATTAAAAACCCCAAATAGCAAGGTCTTCACACATACTTTTTTGCCCATGGGACTTCTAAATTCTTTGTACTGAAAAGATTCAGGAGTGTCCAAAGGAAATTGATTCGCCCAAAGTCAAGGACACCATCCATTCTTCAATGGGTCTGATGGATAAATTTTCATGAGGGACCTGTGGGAGTTCCTTTAGATTCCCCTCCAGAATATCAATTACATTAAGTAACTGATCTTGCTTAATGTAGGAGTATCAGAGCTTTTTCATGTGACCTGTCAGGATGAAGTTCACAGCTGCTAAAGATATATTTTGCAAGATCAGGCCCTCTACTAGTGCTAGATGAGTCATGGAAATCAGAAAAAAATTAATGTGCTATTTTGGTTAGTTCTACCTGGAATGGAGTGGAAGCTGTCTCTCTTTTTACAGGACTTGGAAGCACAGTTGTGCCTAATATTTGTCTCAGAAGTCCCATTTATGAGTAATTCCTTTTTACTGATCAGGCAGTCTGGCATGTACAAGCACTTGGTGTCTATCCACCCACACTTTGTCCTTTCTGTCTTCATCTGAAATATTCCACTCTGGGGCTCAGTAATGCAAATTTGATGAACAAATGATATGCTGCGAGAGGGGAAAATACAATATGAAGTAAATGAGTTGGTTGCTGCTGCTTTCCAAGTGCCTGAGCTCTTAGAACAACTCACAAAACCAGAGATTTTTAGTTTTCTTTTAACATTTCCCAGCTCTTTATGTTAAACTACATGAACTCTTACTCAAAGTATTGGTGTAGTACAACTCCTTTATTCCATTGAAGGAGAAAAATGGGAAAGGTATTACCAGTATATTATTAAAAATACAAATACACCTGGATTTTTCTAGAGCTGTTCTATGTTCACTATGTACACAGTACTGCTAATCATAACATAGGTTTATACATTTTTTGAAGGCTTAAAATATATATTTTAATTTCCTGGCAATTACAAAAACCCAAAGGACCCCATGGCATTAGATAGGCTCTGAGTGTGAACTGAGATTTCTCTCTGCCTCAGGTGCATGCCATCAGTCTTTAGGTAGGATGCAGTGACCTAGAGCACTAATCAGGATAAAATGTGGTTGTTGTTGTTAATAGCAATAATTACAGCATGGTTATGCCATCTAGCCTGGGTCTGCAAAGCTGACTTCTGTGATTTTCAGTGACATGAAAGCCCCTTTTTCTGTTCTATGATCATTTTCCAGTCAGTTTCCTGGTGCTGCATGTGCAAAAGGTCGAGGTTTTTTATGGCAGGAGAAGAAGAGTTCCTTCAAGTTCAGGATGCGCTTTGCTGTGTGTTGGGTTCCAGCAGGGAAAACTGACCTTTCTTGGGCTTAGCAGTTTACTGGAGTCTCTAATGGGATTAGGGATGGAAATGGGAGATAGAAGCGAGGTCTGAGCTGACCAAGGGAGGCAGGTTTTGGTACAATGAAAAATTCAAAGTATACCAGCTCCACGACTATGTATGAATGAGATGGGTGTTAAGGAATTCAGTGAGGATCTTCCCTCACTTCAATCAACATGGGAAATGGGCCTGGCTTAGAGGAGATGTCAGAGAGAGAGAGATGAGGTAATTTATGATATGAGTTGTATAGAGCATCATGCATTTTGAGCTATTGAACACAGCTTCCCAAATGATTCCTGACCTCCCATCTTCTTATTCTACCTTCTGGTTATCTCTTCTCAAGTAATGCTGCTTGCTTAGCAATTTTCTTAGACCTCTTTCTTTCAGGATATTCCAGCATTCCCTAACTCTGTTAGTGCTTTTTGTATGAATTAGGATTGATGCACTGAGGCGCTGGGAAAACCCAGTTTAAAAAAAAAAAATTAAAAAAAAAAAATCTTGATTTCTTGTTTATAGAATACTTCTTTCTGGAGAATAAATGAGGTCAAAAGAAATTTTCTGTGGGAGGTTAAAATCCTGTGTTCAATACACCTGTCCAGTCTGGTGATTACAGCTGCTTTTCACACAGTGTTCTGAAAGGAGAATTTGTCCCTGCAATTTTGAAGCTGAGAGGAGAAGAATTAAGACTTTGCCTAATTAGTGCTACCTTTCTAAGGTCTATTTTAAGCTGTCTTCCTTCAGCCTGAACCATGTGGTAGTTTCCAAAAATGTAATTTAATCATATCTCATTGCTTGCTGGAATCTGCAATTAACTTAGGTGCAAGGGAATTAACAGTATTTGCCAGGTGCTTTATAATTTACTGGGAGCTGCCTGTGCCACATATATGTTAAGTGTGTTGTTGGCTGTTCAAATTTATTGGCTAGAATATTTTAAGCTTGTGATTGAGTAATTTTTATTGCTTCCTTCCATTTCTATTCTTAGGATGACTCAGATATGAAATACCATGTAATTACATTCTGTATACTATCAAACTATCCCTTGCAATTATGCCACATTGTAGTTATTCTTTTGAAATATTAGAAGATACCTATCTAGGAAGTTATTTTTGGGATGCAATTGGTTGCTAGGGTAAGGATTAATTTTCAAGTAATTCTAGACCTATGTTGAATAAAAAAAATAAACTCATTTTTAAAAAGTAGTTCTCATCTTAGAAATCCTCTGAAATCCAATTCCTTAAAAAAGGTAGAAGTGGGTTTAGAAAATAAATTTTTCTGTAGGGACTACATTTATGTCCTGTTTGAGAGTCAGTTCTTGCATCAGTTGAATAATTAAAAATGGGAAGAGAATGGAAAAATTGGCCATCTGCCGGCAGGGAAATAATTTACTTTGTATTTGGAGTGCATTTCTGAGATCCAGATTAGTACTCTAATCTCTCCCTGAAGCTCTCTCTCTTGCATTACAGTTTTCAGAACTGCAGGACAATCTCAGGAGACATAGGCTTTGTACTTCATTTAGTTCTAGAGTTTCATGAAGGTTGAGTTTTGGACAAAAGTAAACCTCAGCTTAGTTCTTGGTTCAGAAGTCATGATTGTTACAAGTTTTCATACCTCACGATCTGGAAGAGGGGTTTCTGCTGTTTGACATCTCTCTTGGTCAGTCTTGGAAAAGTGCACTCTCATTAGTGCCTGAAATTCCCTGGAAAATGAGTGTGAAAAGAATTGTGAAGACAAATATTTAAACTGGAGTACTTCCTTAAACATAGAAGCAGCTCTGAGAATTAAAAGTTTATCTGTTCTCTGGTGGCCAGGGGGTTATCAGAAACTGTGGCTTCAGACCACCACTGAGATGGAAGATATCACAATAAGCCCAGCACGAAGGAGGAGAAAATCACTCTTGCCCAGTGATTTCATCAGGCACTCAGGATGATGCAACTTTCATTTCCCCAGCACAAAGCAACAGGTGTGTGCCAGAAGCAACACCTCGTGGGGATCTGCAGTGAGTTCTGCTGGTCCCCTGTTACCTGTTATTTACATTGAAACCAGGAAGAAAATTGCTCAGTCCATTTACAGCTCTTTTTTACTGCTTATAGAACTCAGGAATACTGTCTTTCACTGAAAAGGCTGTGCAGATCTTACATTTCCCAAGGAATAATGCATTCCCATAAAGCTGTCACAGATTCTGAAAAAGCAGAAGATAAGGAGAAAACGGCACAAACCAAACAGATTTGACAGTTTATCACTGTCTGAACGAATTGCAATTGATGCAACCATATCAGAGACTTGCAGGTGTTTAGATTTTGAGATGACATTTGAGACTGTAAAAGCAGTATTTGCAGCAGCAGCCTTGATAAATATAATCCTGTCTGAAGCTCTGTGTGCCCCCCATACTGATGGGACTTTAGAAGAGGAGAAAAGGTTTGTTTATAGCCACATACAAGGAAGTCAACAAAAGTTTCTGAAAGCTTTTCTGAGACTGTGAACTGCCAAAACCAGCTAACTCCTCTAGCCAAAATAGATTGCCAAGTGATTTGCACAGTGTGTGAAGCTCCAGAAAGACCAATCTAGACACTTGCATCTAAGTATTTTGGGTTTGGGTTTTTTTCTTTTCTGGTAAAATCTACATACTTAAGGGAACAATTGTCTTTGGAAGCTAGCTTCCTCTCCAGTTTACAGTCTGGAAAAGCCTGATCCTGACTGCTGAACAACCCCAAAGTCTAGAGAGCAGGATATTGTACAGCACTTCCTTGTGTCTATACCTGGTTTTAGACATTTGGCAGGCTACTGTTCTGTTTATGGAGAAGCAAGAGGAACAGTTATTCCTACATTTGCCCCTGAGCTTTCTTCCTATTCTGCTGCCTTCTACCTGGTTTTGCCTTTCTGCTTTAACTTTCTCTATTCTCTCATATTTTCCTTCTTTCAGGCCTTTATATAATTATGTGTTGTTTTCTTTCTTCTTTTTCATTTCAGCACTTGTATAATCCTCATTATTATTGCTAAGTCCCTAAAAAGGGCTTCTTTCCTGTCTTGCAGTGTCAGACTGTTTGGAGAGGTTGTCTGTGATGAGTGATTTCCAGAAACACTGACGTGATGGAGTCATGGAACAATCAATGAAGGTTAACTGGCCAGAGGTAATTAAAAACCTCTGTGTTATTTTATTACTATGAAAGCCAAGTTCCTGCCAAGGACTGTCTCGTTAAGAAGATGCCAAGTCTCAAGGAGATGGTTCAGTAGTACAAGTCATGCATTAGTAGACTGCTGAGCAGAATGTAATGGATCCTGAAAACAGACAATAGGTAATGCCTGTCTTGAAATAGAACTGGAAGGCAGTGATTCTTTGTGCATGTAAAATACTAGAGAAATGATCTTGCAGTGATTATTCAATAAATCTTTTTAGATTTGAAGATCCTAAACTGATGTTTATACATAGGAAAAACTTGCTTCAGGCAGTTTGCAGAGGCTCCTCTAAGCCACTAAAAAAAAAAGTTGATTTTCCAAAAGAAGCAAATACCACTCAGTCTATGAGAAAAAATTATATGCTATGCATAGTAAAAATGGAGTAAGTTGGGGGTTTTTTTCTGTGTTGTTTCTGCTGTGTTTTTAAAATGCTTTTGTTAAGACTTTGCATTCAGCTGGGTTTGCAGAAGTGTTGGTGCAGAGCTCTGCCTGACGTTGTGCTCAGGCAATGCAATAAAGGATGAGCTGGCACCTTCAGAACTCTGCAGGTGGTTGAATATAGCAGGAAATACACATTTCACTGAGAACCTGGAACTGAGGCTTTCGTGTGAGCTATCACAAACATGGACCAAGTACCTCAGTGTGCTGATACAGGGTTTTCAGTGTGTTTCCAAAAATTCTTCGCCATTTATTGCTTGAGCTGAGCCTGAGGAGACTTATCACCATCCTTTAATCTTCTTGCAGGTTTTCAGAAAAGCTCGTAATATACTGCTGCCTGTTAGAAGTTGTCAGCACCATTGGCAAGCACTAAAGATGAACATGAAGGAGTTGTACTTTTCTGGATGTGATTAATTCTGGCACAGCACTTGTTCCCATGGCTGAGCCCTGTGTGCACTGCTGTTCTTGTCAGGTTCGTTATGTGTGTTTTCTCTTTCCAAGGTATTATGTCTTCACTGTGAAACATTCACTCAGACTCAGATTTGGCAGACAGAGTCTGAATCTAGCAGCATGCTGATTTCCAGGAAAAAATAATTTGTTCCTTTGGAGGGAGGGAAGGGATTTGGATTTTAAAATGCTTCATTGTATTTTATAACACAGAACTTGCTTTACTTTTCCGTATATAATATTTCTTGAGCAGTTGCTTAGGAGTGACCTTGATGATTGCTGAGTAAATTATAACATATTATGTGAAATTTCAAGTTCTGTTCCTAAATGTTAAATTCTAAAAAAGTAATAATAGCTCAGAAGTTAAGATACTCTTAACGTGACTGTTAACAAAATGGGGTTTTTTCCAAGCTTAGAGCAGTATTTAATGAGTGGATTTTTAAAGTATATTTTCCCCTCTAAGAAGTCTTGAAATTTTAACATGGCTAAGAAAACTACGTAGAGACAGATATTGTGTGTAATCTCCCAGGTCATCTGAGAGAGACTTGAGAGGAAACAGAAGCTGTTTAAAGATCTTCTAAATTAGAGACTATTTATAGAGATAGAAATTCCTATATGGTGTTGAACTGAAGGTTCACCTAGTTCACTCTTCTATTTCTAACAGAGGCTACATAGAAAAAAAAGATCAAAGAACCTTACATAATTGTATTTCTTCAATTTACTAAGAAAGCACAGAGCTTGTTATGAGTATGACACCAATATGAAGAGGTATTAGTATTCAATACCTGTGCTAACAGTCTCCTGTCAGATTTTCTCATGGTACATGAAGTGAACAGCATAAATAGCTTCTGAATATCGATAGATTTTTATTGTTGGGACCAAAAAAGCCATAGTCCTAAAAACATTGACTGATCAGTGATAACTCTTGGGGTGTTTATATTTGCATTGCAACATAATCAAGTAATTTATGGAAAGTTGTTTTTCAGCTTCTGTAATGCCTTAAGACAAATGCATGCTTTTCTGCAAAACACAAATCCATCATGACCAGGGCAGATTTGAGGTAAAATGAGGCCAGTTTAGTAATGAACTTGAAGGCTACAGCGATGTTTCTCATCAGTGTCTACCCATGGCTTCAATACACTGATCCATACTTCTCCTTTTTATTTTGGGCATAATTCATTTCGCATTACATAATGCTGACATTCTGTGAAATTTTGCCTTCACGAAGAACCTTTAAATGATGATAATGAATTGTTAACTATGGGCTTTTGCCAATTTAAGAAATAAAATATTCCTCCTCAAAAGCACATTTACATTAGGACTTCGTATTTTGTTGATTCCAGCAAACCTTTGATTTAACACAGATGAAGGATACCAAATACACGGTCCAGGAGTCTGAAATTGTGCTTACTCCCAGATTTGATCAGGAGGAGATTGGAGCGGTGATGCCCTCTCAATTATTGTCATAAGAATTAGGACTTGAGAACAACTGTCTATTTTTGTCAGCAATATTTGCTGTTCTGAAACTGCCACCTCAGATGCCTGTTGTATGGTGAATGATTATCACTGTTAGGCCTGAGGTGAAACCAGTTTCACAGAAAATAGATTGATGAGTGTGTTTTTATAATAGAATCATTTTGAAATGAAAGTAAGTCTTCTGTTTCTTGAGCTACAGTTTTATCTGCTGGTGAATAAGGAATTGCATATTGCAATAACTCTTATTTCAATCAAATCTGTGTAAGTTGGGATACAGACTTCAAGCCAACAGGAGTGGAGTTTTAACATCATTATTAGATTATTATATTTATCTGTATGATGAGTTTCTGGACTGTTATTCCACTTGAATACAATCTTCTGAAAGTTAAGGGTTTGAGTATGAGTTGCTTGAAGCCACAGGAGTGTGGCTTTCAGCCAATATATTTGTAATATAGTTACTTGTTAAGAGAAAATACTATTGTACATTTTAATCTTCTATACTGCCAGTACTGAAGGAAGCCTCCCCCATCTTTTTTGCTCAGTGAGATAATGTGGCTGATAACCTTTGTATAGCTCAGGGACTTACTTCATTGCTTTCTAATAGAGTTTCTGGAGAGTATAGATTTAGATTACAATGTCAAATGGCCACAGGGCCTCAGGGAAATATGCTCTCATTAATGGACTTGTTAATGGTTATCATTGGAGAGGCTCTAATAGTATCAGATGTAAATGTTGTCAGAGCAGTCCATCTTTATCATGCAGATATGGAGATGCATCATTAATTCACACAGAGATTCTCAGATCCTCAGAGCTGTGCACATTGATGCAGCATGATAAGGTCTGAAGGAAATTAAAAGCCGTCCGTTATCAATTTAATATTTCAGATTTCTGTCTTCAATTAATATGGTCTGAGAGATAGGAGGAATTGAACCACAGCAGAACTAGGGGTCATTCAGAAGAGATCAAAAGCAGATTATTTCTGTCAGTTCCAGCTTCATTATGCTCATTGCATTCTCTCTGAAAGGTATGAGACAATGCAAACTTATATCAATGAAGTCTCACAGCTGAAAAGTTAAAAACATATATCCTATGCAAGCACAAAATTATGTTAATATAAAATAGTTTACAGAATCTAAAAAAAAATTTAAACCATTTTTGGCTTTTTTTTTCCATTAATAAAGTACAATAGTGTCTTTTTCCTTTATCATGACTTTGGGTATATTCACAATGCATTAAGTGCAGCAAATTATAATCTGTCTCAAATTTGTAGCTTTAGACCCTCTACATTAATAACTTGTTTGATAATTATTTGCTGAAATGTGAGAATTTAATTACAAATACTTGGTTTGGAGTGTTGAGGTGAACTCAGGCTTTTTGTGGTAAACACACCAGATTATTTCTTTGTAACCTTCTGAAATATCAGTGTTTTCAGAAAAAAATAAGAAATGTTATTTTTCTGTATGCAAATATAAAGGTAGGTTTCTAAAAATAGTAGCAGATTTATAACTCTATTGTCACTTGTTTTAGAAATAGTGGCTGGGTGCTAAGATAGAATCAAAAATTAGCTTTTCAAAGGCCTGTTCTGAGATCAGACTGTGTCCTAAATGCAAGGGAGAGGGGAGTAAAAGAGCAGATATTGCAAATGATGGTGGTGATAAGCCCTCCTAAAAGGAGGACAAAGTATGAGTAGATAAGTGTCACTTATGCTGAATTGTAACCAGTTGGGGATGAAATAATTCAGTTCCAAACTTGCCAAGAACAAATGACAAGGTGTAAAAGAATTTGCTCCTGGGAGGTGAATGGGACCTCCCTAGTGAGAGGTAAACCAGGTGAACAAGGGATGGAGACATTGCTTTAGACCAGTGAAGAGTTAAACAGTGAATGAAGCATGTAGATCAGGCTGGGGAGTAGCTGTGACAGGGGCACGTGGGAAAGTGAAAACATGAACAGCACGTGACTGGAACTGGGAGGTCCAGAGATTCTCTTGAGTCTGCCTGATGATCCCACGAGTGGGAAAAACTTAAGAACATTTTTTTGCACTTGTCTCTGAAGCGTAAATCAGCTACAGCATTAATCTGCTGTAAACTATGGAACTGAGAGAATATTAGTTAGAGGAATTTTTGAAAAGATTAAATTGTAAGGTCCAGGTCTGGAGGATGCTATCTATATCCAATTTCCATGTTGGATATAGAAAAATATGTGAGAGATCGTGGAAAGTAAGGTCTTGCAGGGCTGGAAAAGATGTAAAAATGAGTATTAACAAAGGCAGTTTACATCAGACACTCTTCTTTTATGCAGGACAGCAGTAAGGGAAGTCATCTGTGAAATCAGATCCTTATGCAGCTGTGGTGGAGAATTCCCACTTGGTGCTCCCAGCAGTCAGGGTGGAGACACCTTGGCTGGGGCTGTCCTGGCTGGGGTCAGACAGGGCCAGGTCAGGTGCCACAGCTCCTCTGCTGCTGCTGACACAGGGAGTGAGCAGAAGATAACACACAAAGCTCTCTTCAGTAAGGCTTCAGTACTCTTAGCTTCATGAGAGGGAGAAACCCTGTAAAAAGCTTCATTTCTAGCATTTCCTGCCCACACTGATGTTCACTTGAGTCTCACATAGCTTTTAAATTATTGATAAATCCATGAAATGAAGGATTCTAATTATTTATCTCCAATGAACAAGTACAAACATCTGCTATTGGTCTAGTACTGCTATAAAATGTAATTTTATTTAATTGCTGCTAGGAGTCAAGAGAGAAATCAGTGCACTTTTTCCAAAATCTTACATATTCCTCTGGCATTATTCTTGTTGCAGTACACTTTGCTCATTTTTGCATCCCCAGACTAAAAATTAATGCTCACATGCTTCTTCTCAGCTGTTTGGGCATTGTCCTTGATGAGGGGCTGCCAAGCCTTGCAGGTTTTTGACAATGTGGAGTGTGTATTGTAAGGTCTGTAACAATCACCTGGCTTGCTGTGAAATTTTGGAGGAGTTAAACATTAGCATTGCTTGTCCCATTTTACCTCAGAGGGTGTCATCTCAGAGGATGTCTCTCTTATCCAGACACATTTGTTGTGGGTTTTGTGTTGCAGCCAGTGCAAAATACAAAATTTGCCCTCTATTCATCTCAGTCTCTTTGTCACATTTGTCACCTGCTTTTAATTTCCTCCTAGGAAGTCCCTTCCTATCCCCATTGTGTGGTTCTAATTTTAATAATCCCAGTCCTTCCAGAGCTCTTTCCCCAAAGAAATATTTCACTGTACACACCACTTAGTGTGTTGATATTTCTTGTTAGTATGCAGCGTCGGGTGAGCTCCTCTAGATAACCTTGATAAATTAAAAATTGGCTTATCAATATTCAATCAACCTAGCTCATTTTTCCAAATGTCTGATTTCCTTTCTGTCAGAGCTGAGCTAAAAAGGCACTGCAAAAATAAATGGAATTAAAATTGCATATTTTTCTTTGAAACAGAAATTAAAAATAAATCTTCTGCTAATGCCACCTTAAATGCATTGGTTTATCAACAGTGAAATAACATTCAGTGGCAGACATGACATAAAAAATCATTAGTTTTCAGTAGAGAGTTGTTCTTTGAATACAGTGAACATCTAATCAGGGCATAATTAGGAAAATTTGGGAAAACTGGGTTTGGTCTGCTCTGTTCTTTGTATAACTATTGACTCTTGCTACATATTTTTTAAAATTTATAGAGGTTTATATATTCCAGAGGGCTGGGAGGTAGGTGGAAGGAGCATCTCATGGGCTTGTAGCAAAATGACAGCAGCATAATTTTCCAAACCAGACCTCCCTTCGTCTTGTGTTTCATTGCCTTTGCACTTTAGAAATCCTCAAAAATTTAGAAAACCTTCTGTGTTGCACCACTGCTATTCAGTAGCTCTCTGTAATTGTCCCACTCAGCTGCTTTCACTGCTTGGGACCAGTCCTTATGTCTTTTGCCCATCACTTTGGTATTTAGGGTGTCAGTTATTCCAGGGAAATGACAATGTTGTTCCAGCTTTATACCAAAAATCTGGCAGTGCATCAAGTGAAAGGACAGGCTCACAGGAATTCAGCAGGCCAAGCTTTGCAGAAGCCCCAGTGCTCTGGGGGCCTGCACTGCAATGCAATAAATTGCTCTGATTGTCAGTGGGCACATGGGCAGCAGCACTGTCACTGAAGGGGTCTCACGTTCCTCTCTGCTTGGGAATGGCTTCCTTGGATGTCCTGGCAGGGACCCTGGAGCTCCAGGATGTCCTGAGATGTGCTCCTAAAAACATGGATGGGCTGTTTCTCAATGGCTTCTGAAAACACTCAGCACTGTCAGCCCACAGAAGGCAAACAGAGGCCAATCCTTCATCACAATACATAGACCTCATTAATTTATATCTAGTAAAATATCATTCATTTATATTTTATCACTAATTTATATCTAGTGTCAACCTTGAGGGCTCTAATTCATCCATTAAAGTTTCCTGGGAGTTAGTTTATCAGCTAGGTTCATTCTCTATTGTAGCAGCTGTGCTGGAAACAGAGGCCTTCAGCAATTCTTTGGCTTGCTTCTGTTCTGTTCTGTGTTTAATGACCTCTGATTTTATGGTGACAATATATTCCCTTTTTAGGGTTGTTTTGGATTGTTCTGGTTTTTTTGTAGGCAGGGGAGAGGGCTTATCTGTGTTCCAAAGTCAGAAATGCATTTTACTAAGCACTGCATATTGTACTAAAGTTAATCTGCATAGGTTTTACATTAAGACAGTTAAAATTGTTTCATCTCTGCCAAATTAAAAAACCCAAGGTCAAGCAATTTCTCTTTGAATTAATTTATTCAAAATATTTAAACAAAATCCTGTGGGTTTAAAACCTTAAATTTAAAAGGAAAATTAAAAACCAGTATTTTAAAATTAAGTAAGATGACTTTTGATTAAACCCTGACAAGATTCAAGAGTTTGCTTTGCTCTAAAGGCTCCAGACCATTGTTGCTAATCTTAAAGGAACCAAAGAAAGTGCTTCAGACAGAGTATATGCCCTACAGAGAAAAAAATACAAGGGGGAATGCAGGCCAGGAGCTGCTGTTCAAACACTGTATGTCTTCAAGCTGTTGCACTTTTATATTAGATGAAAATTTGTGTGTGTTTCCCTGTGGGACTGGCAGGGTATTTTTCAAAAGTGAGAAAATGTAAAGCATATACAGCATCAAAGATGCTATTTGATATCATCAGAATCTTGCTCTACTGGTTTTGCTATCATCTGTGGAGAAATGGAACCTAGGAATGACCTTATGATATGGTTTTTCATCAATAACTTCTTTGTACCTTGGTCCAACCACACATTCACCCCGGATTAAAGCTGCCAATGTGAATTCTGTAGAACAGTGTCCAGTTTTGTTGCCAAAACAGTGCAGAGGAGCAGTGCCATCCTCTGCTGGTGTTGGTGTCTACCAAAAGGATTTTTAGAAGGAGGAAGAAAAAGTGTGTCCATTTCAGAGTTCATGGTCTTTGTTTAGCATGTCTGGTGCTTCTTTAAAGCACAAGCCCTACAAGTTTTGCACAGTTATTATGTACATGCTCAGTATATCAGATTCCCTGCTATGTCATTCCTGCAAGGGTGTGCAGTTTACATCCTTGGAGATGTGTGGTTGTAACTTGCTCCATATCCTCTGCTGGGTGTAATTAACTCCCTTCCACTGCAAGAAATGTTGGCGTTTCTCCTGTAGGGTTTGGAGTCAGATGGAATCAATGGAAACACCCAAAATTAATAACTGGTGAGAAGTGGGCCCAGCCTGAGAAACTGCAGAGAGGATGGAAGTCAAAGACTGCTTTAAAGGTAAACAATACTTTGTTGTTTGCAGTACAGCAGATAGAAAAGAAAAAAAAAAACATTTATCAGTAACAGAAGCTTGAAATATGCAAACTGGAACAGAACTGATACTCAGATTCAGTGGGAAGGAAACTTTGGTAACCACAGTAACAGTAGGCAGCTTCAGCCTTGTGAGTTATTCATCCTTGCAACAGGAATTCAGTAGAGCAGTGGTGAAATTTTTGCTTTGCATCCTTTGGAAAAGAAAAAACAGACCCCAAGGATGATAATGTGGAAGAGAAAACTCTGAGTTTGAGTTTTAATAGAAACCCAAGTTTTAACAGAGAACCCTAAGTTTCCCCACAGTCACTGTCTTGTATGTACCTGGTCTCATGGCTTCCCAAGGAAGAACTGAGAGAGTAATCTCTTTCCTTCCAGTTTGTTAGCTTAGCTCTGTGAAATGCAGATTTTCATCATACTATACTGGAAGCTGTGCTATTTATGTGTTTCCTTTTAAACAATGTTTGGATTTCATAGTAACTCACATTTTGAAGTCAGCCTTAAAATCTGCACTTATGTTGATGTATAAGGAATTTATACACTAATCTGCACTTATGGTGATGGTTTTCTGAGGTGTGGAGTAGTGGCATAGCCTGTCAAACCCAGAGGCTCTCAGTGGCAAGATCTACAATGAGAGAATACTCTACTCTTTCTCTTGTCCTTTGCAAGAATTCCTTTGTGCAGTATCAGGGTGGTTGAGGGAGAGAAAATTTATGAAAAATTGTTTTTAGCCCTCTATGCACTGGACTTCAGTCCTGGAACTAGACCACAATAATACCTTGAAAAACAAGCCTGACCCTTGATGAGGATGCTTACTAATGGGTACAAAGCCAAGCACAATTTTGGAATAAAATAAGGAAATGGTAAGTTTTGTTTAAACACCTTTGTTCTCAGAAGTTTTCTTTATATGGTCACAAAGATGTTGTTGCATGAAAAAGTAATTTCTGGCTAGTGATCCAAAATGCATTCCCAGGCACATCTGGGGAAGCACTGAGGCTGCTGGGAAATGACCTGCTCACCTCTGGAGTGGGATGGCAGTGGTGCTCCTGGCCTTCTCCTGCCTCTCAGGTTTCACTCTGTGTCTCCCCTTGCAGAGTCCCACTCTCCTTCAGCAGAGGCTTGCCCAGCAGGAGTGGATTTCTTGGGGCAGGTTGGCAGGGTCCCTGCAGCCCTGCCAGCTGGGCTGGCTGCTGGCATGTTGGAGAGCCCCAGTGTGCATCTTGGAACCCCTGGGGCATCCACTGGGCTGGCTCTGTCCAAGTAAACCCTCAAAAAAGAGAAACTTTTAAAATACTATCAGGTAAGTAATGAAAATCCTCTTTAGACAATTAAAACGCTACAGAGATGATGGTGGCCAGCCAGTGCTAGAAAAGATTGCTGGTGACTTTTATTTTAATATCAGAAATCTAATAACTGAAACTTCTTGCTAGGATGAGAAAAACACTTCTTTGCCTTAACATTGTATTCTGCATATTTTTCCACTTTAACAACAAGTTTAGCCAAAAACCAAGAAAAAAATCTATAATTAGCTCCAGCTTTACAAGTATAAATCCATGTGCTAGCTAGCCTTTAGAAAATAGCCATTTGTGTTAAATTCATCAAGAATTTCTCATTAAAAACTGAGCACACATGAGTTAGCTTGACAGGGAAGAACTGCTGGAGCATTTGCTGGGATTTGGCTCCGTGTGCTCCCAGCCTTTGTCTTCACTGCACGTGTTGCTGCCAGCTATTTCACCCAGCCTAGCCACAGCCTTGGAGCCCTGAGTGATTTGATTAACAGCTGATGAATTATGAGAACTTGAGCTGTGGCTTGTGGTTGAAGTCCCACTGCATTAGTGCTTTGGGTCTCATCTGAGTCTGAACATCATGCCACAGACCCCATTAGGCTGGCTTGGCTGGGCTGGAAGCCTGTGTCAAAATTAAGTCTGAGGCATCTGTGATTGGGTGGGAGTTTATTCACAGAAAATATAGATGTGTACAGCTTTTGCTATAGTGCAGTGAAAGAAAGCTGAATAAAGATATGAGCAAGCAGCTCATCAAAAATGTTTAAAGCTGAAACAGATTCACTTGAGGCTGAAGCTCTTTCATTATGGGGTGCCAGAGTAACCCTGAAACAAGATGCTGCTTTACTTTTTTCTGTAGACACTAGAAAAATTCCCCCAAAAATCTACAGGTGCTTTTTCTTCTCGAAGCACACACACTGAAAGGAGAGGTGAAGGTGATAAAGGAGAAGGCTAAAATATGAATAGAACTTATAATTATAGCAGCCACTATTCTGTTAAACAGAGTTCTCTGTAATACCATGGATTTCTAAGCTCTCTTCAGGAGCTGAAATGCTAAGACTAATTTATTGTTAGCTTTGTTGTAAAATGCTTTAGATAATGAGTTTAATTATTTGATTAACTGAGTTGTCTTTATATTGAGTCATCCAAACTTTGGGTAGTGAACTGCCTACTATGTTTATTGGTTTGTCTTCATGAGATATTCGGTTCTTTTTCCAGGTAAGTGTGCAAAGAGTTAAAAAAGACCCTCGTAACATGGAACAAATACTCTATTTCATGTATCTTTCACCTGGTTAAATTTCCTCAGCATTGGCTAATACACATTACTCTGCACACTTTCCTCTAAAATTTAAATAAATTAAGTGGGGCTTTATTATTACTCCCAGGTTCATTATCACCCAGGCTCAGCTTGATCAAGTCACAAGTGATGGGCAGGATAAGCTAGAAAAGAAGATATGCACAAAGAAAGAAATTATGATATTGTCAGAAATGCCTTAAAAATGCTCGTTGGAGCACACAGAAATAAATTATGTTGCAAAGAACATTTTGCCTCCCAACCTGTGGATATTGCATTAAGCTCCTGCTTTGTTTCCAAGTCTATTTATAGTTCCTAGATTATGTGAAATCCTTATGAAATTGTTTAGTACCCATGGTTACCAAACACGTTTCACAAACTAACACAATTCTGATGCTGTGATATATCAGCAAGTTTTTTCTCCTTTCCTAGCAGTAGGTTTCTGGTAGAAATCCTCAGAGGTATAAATGATAATAAAACCCAAAAATATTTCCTGCACCTGCAGTAAGCTGTATTTAATGTTACAGTTTCTGCATGGCTTTACTTTCAGTGTGGTATTGTGGCACCTTGGAACCATAAAAAGTCTTGGCCTGCCTTGTATTCCAATGAAATGTGTCAGTCTTCAGGACATGCCATTTCTAAAGAGATGACAGCTGAAAAACCTTCATGCCTAGCTCTAAACAGCTCCTAAACCACATAAAACTTCCTTTTTACTGTCCTTTTCTGTTGCAAATGTAAACAGACAGCAGTAAGTGTTGCAGCTGTAATAATTCTAGTGCCAGAGGTCCTGTGATATTTTCTTATTGTGGTAGGATTCACACATTTTTTAATGTTTTGTTCTTTCCATCTGATGATTCAGGAAATGTGTGAAATGGAGGCAGGGGTGCTGTGTCTTACGGGTTCTCTGTGATGTAAATATAGGACTATCCACCAAAGACTTTTCCAGCTATGAATGATACCCTGTGAGGGGAAGAAAGCTGGCACAATCGACATAATACAGCAAAACTAAAGCTATTTCTCACTCCTGGTTTTTTTTTTTCCCTCCTTTTTAATTCATTAACCCATTCTTTGCTTTTCATTTTGTCCCTCCCCCACTGGACACCTCTGATATGTATCTCACGTACACAAATGAGCTATATGAGAAAAGAACAGTAATATTTACAAACTGTCTTATTTACTCCTTTGCTGTGTTCCTCTAAGATCTCTTCATAGCCCTACGTACATATCTAACTAAATCAAGTAGCAAAAGCCAACACGACACCGTATGTGCAGTGATTAGCAGGTACAGGCTGATTGCCATCAGAAGTGGGTAATGTTTCAGCACTAATGGGCCATTACAACCAGAGGGCATTAGGCACCTCTTTGGTGCAGTCATGTCATCCTGGGCGTTTTCTGCTCTTCTTGCTGACACCAGCTTGAAATACAATCACAGCTAGACCAGGTAATCCACCTGATCCAAATCTGCTCACTAAGGAAAAACAGTTGGGAGAAGGAAGCATTTAGAGCAGCGTTAGCATTTCAGAAGTATGTTAAATCATTTCAGTTTTTCTCTCCACTCATGCTACTTGTTTGTTAAATAAAAGCTTACAGGAATCCATTCAATTCACAGGAGAGCTACAAAGCTGATGTTTGTACCCATTCCTGGGAACTGTTTATTATATTGTTGCCATCCATCTCCTCCTTCAGATCTGTGTGCTAGCTGACCAACACAGTAGTTGGAAACACATGTGAAATGCAGATTGCTCAGTGGATTTTGGAAGGGAGGGGAAGAAAACAGTTCTCATGGAGCTTTATTTGTAGAACATAGACCATAGCTGCATTTTATCATTCTCTCATAAGCAGTACACGGGGATTGGTAGGTGCAGTGGTTTTATTTTTCAGTGGATGAAAAAAATATTCTGTTCTGCTCAGTGCTGCCATTAGCAACTGAAGTAAGCAGGGAGAGGATCATTGCTGCTTCTGGCCCTGGCCTGGCTGTTTTCACAGCCTGCCAGATGCTGAGCCTCACCTGCAGCAGCAGCAGCAGCTCCTCTTCCACCTTGAGCCTGGGGCTTGGACCCAGGGGAGTTATTTTGCAAGGGCTTGTGCAGAGTGCCTTCCCATCAGGGAATGGCTAAACAAAGACCCACTATGTGAGTTGCTTAGGAAGGCAGAGACTGTTTGTGTCATGCAAAACACATTATACCTGGGATAAAGAGAATTTTCCCCTACTCTTTTTAGCCTGCCTCTGAAGTTTAAACAAACTTGGCATAGCTAGACCATGGAAAGTCTGCCTGTGGGAGGAAGATATCAGATATCTTGAGATACAGGATGCCAACAGCTGTGAGCCTCACTCTTCATTTTATTCCTGCCTTGGGAACAGGCCATGCAAGCAGACCAAGAGTTGGCAGTGTGGAATGACTAAGCAGAAAACAGGCAGCTGCTCAGAAAGTAAAAGTTGGGATATCAAAATTCCTATGTGGCTGCACTGCATTCCTCACCCAGCCATGGAGGAGCTCTAATGTGAGAAATGGGAAGCCCTAATTGAGGAATTAGCACCCAGTAAGGCCAGCAAGGATCTGTGGTCAGGGTGTGGTAGGCTGCTGGAGGCAGGGGGGCTGGCTCCCTCCCCTCTTCCCCAGCTGCAATTGCTCTTTGCTAAGAGCTCCTCGTTGAGGCCCCTTTCCTCATGAACTGCAAGTTATCCAAAACTGGGATGTGTTTGCACAAATGCTTAGAACCTGTAAATCCAGGGCCACACTGAGGTGACAGTATTTGTGATCTGAGCCCCAGAATACTGTAGACAATCTGATCTCGGCATCTGCTGTGTGAGATAATTGGTGTGTCTTGGCTGTGAGTCTGGTGTTAGGCTGAGCAGAAAGATGAACACACTGTGCAGATTAAGGTTAAGCCAAGAACAACATTTCTGTGAATGTGGCTGGAAGTGAGTTTGTCCACAGCATGATCTTGCAAATGTGATGTCTCCCCATGAATCATTTACTCTCTTTCTTCCAGATACTCTAGACTTCGATGTAGTTTTGTTTCTTTTGTGATTTATGAGGAAAAATATCTATCACAGTGCTTACAGCCTCTAGACACTATTCTAAATGTCACCATCTTCTGAGCCATGTGAGATCACCCCCATTGTGCACTTACAGGGCCAGACTCTCTTAATGAGCATCACTGGATCTGTTTGCCTAAAATTTGGCACTCCATCAAGTGTGATTAAACCTATACCTACCATCACAGAGCAGTAGAAGGAACAGCAGGAAAAACAGATACTCAGGAAAAGAGATAGTTCACTGGAAGAGAAGTGAATGATGCCCACTTTGATTTGTAGTGATTTATGGTTTAAAATCCATGTGCTTGCAATGCTATTTGCATTTGAAAATAATAGTCATTCATATATAGAAGGTCTTTGTGGACTCTCAGTTGTGCTATTAGAACAGCAGGATCACAACAAAAGTGATCACATGAAAGAATTTTTTAGTTGTAAGAGTTTTTTTAATGTCACTTTCTCTTTTGTGAACTGGGGCTGATCGTGTCCCAACACTCATGAAGGCCAGTACACCTTCAAGTAATTAACCAGAATTTTGAAGCCAAACATATTGGAGTCTCAGTTGACTTCCTTTTGCCTTGGCACAAACATTGAGATAACTGTGATTGGAACTGAATATTTTAGCTTCAGATTTCCCTGTTCTACAAAAGGAAGAACACCTATCTTACTGTGATCCTAGAAATTCTTAAAACCATTCTAGAGAGGCTTGTGCTCAGATGTAATTTCTACTGTGGAACTGGCTTTCTGTGAATTACTTGTAAACCTCTCTTTTGAAGCTCTTGACTCTCTTTTCTTATTTTCTGTCGTGATTATTCTTCCTCCTTCTTTCTCTTCTCTTTTTTTTCTTTTTTGTTCCCCTGCCAATGCAAAGCACATTTTAAAGTCACATTTTCCAGACATGTACTGGGGAAGATGGATCCTAAAATACTAGTTTAAATTCACTCTATACATTTTTACAGAGCTCACTGCAAATCCTGTGTACAACAAAAAAGACTCTAACATCAGCTCTAACAGATTTCAGCTTGAGAAAACATTGTATTTTCCAGTAAAATGCTGTGTCTCCATCCTCTTTTTTTCCCCCCATCACTCTTTAGCCTCACAATTTATTTTTTTAAGTTCTTGTTTGTTTGTTTTATAATCCGGATGCTCTTTGCTTTCCTTTTCTCCGTTTTATTTTTTCCTAAGTGGGATTTGATCCCAGTAGAGCTGGGGTTCAAGCTGATATTTTAGGAGCAGAATATGACTGAACAGCTCATTAACTACAGTGAGTATATTTATCTCTTATTAAATGTTCCCATATTCAAAGTGAAATTGTTAGTTTCACTTTAAAAGATGCTGTTCACACTTATGTAACTTTATTGTTTAATAAGAAAAAAATACCTAGAAACTTGCTTTTTTCATACTTGACAGTATGAACAGCAGTTTCACGCTGTAAATCTTGCTGCATAAAACTGCAGTTTCACACTATAAATCTGTAAACCATAAATTATAAATAGAGCCTATAGCTACGTGTCTGTGTGCCATTGCCTCATTTCTCTAAGTTTTTCCTATAGTAGTTTAACTCTTCTTTTAGAGTTGTTCCTGCAGCTCCTGCAGGTTGGTGATGATTTGGTGGAAGGCTCTTTTCTTTCTGGTGTGGAGCAGTGAGGTGCCACTCTCAGGGGCCCAAGCAGAGCTGGACGAGTGGCTGTGCTCACAGGAGGTGTAACAGTGCTCTGTGGATGCTGCCCTGGCAGGGGGCACTCAGTAATTTCATTTCTGCCTTTTGCAGGATTTCAGCCCAAGGACTGTGCAGGCCATTCACTTTGAGGGTCAAATGCTGACCACGTCCATGAAGTCTTGCAGCCTCTGAGTGGGGCTGAGCATGATCTTCAATAGCATCAGCAAACTGTGGGAGCTCCTCCCAGAGCAGAAGTCATTTGCTTTCCAGCCATGAAAATACAAGGTTGGTTGAAATTAAGCTTACTTTGAAATAAGCAGGAGATACTCTTTTGGCTTTAATGGCAGTGCATTTCACCCCTTACATTCTACAGCTTTTGAAATCAAGAGAAAAGACAGAGACTAAAAATTTTACTTATTTTTTACTAAAGCTGCCCCTCAGACATGATTGACCAGCAGGTATCTTTTGGAAGGATGGTGGATGCAGGTGCACTGCAGGTTTGTGCCTCAGTCTTTAGTGCTCTCTGCCAGTAGTGGTTTCATTTTCATTTTCTCCAAGTTAATTTCTTTTTCTGCAAATGTCCTCTTTTCTTTTTGAAGCTTGTTGCAATAAGAAGGATTTCCTTTAATTGTATTACCTATGATATAGTTTCTAATGAGTCTGAAAGGCATCAACATATCAGAGGATGCCTGCAAAAGGCCAGGCAAGCGTTGAACTGGTCCCCCTTTAAGACTTCAGGAGATTATATGCTGTTGTAGAAGCCCACTGTGCAATTACTTCACTCCCATTGTCACAGATGGCTACTGAAATTATTCTGTCTGATAGTGTTTGATGAAGCATTTAACATTTTGAATCACAGTGGACTAATACAATTCAGAATGAATCTTGAATATTTTAACTGGATTAAATGTCCGAGAATCTTTTTGTCTCAACGTGCCACGCTTTTCTACTTTAAGAAAACCCCAGGCACTTTAAAGCTATGGTATTAGAAATGCTATTTGCTGCTGAAGATGCTATAGAATGATGAAAAGAATCCCACCTTTCCTTGGTGGCTCTGGCTGTTCCTTTCTCATCATAAAGTACGTGTTAGCTCTTTCAGTCAGCTGAACAACCCCATTGTCCTGGGCACAGAAAAGCATGAAATCACTGGCAATCACTTTACCATTGTGTTTGGAGAATAAAGGACAGGACCTGACAAATGAGGCAGACCTTGAATCAGAAGAAGAGGTAGCATCAGATAATGCAGCTAAACAGTATGTCCAGCACAGATTAGCTCTGAGTGAATTCTTGGCCAGTCATTCCTCTGGCAACCCATTTGCCAAAGAAAGTCCTGATTTATCTTTCAGGTAGTATTGAACTTTATTTCTAGTTCTAAATATTATTTTGTATTCAGTTTTAATTAAGATTCGTGATTGTCTTATAAACTTCCAGGAATGCTCAGAGAGCACTCATAAAGCAGAAAATTATCTGGATAATTATTTCTCCTTACTCCCATCTTGCCACCCTCGTCCTGGCAGCACATATTTGTATCAGTATCAGTTTTCTAATGTAAAAAGCAGTGTACAAGGATTTGTGGGAAGGTCTTGGGATGAGTCAACTCTTGGCTGCTGTCTCAGCAGCAGAAGGCTGTGGTTTCCATTTCCACCCCATGTACTGGGCTGACACCCAACGCTTGGCACTGTCTTTTGGTGACAGGGGGTGTTTCACTGAGGAAGATGTCATCCTGAACATGACATGATGAACTTAGAGCTATTGTTTCTCCATCTGGAAATGAAAACCCCAAGGAATACTTCAGACAGTGCAGGAGCTTAGCTTAGGGCACGGCCAAACGTTCCCAAAATCATTGCTGTGGCAATTCACATGTGAGATGTTCAGTACATGACGTTTCTGCCTGAAGAGTTCCTGCAGCATCACTGTCTATATTGTTTTCATCAGTGCACAGCATCTGTTGTGCCATTTGTAAGGCACTCAGGTTTCTATTAGCACAGCAGAAGCTTTTCTTCTGTGCAAGTGGCAGGAGCTGTAACAAGTCAGCTTTGCTGCTGCCTCTTCTTCCCACCTCTGGAGAGGTGTATCCCTCCTGTTGCTGCGGGGAGAATGTCACTTAAATGTGTTTGCCAAGGGAAATACTGCAGCTGATTGCAGATTTTTTGGTGGTATGGAGACAGACATTCTTTAATTATGGTGCATGATGGAGGCTGGAACTAGGGGTCAATGCTGACAGTTTAAAACTGCCTTTAGTAAAGGAGATTGATGCACCTAGGGAAAATTGAACATTTTTGGCTCATTGTGATAGTCTGCTTTCAATCTGAATTAAAAAATAAAAATTACCTTTCTATTATCTGTGTCTGAGTCCCTGTTACCCCAGCTTTTCTGCAGTACTCTATAATCTCACTACAGATTTCTGCTTGTTTTCTTCCACTTGTCAGAGAAAGAAACAAGGAAAGAAATCTTTCAAGTATTTCTCCTTTTTCCTTTGGTTAAAAACCTGGAAAATGGCTGTGTGAGAACAGTGATAATAGCCAAGGACCAGACTTCAGCCCTGTGTTTTCATGCTTTTGCAGGGAACATGGTGATGATTATGAACTGTTGCAGTCACAGCCCATTAGCAAGTTTGTTCTCATACAAAGAGCTGATAGCAGATTTCAGATTTGGGGTTAGACACACACAAAGAAAATGATTCTGTTTGTTCTATTCTCTTCAGGCTGGATGCCACACTGTGAAGCACCAGCCTTGCTGCTATCAGTGGTGAACTTGCCTCCCTCCCACAAATCTAATCTTAAAGAGCAATTAAAAATGCACTATAAAAGTATCTTGTGATGTCCTATTATCCCTGGGCAGGGGACACCAGGATCCTACCAAGGTTGCCATCATGTCCTATATCCCCTGATACTCACAACCTCTCTGTGGTCACTTTGGAGAGCTCAATCTTCCTCTCTATCTGAGCTCAGAGATAACTCTTGATGGAATTTGGTGGGAAAACAGTTCTGAAAAGTATTTAAAAGTGAGAATAAATATATTGCTTGGTACCATGACAAATACCTTTCATCTTTTAGGTGGTATGAATGTGCAAGTAAATTGGAATGCAATTCTCATGACACAAAACTAAGCTGAAAACTGTAAATAAAATTTGTTTTGCAGATCTCAGAAATAAGAAAGCATAAAAGAGAGTCTGATATGTGAGCAAAGTTGCCAATAAAATAGACTCCTCTCAGGGAATTTAAGTAGTTTTCCTCTCTAACAAAAATATGGCAGTTAGATGCTCTGCCAAACTTTTAGTGGCTTAAAGCTCCAAGATCTCTACAGAAATCTGGAAAGGAGCCATTTTGGAACATGATTTTTATCAACAGGGATTAGAAGGAATGATCAAAACAAATCTGAAGTTTTAATAAACAATCAAGTTTCCATCTTCACTGCTAAGATTCCTACTTCCCTCTTACGCAGGTGGTACTAAATTGCAGGTAGCAGGTGGGACTCTTGTTCTTCATTAGACTTTAATATCAATTCATATATATTTAAAATCTATAACAGGTCTCATGAATTCAAATGAGACATCACAGACCACAGATAAAACTGCAATAACAGTTATACAGATTTTAGAAAATAGCCAACCCCAGGTGTTGACTCATGAATATTTATGCACATTAGACATCAATGAAGCAAAATAAAATTTAGACCTGATCCTATTCCCAATAAAATGGATAAAAACACTCAATACTAGAAAGACTCCTTTAAAAGACATCTGAGAAAAAAACAATTTTTCCCCATCTCCAGGTGTATCCCCAAATATAGGGTGTGGTCGAGGGATCTTAAAATGAAAATATGGCTTTCCTTTTTTTACTTCTTGAGATGGTTATTATTTTTCCTTAATTTGGAATATATTCTTGTCTAAATGCATGTAAGCAAAGCAATTTTTTGCATACAAAATTTTTTTAATTGTGTCACAATATTTGAGTTTAAGCATATATTCTTTGCATGATAAATGTCATGAATAACAGCAATCTCTGTGACACCTGTGAAAGGAAATACATACGTAAAAACAATTTAAAGTCAGTAAAGATTTTATTTAGATAGCTGGAATACAGCCAAATGGATTTTTCTCACTTAAAAAAAACCCCATTCATTCAAACTGGGGAAGTTTCTATTCCAAAAAATTCTATTTGGAGTGTCGTAGGGAAGGAAAAAAAAAACCAAGTCTGGAACTGAAATGCGATAGACACAAACACCTGGTAAAGTATGAGCTCTAGGTAAAGCATGAGCTCTAGGTCAGATTCTGACTTTATTTGCACCTTGTACATACCTGGATATTTCCATTAAGTTACATTGTTAAAGGTTTGTTCCATGGCACTGAGACCAGGATCGTGCACACGAATGCCTGACGAAATAGAAGAGACAGTTTGACAGATCAGGAAAATAGGACCAAACCTAGGCTTTATATAGAACTTAGATTTTCACTCTTCCCTCAATTCTACATTTTCTTCCTGAAAACAAAACTCTGTGAACCAGGGAGACAGTCAAAAGGGGAGAGGAAATGCTTGTGGCAATAAAAATAATGTAAATAGAGGTTCAGGAAACATGCTCACTTGCTTAGAAAGACCCAGATCTGTTCTTTTTTTCCTAGTGACCAAGGATGGCGGGGGAAGTCGTGCATTCTGTTCCATTTCCCAGGAGTCTGACACTATCCTGCACTGGCAGGTAAGGATTTACCTCATGGCAATCAGGCTGGCAAGTCTTCACTGTGTTCCAGGCTAAAGAACTGTACTGAATTGCAGGATACTGAATACAAGTGCAGTAGCCAGCAAGAGTGAAAAATAGTAGCTTCTCATCTGTTTATTTCAACATGACAGTTCTCTGGCACTAGAGAACAAAAAAAGTTGATTTTGTGAGGTGAGAGGAGCAGAGCTATGCACTCAGAACTTTTTATGTGTTCAGCAGCCTTTAGCTTTCTAATTTGAGTCAACTTCCAAAACTGGCTACAGTTCCAGGAACAATATTATTTGAATAAAACACATAAATGTAAGGAAAAATTTTTTTGCTAGTATGGGAGAAGTGATACCTCAGTTCACAGTGGTTTGTCTTGAGCATTTAATATATGAGAGTTTTTAAGTAGCCTTTATGTATTTGTGATGAAGGCTTTGAATCCCAGAAGGCTTACAGAAAACACTTAAGGATGTTATCCCGTTAGTGTTGCATTTAAAATATTTCACACTTAATTAGGTAACAGAAACAATATCAGACTTTGGTGTTTAAATTTTAATCTGGGTGTGGTCACAGTGAAAAACTAATGCCTTGATGGAAAAAGAATTATCTTGGGAATTGTCATACAATAGGGTCAAAAATCATTGTTTAAGTTCTGGTTTAAAGGAAATGCAAGAGGACATAAAAATTCTTTCATGTGCCGGATCAAATGAGAACATTAAAGTAGGCTGCCCATCTGGCTACCTTGTAGGCAATTTTGCACTTTCTTTCATTTATTTTCATTACCTTTATTTTTAACACAGAATAAAGTTCTTTTGCTGAGCTTAGTGTTGCATGTGAAGGGGTAAATGTCCAGGTGACACATGACAAATGTCACTACTTTATTCACTGCAACTGTGTAAGGAAGGGCAACCCAGTTTTCCTCACGTGCTGTCCAGGCTGAAAATCAGGTACAGGCAATTTGACATCGATGCCACATTTGGGATGTCAGTGGGAACAAGTGGCATAGGGAAGTAGAGGAGTTAGATGGCTCCTTGCATCCTAAAACCATGTGAGAGCCTCCTCTGTCTCTGGATATCAAGGTAAAAACAGGCAGTGGCAAACACCGTGGGGCATCTTTGCATCACCAGGGAATGGACTTTGTGTCTGCTTAGTCACTGTAACTGCTAACACAAGTCTGCAATATCTAGGGAAACAGCTTAGTGCATATTAATTTCTTGGAATCGCTCAAATTAAAGCAGAAAGTACAGTCAGCTTTCTATAGACTCAAACAATTAAGGCAAATTTAAATAGATTAAACACATCTGTCTGTACTTAAGAAGAAAAGGGATTAGGACTTAAATGTAACAACATAACCCTTGTTCAGCTGTATGTCAGGCACAGTTTGGAGCTCTGTGCTGCATAATGATTAAAATTCATACAGAAGTATTGCTAAAAGAGGGAAGACATTTCAATTCATATCTTCTAATTAATTGACAACTAAACATGACATAAAGACAGCATAAGAGAAGGAAAGGCTCTGAGTCATCTGATACCCTCGCTCATTGTTGCCATAAGGAGCAGCAGCTTTAGTTACAGTTTCATGACTCTGCACTGCTCGAGTTGAAAATTCACTGTGTGCAATACTTGTATGGAACCCAGTGAAATTTGGTTCCCAAAATGAAATGGGAATGCCAGAATGTGTGCCACATTCAGATGAGCAACTCAGATGTCAAACAGTCCTTTGGAGAGACCACGATGTTCTGTGTAAAAATCTATTTGAAGTGTACCAGGAGTACATTTAATCAAAACAGCAGTGCTGGAGACTGCTATGTGCTCTAGCCACAGAGCTGAGACGTGCTAATGAAGACAAACTTTGTACTATCCCCAGCAAAGTGCTTTAACTCTGACACTCAGCTGTCACAAGTGGATCTGGAATAGATTTCTTTGCAGCAGCAGCATGACTGTATTTGAGGGAACATCGGTGAGGGCAGGACAGCAGTGTGGGTGTTTCATGAGTTTAGTCTGTATTGTTGAGGCTAGAAAGCACAGCGTGATTTGGAGCCGAGAAATCAAAGTATTTGCAAGTGAGGAAGAAATCCCAGTTTTTTCTGACTGTCACCAAACCTGGTAGTAATGATATTAAATATGACATGCATATAACCACTCATGGCAGGGAAGCAGGTCGCACACAGTTAATCCCTTGCCAGCCCAGGCAGCAGGTGCGCCCCGCTGGTGTCTCCCGCTGTCAGCAGAGCGGCTCTTCCAGCCAGGAGCGGCCCTGGCATCGCCGGCCAGCGGCACCGCCCAGCCTCCCGAAGCAGCGGCCTGTGGGACCGCCAGGGCGAGGGTTCCAGCTCCGGGAGGGGATGGCGGTGCCGGGTCAGGGGTGGCGGAGCTCCCGGGCTGCGGAACCGCGGCGCTGCCGCTCCCCCTCGCGGCCGCGGCCCCGCCGGCCCCGCTCCCCGGGACACGTCAGGCACATTTGGGTTCGGAATCCTGGTGCTGGGATACCTCAGGCACATTTGGGTTCGGAATCCTGGTGCTGGGATACCTCAGGCACATTTGGGTTTGGAATCCTGGTGCTGGGATACATCAGGCACATTTGGAACACTGGTGCTGGGATACATCAGGCACATTTGGGTTTGTAACGCTGGAGCTGGGATCCATCAGGCACATTTGGGTTTGGAACACTGGTGCTGGGATACATCAGGCACATTTGGGGTTGGAACGCTGGTGCTGGGATCCATCAGGCACATTTGGGTTTCTCTCTGCAGCACCAAGCAGCTCGTGCAGTTGTTACTGCGGGCAGTCCCTGCTCTTCCTCAGGGCATTTGGAGGCTGCAGCAGGGCTGTGAAGAGAGGCAGGGCTCCAGCCAGGAGCTGTGCTCTGGGAGAGGTGAGAGTGTTGGTACCACACGTTCCAGTAGTGTTAAGATGAAGTGAGCAGGCAGCATTGCTTTAAACACAAGAGATCCTCTCCTGCCTGCCCTGGCTGCCTCTCTGAATTCCCCCTGACGTTTGACCGAATTATTTGGATCCATTCCCCCTCCTACACTGATTTTTTTTCTCCCGGATTTCTATTGTTTTATGAAGCATGTGACTATGCCAAATGAAATTCAGAGGGAAAATAATTAACTGATTTGTGTACCTAAAAGAAATATTATTGTCTAGAAGTATGTCCTGCATGAGGTACACAGCTAGACATATGGCCAATAAGCCACTTATTTTAGATAAGTGCTGCATATATTTTATGCTAATTATTTGCACAGATATTAACTCCATCAGAGACTAATTAACCAGTATCCTCAGATAACTTATGCTCAGTGTTCCTGATATCACTAGGTTAGATTTCTTGTCAAAAGAGTAATTGTTATGAATCAATGAAGAATTTTTAATGAAGAAAAAAAACATAAAAAAGGAATCCTGCATAATGTATTCACAGGTGCTGAGCTCAAACACCTGCAGTATGACAGACAAAGGAAGAGATCTGATATCTTTATTAGAAAGAAATTTCTGTCTTGTTTCCTTTCAAGGTAGATAATTTATTCATGACATGAAATTTAAGGAGTCCAGTAGTGACTTGTTTCTTTTCTTAGTTGGTCAAGTACAAATTCAGTTGATTTTAAATATATTATTTTTATGCAAAATGATAACAGATGTTGGAACAAATATTCCAGCATCACATACTTTTGTTCCAATTTTGAACTGGTTTTGACATTAGCTTGTAATATCTTCTTTCCTCCACTGGAGGAATCAGAGGGTTCAGGGTGACCAAGTGTCATCTGGGAGGTCTCACTGAGAAGTGACAGAAAATTGTGAGATTTTAACTTAATAGTCTGAAATAATTGTGGGGTCCACTAAAGTAAATCAGTTCCTGCCTTCTGAGTGTATTGAAAAAGAACTCGAGAAGGTTTGTGATGCATCACAGCTCCCCCAGTGAGGATGACCCCGGGCAGCTGATGCATAGCATGCAGTTTTGGGAAAGAGCTGATTGTAAAACGTTCCAGTAGCCTTGTACAGACAGCTGCCACTGTAGCTTTGCCAGTGTAAAGGGACAAAAGCACCATGGTTCCTTCATTCCTATACCTTCTAATCTTAGTGTGTAAATAGAGCTGGAGCATATGTGTATCTTTTCATTATCACCATTCACTTATACCATTGCTGCCTCTTATGCTCTCTGAGGTTTTTATCCTCTATAAGCCTTTTATTCTCTCTGTGACTTTGCAAATGTACTTCACAATGCTTTGAAGATTAATCCCATAATTAAAGGACATAGTTAAATAATAAACTTCTGGCTTGCTTATACTGAAGGGACATGTGCAATCTTCAACCATAAAATTGCTTCTAAAAGCGTATTTCACTCAAAGAAACAAAGTACCAGCAAATATTTTCAAAGGAAGGATTTAAAGCTGCTGATTCATGACATACCACCTAAGCATGAATGTTGGATAGTATGCTTTGTCTGGAATACACTTCATTTAAGGTGTAACGTTTAATTCATCTCTACTATTTTTATATGGCAGTAGAAGTACCTTTCTTTCCTGTTAAACAGAAAAGGCTTCAATTTCCCAGTATATCAAGGTAAGAAACCACAGTGGATTCATGAGGCAGTGATATGTGCTGAATAAAAATCTAAATATCCTACAGAACAAATTACTCCAATCCCTATTTGATGCATTGTCTGCCAATAGACAACCAGGTCATAAACTCATTCAAGTTCTATTTCTTCAGTTACCAATTTTCTGTGATACCTGCCTTTATTGGAGAAGCTGCCCCACATCCCCTGCCATAACAAAGTCATCCTGCTGGCTGAGCAATAATAGACTAAGCAGTCCAGCCCTCTGCCAGGATTCAGCAAGGCACAGATGGAAGTTACAGTCATCAGATGATTGGGCAGCAGAATACCCTGCTTCTCCTCATTTGTATTGAAGTGTTTCACCTGGGGGATAATTTTATCCACTTGATCTTTCAGTTTTGGCTTGAAATAGAACCCTGGTGGTGACTTTTTATAGTTAATGGTCCATCTAAGACTGCTAGGACTTTCCTTAACTTGCAGCCATAGGAAAAAGAAAGGATGTGTTAAGATCAAAATATTAATTCTGTCCTTTTTTTTTTTTTTTTTAAGATAAAAGGATTCATTTGATAGAGTATTATAGGAGTACTGAGTGAAATACTGTCTATCCTGTGAGCAAAAGCCTGAGGGTAGAATGGACTGTCTGATAACAAATGTTTTGCTGAGTATCAAAATACCTGTAGGAAGCATGATCTCATTGAGTAACTGAGCAGTACATGTAATTTTGATTTAAGTCAGCAATATCATAAGCATTACTTAAAATAGATTGAACAAAATGCTGTAATGTACTAACTCTGTACAGGCTGTATAGGGTAAGGGGGAATTTTGGGCAAATGCAGGGGAGGGAAAAGAAACAGTGGAAAAGATTTGATGGAAAGGATTTTACTGAGTCTGAGGCCTTGATCAGAGAGGGGGGATCAAGAGAGTGCTTATAAGCTGTGGGAGGTAAAGCTGGTCAATGACCCAAGGATTATGGGCACTGCTCAAAAGGTCTTGGCCTCAATATAGCTCAGAGAGCCAACATTGCTGAGGTATTTCAGTCTTATAAACTGTCCTGCACAGATATCTCTCTCTCTTTCTTTCTCATTCTCTGCCTGGAAGAAAAAGCACTATTTTAGTTGCCCTGTGTGATCTTTTAGCTTTTGCCTGTCACTGCTGTAAGGGAAAACAAAGAATTGAAAAGCAGTGTCCTTTCTATGGAACGGGTAGCAACAATCTTGTAATCTCTATTTGAAATCTATTGGTAACTGGAAATAGAAATAGAGTGGTCTTTCTCTTTGAGTTTAAGGAAAGGTGCTGGACTGACAAGATGAACTCTTGGTACTAGTGTTTGTCCTCCTGGGTTTCTCCTAAAAAAGTTCCTGTTACCATAAACTCAGCTTTCTCACTTCGTAATTACTGCTCTTAGTGAGGTCAGGTTGAAGCCTGGTTTGTTATCTGGAGAGCCATAGAATTTGGATTTCTTAAAGGCTGTCAGAGGCTGAAAATAAAGAAACAGTTCCAGTGGGAAACATTTGACAAGAGCAGTGTTAAAGTCTGTTCTTACGGGTCAGCCCTTGTGAAATCCCAGGGTAATGAGATTCTGACAAAGCATAAGCCTTCTAGCAACTTATTTTAATGTCTATACACACACACCCACACGTGTGTGTATATATATATATATATATATATATATATATATATATATATATATATATATATATAAAATTTATATATATATAAAATTTTTATTTTTTTAATCTTTGTACATCCTCAGAGCAGAGTGTGAAGGGAAGGAGGGGGGACAGGCAAGGGATGGCCCTATTCAATCCCAGCCTAGTCTGTGCTTTATACAGAAAGAGGGTAGTAACTAAAGAACTAACTTAAATGAGAGTAGCAATCCCGCACCAACTGAAGTACTCTGAGGAAAATTTTAGGAGATTCTGTGATCTTTGTAAATAATTGCTCCTCATTGTTGAAAAGCCAGGTGGCATACAGAACAATCTGCAGCACATGAGGCAGCAATCAATGCAGGGTGCTTTTTCCTTCCTTCCTGTGTCAACACTAAGCTTTACATTAGTTTTGGTTTCTCTTGTCATAATTTCATGTGTGGCAGGTGCCATTCCTGCTTCCTGCAAACTGGCACAGCTAAGACACCACCAAAGCTCCTGTTAATTCATCCATGGTGAACATGTGCATGAATGAAGAGTCTGATTCTAAGGAAAGGGGTTATTCTGAGGATCTTTTCATACAAAATTTTAAAATTACTTCTTTTATCTCTCTCTTAAGTTTTTAAAGATAAGGCAGTACATAATTTGCCAAAGTTTTGTTTCTTCACACATTTGTATTTTAGATATCAATCATGGAACTCTTTTTATGCAGTATGTGTTCATACCTTGTTTTGAACACTAGCACTGGTTTTTAATTCTTCTCATTTCCTGTATTTGTGCTATTAAAACAGAAAACCTGAGACATAAATGACTGTTAGAGCTGATACAAAATTTTTCATTAGACAAGTATGTAATTGTGACTGCCAATCATAAATATTGTAAAAATCTTGGGTTTAAATTGTGTAGTGTGAGGCCACAAATACAGCAATTCATTTTCTTAAAAATTACTGGCTACCTAAAGATTGTGGTTGCACAAATAGCTCTGTGCCATGGAAATGGCAGGAAAAGGATGTTCCAGGGCTAAAAATGTGCCCCCATTTTAGTACAAATTATAAATGATTTAGAGGACAAATTCAACAAAGTAGCTCTTTCTACAGCCATAAAGTGACAATGACCAAGACTGAGGAAGTGTTCGAACATTTAAAATTTACCAGGACCTGTTGGAAAAAACAAAGAATAAAAGCTGTATGAGTGATGAAAGTTCTGTTTGTATGTATGCATGCAATGCAGTAATTCCTAGTGTGGATGCTTAGCTTGCCCTTGGGCATTTTGAAACTTGCATGTGCCTTATGTTGCATCCAGCTACCCAAGTGCAAGCAGCAGCTGAATGATGCTGCTACCACCAGTTTCACATCCCCCGGTCCTGGTGCAGTCCCTGAAGGAAAACTGCCAGCCCAAATCCTGCTCACACTTTCAAGCAGCCCAGTGTTTGTGTACTAATGAAGACACGGTTGCTTTAAAGGAGAAAAGATATGTTTGGATATGCAGTTATTTATTTTATGTTTATTCATGGCTCTAGCTTCTTAAGTGGATCCAAATGATTGCTATTTAAATTATGTAGTGCTATAAATCTGTTTAAATCTTTTGCTCAAGAATGCATAAATAGAAAAATACGTTGCTGGCATATTTCTGATCCCATCATAAAGACTCTTCGCCAATTTTTATTTGAGAACCATTTCTGGCTAATGTAAATCTGGCTGCCCAAGCTTCAGTGTCTTCTAACCTGCTAAAAAACTCGAGTAAGTACTCCAATTCAGCCTTGTCATCCTGGTGGTGTTGTAGCTGCTTGGAGGCTGAAGTACATTTCTTTAAACTAGAGTCTCCACAGCGTTTCTGCAAAGTAACTTTACAATGGCATAACAGAGGAGGGAAACCCAGAGCCATTTTCACTAGAATGCTGACCTGCTCTTGCAAGGTCTTGGAACGTGTTAAAGCAGAATTAGAAGCTCTCCAGGTTTCCCTGAAAGGACGATCCCTGATGACAAGATGATTTTAGCCCTAAATCAGATATGAGACTAACATAAGGAAGAAATAGAAAGAGGTTAAGATCTAATCTACACCTAATACTAACAAACATGTTAAAATAAATTCAGGTTTGTCATTTCTGTCAGATTTTAGAGGGTAGAAACTCTTGTGTTTAGACTCTCTGTAACCAGATATAGGAGGGCAGCCTGTAAAGCACTGTCTCCTGTGAGGCCACAGGAATGACTTGGGGTCATTATTCTCCTCTGATAAACAGTATAAAATCTGATTTTTCAGTGCTTGAGTAGTGCTAGCTTCATATACTGCCAAGATTTTATTCCTTTTAAACTGGGTTAAGAAAAATCAGCTTCTCTGTCATTTTTCAGAATCTTTCTCTTAGGCCTCATAATTACTGAAACTGAGTTAGTAACTTGGCACACCCTGCTTTTATTAATCAGGGCTCAAGGACTAAGTCATTGCAATTTAGATGTATGTGGAAATAGTTGGAAGACACAGCTGAAGTCCTCTAATGACTACTTGTGGTAGACAGCCTTATAAAGCCCTAATAATATTTTGATTATTCAGCTCTGATGGCTCTAATATTTCTGAGTTCTGGGCTATCAATTAGTAAAATCACAAGACCTGTATTTTGATCAGGGAAAAACAGTGTATGAAATTGAAAAAAAGCATCATTAGTTCTTTTACCATTCTGCTGTAGGTAGGGATATATCTGTTGAATGTCTTCCACAGCAGCCCATAATTAAATATCCGCTTTATACAACAGATGATAAAATGACAGCTGGGAGTGGGTAAAAAATGCTGGGAAATCCAGATGGGATCTGAAGACCATGAGCTTGAGGAGAATATATTGCAAAAGAAAAATATTTTCTGTTTGTATTTCAGATTTTGTATTTACTGCTAAGTTCAGCATCATGCAAATTGACTCAGAGGCATGAGCCAGAGCTCTTGCATTCCACAGAAATATTTTCCTTGCTTTCATTATATTTTTGATCCCTCCTAAATGTAGAATGTGTGTGGGCAGAATTTTCACAAGCATTGTTGCTGGTGTTATCAAATACTCCAGAAGCCTGATTATGATATACATTTGGTCTCTATTATGCCATGAATTAGACATATCAGTTAATTAGTTATCAGCTGCTGTTCCTTTGTTTGTACAATGCATTTATTTACCATGAAAAAAATTTAGATTATTTGTTTAGATTAATTAGGTAAATGTACATACAATAAAGTGGCATGGGGGAGGAATTGGAGATCATTCTACTAATTGCTTAGTGGCTAATGGGAGGGTGAACTCCAAAATTATTTCTGCTTGAAACTTCTAAAAGCAACAAAAATCATGGGGAAAGTAACTGAGTGCACTCTCTGCCTCTGATTTCCATTTTGTCTTCTTTTGGTGGAGCTGCATTCAAAAAAGGTTCCTTTAAAAATCAGAATCATATTAAAATAGATGAAATTCTGATGGCATACCTAGTGTAATAATGATAAATTTAACAGAATAGGTGGCACCCATTAAACATGTCTCCTCATTTACAGAGGGTATGTTAATGGTCACCATCTTATTATTGAAATTTTAAAATTCTGTCCTTGACATACACTGGAGTCATTCATACAAAGCAGCTTACCTGTGCACATCTACCTCTTTTCACAACAAGAAAAATGAATCTGTATTCCAGAGATCCAGTCTGGATGGGTTTTGGCTGCTAATTACAATATCATAAGCTTAGAAATTGGATTTTAGTGCAGTTCTGTTTGAACAAACTCAGTGACTCCAGAGCAACTGTGAGCTCAGATGCAATTGGGCATTACCTACAGCTAATGAGTCAAACAGCAAAAAGGGTGTTGAGACAGGATTATAAGGGCTGAATTTTGCTTTCACAGGAACTTCAGGGGCTTAGCAGAAATAACCCCAAAATTATCAGTTAAAGCCCTCACAAGCTCAGTGAATAAAGGATTCCAAGCCTGTGGGACATTCTGTCCCATCTCTGAAGCTGTCCTGTTTTCAGGGGACATGACAAACCCTTAACTCTGAGCAAGGGGCAGACAATCTGGGAGTTACTTTCATAAGAGTTTAAGAGTGACACAGGAGCACTCGTTTTATGTGTTAAAAGGCAGAAATTCAGAATAAAAAGAGGTGATCAACCCACTTGGATGTGATATAGTTACCTTATGGAGCATGGGCAGCTAAAGAGAGCCAACAGCTCTTCCACTAATTTGGTCATTAACCCTTGCAGGCCAGACTGAGCACTTCAGTCCCAGGAACAAGTGGCATCTCTGGCACTGCAAACATGCTCCAGGCTGTGGCCCTGCTCAGAATGCAGCTCCAGGCAGACAGCAGAAATAGAAAGGAAGTGGGGGTCAGAATGGATCCAGGTGCAGTAAAGTGGCTTTCCTACAATTTATCTCACTGGAAACTATGTTCAGCTATTCTTCATTAAAATTGTGTTTAGTACAGTCCTCAACCTGCCAAGCATGGAAAGAATGTTTGTGAGCATTGCTGATCTGAAGGTTTATAAAAGCTCCTGATTTCATGCAGTTCTGTGGTAAAAGACTAGAGGAACATGAGGGCAGCATGTAAAATGAGGGTGGAATATTCCAGAGGTAATTATTCTTCTATGGTTCTTTCAGTTCTAGATTACCATGATTAAATGGGCTCTGGTCTGGTAGTGAATTAAATCTGTTACTAGTGTTGTTGTTTCAGAAGGTTTTTCATGAATCCTTCATGCCTTTTTCTAAGGCAAACATGGTGCTGTAAGATACATAGCCCAGTTCAATATTTTACACTAAGATGGGAAGAATCTATGAGCATTTCAATTTTATTTTTTTCCCTAGAATACAAGCCAGAAGGAAATAAAAGGTCAAAAAAAAAAAAAAAAGGGGGGGGGAAATTCTATAGACTTAAGAAGGTTTTTTCAGTCTTAATTGTAACTAACAATTCATTAGCTATCTGGGAATGCTCAGGCAACATCCTTACCGAGCATGCTCAAAATGACCTACAGTTAAAGGATTTCTGCTCATGATTAAGGTAATTAGAAATGCCTGTGTTAAAACTAAAAGAAGCTACTCAAACAATTACATCTTTCTGGACCCATAAAAACCATTACTCTGACTCCTGTTAAGTTCTGCAGAAACCTTATGTTTCTAGAGGGCTAGAAGATAGAAATTTAACTTCAGAGAAGGTCTGAAAATTTCCCACTACCAAGTTGAGTTAAAAATAGAACTCTAATGCAAATGTAGGTGTCATAAGAGATTGAGTACTCATGAAATGAAGCTGCTTGCAAGAAAGTACTATTAAGGCATTAAACCAGTGAAAAAAAAGTGTAGAAGAGAAGGTTACTAAGGGTTATGAAAAGTCACATAATCCATCCCTCTGCCTGAAGGAAGGCTAGAAGAGTAGTGCCTTCAAAGCCAGCCTTGAGGCACTGTGCTTTACAGCTCCACTGCAGCTAATTAGGCAGAAAAATTTAAACCTTTCTGATTCAAGCAAGCAAGACTCACCACCCCTGCCTCAGCTTTGGCCACCGATGGTGGCACATCTGTCTGTCCATGCTGGCAGGCAGCTGCGGGTGCCACGGGAACGATGAGGGAGCCACAACAGCTGGTCACAGACACGTGGTGTCCTGCAGCACCACGGCAGCTTCAGTGGCAAAGAGGAGGCAGATTTGTCCTTCTGCCTCACAAATCAGTCACTGCATTAGTCCTTCCCAAAAGCCTTTCATATTTACTAATTCTACCTCAGTTATGGCTTCACACACCTCAGTGTGGCTTCACACCAGCACTTGTGGTTTCCTTGTAAGCAGCCTGGGGAGGATGGAGGAAATGCCTCTCAAATATCCCACAATTGCACCCAGTTCTTAATCCTGCCATTATCCTCTTAAGACAGGTATTTCAGTAATTTTTTTTTTGCCTTGTTTTCCTATTTTTCTCTTTAAAAATGTCACTGGCAAAATCATCTAATGCTATTTTATGCAAATATGAGGAAAAAGGAAATAAATGTTTGCACTTGGCAGAATTTTTTAGAACAGCAGAAATGGTGTGGAGGATAATAAAGATAGGCAGACTAAGATAAAACAGCAATTTTCCAGTCAGAGGAGCCTCCAAGCTCAGCTAGTAATAGAGACTAAAGTCAAGACATGCTTCTAATAAGGCCAGTATTAACTCACCATAATTATACCTTGCAGTAATGCCACTTCATCATCATGGCACAGCTATAAATAGAATATCATCACTTCACGTTTTCTAAGAAACTCAATACATTCTGAAACAAGGTAATAAAAATCTGTGATTCCAAATAGTGACATATTGCAACTGCTATTTACCACAGAAACTCCCTTAATAAATGCAGTATTAAGGGTTAATTTTATTTCAGAAGAGCGACTGAATTTTTTTCTGAAATGATAAACTTATTTATTTCTGATGCATCTAGGTCAGTGCTTGGTCAGTTGTTTGGTGCATGTGGAAAATTGGTTTCTGTGTCCATTATCCTGTGATGAAAGAAGAAATCAACTGCATAGCACTGAAATCTTTTCACTGTTTTACCTCTTTCCATCGGGTATCTTTCCAAAATCTGCCTGGGAAAACTGCACAGAAAGCAATGCCTCGTTTGCACTTAAATCATTTTATTAGGGCCAAAAGGAAGACTTAAAGGGCCACTCAGCAATCATAGGAATTCATTCAAGCAGGATCTAAATGCAAATGTCTGAACTTCTTGAATATATTCAGTTCTGGAGTTCCTGTTAAGATCCATAGGTATCAAATATTATACTTTGCATTTGTAGTAAAAGACCAGGGTTTCATTTTATCAGTTATAATCTGCACCCTAGTCATTTTAAGAGAAAGCTGCAAATGTTGGCAAAGTTGTGAGATTAATTATTTGCTTCATTTGCTTCATTGCACTGTTTCTCTTCAGCTTTTCTGATTGAACTCACTGGGTCATGAAGAGCTGAGGTTCTTTTTAGAAAATGTGGGCTTGGTGGAGCACAAAGCACAGCAGTCACAGACATTAGAAGAGCTGGGTGGCAGGGGTCAACCTTTTCTTACAGGAAGTAAAAGGCCCATAAAAAGTGTAGGCAGACAAGGTAAAGTAAACAAACCTGATGTGAGGGGAAGAAAGGCCCAATTCCTCTTTCCAGGTTGAGATAAGGTCCTTGTTTAGACAGGGGAGGTGATGAAGCCTAGGCAGGGCATTCTGCTAGATGCTTCCCTCATGCAGCTGCCTTTTGAAAGCTGAACCAGAAGGAGCTGGGGTTTGCAGGGGATTTGGACAGGTTTTGTTTTGCCCTCAGCTGAGGGATGCAGCCAAGATGTTGCATGCCCAGTGGTGATTACTGATGGCATAAACAACAGCAAATTATTGTGTACAAGAAATGCACTATTCCTCCTAGGAAAAAAACCATTTCCCAGAGTTACTGCAGCTTTTTCAGAGATCTGACAGAAGTAATTCTTCAGTAAAAAGGGTATTGATGCAAAGGCCATCTCATGGGGTATCTGGTTCCAGGACACATTTGATCTTGCAGCCCTAGATCTTTGAGGGCTGCAGAGCTGGAAACCCCTTTATAAACATTCATTTGGAACAGCAGCACTCAGCTGCACTGACATCAAAGCAAGTTGGCAAATTGGCCATGCACTTGTGTGCAGTGCCCTCACACGTGGGGCACTTTGGCAAATAAGGTGGCCTTGCTCAGCAGGCTCCCAGAAGCTGCCACTCTGCTCTGCTGTGCCGAAAGTAATTTAGATGGATTGTGTTTCTGGGTCCTCTTCATCCTTCTGTTCCCAAAAAGCAGGAGTGCTAGTGGAAAATTATTAAAACCTGATATTTTTGAAGGTGACTTGAGACATCAAAAGCACTTCATTGCCAAGCTGCTGGGCCCCTTGCTTCTCCAAGGCAGTCAGCAGAGAGTAGTGCTATAGAATAAATAGCAGCTCAGCATAACCATCACCTGAAATGGATGATATGCAGCCAGGAGAAATGCTTAAGCATCCTAATATTCAAACTGAGATCAATAGAAACAGAGTGGTAAAGAGAGAACAGTGGACAAAGGTGAAAGTGAAAAGAGGGATCCTGCTGGTAATTTCAGACTCTAATCTACCTGTCCCTGGGCTGTCACTTGGTATAAATGTGCACGTTGCTTCACACATTGCCAATATATCATATGTAATCTTTTTTATTATAGTGCATAAATGATGTCCCCATTATGCCTGTACTGCATCTCAGTAAACAATTCACTACTTTAGCATTCCTGCTTGGATTCTACACTGAAGTTTGTCAGCTACATGAGTCTCCATTCACCCTGTCATCAGTGAAAATTAACTTTCTTGTATGCTGCTCTTATCACTTTTAGACAAACAGAAACCGTGTTTGGTGACTCACTAACAGGAAGAGAACATTCCCTCTTACTGTGAGGTGATATTAATGACAGTAAATCTTCCTGTGACCTTAGTTAGCTGTCATTTGCTAGGCAATTCCTGCGTGTCTGAAGAGCTGTAATGTAGCCTATGGTTATCAAAAATAAGATTAGAAAAGGTTGAGTAAAAATGATGATTCTTTTTTATGTCTTCTCTTGTTTGCATGAAAGCTGTTGGGGATCTATTTCATATTTTTCAGAATTCTGTCTATTTAAGCTAACATATTTAAATTAGGTTTCATTAAAATAAAAAAAAGGAGTGGTAGGCTTTCAAACAATTCTAAAAACAGCCCTCATTGAGGCTATTGAAAACTCTGGGGCATCAAACTTTACAGAAAGATGAGAGCTGTGTTTGAGCTGCAGCAGAAAGGCTCTCCAGAAGGTTATTGCTCAGCTACTGGAGCAATTCCTAACAGAAGCAGTCTGTGCCAGAAGATCCTGTTCTATTATACACTTCAGCTGGTGGTGTAAATTGTTTTTAAACCAGTGCCCATTTAAAGATTATTCAGACTGTCCAGGAGAAGTGACTGGCAGAGTCACAGTCATTCTTAGAGCACTGGAGCTGCAAAGCTCCTGCCAGACAGGACGTGGCTGAGAGGTTTTGGAGACTCCAGGGGTGCTGTCAGAACATATTAACAAACCCATTTCTGCATTTCTGCCATCACATCAGGATGTCTTTGGCTCGCTCTCTTTGGAAAGATTTAGTGTTTCAAAATCCTGGGTCTTAAAACTCTTTGTGACTTTCATATTTTTGGCAGCTAGCTTTTAAGAGCAGTTAGGATTCACTCCCTAATATTTTCCAGATACCAAGACATATTTTGTGGAAAGCTACTGTAGACATGCAGCAGCTTTGATTTCTAATGAGAAGCAATGCTATAAGGTTAATGACAACAGCTAGCTGTTTGGTTTGTTCCATAAATTACCCAAACCAGAGGGGAGGGGGTTAAAATCAAACAAAATTTCCATTTGGTTTGAGACTATTTTGGTTTAGTCCATAATGTGAGGAAATTGTGCATGACAATTACAAAAGGTAAAATTTTGTCTGTTGTCCTTGTAGTCAAAAGAGTCAGATCCAGAGGAGGCACTGGAGGGAAACGGGTTGTTGGGCATTGCTGCCCATCCTCTGTGTGACAGCCTATGGCTGCCTTGCAGGGAAACAGCAAAGCCTTGGAGCATTCCTGTAAGGGAGGTCAGTCTGCACAACAGCCTCTGCCCCATGGCTAAGCTGGGAAACTACTTCAAGATTATTCAGAATTTTAAAAGTGGTTTTGAAATAAAGAGGATGGATAAGTCAAGACAGAATAGGAAGTTTTTGTACAACTCACATTTTTGGCTGAAGTGAATGCAAGAGGACTGGTAGATATTAATGGAAAGTAAGTGGTACGAGCTACTTTGCTTGAGTAATTGCAATTGTATATAGTTTGTTTGTAAATATTGGCTGTTATTTTTTTTTCTTTTTCTATTTCAGTATTATCCCTGTCAGAGGAAAGCTTTGCAGTGTCTCAACTGTTGGTCAAGCAGCCTGAGTACTTTCATTAAATTCAGATTTAAGAGACAACTATTTGTGGAAGCCAGACTAGTTCTTTCATCTATTTGTGTAACAACTTTTGAGGGTAATAACTGGGGGAGGTGTTAGTTTGTAGACATTCCCTGTTATCTCCAACTGTATAAAAGCATCTGGTTTATTAAGGCTTCTATATAATATTTGAATTTACACAATAATAATATCAATATTGCTTCAGCATAGTGCACTTGTTCAGTTCAGAGTTAGCACAGAGGAGTATGGAGTTAGTGCAGACAATGTAAATGAAGCCGCCCCTCATGCTGTTCCACAGGAAGCTCTGGTACAGCAATTCAAACTGTGCCACCCTGTACTGCAGTGCCTCTTAGCCTGAAATGTTCACTGACAAATTCTGTGTCCAAGGGAGTGCAGCAATGCACAGTGGAGTTTGTTTTAGTAGAGGTGAAAAGCTACATTCCCCTTTCTCTTTATTTGTTTACTAAAAATTCAGAAATGTTGATTCTAGAGAAGTAGCAGTTTAGCACAAGAATTCAGTTGACTTTGTTGCTGTTGAATCCTAAATATTTTAAGAACACTTCAAAAGCAGTGGTTTCACCTCACACCAGTCCTGCTTAGTGAGAGCTCAATCAGATCTAAGTTCTCTATCACAGCATTTCAGGCCTCAGTTCTCTATAGATGTACTTATTAATGTATATGCTAAAAGAAGCATATGGCTTTGCAAATCAGGGAAGATTTTATTTAGTAATAGAAATTTATTTAGAGATTGCTCATTAATTCTTTAAAACAGCTTTTGGTTACAAGTATTTGCTTAAGTTTATGCAACATAAATTGCATATAACTAAAACTCAAATTATTTCTTATGAATAATGTATTTGAACAAATACAGGCCGTCAATGTATTTGCAGATCATTTGTAGTCAGCTCACAATTTTTATGTCTGAGCCCATTTTTTCAAGTTGTTTACTCCTTTAGGTTAGAAGTGGGATTTTATATGTCTCCAAGTGTTTACTATGCAAGTTTCAAGATGTATGATTTACTGCTTGAGGTGCTTTTTTCCATTTCCTTGAAAATCTCTGGGAGTCCACCTGCCTAATATCATCCTGAAACATTTATTGTGTTTGAGTTTACTGTGCAGGTAATGGAAAGGGAAGCGTAAACTGATGAGAAACATTTCTCTGCTTCTTGTGCAAATATTGAATTCATGCAATGGCTGTGCTATCATCTAATAAACTCTTTTGCATTCCTCCTATATGAAAATGTATGTGTCCAAATATTCATGGCTAAATAGACTCGTCCTATGCATGAATTAGCGTAATTCAGATTAAAGCAGTAGAATAAACCATGAGAAATATTTCAAGAGGAAATAATCTTGTTGCCAAGTCATGTTTTCTGAAACAGAAATGTTTCTTTCAGAACAGTTTCTGAGCACCTGCTGGAAGTGTTGCTGTTCTGGACCCCAATGTCCTGGTGTAGTCTCGTTCAGCCTCACACTGGCCCTTCAGAGCTGGCATAGACTCAGGTACTTCTCATTTCTTTCAGCTGATCCGTTTCAAAAGTTCCTGCTCACCACTCTACCATTTGCTGGCCATTCAGTCACCCCGAGGCTCCAGTCACACTTGTGCTTTGAAAGGGACAGCTCAGGGATGACAAGCCCATGAAAATGAAATGGCTTTTTTCTGAGTCCCTGCTTTTCCTGGGCAGCAGGATTTCCTGGGAACCAGAAACTCTGTGGCCAAAGGGCTGCTTGCCCTCCCTGTGAGGGAGGTTTGCTGTTCCAGTGTGCTGGGGCTGGGAAGGGACACTCTGTGTGTTGTTCTCTCCCACCCTATGTGTGTGTGCAAACGCTGCTGGGACAGAGCCATTCCTGCATTGTCCATCTGAGCCCCAAGTGCCAGGCCAATAAATGCCTTGGGCAGGTGCAGCAATGAATAGAGCATGTGCTTTGTCCCCAGGGCAGAGCAACTGGCAGTGAGGCCACTCGAGCAGGAAGAGCAATCAGGTCATAGCAGGCAACCAGGGATTGCTGAGCACAGGTCAAGGACCACCATTTGAGCTCCTGGTTATGAGCCTCAAGCTTCAATCAGGCTCAGGTCTGGCCTGAGCAGTTACAAGTGCAGCACAACCTTTCTGCTAGCCCTAGTGTGCCACACTCCACATAGGATATGAAATCAAAAGCTATACAGGCCACAAAAGTTTTCACAGTCTTCTGAAAAGCTACTTAGAAAAAAATGTGCTTTGTCATTTTTATCTGTGCTGTGTAGTACTCTTATGGCTGTGCTGACATTTTCTGCTGTGATTTTTCCAGTGCAATTTTCCTTCCTGATGGGGAGTTAAGATGGTTCCTAATGTGACTAGATAAAAAAAGAAAAAACAATGGTGTTTGAAAGGATGCTGTCCATTAATATACCTTGTAATTAGTTGGCCCTATAGCTGTGTTCAAGAGGCAGAATTCCATAACCATTCAAATAGCCTTCTTGACTGGTGAGAGTTTCCTGTCAATCCAAGGGATGGGGGGAAGCCAAATGTGGGGGCTTTCCCATTCTAGTCCCTATCCACTCAGGTCTCTGAGAAAAAATGTGTCATGGACCAGTTTCCACAGATCAGTGGCCACCACCCTCTGCCAGGGGACTTCGTTGCCAGGACAACTGTTGCCAAGACATGCTGCTTTTCCTAGGGAACCATTTCAGAGTGTTATTTCTGTACAGCAAACCATCTCCCATGTCTGTTGTTATACCCACGTGAGAAGCTATCAGAGTTTTAGCTCCATGTGGAGACTGGGAAAGAGCAGCAAGGGAAGACAAGTCCAGTTACCAAAGGGGAATTTGTGATCCTAGAGGGATCTGCACATTTGTGGTCTGTCAGACTATACATGCACTCTGAAAACAGAGGTCCCAAAGCTCAGAGCTCGGAGCCTCTTCAAGCCATGAGATCAAAATAAATTCCCAAGCTTGTAACACTTTAAAAAAATATTTAGTTTGGAATAGGATAAGGTCCTTGGGGATATTCTTCACTGTAATAAGTAGCTACATAAGCTCTTGTGATTGAGTACAGTGGCTCTGATCAACCACTGCATGTGCTGGAAGCAACAGGTACCATCACCTCACCCAACCTGGGAAATGTTTTTTTGGAATGACTGATATGTCCTCAAAGGATCACTCTTTTCCCTTGGAAACTCACTGCTTGTGAGTTTTATATCACCTGAAAATTTGCCTTAGCTTCACTTTGTTAGTGGTACATACACAGCAATAAAGAATCCCATTGTTACAGATGATTTTAGAGTTTTTGATTCAACTGTATTAATTTCCTTTTCTTTTTGTATCAAATCCTTTTTGTTCAAGTGGAAAATGGTTTTGATTATTCTATAACATGAGATAACATTCAACTGAATGGCTGTAAGTTAGTTACATGGATAAACTCCTCTGTTAAGAAATACAAAGAAATTTAACACTGTTCTTGTCCACCAGAGGTCCCTTACAGGCCACTTTATTCACTGGGGGCTGCGCTTTCACTTGCCTAGTTAGCTTCTGTTGTTTTCCCTAGGGAGTGGTTTTGGATCAGCTCTTGAAATGCAGGTCCTGAAGACCCTACTAACGACTTTTAATCTTTTCCAGAATCATTAACTTCAAGAAGAAGAAAAAATCCTGCTGAAACATAATAAAAATCATGAAGAACTGTAGGGACTTCCTTGAGCCCATAACCTTGGTAGGTAATCTCAGTATTTACACCATGATTCACAAGTTTTGCTGTGCATATTAAAGGTTCCTGAGTGTGAGCCAACTCTATACCTTGTATTACTAAATCTATATGGGATTCTTATCTGGATTCTTATCAGCTCAATCTTCACAAAACCTTTCTCAATGTGCACTTGAGTAAATGTGTTTGCAGCTTCTGATACTTCAATTGTACGTGAATGTCAGCTCTTGCACGCTAGTGTAGGCTTCAGCTTCATAAATTTTTGCTGCAAAATGATGAGAACCCTTGAGAAATCTTTATTTGACAGATCAGTTGTCAAATGTGAACAACTCATGCAGCTTTGGCAAAAGCTGCCATTCTGCATCTTCTGTTGCAGCCGGAGTGAAGAGCTGGATATCTGCCATGGTGTTTTATGAGCCCTTAAGCATCAAGATCACCTCCTCATGGCCTGTGTTTGAAGGAGCCTCAACAGAAAAAAACGTCCTTCCTCTTACATTTCATGTACAGTAGATGAAGGAAAAGCAAAGGAACAGAGTGGGAATATTCCTGTTTTTCCAAGTTGAATGAAGGACAGAAATTTCCCAGTAGTGTATAGACCCCTTTAGCCCAACAATTAGATAATGTGTTCTGAGCTTTGTATGGAAGGCATTTGTTTTTATTTTGTTCCTGTTTGATGGCAGCATTTAACCACTTCTTGCTCAGAGCAATATAGTGCTGAACAGTTCAGCATCATACAGGTGTGTCAGCATCAAAATATTTTTGTTTGATTCAGTTGAGTAAATATCAAGGTGTAAACTCAGGTTTAACCATAAAGCACCTTTGTGTGCAAGTGTACTGGAGCAGACAAAAACCTGCAATATTCTGTCTCTCTAGCTCCCTAATTCCTTTAATATTGGGATAAAGCCATAGCTATTCTCAAAGATTAAGATGTAAATATACAAAGATTTACACTGTGCTTAGTTTTCCAGTTTCACTAAGCAATGAATTCTTTGCAGGGGTCAAACAGAAAGCTGGGTGCAGAGTGGCCTGGTGCTGGATAAAAACTTTTATGGAGTGATGGGTGTCCCATATGCAGATGCATTCCAAATGTGTAAGGTAAGATCCCTTAAAGCTCCATGAAGCTGAAGAGAGAAGTTCTTTGACTTTATAGTCAAACTTTTATATAGTAACTGAAGTAGAAGAGCTGACTGGGGATGGTAATAGCAGCATCTTGATGTTATTTATCTTCATTCAGAAGCTCATGTTTTAAAGCTCACAGGTCTTTTACCTCTGATGACAGGAAACTCAGCAGATTTTCAGAAGAGGAGGAGAAGCTCAATACAGGTGTTCTTAATAGTCAGTATCCCAAGTGAGGGGTCCTGTGGGAAACATCAGCTTTGAATGTCAAACAGAACTTCCCCTGAATTAAGCAGGTTGTTTGTGTTTTTTGGTATGGTCTGCTTCAGAACTGTCTCACTCTCTTAACTGCTTCTGTCAAGATTATGCTCAGCCTTGCAAGCTGTGTTATTCCTGTGGCACTGTTCCTAGTGTGTCCTACTGTAGAAATTCCCTTCTCCCTCACAAGAAGTTGATGCTTTTACTTTGCTCTTAACATACCAAGCAATCACAGGACACTTGAAGATTATATCACTAATGAGGATTGACTATTTCCAGATAGAAAACAAAACAGAAAGCAGATGTTCATGTGCACAGTCCCTTTGGCAGGCTGACAAGTCAAAAGAAATAAAGAACTTCAGCTCTGCTCCATCCTTCTGATTGTGAAGAAGCATGGATGTGTGGTAGGATACACAGACAAGGGATAAATCACTGCTAATTCACAAGAAAATGATCCTGCACAGGACAGCTTCCATTTTATATATTTCTAAGGGCTCTAATTATGCTCACTGTGTGAGCACCTATTAAGAATAGTGCTCCATGATGCCTGATCTGAGGATTTTTTCAGGCAAGGTTATTCCTAGAGTTTTGTTCTTCAAAAGTCTTTAATCCTGTCTCTAATTGTCTCAATGAAAAGTGTGAAAGGCTTTGTGAACTCCTGGTTTCAGAATAAAAGCACTCTGATGGTCTGACATCAAAGAGAATCAGTGAGGTAGCTGTGCATTTCTACCCCGTGCTTTAACCATTTATTCTTTTGCAAGTGTCTGGGAGCTGTCACCCTGCTATGTTGTGATGAAAATAATTGGGTATAGTTCCCACTTCTGTTATTCCCATAAGATATTGCTGCTGGTGAAGAATACTCAAAACTGATGGCTCCAAAGGCAGCTTTGAAACTTCAAAAGCCAAATGTTCTCCTGTGCTGAGCTGCTTCCTTCTCCAAGGAAATCTGCAGAGTTTCACTAGATATTCAAGAATACACAGACATAAGACCACTCCCCCAAAATAATGGTCTGCAGAAAGAAGATACATTCAAGGATCTAAATAGTGAGGAGGTCTGTATGCAATCATGGAATCACAACCAAGTAATTCTGAAGAAAGATGTAGAGATAAGCAGATAAAGAAATTACTTACTCCGTTAAGAAAAACATTTAATAGTTTGTGAATACTAAGCCACCTGCCCTTATTATTTTTTATTTGTTGCTTAATGCAGATATTTACAATAGTCCTGTAAATTTTGTTCTTCATATAAACCTGCTGGGTTTGGCAGAGTTTAGTGAAATTTCTGCTGTGTGGAAGAACTGTGTTTCACCAAGATGATGTCTTGACCTGGTGAGAACCTAGGGGTGGGGAAATTGCTGACAATCCTGTCTGCTTCATACTTCTGCTTTTGTAGGCAAGCAACCTCCAGGGAAGTTCAACAGCTGTACAACAAACCAGACATTTCTGTGGGTTACAAGGTTACGAGTTGAGCCCTGAATGCTGCGTGTTGACAGCGGAGAGATCCCACGTCTGCTTCTTGGCCAAACCAGCAAAGGTCAGCGTGGCAATCTCAGCTTCTTGTTTAAAAAAAAATCCAACAGGTCTCTAATTCCAAATCTCTTTTTAATGATGTTGGCTCTACAATGTTTTTATCAAATCATGTCTGACAAGTAGCACTGCACTGAACTGATGTGTTCATTATATCTTTACAGACACTAAATTTATCCTAGCTCTTGAATAGAAAGATACAAGGCAAAAAGTGACAGCCTATAACTTCTGTATCTGATGCCACCAGAACAGAGAACAATAGCCCCAGAAATGGGATCCTGGGACCAAAACCCCTCCTGACGCTGCCGCAGGGATTGAGAGCTTTAATTTTTGCAGCTGGAAACATCTAACAGAACTTGCTCTTGGTAAGGAAATTTTCTGCAAGAAAAATTGCTGAAAAGTCTCTGCCTCAGCATTAAATTTTGTGGTGTTAATGTTGCAGAGCCACCTAGCACACGCTGTTCTGTCTGTGCCCACACAGTGGTACCTTGGCCAGCTGGGCAGTGCCAGCTCTGCTGCAGGACAGGCGGTCACTGCAGTCGAGCAGCTCTCAAAGAGCCCTCCCTCTCCTAGGCTACTGAAAACTGCATCCACTGACTGGAAAAAGGGGAAAAACCTTACAGTCAAACTCAGTGCCTGCAGCTGTGCTGATTCTAGAGTTCACTGGTACTGTGCCACAGCCCAAGGCCAGGCAAAGAGCAAAGGGCTCAGCCCAGGATGTCATCTGCAGCCCCTGTAAATAGGGGTGGGGAGACTGCGGTAGGCAATCACCAGGATTGTGCAAGGCAGAGATAAGTGAGCAACCCCTTGCCAAAACAAAGCACAAAATAACAGCTTTTAGTAGAAATGCAGAGGATATACCTTTTTCTTTTGGCAGCCTTGTCCTCGTGCTAAAAATTCAGCTGGTTTCTGTTTCACTTCTTCCCTCCAGCACTCTGTTGTGCAGGCTGCCAGGCAAGCAAAGCTTCCCTGTGTACTGCTGTGCTGAAGGTGCTGGGAAGTGAAGAGTTCCATGCTGGGATGAGTATTTGTGCTGAGGCCTCGCAGCCTTTGCAGGTTGCTGCAGACATGGTGGTTTGGAGGGACTTTTGTGGGCTACCCCCAGCCAGCTGACCAGGAGGACTGTCAGGAGGGTGCAATCTCACAGTCTAAGAGCATTCTGCCCCTGAGTAGTCTGTGTGGAAATACAGGTTACCTAGGACTTTAATTCAGCAGGGCTGTCCTCTGCTGCCAGGCTTTGGGATTTTGGGCTGATGACCAAGAGTTGGCACCTCCAGGACCAGGTCTGGAAAAAAGACTTTCTGCTGCCTCACCAGGTTTCCCTCTCTGCCATTACCTGCATTGGGTCAATGATGGCTTAAAGCATATTTTAAGGAGGAAAAAATCAATTACCTGAGACATCTGTCTTCAAAAAGGACTTTCCAAACTAGCTACCTCCTAAATATAAGTTTTAGGTCATCTTTCAAAGCCTAATTCTGATCTCTGATGAGAAATCTCAAACTGAGTAAGCCTTGGGACCTGAAGACTCTCATTAAATACACACAATGTGATTCTCCACGTGGAATTCTCTATCCTTCTATAGGTATGGATTGCAAAACCTATTTTTGGGGTTTTTTTTCCTTTTCAGCTTCCTGAGATTTATTCCAATTTTGTGAGAAATTTGGTGCATTTGTTGGGTTTTTTTGTTTTTTTTTTTAAATCTAAGCTGTTGTTGGTGCTAATTGTCATCAGTTGCCTTGGAAAGTGATGCAATTGCTAGGAAAACTTGCCACCATTTTGCCAAAGTGTAAACAGGCTCTTGGGCTGTTCTAGAATAAAGGATTGGAGCACCCTGGGAAACTATGGATGTAAATAGATTTTAGCTCCTGGCTGGCAAAACCAACAGAGATTTGTGTGAGGTTGAATCCCTGCAGAGAGTGGACTTATCTGAAGGCTTACATTTTGTTTTCAAGTTTTCTTTTATTTCGAGCTTTGTCTTGTTACCTTCAAGGGAGACACCAGCAAGGCCAACTTCCCTAGTGTTGGATAATTAACATAGTATAGAAAACCAGCAGAAGGAAATCCTTACAGGGTGTTAAGAACTGCCTGGAGTCCATGAGATTGGATAAGAAATAGAAACCAGGATTCAAGTTTGTTATACTAGTTAGCTAAATACCTTCCTTATTTTATTTTAATACGTGCCACTGCTGTAAACTTTGATGGGAGCCTAATGGAGGAAGCACAAAGAAGAATGTAGAAAAATGGTGCTTCTTAACCTCTGCTTTTTATCCCAATTATAATGCTCTTACAGTAATACTCTAATGGTTATACTCTATATGCTACTTTATCAGATGAAACCTGGCAAGGGAAGCTGCTCTCTGTGGGAAATATTTTCTGAAGCTTAAAATAAAGAGAAATAATTGAGGTGAATAGCAGAATTCAAGCTGGTTGAGATTTTTCTCTTGTTACCCAAATCTGTCAACCAAATGGTGTTTCCTGAGGCTTCTCTTTTTTTTGACTGGTAGAGCTGGGATAAATTAAGAGCAAATAAGGCCACTTGCCTTTAATATTTAGCTTATGTACTAGAAGTTTTGTCACCACACGTTTGTGGTAGTTTAATTTTGGAGGGTTTTTTTCAGTTAAAGAGAATCCATGGGGTATGATTGCCTCTCATTTGACACTCATATTGCAAACAAGGGCAGTCACTGTGGTGCAGCCTGTCAGAGCTTTACCTTACGGTGTTTCTATCTGTTACTGCTGTTCTGCTCAGAGAGGGCAGCAAAGGATTGCAGATCTTTTGGAATCCAAAAGGAGCTCAGCTCTGAGGAAAAATGTATCATTTTCATATACTAAGTATGAAAGGAGAAATAGGGGAGGCATTCAGATCACTGCTGCTCAAAGATACTTGAGCTTTTTGTCCTTTAAGGTGTGGGTGTATGCAATTAGTGGAGATTCTGATAAGAGAAACACTGAAACACTTTGAGTTTAGGCATTAGGTGTGAAGAGTCCCAGCAGAAACACAATGAGCTGTTGATGTTTCATCCTCAACTGGAATATTGTATGACTCATTTGGCATGAAGATAAAGCTGTACATTTAGACATATAGTGAACAAAACACTGAAATTAATTTGCAGCACAGTGAGATTAATGGCTGTTGTGATATTAGGTATTTTCATTAGACCTCGAGGCTTTCAGACTGTCATAAGCTTGGTTGTTTCTTTGCAATATGCCATCAGGGGCTATAAGACATGATTCAGACACTATTCCTTTGCCTGAAGACAGGAGTGTATTTTCCAGGTAACACCTCAAAACTACACAAATGGAGAAATTTATTAAATGACTCTGATTTGTCGCGGGTCTGTGGACTTAGCAATGATTCTTTTTCTTCCTTTCAATGCCTTGGCTTTCACAGCTAAGAGTAATAAGGCCAGTTAGCACAGAAAAACCTGAAAAGCAATTTATTCCTGCCCAGAAGTTCAGTGCAGTGCTCCTGCAGCAAGTGTCTTACCAGCTACAGATGGTCCCAAAGGTGCAAAGGGTGAACAGGTACAGAGCCATGACCGTTTAGCAATACTGTAATTTTGGCACTCCTTGTCATCCCTTTACTCTTGTTTCATGCCTTCTTCAATCTTTCATTTTGTCTCTTTACTTCTCTCATTTTCTTCTGCCCCACCAGCCTTTGTGGGCTCTGCACAATTTCAGGAAGCTGAACATGCTTTCTGCATTCATAATGCTACTCTAGATACTTGGCTTTTAATAAATAAAAAAATAATATTGTACATTTTCACAGCAGCCCATAAAATAGAGATGTAATGAGATTTTAATCTGATTGTACCGTTTGTACTCTGAATCACTTCCTATTATCTCCCACAAAATTATTACTGCTCCTTCTTCCAGGGGCCAGCTCTCAAAACCAGAAATCATGCTTGCTAGTGTTGCCTCCTAATCTGATGGTTATAATTTGATTGCTTCATACTCTCTGCCCCAACAGCAGAATTCCCCCAAGGTGTGATTTGTCAGGTAATTTTTTCATGAGCTGCTGCAAACAGCAAATGGCTCCAAAATGCTTTCTGTCATGTGGCAGAACCAAGTCACACTCTCTGCCAAGTGACCAAATCAGCTTCTGCCCAAACTCTTCATAAGTACACGTGAAATTGTTTATTTTCTTACCATGTCACATCTGTGTTATCAAGTGTAAACCACCCACCTTGGAATGAGGGGCTTGCTTTCCATCCACAAAGGAAATTCTCAACATTATCACTTCATATGAACTATGACATGAAATTTCAGTGGCATGCACTGATATTCTGTATAGACATCTTCTGGTCCACTTCTCCTCTGTGTGCCCTCTGCAATTCCATGGTTGAAATAAGCAAAGCCAGCAGGATCTTTCAACAAACTACTCCAGAGAGGAATCCTTAATAATGTTGTGATTTAGCTCATTCTCTAGATCATATACTGTGATGTGGGATTGGATTAGAGCTGAACCAGATTGGCCTTCTGGTTTAAGAGAACATACACCTCTGGAACAACATGAGGACATTTATTTCACAGATTTTCAGTGCCATGTGTAGGGGTAGTAAAGGCTTTTTCATCAAAGTAATGCATTTCCTAGGAAATGAAGGTTTCTGTCGGAATAATTCAATTTTCCTGAGATGTTTTATTTTCCTGAGGATGGGCAGCTGGAAGAGCAAGGGGGAAGGAGTCAGTGTTTGGTGCTCTCTTAAAGCACTAAGGAAACATAGTGGGAGAAAAATGTAGGAAACATTTGACCAATTTTTTATTTTAAATTAAATTCTAGGAGAAGAATCAAGAGGCCTGTAGAGTTTCTCTAGAAAAGTGAGACATTCAGGAATAAAAGGAACTTTAGAACCGCAAGGAGAGAGAGGAACAGAAGTAGAATATGGAAGTAAGAAATAAATTTCTCATGCTTCTATAGTCTGGTTTTCAACCTTTTAGTATATTCTTCAAAACTTATTTGTGTTAGTGGCTGGTATTCCTACAGCACCATTTCAGGAAAGGTGTGACTTCCAGAAGTGTGAGGAGCAGATAAAGAAACCATCTGTTACATAGAGATGAGTTGCCCAACAGAACAGGAGGGAGAAATTGCCTGGAATGAGTCACCAGCTTGTTTTCTGTGGGTGAAATACCAAGCCCTCTGTCTCATGTTATAAACAGCATTTTTTCTTTTCTTTGCCTGTTCATGCATTTTTTGCTCCAACTTTAATTAATTTTAAAATGCTCACATGTGTGTTTTGCCTGTGAGAACTGGGCTTTTCCCTCTGAACAGAAGATGACTTTGGCAGCCCTGGGAATTCAAAGCCTGTCCAAGTGTTCACTTTGGTCAGGGATAAGGCACTCCCAGTTGGACAAATTCCCTGAACAAATCTGCAGTGTGGCCTGTGATTTCTGCTCTGGAAACCAAATATCTCTTTCACGTAGCATCAGATTACAGGAGAGCTGAGCATCTTGGAGACAGGTGTTGTGCAGTCATTTTAGTATAAATTATTTAATAACAGCCTTGAGTACCACTGATAGTAACTGATGACTTGCAGAGACAAGTAACTGCTCTGGAAACAGAAGCACAGGTTTTGGAGGTTGAATTAAATAGACACAAAAAAGGTAAGGTAAAGGTAAGTATACTTTTTGGCCTGGTAAAATGATGGATGTGCTTGTGCTGTGTCCCTAAAAGGGGCCTGGAATACCCAGAAACAAGGTGTATTTATAATTGTTCTCTCTTGGACATGCAATTTTCAATCTCCTAGTAAAATACAGATTTCATATTTCCAATCATTATGTGTTAAAATGTGTTTTTCCTAGTGGTTCAAGGGTAATAAGTTATGGCATGCTCAGCAGGCTGGTGGTTCTTTCTGCCTGAGTTCCTCATAAATACAGAGTGAGAGAAGCATTTGTTAATAATCTTGAAACAAATGAAAAATTTGTGTCTATTTCATCTTTGAGCTGAGCTGTAAACTTGGAGAGATTGCTCTCTAAATGCAGCTTCTGATCCATTCTTTTATGATGTAAATAATGGACAGAGCATCCAGTCCTATGTTCCTTCAGTATTTAGTGATGCCTTTGCTCCTGGGGCACTTTTATTCTACTTCTAAAATTGACTGATAATGATCACTGAGAGCCTAGAGTTGTATTTATCCTCTGAGTACAGAAGTCCATTGCAGCAGCTACTGACATGGAAATAATTTCTTTTTTGAAGTTTCAGCTGTTTTCATGCAGCTCTTCCCGTGTGATTGGAAAATGAATTGTGCTGTAGCTACAAAGGGGAATAAAACAGTAAACCAGTCAGGCAAGCTGCTTTGTGTGCAGTAGAAAATCACAGGAAGAGAGCAAGATGAGGTGTTCTGGCAATCTATAGGCATCAGCTGAGGTACAGAAGATATAAATCAAGATTTAGATGCAGAGGAAAGCAGATTTTTTTGGTTTTTTGTCTTAAATACAAAAGCTTGCTACTGAAATGTTCTCCAAGTGGAATTTAGCACATGTAGAAAAGAAAGCAAAAGGTCCTGTTTGTGTGACAGGTCCTTAATGTGAGAGAAGTGATCCAATAAGCTTTTATGATTTTCTTGATGGGAGCTTCTTTCACCTCAGGTGAACTACAAAAACACAATGATGGACCGTATTAACTAGGAATAGGTGCCCATCATGACAAGAAAGCCCAGCACTACAAGTTTGACAATTAAGAAAAATGTTTCCATTGAAGGCTGTAAGTGTTTAACCATGGAGGAGCAGATTTTCAATTTGTCTTCCACTTAGTTTAAGGCTAAGCTAAGTGCCTCTAAGGAGAGAAGGATTGTGGCTACACTGGCAAGTTATGGACCCAAGGGAACATAGAAATGTGTCTGTACAGAGGAGCAATTGATGCCCAGCTCATCTGTTTTATAGCTGTTATTTTCATTGCCTAATTCCCTGTCTACCTTTATAAATAATGACATTTATTTTCTCTGCACTAGATTATACAGGTACAGCAAAAAAGCAATTACTGAAATTGGTTGGTAAAGGATATGAATTTTCCAGAGTATGATTTATCTGCTGATCTGCTTCATGCCCTCCTTGTCATTACTGGCAAAGTATCTTTGCAGTTCTTAAGTGAACTGAATTCCTTTTCTGCATTAATTGGTGTCCTGCAGCTATGAAAAACAGCACATTTAAAATTTTGCCTGGGAATTTTTAATCAATATTTATTACCTAAAACCACAGGAAATGGTGCAATATTTAAAAGATATATTTGGATTTAGGGATCAGAAATAATTTAGTCTCCAATGCATTCATTTGGAATGATTATGTAAGTCTCTTTTGAGACACAAAAAACACTGTGAACCACTGTGAGACCATTTCATCTGGAGCTGGACTAAGAGCAGGGACATGTTTTGCCCCCCGTGCATCAGCCAGTAGTTGCAGTGACTAAACTACTGATTTAGAAAAAAAAAAACAAAAGACCTGGAGTAGTATTTTGAAGATATGAATGGTGCTTTCTTTCAACTCTTTTTTTTTTTTTTCCCAGAAATACTATTCCTGATGCCATATCAGCCACTTTCTCAAGAGTTCAGCTTTGGAGTGTAATTTGGACTGATTTTATATTATTTTTCCCAGCAAATCTCCAATAGAGTTGAGAAATTTATGAAGCATCTTGTAACCTTAAGTTAATGTTTCTTTTCAGAGAGCACTGTGCTTTATTCAAATGGCATCTATACAAAGCACAATCTGGTTTGCAGGTAAGTGCAGAAGTACTCTTAAGCTAAACACACTGGAAGTTCTCAAAAGCAGAATGGGAAAACGTTCCTATAGTATGCTCAATTTCCTATGGCCCAGAGTTATTAGATAATTAACTTTTAAACCAGGCTGTGTACAGGAAAGGCATATTTGGCCCCAGCAAGGACTGGGTCTGTAGAACATCTGAGCTGCACTTCTTGGAATAAACTCCCAGTCCTTAAGCTTTTAGGTTCCTTCTGGTGTCACTTCTCATTTCCAGCATTTCCTGGCCTGTAGGCTTACCCTGGTGTAACCATCTCAAGGGAAATGCTCCCCCACCTCTAACACCTCCTGTGCAGAAAGTTTGCTTTTGAGAAAACCAAACTGCTCTTTCTTACACTGGTGAAAGCCCATCTCTGCAGGAAAAGCAGCTGTGCAAGTGTAGCTCTGTCAGTCTGGGCTAACCTGGTCAGCTCTCCTGTCCTGAAGCAGTGCCCCGAGGAGCAGAACAGTGAGGCTGGAATCTGACAGCCTGCAGGGCCATCTGATCTCAGGCTGGACAAAAGTCCACAGGGCAGGAGCCACACCTAGAAAAAGAACATGAGCTCTTACTAAATCATATTAGTTGAAACTTTAGAATTCAGCAAGGTGTTATCAGATGTGCCCTAAGTTCTGACCTTTATCATCATTTATGTTAGGGACACTATTTCTTCCTTGAGGAACACCTTTCTTCAGTAGGTGCTAAAAAGAAAGAGTTTGAAATTGTGGTCTATTGACTTCCAGAAGGCTTAAATCATCATTCCTGATGACCACTTAATTTTACATTAGTTATAAATTAATCTGTATTTGCTGTTCTATCCCTGATTAGAACCAACTCATATAGTGCTAATATGACCTCCACAGAGCTTATAAGTAATTCAGGATGAAAACAGCATTTGTTAATCAGCTGCTGTGTTTATCTTCCTAAAACACACTTTCAGGTTAAGTACATGCTCAGGAGGAGCTATCCTGTCACATGTGAAAAACCACAATCACTGAAAGGCTCTTTTCATTCTTTTTAGTTTTCAAGTGGCAATTTTTAGTGGAAGCTACAAGGTGCAAACAGGAAGCCATTCAATCAGCAGATACTCATACTTGCTGCTTTATTTTTTACTTTTAACACATAAATATGGGGGAGCAGGTGGCTAATGTAGAGTCAGAGCAGAGGAGAGGTGTGTTCTTTGCTGTGGCTGGTGTCCTGTTGTGAAGGCATCAAACTCTTCAGTTTAAACCTGCAGAGGAGAAGGTTTATGCAGGGCCTGTGACTTCAGCACTGCCAAATGGCTCTGCTGTTGCTTAGCACCTGGAGAGCTAAGGAGTGAAAAATGATTCCTGGGTTGCAGTTTGGCCAAAAATACTCAGAGGAATAAATAATGCAAGATTGCCTGGAAACCTAGGCACAGCCTTGTGTCTCTTTTAAGCTCTGCTATACCTCTCAACAGCAGCAGCATGACTGGATACTCTGTGCTCTCTCTAGCACAAATGACTTTTTCCTGAGGCACCTGCAGTTAAAATCTCTTTTTATGGCCTGTGACCCCAGTGAAGATTCAGACATCAGTTGAGCTGTTTAGATCAGTGCTTCAGGGTAGACAGTTGTAAGAGCTCTTTCCTGGCTTTCTGTGAGCTCTGCTTTGTTTATGACTTCAGCTAGTGGCACAGCTTGTCCCTCTGAGCTGAGCTTTTGTCTTCATCCTGCAAGAAACTTCTGCCACATTTGCAGTGGGAGGAAGACTCCACAGTGTGCAACTGGTTGGCATCCTCTTCCAGGGTGTTTAAATTCAGATAAAATTTCAAGCAGCTGGACTAAATGCAGAGTGTGAGGGAGAGCAGCAGTCAGCCCACGTTTAGGTGTCTGATTGCAGAGCCTGAGATTGCTGTGTTGGGCTTCATGCAAACACACCTGCACCTGCTCAGCAGTGCAGCAGCCTGAATTTCACTGTTTCCTTTCCCCAGCAGGCTTTCTGGGCTTACCTGGGAGGGTCCTGAAAGAAATCTTTTCCCTTTCTTCCCACCTGTACGGCTGTGCTACTACACTTGGCCACCTTCCCCTCGTGCTTCAGCTGTGTAGAAAAAAAAGTTCTATGCGAATTTCCATCCTGCCCCAAGAATTAGATCCAAGCACATTTATAATTCGTAGTTTTCTTTTGATGTAAGAGAAGTTAAACCATGCAAGTTTCTTTAGCTGAGATGGACAGACACAGACTTTCACCAAATTTAGTTGGAAATCCTGAAACTCCTTCAGCAAAATCATATTGTCTACATTAGTTGCTCTCTTGATTATCTCCTGTCTTGCACTTTACATGTCCAATGACACCTCTGTGGAGGTGTCCCATTCAGAAGTGGTTTGACCATCACTACATTGCCTACAGAACACAAGCATTTAACTTCTCTGTCCCCTTACACCCTCTCCACCCTGCCTAAGCAACCATACATATTCACAGAAGGTAAAGACAGGAAGAAATTATGTACTTTTTAAATCCTTTTCCCTTTTTATTCTAGAGCTGCAGCTAAAATGGGGAAAGGGGTGTATTTATGGGACTTCCTAAGCCTGTTAAGTAGATCTTTTATTTATGCATCAAAAACTAGTGGAGCAAATATTATCTTGAAGCTTCTGATTGTCCTCTGTGGGCTGTTATTTTCTACTACATGGTATTTAGCTTCAAGCTGCAATTGCCACCTTCTGGAGAATCTCATCTGTCATTTTCATGAGTGAAGTGCATTTCTAGCTTTCATGACTAATGGTGAAAAAAAGTGAAAAGCCTTTCAATGGAAAAGTTCTCCAAGCAAAGTGAAAATATTTCTATTCCTGATGTTTTATAAAGTCATGTTTTAGATTCTATCTTGAAGCAAAACCCGTATTTTTAATAAGTGTTGGCAGCAATACGGCAGGACTGGATGACAAGAAAAGTTTTCAGCTTCTCACACAATAGCAGTTATAAAAGCTGTTTGAGAAATATTTCAAATGTATCTGCAGTGCTTAAGTATATTATGTATATACCTTCACTGAAAATTGAATATTACTCTTTGTCTCAAGTTACTGGGAGCTCTCCACTGGTTTTGAATGATGCAGTCCTAAGGGTTTTTTTTTCAAACACTCTCAAAATAGTTCTGAATTTGGTCTTTATTCTAGCAAACTGTGTGAGTTTTTGAAAATATTACATCATTTACCTCTGTAACAGTCACAAAGTATGTTCCTCAGGAAAGGTGAAAAACCATAATAAAAGATGGCAGTGATTAAACAGTTGGGCCCCATTTGTGTGGGAAAATAGGTGCAAGAGAAATGCAATGTACTACTGGCACGGTGACACTGGTACCAAAATAGGAGCACAGTTGTTCTCCAGGTTTTGAAAACTAAATTTTATAAGTTAATACTTAAAATCACTCCAGCTTTAGGGGATTGTCCACAGGAACAATGGCAAGGGCCTGACCCTGTGAAAGAGGCACTCTGCTGTACCCAGCAGGCTGGGCTGGCACAGGGCTGAACACAGGCACAGCGGGGGAAAAACTGTTTTCTAGCTTGGGTCCCAAGATGTTCTGGTGAGGCAGACAAACAGTGAGACTACTTGAAGAATGAGCATATTTGAGGAGTTCTTGTGTAGATTCCTGTCCTGGGGAACAAGCAGTTCCTGTCTGCCTAGAATGAATCCTCAAATCCAAGTAAGAGTGCCAAAGCTAATTTATAAATAAATATAATTAATGCTTTCATTATACTATAAAAGGTATATTTTATACTAGAATAGGTAGCTGAAATGATTGTTAATAATTCTATACAGTTTGTTTTCTCTTACTAACAAAAATAGTGTTTAATCTTCAAAACTACATATAAAGCTACTTAAAGGCTGTAAGGGGTGACCCCCATGGAATAACAAAATGATATTTTATTAGTTAAGTAGTTGACATTCATGGTTATTACATTTCTCAGAGTTATTAAACATTCTCTTTGATTTGTCATTCAAGTTAAGTCTGCTATGTTTTAATAACCTACTAAATGATTTCAGTTTGAATCACTTTGGCCTCAAGCAACATTCAAGATCTTCCCATCTCTTGAGAGAGAATCTGAGGGTGTAGAACTCTGTTCATTCCTGTTTGGTTTACTTCTATTTCTTTGAGTCTTCATCTGTTCCTTGTTTTTATCTATTAGCTGAACTTCAAGGGGCTTTAAACAGAGCTTTTCTCATTTACCCTTGCAGGAACCTTCCAAGAATATTTCTGCACTGAAGCCTCTGCAATAACTGCACCTTAGGTAGTTTCAAGGCAGCTGAGATGTATCAGTCCAAGGTAAGGAGATGAATCTGCTTCCTTGGGCACTGACAGCCTTTCCTTTGCAGGTCAGCACTGCTGAAACAGAACGTGCAGTTGCAGGAGCTGGGTGGATGCAGGGCTGGGCCTCACCAACCCATCAGGTGCTCAGGATATCTGCTTTTCAGGGGATCTGAAATGATGAGGTACTTTATGAGCTGTCTGCTATAAAATGCTCCTCTGCTTTTGCACAAATTAGGATCAAACATGTGCAAAGGAAGCAGATTTGGTGTGTGAAGCTCTATGTGCTTCCAACAGCACAATCAGCTAAAACACAGAGAATTTTGTGTTCACTCTCCTGAAAAAAATCTGTGGAAAATAGAATCTGTAATAGCTGTTATCTTAATTTTCAGCTCATAAGAGCAATAAAAACCACAATAGGGGGTGTTTGCTGAGAATTCATTAATGGTTATGTCCCTTCAGTAAAATACAAAGCAGCTTCATTTCACTGTGATCATCAGACCTTAACAGCAGCTTGGTGAGTTTGTTATTTTCCTTTGCTACTCTGCCATGTGTTTTCAACCACAAGTTTCTCCCAAGGACTTTGAATTTCTGTTGCAAATAAAAGGTTAACAATGCTTTTGGTTACATGTGTTCTAACACTTATCAGTGAGACATTACACAGCCATTTCCCAGCAATAACAACATAATAAGAGCTTGGCAGAAGTTTTTTCCTATCAGCAGGCTAGATTATTTTAAATTGATAACAAGAGCCAGGTGGCTATTCATAAGGGCAAGATATGAATTGCAAGCACATGTTTCCAAGGCAGTGTTGGCCAGTGGCTGTTCAAGCATAAATTGCTTCCTATTACCACTTTTGATGGGAGGTAAATGGTGCAGTTCATGTCTATGGGAGCACAAAGTGGCAGGACACCTGCAGCAATACTCTTGGCACTGTTCCCAGTGAAAGAAGGCAATGTTTACTCCTCTGGGACACACCTGACTGACACTGCAGGGAGTAATTTCCTTGTGCTGTTGACCAAAGATTAGGAGTCGTGTCCTGTGCTGTTATGCAGTATTCCTGTAAGGGGGCAGCTTGCTGCAGAAGATGCAAGGGGGAATTAGAGTTGGTAATACAGGACAATACAGTTGTCCTACAGGATAAAAAGGTGAATTGATGCTCTGAGGGGAAAAGCAACAGGATTCCTCAGTGATCCTAGGAATAGCATCTCTCTAAACTTTAGTTATTCTAGCTCTGATACAGGCAATAAACAGACTTGAAAAACATTACTAGGTTGTGAATTTAGAGTGAAACATTTCTGGTTTCTGTCTGTTTATGAAAAGACAAGACAGAAGCTGATTAGAGTATGGTCCAAATTTTTACTAAACCTGGATAAAGAATATGGGAAGGGAGAAGGGAAGAGCACTTGGCCTGCCCAAAGGAAGGAAGAAGGCTGTGTCTAAAAGTCTGTTTTTGTCAAAGCAAGAGCTGCTTGAAGCCTTTGTTTTAATGTGCTCAGGTTGATTTTCTCCTTTTTTAATTCAAGGCATAGAAACAATAGTTCAGTCAAAATTACTTTAATCTAGTAACTTGCCTACCATTTTCACAAAACCCAAGAGACCACTTTGATATCTGTAGTTTAAATCAATTATTTGAAGTATATGAGAGAGAAGGAACCTAATATAATCTGAAAGCAAAGGCCAGGTACTTCTGTTAACATAGGTTTAACTTGAAAGTTCTTTGGCAGGAGAGAACCATGACTTTTTTTTTTTTTTAATGGAAATCTGGTCACCTCTTTTCTTGATAGCAAAGTTTTAATTGTTTTTCCTAGAATAGAAAATTGATAGATTGAAAGGGATTTCAGTTAGGGTTAAGGTTCAGTCCAGTCTGGTGAAGCCAGCTCTTGAAAATCCAATACTCCAAGCTGTTCCCCATCTCTGCTTGGAAAGTTGTGATCTATATTCAGTATTCCTTCTTTTTCCCCATCCACCTGTGTACACTTCGATGTAAAAATCTCCCCAGGATCCACTGCCCAGAAGAACAGTGTACTATTGAGCTGACAGCATTTCTCTGATGCCATGATTTTTTCATAAATATAAACAGGTCTCATCAGCAATTACATTCTTCCTGTGATATGTTTATCCTCAAGGTCTAGGGCACACACAGCAGAATTTTATTTCAGTATTAGCAGTGTGGTTAAGTGCCTCACTGTCTACATTTTTTCCCCATCCCTGCATCAGTGCACTGTAAATTAGCATACAAACTATTTTATCAGTGCTGCTTATTTTCCAAAGGTGGGGACTGTTGAACTTCCCATATTTTTGTTTGGCTTTGTGTCAATAAAATTGAATTGCAGGAGGGCAGGAGGTAACACTTCACCTGCTGGGTTGTTTCATGACATAAGAGGTGACATGTGCTTAGTGCCCTGTATTTCTGATGAAGTCTTGAGTGATGCCTATGAGCCCTCTTAAAGCTAACTAGAGACACTTAACTCTGTGTGATTTAAAGCTCAGCAAATAAATTGCAGTGGAAATGCTAGAATACAAATATAAAAAGTTAATGTTTTGAAAGAGGTGAACATGGAGAACTGACCACACCTGCTTACCATACAGATGCTGTACCAAGAATTGCTCAGAGTCAGTATCAGGAACTTGCAGCACAGTGACACACTTTAAATTATCTCACAAATTGCTAATATAAACTAGCAAGGCTGTACATCACTATTTTATGTGAAAGAGCATGGCATAGCTTTACACAGATCAGGGAATGCTAAGTTACCATAATTAGTAATCAGCTCACTTCAAAACAGTAAAATGGGGAGTTTACCTTGTGTTCTGAAAATGAGAGGCTTGAAAGCTGTATAAAATTAGTTCTGATTCTGAACCCCCTTGGCAGCTAATTTTTTGAGGGTAGCATGCAGAGCTGTTATAGAAAGAAGCAGTCTTTTTGGCTACATGACATTTTGAAAATCAGATTCCATTTTTCCCCCATCTCCTTTGCTGAGAGTTGAGCAGGGCTTGGGTTAAACCCACTGGCAGCACATTAAATTTATTATTCTTATGGTTCTTCCTAATGACAGGAGGAGGAACGCAGTACCTGGAGTCCTCTGAAACCATGAAAATTCCCTGGCTGAGTTTTGTGGTGTTTCCCAGCTAAAGGCCTTCAGCCATTACCACACAAGTTTACCTGGAAATTTCAGAATTCCCATCCCAGCTGTTCTACAGAGATGCTAGGTTGCAGAAAAAATATTTACTTTCTTTCTTCCTTGTTTGAGTATGTTTGTTTTCCCTCATTCTCTGCTGCATAACTAAGGAAAGTAAATCTAATGACTAAGTAATCTCTCACACTGGATTATGTTTTAGATTTCTTATCAGATTCCATTGTGTAAGTATGATCTGACTCATGGGAGAACAACTGTTATCAAATGTATCTTTCTTCAAAACTTTTAACAAAAGATAAGAATTGATAAGGTTTTCCTAGATCATAAGCCATGTTTTGCTCATGCCACACTTTCATAAAGGGATAGAGATAAGCTAATGGAGTTTTACTCATCTCCCTGTTTAATGTTTTCAATTCTTTAATTTTCTTATAATATAAACGGTTTTAGGTAGAAGAAACAGTACAAATCTCCAGAGACTTATCCTGTTCATGTATTAGAGCTGCATGTATATGCAATGATGCAGCAGAAAAACTAGCCCTTACAACTGTTGCAGAGTTGCCTAGAAATTAGATCTGCTGAGATTTTGTTCTGGTAACATTCCCAAGAACTTGGGTACCTCGTAATTTAAAATACTGCTTCTCAAAATCTGAATCCATTAGGTTCCATCTTATTATGGAATTGAAGAAATTCCCTATGTACCCCAGAGGTCTGCTGCCATCCAGAAACAGAATTAGCTGTGTCTTTGACTGTGCTCAAGTGTCTGTACCTGTGCCATTTCCAAACTGCAAGAGGAACTGGAAAAAAAATATTTTCTCTGTTGGGTACTGTCTAATCTTATGCACTCAACACCAGTGTTTTTACATCTACCTCATCTGGACTACAGAGAGAAATAGTTTCCAGTGGTGATGTAAAAGGACTAATGTGCACTCAGAGCTCTGCTGCCCATCTGGTAGAGAAAGGACTTTGAAGATAGATGGTCTAGAACACACAGCTGTGAGTGCTGACTGATCATTTGCTAAGAAGGAAACCTGCTACATCGTCAGTTTGCTATTTGTGGGGGTTTTTGAGATGGAGAACTGGCCATGCTGGGCACTTTTAACTGCAGGACAAGGCTCACAGTTGTGAATGGAATTGGATTTAAGTGCCTGCACTACATCTAAGGGGAATCCTAAATGTATCTTCTGCTTTGGTATTTTATCTTGGTTAGGTCAGCTAGTTGATCTTAAACATCTCTAATTGCTGAGCAGGGAGCCTGAAGGTGTTAGATTGCAGCTGTGAATCCTGCTGGAATGATTCAGAAAGAATAACACTATTGTTAGGGGTGATGACAAAATTTAAATAGTTTCAGTAATATGCAAATGAAAAACAGAAAACATCCTATCCTTAAGAGACCTCAGTATAAACTGACAAAACACAGTAAATCTGTGAAGCTGAGGTATTTCCATCTCTCAGGTGAGGACCTGATGTGTTGGCTTGCTGAGGTTTATAAAACAAACCTCATCTAGGATCAAACATTTTAGAGTAGAATGCATCAGAACCAGAAGGAAGCTACAAAATCCCAGTATTTATTTCTGGGAAACAACAGGAGCAAAACCTCTGGTTTCATTTTCTTTTCCTTGAAAATGATTTCCATTTGAGAATTTTGTGCATGTATACAGATTTTTTCCAAGACCCATCTCTGACCAAGAGAGGAGCAGCTGCCTTGTGCAAGAGAGACCTAAATGAGCATTCTAGCACAAAGCTAGAAAATTATGTTAAGGTAAGAGAAGTACATCAGATACAGAGAGGGGAGGAGAGTTTAGAATTCTGATTACTGGGTCAGACTATCTGGAAGATACCAGGCTTTCCTAAGATTAATCACAAGAGTATCTTTCCTTTCACAAGAGCCACTTGTAGTCATCTGCCATTTTTTGCTTTTATAAAACAACAGTTTTAAAATGTGGCCTAGAATTGCTAAAAGTTACTTTACGTTTTTATATCTTTTGTGTCTACAAATCTGGGGTTATCTGTTAGTTCTGGATTGTATTTTCTACAACTTTGGCTTTATTTTGTTAAAAAAAAAGAAATTTGTCAACCCTTAAAACTGACCTCAGTATTTGCATAACAAATATGTGAGCAAAACTGAAAAAGCTCATTCGTAGCCTCAGTATCCAGTCTCCACTTCAGCCATATCATTTAACAAACACCACACTATATAAAAGGAATTTGTGTGAACTGCTTTTTCATTTCATTTTGAAGCAGAAGGGTAAGTTGAATTTCCTTTTAATAAATCACAAAATTTCAGCTAGAAGGCAAACCTGTTCCTTTTGATTTCTGTGGTCATATTTACATTCTAAAATTAAATTTCCCTTTATTAGTAATTTTTTTACTTTGCTTATACTAGCAATTTTGGTAGATAAGGAGGTGCCTGAAGAACACTAGATAGTAATGACTGATGAAGGTCATTAAAACTGGATTAAAACTGAAGGGCTGTGTTTTTTCAGTTTTGCTATATAACTGATCAGGAGTCTGACTCTGCATCATAATCCAATTATGAGCTGGATGCAGTAGTCCATTCAAATGTAATTCCCTGAAGGATCATCACCAGGCAAAGGCTACATGTTGTAATTGCATTTCCTTATCTCAAGGATGTAAGTATTCCTGGCCACCCAAGGTAGGTTTCTCTTAGGGTCTTTAACAATCTGCTCTCTCTGAGTCACTGGCCTGGGTTTCCAGAGGGGTCTGCTGGCCTTCAGTAAAGGGTAAGCAACTCGAGATGCTTCAAATTCAACAAACCAAACTCAGCAGCACCTTTAGTGCTGCACTGTGCTCTCACGTGGATTTGATTTTACATTCTTTCAAGTGCAAATTCTTGGCCATACTGCTATTAGCTAAACAGATCCTGTATGCTGCAAATTTATGACATAATTGAGTATTTGCATATTCAAGGGTATGTCACATCAGATTGAGGTTGAGGAGACATTCCTCTAGAAAAACAAGTTGCTGTTGATGCAGCTTAAAAATAATCTCAAAAGTCTTCTATAACAGAGTCAATATGGAAGATATGAACAATGCTTTTTCTTTTCAAAGCTCACCTCAATAAATGACACAAAACTGATATTTTGATTCTGCTTGGCAGATATACTTTGAAATGTAATAGCAAATACCTTTTTGTACCTGATGAACCTAGGTGTTAATCATCTTGCAGCATTCAAGCCAACCAAGCTTTTATTTTAAATTTCAAGTGGAGCTAGATTTAGAACCTAGTATGTGTGCTTTTTTTTTTTTTTTTTTTTTTTTTTTTTAAGATAGAAGTTTATAAGAGAGAGTAGGTACAGGATCCTCTTTGAGTTGTGCCAATAGAAAAGTGAAGTAATGGATCTTAAGTTATTTGTTTTGTATGAGTCAACCCATGAGCATCACCCCATTGGACACAGATACCCATTCTGGCATCTTGAACTTTCTTTGTATCTCCTGTTAGTTTAACTGAGTGATGTCAATAACTGGATAATTCTATGCCATAGTATCTTACAGACCTTCAGGTTTCACAGCTGCACAGCACACACACTCACTCTGCTTTAAACAACCCACAATGTCCAGTTTTAAAATGCTTTTTAGTCATGATAGCTCAGCACTAAGATTATAAACCTAGTTATGTTTTTTATCTGCAGGGATAAAATAAAATGAATAAGACTATTGCCAACCAGCAAAACTTCATTTTCTACAAGATTAACTGACATTTTCAGGCTTGTGGAATTTTGTTCAAAACAGGATAGGAATGTCAATTGAGCTATAAAGTTTTGCCCATGTGTAAAAGAGTATCAGTTTATGCCAAATAGATGTGCTTAGATAGTGCTGTGCTTTAACAAGCTCCCAAACCTGACCAGTACCACTGTGGCACATCTGCCTTGCAGGTTAATATCCTATGCATAATTGAGTGATTACATTCCTTGCAGACAGCTAATGGCTTAAGTGTGATCAGTTACCTCTGAGCCTATCATTTCTCAAGGATTCATCCAACAAATAGTCAGTGACAGTGAAAGGGATAATTTATCTTCACTACTCCAAGTTTATCAGTCTGGAAAGAGTTTTGTGTATAAAGTACACAATGGTTGCAAAATAAATCTGGGAAATCTCTATATATAAACCTTATTTAAACAAGGAAAAAATGTAAATTTCAGTAAGGGATGATGGGGGGGAGGAGTGTGCAGCTGTGTAAACCCATGTTTACAATTTCTTCCAGAATCATTGCCTGACAAATGTGTGGGTTTTTTTTTTTACAGCTGGCCTGAGAAATCATGTTGTCTTACTCATCCTACATCCTCATAACACTGGCTGCTTTGTCAGTGACTTGCCATGCATTGAGTAAATGCCCAGGAATTTCTGGGCTACCTGGTATCCCTGGAAGGGATGGTCTGAATGGTAAGCAACCTTCCTCTTTTGCAAGAGACCCACCTCACAAAGGCTGCATGAGCAGATGACACAGAAGGACATGTGCTCTCAAGGAAGCAGATGTGTTCAGCACAGGAAGGAAAAGAGAATGGAGGAAATGGGCAGTTTAATTTTTTTCTAAAAAACAGTTCTCCCCTCCCTTCTGGGGAAAGAAACACTCTAAACAGAAATATTTTATTTATGTGTAGAAATGCTTTCTCCAGGTCTGCTGACAAGGCTAAAGCATGATCAGAATTACTCCCAGTCTCCCTGTATTAGGTCAAATATGGGGTTTTTTTAATGGATTGTGAAGTGCAGTAAGAGCTGCAACATTGCTGGGGATGCAGCAACATTTTGTGCTTCTACATTGCAGTTTGGTTTAACTGTGAATTTTGAATTATGATCATGGGAGTACATTAGTGACTTTATTCTACATGTAGGACCCCTGTTAACTGTGGGAAGTGGTAAGAAAAAAAGAATCTACCTTTACAGTGGGTTCCCATCTTTAGCAAGCAGTGCTGGATGTATTTTACACTATTCAGAAACCTTCCATTCCCACTGTTCATGGCTCCCATTAAAGCAAGATAAACACCCAGCACTTTGAAAAGAAAGAAAGAAAATCACACAGTGCCATAGAAACTGTCTCCTCCTCAAAGTATCCCTCATGCCTGTTCATGACCAATTACTGGAATGAAACCTCTCTTTGGCAAAGCCAGTTTCACAGATAAACTAACAAAAGGCTTCAACCTGTAAAGCTTCAGTTGCTTTTCTGCAGAGGGGAATTATCAGCATTTCAGAGGACTGGATATTTTTGTTAGTTTGCTTTAATATAGACTAACAACAATGTGAGAAAATACTGGGAAAATATTTATTTTACTCTTGCTGATGTTAAAAAATGCATTTGCAAGTTAGTTGTGGAAAATAATTGTTTTTTTTCCAGGGGATTGTTCCTAGCAGCACAGCCGAGTATAGCTGTATAACTTTTGTTTTCATCTCTGTAGGTGTGCCTGATTCTCTGGCCAGCAAACACCATGATGCTTTAGCACATTTGAAGCACCGACTTTTCCAACTTGAGGCTGGTAATTCTTCCCCTTGTTACTTTTTCAGCTCACAATCAATTTGAAGTGCAATAGGCAAAGTTAGTTATAGAATCACAACTTGCAGGAAGGAAATTGCATTTGGAATGGGTGCTACCCTCCAAAACTCCATTTTCTCACTCAAGGCAGGGGAAGTCAGGGTTCTTGTCTCCCTGGAGAGAAGCAGATTCCTCTTGGCAATCATAATGCACATTTATTCAAATTGAGTTTATTTTTAAAAATATTCCAACTACCTGATGTTGCACTTTCCACATGGATTCATGGAAACTCTGTCTTGTACCACTTTTATCTATCAGCAGCCAGATTGTTAAAGGTGGTAAATTGTTTTGTACTGAAAAGGGATTCCCAAAACCATTATCACTTTTCTGTTTCCCTTGCTCAAATCTGAAGCACGCAGACCATCTTTAGAAAGTACCCAAAATAAAACAGGGCTGATATTTAGCAGATGTTGGTGGGACATCCTTGTCTTGGAGACAAGGACAGGTGGTCACAAGCAGCAAAATATATTAATGAACAGTTAGTGAATAAATAACATTAAAGATTTCTATTTCTCTTCATCCTTAGCTCAATTTTTCCCTCTGTTCCTCTTAGAACTTTTAGTTTTCATCTCTTGATTTCTCTTTGCTTTTACATCAGTATGCCCTAGAAAATTTACAAAGCAAACTCTTTTCATGTTTCAGTGCTTGCTTTGAATGGGAAAATAAGAAAAGTAGGAGACAAAATACTTGCTAGCAATGGGAAGAAAGTGGACTTTGCATCTGCACTACAATCCTGTGAAGAGGCTGGAGGAACTCTTGCTGCCCCCAGGAATGAGGAGGAGAATAAAGCTGTCATGGACATTGTGAAAGAGTATAACCAATATGCTTACTTGGGCATTAGAAAGGGGGAGACTTCAGGTCAGGTGAAGTATTTAGATGGCATGCCTCTGAGTTACAGCAACTGGCACCAGCACGAGCCCAATGGCAAAGGGAAAGAGAAATGTGTGGAGATGTACACTGATGGCACCTGGAATGACAAAAAGTGCAATATGTACCGTCTCACAATCTGTGAATTTTAAAGAATGGCCTTTCAGCCACCTCAGAGTATGGAGGTAATGAAGTATCTGTGTTTCAGGTTGATTAAATTCCTGCCATTTCTCTGTATCCTAAAATATAAGATGAATCATATTGTGATATTTTTTAGCCTTAGGAAAATGCCAAATGTGCTAAGTGATTAACATGATTAAAATGTGCCTGAGCTGATGTGCCCAATGTGTTTCTCCATTTTGGAGGGTTGGGAATACTCAGAATTCATTTTTCATGGCAGACCGTCTCCATACCTTCATGAAGATTAGAGGAAAATTCCAAGGTTTGACTTGGGAGATTGGAAATGCTGAAATTAAAATTGCCTGTGGCTTCATAGTTGGAAGCATTTTGAAGTACTTAATAGTTTCTGCCTCAAAAGAGATGCACAGAGGTTGACTTCACTGGAGAAATTATTACTGGACTTCACTTTCAATCACAGCACCTGTGTCACATTCAGCCACTCACTGATTCATTAGCATCCACCTTTTGTTTTATAAAAATATCAATAATACTAGTTACAATTAATTTTTCTAGTTTCAGAAGCTACTCTCTTTAAAACACAAAGGTAAATATTGCACTCAGTTCAAGCAGATAGATGCATAAAATGCCAAAGATTGCATTTTGTTGCTAAAACAGCACATTCCCTCAGAAAACCATGAGACTGCAGTGCTAAGAGGGCTACCTGTCTTTTCCCAAAACAGTGAGCAAAGCAGATAATATTTTGGGAAGGCAGCTAAGAGTGGAAGTTCAATCAGTTCAAACACAAACATCTCTGCTGATGTTATACACCAAGCAGCAGCACAGACAGACTTCAACTCAAATCTGGTAGGACCAAGAAGGAACTTTTCACAGAATATTCTCACTTCCACTCTGCTTGGGCAGCTGGTGAGCAGGGGCAGCAAATTCTCACATTCTTACCTTGCAGTGAGGAAGACCTGGGCTCATCCATCCTCATTTACACACTACCCGAAGGGGGAAATAAAAGAAAGCACTAGCTTTGAAATTGATGCATTAAACACAATCTCCTCCCCCACATTTGGCTCTGTGCAGGAAGCCCCTGGGAGCTGGACTTGACTCTGGGCACTCCCAGATGTTCCCAAGGCTCCCATGAGGAAGAGGGGTAGGGTTTAGTCCCATCCACTGCAAGCCCTGCCAAAATTTTGGCAAGAGATGATTCATCTGCAAGGTTCATGCAGCACTCCCACTGATAAGAGAGCAGACTGGGATTCTGAATTGGAAAAGGTACACCCAGGACCACGCTGGATAGATTTCAAAGTGGGAACCTGCTTTCAAACCTGCTTTCCAAAGCAGCTTGTTTTGAGACCTATGATCATGGGACCATTTCAGCCAAAAGTTTCAAACAGGAGGGGAATGGAGCCATGACAACTCTAACTCTGTGGTTACATTGAGAAAAAAAGTAAGGCTAAATTTATACCTTTTCATTTTCCTGGGTTTAGATCTGACCAGCTACACTAAATCTGCTAGAAAGGGGCTGAAGGTTTGCTTAAAACTACCTGTTAAATATTAGTATTTTAATAAGCAAACCTCATTTGGCAATTTTTGAGTCTAACTGTGCAGTTTCTTTGTTAGAGCAAAGTGTTTAGCTGTCACAGAAAGTCACCAAAGCCTTCCCCCAAAAAATCCCTTCCAACATCATCTTTTACTCTCTGAACTGAAAAAGCATATCCATTTACATATGTCTCCAACTATCCCAACTGTCTTGTTTTGGGGTAAACTATTCCTATAGTTAATGAAAAATTTATTTCTACCACATTTGGGATTGCAAAATGACTGTAGAGATCTCTTGTAAAGACCCTTAATGGGTAAAAACGTTTTACAAATGTTTTAACACCACATAACGTCTATATCTAAATCTACATCTAAACAGATTTAGACTTCAAGACAGAGGGGTGCTTTTCCAGTTAAGAAAAATAAGATTTTTATTTTCCAGTCACAAGCTAGTATTTATTATATCAATAAGCAAAGTATCTAATGTCTAAAAGCCCAATTTTTTCTGCTTTAGCCATTATTATTGAAAAAAGGAGAAAAAAAATCAAATAAAACACATACATGCTGCTGAAAAATAAAAGGTCCACAAATCCAGCCAGAGAACTGCTAGGCAGTACTTTCCTCTTTATGGTTCACACTTGATCTGTAATATTGCTTGATTATTCTTTGCAGTTCCACAGAGGAAAAGTATCCAGAAATTGTTGTTTTTTTATTTTGATATGGCTTTTTTTTTTTTTTTTTTTTGGTGTTAAGGTGTATAACTCTATCAATTTATACCCTCAAGTGCTATTTGAAATACCAGCATTTCAGTCTGTTATTTTTTGTGAAAGATCTGAATTCTCCGTTTATGTTTGGGTTTTGGTTTTTTTGGACAGAGAGGTTGGGCACATGAAGAAACAAAATACATTGTTTCTGTGTTCTGCTATGGTAATATAAAAATTTTTGATAAAACCTTTCCTTAAAAGTGCAATAATAATTTCTGATGTATTTTTTCCTGTACCAGACCAGGAAAAATCCAGGTTAATCTTTTTCTCTTCATTTATAATAATTTGCTACAGAAATGCAACATAAAGGTAAGATCTTTAAATCAGAAAATTAGTTACTCCCCACATGCTATAGAAGCTGTTTTTTAAGAATTGAGATCCTAGTACAAGTAAAAAGATGGCAAAAATTCCAACCCTTTTGAGGCAAGTGGATCCTGTCTCACATCAGAGAAATTGAATATAGTTAATGAGGTATGTTTAACATATAAGTCAGACTTACCCAAAAATAATGGATATTTATTTCAGAGAGAATTTTCTCTGGTCTAGAGTGATATCCTCTTTTATAAAGGTGTAATGTAATTAATTATTTCAGCTTAGAAGTACTAGTATCAATTTTGATCATTCAAAAACCTCACACCAGCCCCCATCAATCAATCCCTACCACATGTGAAGAAAATGACCATCGGTTCCAGCAAACACAAATTTTTTTCATTTTTGTAGAAACTTGATTAAAAAAACCCCATGGCCCATGTTTCTTAAGAAAACTGAGTTCCAGTTCAGCCTTTTGAGAACCTAACTGGCAGGATGTGACACAGGCTGGCAGGGCTGCCTTATCTTTTACAAATTGTGGGCTGGAGCTCAGAGTATCAGGTTGCAAGCGATCTTTCATTATCGGAAGTTGAAGAACGCTTTTGTAAAATCCTGTTAGCCAACAGCTACACAAACACAGCTGATTCCAAAACACAATAGATACAGGATTCTTGGACATTAGAGTAGCACCTTAAAAACATGGTAAGAGGACTGGGATGTTTTTTTGAAGTCCCTGTTAGGAAACCAGGGTTTGGCAGAATTTACCTCAAGGGCTGTAACCCAGGTGATGCCAAGTGAAACCTGGAATGAAGCTTTCACCCATCTCTGCCCTTGTGGCTCAGGAGCTGAACAACCCTGCAGAGCAAAGGTACCTTAACCCTCGAGGAGGCTGTGGCAATGGGAACTATTTAACTCTTAAAGAAATGAGATATTTTCTTGCTTTCCATTGGCTATGCAGCTTCTGTGCTTTTTTTCAGCTGAGCTGCACCAAGTGACATATCAGACACATCCAGAGCCCTCCTTATGGATCCTTCATCTAAGCCCATGGGGCAAGATGGCAGTAGCATTCATGTGCACTGATCACAGGTAAAATGAAGACTTTCTGCTCTAAAATACTGCTCATCATTTAATTTTTAAAAATGCCTGTTGAAGTCTGCTATCCCAAGTGTCTGCAACTTGCTGAATTGCTTTTAGTGCTCAGCAAAAGTACCCTTAGACCTCGTCTGAGAAATGGGACCTTGTGTCTCCCCATGCTCTGTGCTCTTCCTGTTATTCCCAGGCATAAGAGAGTTGCTGGGGACAATTGTCTGGAGGAGAAAAAGGTGCAGAAAACACAGGACAAGGTGGAAACAAGATAGGGTAGAAACAGCAGAACAGAACAAAATCATCTTACACAGAAAATATTGCTGGGGTTGGGGGCATTTAAATACAAACAGAGAATAAGAAAACAATTTGTAAAGTTACTTGTGAATAGCACTATGGAAGAAAAAGCCTAACTTTCAGGAGACTAAGTATACCAAGGCAAGGCTTACAAACAGGCTTATGGAAGGAGCACACAGCCATTCATCCCTGTCTGTATTTCTCAGAGCAGCTAAGAAAGCAGCACTGACCAACCTCTGTCCTTAGCAGGTTTTGCCTTTGCCTACATACACTGCACAACACAACCTACTCAGAATATCCATCATTTGCTTCACTGCCACTGAAACGAGGAAACCTCTTACTGATTGATGTGGAAACTGAAGAAAAGTTACCTCAATACTCAAAAATAGTTTGTTCTTTATCAGATCTGTGTCCTTGAATCTTGCTAGACTTCTGTGATATGTGGTTCAAGGAAAGATCAGAAAATAGTTTACAAGTTATGGTAGTTATATAAAATAGTCTATTAGGCAATCATAAACAAGCATATTAGAAATGAAGGTGTATTTAAATATCTATTTAACTTGCACCATCTTATTAATATGCTGATGAAAATCAAGACAAGAAAGGTTTATAGTTTATCCAATCTACATCAGTTTTTCCCTGGGAGTCTATCACAAGAAACCTTTTGTTCCCCTCCTGGTTTCCCAGGCCCTGAGTCAGCATGTAAAACCCACAACTGCAGGCCAAACCTCCTCCTCTTCTCACACTTGCCTAACTTGTGGTTTCTTCCAGGTGCAGTTAAATGTTCAAGTTGTTCTCACCATGGATGCAAAGAGCCAGGATCTGCCAGTGACCTTTTCCAGGGCCCATCTAGAACCCAGGTACTGGCTTGTCTCATGTTCTCTGTTTGATTTTGGTGGGGCTTTTTTCCCAAGAAGTTAAAAATCTCTGCCAGAAGAATGTTGAAAGCATTACATCAAACACTCAAAAGCTAAGAAACGTGAAATTTGACAAGAAGCTTGGAACAAAGGTAACTCGTGCAAATTGAAAACAGCCCTCCTCTGTCGATGTGCACACAGCTGGGTGCTGCCTGTTTGTTTTTCACAGGACTGGTGCACTCAATGGCACTCCATAAACAATGCAGCAGGATTTAATCCAGCATCCTTGGGCACACCACCAAGGACAAAGGTGTTGAGGCACACATCAGAGGTGGAGGTGAGTGTGGAAGATCAGGGCACGGGTGCACAGCACCTGTGGATGTGACCTAGCCTTGCCTAGACCCAGCAGCATTGGTTAGACTAATACAGATCCTGCTGGCATTCCCCATCCTGTCTCACAGCACTTCATTCCCCAGCTGTCCTGGCTGTTGGCCTTGCTGCAACATCAGGATGCTGGCCTGACACCACAAGCATGATGTGGCCACATCTGACTTGGCTGAACTGGAATATAGACACAAACACCTTTCCTCAAAGCCTTCACTGCACAGAGCCAACTCTCTGCTGAGTACAGCTGTAAAATACTTGGCAAGGCCATCTCCATTCCAGTGATGCTTCTTAGCTTGGGCCTCTGTACTTACAGAACTGGCATAAAGCAGCTTTTCTCCTTCACCAAGAGGTCCTTGCTCCACTGGAGAAAACTGCTCTTTCTGACACATAAGCCTCCCCTGGAGTATTCTGTAAGTTATTTCAGCATGTGTCTCTAGCTGCCTCCTCTGCATGTGCTGCAGATGCACCACTGTCATTTGCCTTTGCTGCTACAATTGTGAGATTTTGTTTAGTTATGAGACTTTGGTCTTAATCACTGGTAAGTCCTCAGTCTAACAAAAAATGATGGTGGTGTTCCTGGTGCATATTATATTTCAGGTGAACTTGTTATGGCTTATCTTCTGTGACATTTCCACACCCACTCTGTGGAAACATTAGGTATTTCAAATATGAATTGAGAAATTTGTTCTGTTCCAGGGTTGGTGTTTTAAAACCTGTGAAAGTGTTTCTACAAGTTACAAAAGTACCTTCAAACACTTTCCTCATGTTTTAAGTATGTTTACCTCTTGAAGAAAACATTCCCCCTATCATTCAAGTTAAAGCTCATTAGATTTCCATTTTTATGCCAATTCATATCATATGATATATTCTTTGTGCTCTCTGTAGATAAGAAGATGAATCTCAAGTTACATGCCCTATAAATTGGACCATTTAATGAGCCTTTCTAATTCACACTGGAGCTGCTAGGTAAGTTGAACATCTTTAGATAGGTTGCTGCTTCAACTATGTTGAATCTATTAAACTGTATCACAAACTTTTCCAATTTCAACGTGTGTATCAACATTTTTAACAATTTCACCTCTTTTTATAGACCATGGCACCTTAGGTGAAGAGATGTTAAAAAATGGGTGCTGCAGTAGAAGAATAAGTATTAGCAGTTGTTTTGCTCTTAAACCAACTGACAAAGACAGCATGTCCTACTTTGTCTTAAACATTTTCTTGCAAAAGCAGCCATGTGTCTATTGCTTTCCTGTAAAATGAAACTGTAACTTTTCGTATGGGGAAAAATGGCATATAATGGTGTCTGATGTACAGGAAAGAGCTTTGAGGGGATGCGTTGGGTTTTTTGCTCTGTAGACTTTTGTAGACTTAGCAGACTGTCTTTTGGGAAAATATCTTAATTGTCTGAAATAAGATAACTTTGCAACTACATGAATGACATTCATGTCACTGCAGGCAAAGTGTAATATATGTAAGACTTCACACTCCGAAAAATTCTAAAACATTCCCCTTTTTTATTTAAATGCAGGACTCTACCCTGGAGACTAAACCAGTCTGATTTACCTTTAGCTTTAAATGATGCTGTCTGCGCAGCTGCACAAAATCTTAGCAGTCGCTTTTTTCCTGCTCCCATTCTGTGCTCAAGGCAAACCTGCAGGATTTCTTCCATCATTCCCTTTCAAGCCTTTTTTTGGAGGCAGGAGCAACAGTGGAGATGAGCAACAAATACCAGGTATGTGAAGTGATCTCCATTTTTATCTGTTGTGTTCTATTTTTATGCTTTGAAAACTCAGTGCTATCTACCATAATCTGATCTGTGATCTACTTGAAATAAAATAATCAGGACTTAATATTAATTTCCTTATATGAAGTAAGATGCTTAAATCTCTATTCAATGATGCAGTGGTTCAACTCACAGAGAAAAGTTTTGAATTTTCCATAGACAAGAAACTTGTTGCTGAGTCCTAGGTTGTAGCTGTAAGCAAGTGCTTGAACAGCCTGAAGGATTCTATCAAGGATTCAGTCCCTAGACACAGTTAACAATCAGCTAAACCTACTGCACAAGTGCCAGAGTTTTACCTGGATTTGCTCAATCACTTAGAGAGAAAACTATCTCAGATTGCCAGTTCCATTTTTCCACAAGGATCTCTGCTCTACAGGTGACTTCCAGGAACTTATCCCTTACCCTTAAAAAGATTAATGTGTGAAGATATCACCTGTTAAAAACACAGCAGTAAACCAAAACTTGTCAAACAAACATTTCAAAAGTTCATATTAATTTCACATGATGAGCCCTGCTTTATTTGAAAGCCAAGACTGACACTGTAAAGCCAAGTGCATGACAGCTGGTTTTGTTCACAGATCTCACAGCTCGGGCTGGCAATGAACATGGGGACCCCATCCATCAGTTGGAACATCGGATTTCCAGACTGGAAGGAGGTATTTTATCTGCCTTTACTTTCTGCTGCTGCTGGGTTAATGGTGGGCAAAAATTGCTTCTTAGGAAGAAGGCAGAATTTTCTGCAGTTTTATAGCATTCCTTTTTATATCTTCTTCACTGGTATATCAATGAGTGAAAACTTTCAAATGGGGATGGGGGAGTGGGAATTAGATTTTCATAACTAGTGGGAGACACCTGGGTAACAGCTCTGAAGTATGAGTGCAAGCAAGGCAGGAATGTGGCAGATTAAAACCCCTGCCTATGCAGAGCTGCTCCATGCACACCTTGTGCCCCCAACAGACAAACAGAACACCAAAAACATACTAAGACAATCATGACCAGATCTAAGATTCCTCTCACTCAAGAACATTGGTATACTGCAAACCACCTCAGAGTCTTATAGAGAGTCTCAAAGAAAATCATATGCTTTTTTTTAAAAAAAAGATTCCTCATTTCCTTTCCTCCTCCAAATTCTTACGTGTTTCTCCTGTTTCGTCATCTGTGTAAATACACAGATGTTTCCTTTTCCCCCTTCTCCATTTTCAAATTTCTTTGATTTCAAGTTCTCCTTTCCTTTACCTTTTCCTGGGTTTAATCTAAAGTTATGGAGCAAAGTAACAAGAGTTAAAATTGACAGCAAAGTGAGCACACAATTAACAGTGCACACATTTAACAGCTTTTTCCTCCTCTTGCAGTCCTTCGCTTGAACAAGATGATAACAGAGTCAGGAGGAAAAATTTTTGCTACCAATGGAAAAAAAGCTGATTTTGATGCTACAGTGGAAAAATGTAAAGAGGCTGGAGGCTCTATTGCCACTCCAAAGAGCCCTGGAGAGAACGATGCCATTCTGTACTTTGTGAAATATTTTAACACCTACGCCTACCTGGGGATAAAACAATCCCTTATTCCAGGAAGATTCCAGCTCCTGAACGGTGCTCAGCTGAGCTATACTAACTGGTATTCAAACGAACCTTCTGGCAAAGGGGAGGAGGAGTGTGTGGAGATGTACACTGATGGCACCTGGAATGACAAGAGGTGTAACAAGAATCACCTTATTGTCTGCCAGTTTTAGTGCTTCCCTTGCTGCTGTCTGGAATATGCTTCCCTATCACTTGTGTCTTCCTTTGTAGCTAGTGAACTTAGATAAAGCAGCATGAAAAAATAAAATGCACTCTTTCCCAGTCTGATTTGTCTTTTGAACAAATGCCAGCCCTAAAGAGGAAACTGTATGATGAAAGCAGAGGCCATTTTGTCTGTTTGTTAATCATTGCCCACCGAGTGCCTTAATACTGCTGCCTATGGGTTCCTACTGCTGTTAGTCTGCTGATTAATCTTAATTACAAGATCAAAAATTAGAGTTCTTGGCTGCATATCTGAAGTGACTTGCAGCCACAAGATCTTCCAGTACTCCTTTACCCATGAACCTCTAGTTTGTGTGTATTTTGATCCCTTTCTGGAAGTTTCCCTCACCAAAACTCCCCATATAGACTCCCTGCTCAGCCCACGTTGCTCTGGCCACCCTGACCCCCAACAGGTGCCCTAAAGAAGACACCAGCAATATTGCTGAGGTGGCACAGAGCCACCCTCCTTGCATTTCCCATGGGAACACTTCAGTCAGCAGGGCTTTAGCCTTCCTGCACCTCAAAAGAGGTGAGCAGAAGCCACCTGTTCAGAATTCCTAATGCCTTTCCTGACTCAAGGAGCACAAGAAGACCAAGGTCCCCTTTCACATGGGATCTGAGGAAGAAAACACAGGGGAGACAGCAGGAAAATTACTGGGCCTGTGTGATTTAGGGGAAATCAGCAGAGCCATGACAAGGCAAATTTTTTTAGGCTTTATTGTCATAAGATTCAGAAACAACCGATTTTGGGCACCACAGAGATGCCTGTCAGGCCCTCACTGGGATTCCCCCAGGGGCAGGGTTGGAGGATGCCAAGTGACTCAGCACTCATTGCAGAAGCTGCTCAGTCTCATCCAGCTCACCATCTCACCATCCAGCTTAAGCTAAAGGATTAAGAGAAATCTTTCTCAGCTTTCTTGCTTGAGTCTGTTCACCTACTGAAGGTGAGGATTCCCCAGGTTTAGACTTTTTTTTTTTTTTTTTTTTTTGTGCATAGCTGCACACTCAGAGATGTCAGATTTGGATTTTTCCTTTCTCCAGGGCAGTTGACTTCAACATGAGGCAATGAAGGCTCTTCATCAGCTCCATGGTGCAAAGGCTGGCTGAGCATCTGGGGGTGCCTCCATAAAGCCAAATTCCTGACATGAGCCACACTCACTCCCACTGTGTTAGTCCCAGCTTGGTCACAGAAACCTGAGCAAGGACACGTCCAGCTCTAGAGCCAGATCAGCTCCCCTCACCCTCTGCATGACTGGGAGACAGAACAGCCAAGGTATGGAAGGCAAAGGGGAGGGAAGGTGTGCTCACAGCTTGTGTGAACCTGGGGGCCAGCAAGGAGGCTGCCTGGGACCTTGTAGCTGTGCAAATCACTGTAACTCCAGAGCAGCACCTTGCCACTCACAACATTCCTGCGCTGGCTTTAATTCAGTTACAGGATTATTTTGGGCACGTGGTTTCACCACCTGCTCTGTGGCAAGGAATGGTCTTCCTGGCCTTCTTTCAGCCCTCTGCTTGATGTCAGGCCTGTGAATCCTTCTTGCTGTTACTCTCTGCAAAGTAAGCTGCTTGTCTTTTAGGTATTAGGGAAATCAGTGCCACAAGGTTGGTGTCAAACCAAGACACCTTTCTGCTTGGGCAGCCTGGTGCCTGCAGGTGGTCCACCTCCACAGGCATGCTCAGTTATTCACTCCAGCAGTAGTTAAATCCTGCATCACAATGCACACTAAATAGGACCCTGTTTCCAAGATCTATAAAGTTATCTCAACATATGCAAAGATAAAACTTTTGTGAGCAAAGTCCTTTTTATCCATGCATCTGTTTGGCATGTAAGGAGATCTAGAAGCTGTTAACAAATGCCTTATTTCTGGACAGCACAGCCAAACTACTGAATCCCATATCAGGTAGACTCCTCTGTTAGCCCAGTGGAAACAGGTACATAGAGGAGAAATGAGGACTCAGGAGTCTGTATGGCACTGCTTCACTTTCAAACTCTGTTCTTACTCACACTTTACAGCTCACCAGTATCTGCCTGCACCCATCAGCTCACCTGCCCAGTCTGCAGCCGTGCATGACTCCTGTTGTGAAATTGACTCTGCCATGAGCACAAGGAAACAGGACCACAAGCATCACCTCACGTAGTAATTTTCCACTCATCACATTCCAGTAAAGTTTAAGAAATGTGCAGTGATTAACATCAGCCTGAGAATGAAGCTGGACACACAGCCCATCACCAGCAAACATTAAAAGCCATGGTAAGTTTTTTATTCTCTCCTGAAATCTCTCGGGGGGGGGGGGGGGGGGGGGGGGGGTCACAGAGTTACCTCAAAATTAAAGCTATTTGCAGCTGTGTGTCAAAGAAAGCAGCTGCCTTCAGTAGGTACTAGGATGAGGACATGGAAGCTCAAAGCAAATGTTTGTCACTCTGCCTGAAGCTGCCACCTCCAACAACCCTGCTGACAGCAGTAAGATCTGGAAACAGTAGTCTTAGCCTGAAAGGCAGATTGGCTCAGCATTTGGGCACCAAATTTGTTCCCTGCATCTGAATGAGATGGCTGTACAGCATCCTCTGATTTGTAGAAAGACAGGATTTCCCAATGCTAGCAAGCATTTACTTCAAAAGCTGTTTCCTGAAATATTTGTGAGCTTATTTTAAAAGCTTAATTCACCTTATCCTAACTCTAAATATTAGTTGTGCTTTTAAAAACTGCCACAATTGGACTTGTATTTGCTAGTACTTGTGGATATTCTGGACCACCCAGCATGCTGACAAGCCAGAATCTGTGATGTTTAATTTTCAGTCAGTGGTATGCACTTTCCCACTTCTTATTGTAGGACTACTAGTACCACCACTAGGATTAAGTAAAGTTAAAATTGTATTCATCTGAAGAGTTAGTAAAAGAACAGGATAAACAGGTTTCTCAGAAAGCAACTCAGCAAGGAATTTGATTTTAGCAAGACGAAATATTAGTGTCAAATATTGAGAGACGTGGAAGTGGCTTGTCAAGTTCTGCAGGGAAAAGTGTTACTGATTCTGCCTTGTGTAGTGGAAAGCACTATTAAGTTATTCCACCCATCCCCCTGCCAAGAATTGTTCAGAAAATAATTTTGAATCTATAAAAATATCCGCCATGGGAAAAACTAGTAGCAGCTGTTATTTTCTGTGAAAATACCCAGGTTAATATTTATTTCTGCTTTGTAAGAAACTGAAAAGCCTATTGCTGGCTGTGTGGCTTTGAGGTCTAAAGGGACATCCTTGCAATCTGAAGCTCTGCACATCCCTTTGGATGCATCCACTCCAGCAGAGATTGCTGCACAGATTTCAGTATTCTGTTTTTAAGGCAGGCTGCAGTTTAGCCTTCACATCTCCTGTCAAGAGGCAAGAGCCAGATGCAGCAGTGTGCTCAGCCAGCAGGGCCACTTCTCTGGGACTGTGGAGTGCCACCTCCACAGCAGCATGGAGAGGAGCCAGAGCTGGCTTAGCAAAGCCTCTGAAGAGGTTTATGCACTTTATATAACAGAGACTGCAGAGGTAGTATCTTTGTATGGGACTGAGCAGCTCTCAGGTGTAGATAGTAAAACCTCCCCACATAAACACCTATCTTCCACACCTGTTTGTAGAAGACACTGGAAATTCAATATAATCCATGTGGTTTTAGCTGATATCATTTATAGCAGAATCAGGTGGAATTCCTTACCTAATAAAATATTTAAAAATGTATAAAGATATCACTAATAATCTTTAATATTTCAGATATACTGTTTTGTATTTTTACAAATTTTGTATTGTTTTGTTCTATTGATTGTGGTTTGCCTGAGCATAGCTGTGGTTTCTCAAATATTGAAGTAAAGCTAAGCTGGTAAGTAGCAAGTGGATTGTTGAATATACACAGCTGGAAGAGAGTTGGGTGTATGAATGCTTTGGATCTGCAATAAACTTAGAGGCATCAGCCTTCATACTCTGAGGCTGCACACGTTGTTCACAATAATCAGTCAGAATGAGTTACTTAATCAGATTACTCGCTCGTGAGTAAATAAGATGATTTACAAGGAAAGCCAAGAGGTTTTCTGGTGAAAAAGGGGCTCTCATTTTTCACGGAGCAGGCTGGGCAGGGTGAGGAGCCCGCTCTCCTCTGCCGCTCCCGGGGCACTGCGGGCAGGGCAGAGCGGCTGCGGGGCAGGCTGGTGCCACTTTAAGAGCACCAGTGGGAGGTGGTGGAGGCACCGCCGTACAAGCAAGGGCCGGGGCTCCTGCAGCGCTGCCCTGGGGCTCGCACAGCCCGCCCTGCCCGCCCTGGCCAGGCGGAGCCGCCGGCCCGGCAGCGCAGGATGTGCGCCCGAGCGGAGCGGCGGCAGCCCGGGGGCAGCGCAGCCCGGGGGCACTGAGCAGGTAAGGGTGCACAGAACAGAGACAGGTGCCTGCTGTCAGCTCGGGAAAGACGAAAATATTCAACACAGATTCAGCTGCTTTGATGCCTTTCTATAAAAGTAAGGGCGATGACTAAATTGTTTATAATTCGGGTAAGAGGTTGTCAGCTGGGAAGAGTTGAAGAATATAGAGTTCCTAGTCACATGATTAATTCTAAGTGCGAAATAGTTTGCTAAATGGTTAGAATTATGTCTGTAAGTGGACTGCATAAAGCAATCCTTTATTCTTCTTTTACAGCTAGCACACCTCCAGCTTGTGTAAGTTTATTCAAAAATGTTTAAAATCTAAATATTTCAGGGCAGGAAATGTCTGTGACTCAGAGGTAGGTATCTCCTCACTGCTACACATTCAAGAATCAGAAACCTAATAGACATATGCCACAATGTGTTATCTGTGAGAGCACAAAATCATCTTTTTAGACAAAATACAAAAATCTGAACTTAGTGTGATTGTATAACAACCAAGAAACTCCTCTTGCATTTTTAAACTTTCATTGTAGTCTCCTGATTACAATTACTTTTGGAAGTAAGGTGAAACAAAGGGCTTGATCCTCTTAATCACAACACTTTGCCATGCTAGTTTTGTCTATTAAATAGTCTGTCTTCATCATAATTTTTGTTTTAAAAAATCTTCCCCCAGGTTTCATACATTTAATTTCTGCACCCAGTTTTCACATTAAGATATTTGAAGCTTGATTTGTATCCTGCAGTGTCTTTACTCACTGAAAGATAAATACATAGAGATTTGACTTAAAAATAATCAGACTAATCTGCTTCATGCCTTATAAAGGATGAAATATTTTTAGAAATGAATTCTGAAATATTTTAATTAATACTTGAGTTACTTATAGAGAGATTTGTAACAAACATTCAGTGAAATTTCTGTTAATATTTTAATGATTCTAAGCATTTTCATACACTCTTGGTTTGAAAGGGTCAACCCTCTAGAGACAAAAGCAGCATTATCGGATCTTTCTAAAGTTTTCCATAATTGAAATACAGCCTTTTTTCTAAGGTATCAAACTCAATACTTTGATTTCTGGTTCTTACAGGAGTTCTAAGAGACAATTTCCACTTGGACTGTAGTTATCTCTCAAGTGAGTCCATCACTGTGCCAGACACCCAGGTCTGAGAATTTTTCCTGTTCCTACCATTTGCTGCCTCTGTTTGTAGCCCAGAGCCAGGGAGGTGGCAGAGGAATGCATTCACCTTCCTGCAGTTGCACAGGGCTCCGAGGCACTGGAGGAGGCTGCAGCAGCAGTGACCTCCTCAGAAAGCCAGCCCTGTAATTATCCTGCGGCGCTAACAGGAAGCTGGCAGCTCTCTCAGAGCACCCAGGAGCACTTGTTGTCCCCACTTGAAGGGCAAATATTTGTGTCACCGACTGAGTGGAAAATGAAGCAGAACAAGTTGGTTGTTGTTGTTGGTTTGCCCCTTTCAGCTTGTTCTGCCTTTAGAATAAGTGTGTGCCTGGGAGAAGAGTGGTCACACCCCCGCAGTGTGGGAAGTGTTTCACAGCTCTGGTGCTCCTAAAGCCACTGGGAGCCCTTCTTTGAATGTGACTGAGCAGCTCTCAGGTGTAGATAGTAAAACCCCTCCCCACATAAACACCTATCTTCTACACCTGTTTGTAGAAGATACTGGAAATTCAATATAGGCCATGTGGTTTTATCTGATATCATTTATAGCAGAATCTAGTGGAATTCCTGACCTAACAAAATATTTAAAATTGTATAAAGATATCACTAATAATCAATCTTAAATATTTCAGTTATATTTTTTCTATTTTATACAAATTTCATATTGCTTTGAGCTATTGGTTGTGGTTTTTTTATCCAATCTGACTGTATCCTTCTCCACCAAAGTAAGAACTGAGCCCTGTCACTTGATTTCACAAAGACAAGTTAAGTGCTCTAGCTACTAATCAGAATATCTTCCTAGAAACAAAAGAAAATATAAATATTCACTGATATAAAGTAGACCTTGCAGACTTCAATCCCTTCTGCCATTTGGTGGCTGCATTTACAAATTTACTGGGCTCCCAAAGTTTAGCCAGTAGTACTAGCTTGTGATTTTCCAGGCACAGAATAAAAATTATATGATGGCCACTAATTCTGTAGTTTGGAGGCCAATAAATTTTATAAATACTTGCTAATTCAGATACCAGTTCCTCTTTTAGCCCCATGCAATACATTTTCAAAGAAACCTCAAGTGAGAGCAAGTTACAGACTGGGAGGCCACCACCTCCCACAAGCATCTTGCTCAAGGGAACTTCTCAAGTTACAATAACTAAAGTTACTGTAAGATTCAGAGGGCTGTCTTGAACCTTCACACCATTTCTGTAGACTGCAAATAAGCCCTTTTTTTGCTTACAGTGTTGCTGCCCTCTGCATTTGTCTTCATTGGACATTGAGGAAGTGCAATTCCCCCCTCCCAATAAGTGGGGGAATTGCACTTCCTCAATGAAGTGATAGTGGGATATCAGAAGCGATAGTGGGATAAATACATCCGGGGGGTTTGTAAGGTTTTCCCTACTGTTACTTCTCCAAAATCAAGATATCCATGTGTAATTTCAAGGGGATGGGGGAAACAAGATCAGCAGAGAAAAGGAACTGCCTTTTTCACCTGGCAAAGGTTACATTCAACACATCAAGCAGGAAGAGCACTCTTCAGTAGTTGCAATAGATGGTGGGAAGGACTGGGGTGCATTCCTTGCAGGGCAGAGGCCCCAAGGCAGCTGTCTCAACTGCATCCTGCAGCAACACAGCAGCAAGACAGAGTAAATCACTGTCTCCCTATACGTGGCTTTGCTCTTTTTCCTAATAATCAAAAGGTAAGGTTTCAAATCACAGTCAAACAGTATTTTTTGGCTTTTCTATATTGCTGCAGGCTGTAAGCCAGCACACAGTGCATCAGCTAAAAACACTAAAGTACTTTGTTTCCTGCTTGTACTGTCCTCTGCAAGAGTTGTGTGCCATGATCTTGAAGTATTGCAATTGAAAAGTGAATCTTTGCTAAGATAGGGGGAGCAATGAAGAAATCCACAATCTAGGGTACATTTTTACAGGGCCTACTTTAGCTTGCATTAAATATATGATGTTAGTGAAGAGTACCAACTTCATTTCCAGAATTATATAATAAATTTATACTTGTTTTCTCTGGAGGGTTAAATGATTGAATTGTGGTTTCACTAGGAAAATAGTCTGTCCACTGTGCTAAGGTTAAGTCACTTTTAGCATCCAGAATGGTCTTTCATCAACCATAGTATAGGAAAAAAAAAAACCACCTCAATTTGTATAGCCTTTGGGCAAGTCTTAAACACTGGAAATGGAAGGTACAATCACAAATCCCACCTCTAATAGATCTCTTTTTTTCTCCCTTCCCTAACTCCTTCATTGTATGCTTCTCTAAAGAAGTCTTTTATTGCATGTCATTCAATGTGTTCATCTCAAATCCTGGCAGACACCCTTACTCATCTACCCATTCCTTAAATTTAGGGATAGGTCTAGAACAATCTTCAGTATAAGTTATTTTGTGGTTTAGAGACCAGATTTGACATGCTTACACATTCACATGTCAAGGATTTTAGTTGGGATGAAGAACTCTCAAAGCTCCAGTGACAGCATGTATTTACTCTAAAGACTTTGCATTTCCAGAGCTATGTTTTGGTTGACCACTATTTTGATTAATTCATGCCCTCCCATAATCCAACACTGTGTCCCTGTGAGAAACACCCCATTAATAGAGCAGTCCCAGACCTTTTGTGGCTGTGCTGAAGGGAACAGGCTGGCTGAGGTGGGCCTGCAGCATTCAGAAGGGCACTGAGCCATGGCCTGCAGCCTCTGCTGATTGCACAGCACCACAGCTGAACAGCCTCACTTGGCAGCACACCCATGTTCCCTTTGGGACCAGTTCTGCTTTCATGAACGTGCCTTATTTTTGATTATCTTACTGACAATTATGTACATTGTAATACTGACTTATGGCACAACCATATTGTCACATCAGCAGAGTTGGTGTATTCAGCCCCCCAAAGACCAAAGCACTGTATGATGTGCCCTGAGGCTGTGCAGCACTCCCTCAAGCTAAGAAAAACCTGAGGACATGAGAACACAGGTGCAGGAAAAGCTTGGAATAGGTTAATGCAGGACAAATAGTCACTTTGCAGACTTTGTGACACTTGGTATCACTTCCCAGCCAGCAGCAGCTTTCCTAGCTAGAGCAAATTCAGCTCAAAAAGGTGAGCAAGGCCCTTGGCAATTGAACTGCTGCTCTCACAGCCTTGAACTACACATCCTTGGATCCTCAGAGCTGCCTCCACACTATCACAGGCCTTCCCATCACTTCCCCATTGCTTCTGCAACATCATCCTCACCAAGGGCCAAGGCAGATGGAAATGCAGCAGTGCCCCCCCAGAACCACACAGGGCTCCTTGGTCCAGCCCCTGTTTCACTGCCAGGACAGCAGCTCCTTATCCAAGCACAGAAATAGGTCATGTCATCTCCACCAAGGGATGAAGGAGAGGGATGTGTGCTCAAACCCACCTCACACCACAGCACTTGCTTTCTCAGCACAGGAAAAGAGCAGAGCCTTCCTTCATCCTCAGCATCCACTGTCTCTTGGGATCTCTGTTTCTTAAACAGATTGGGATATAGCCCAGCTGAAAATCACTGCAAGTTTGTTTTATGCAGAATTAACTGGTGTGACCTTCCCTCACAGCCAGGATTTAAGGAAAGGGGCAATGCTCTGCTCACACCCCACCAGACCTGGCTGCTGGCAGAGCAGTGGATGCTCTCCCTGGATTTTTTTTTCCCCCAAATGTAGACACTGGTGAGGAATAAAGCAGAGAATGGGGACAGGGATTTCCCTTGCAAACCATGACTGAAATTTCAAAAAAGAGAATTACAACAAACAGAGGGGGAAAATTAGGGGAATAAAATGACAGCAAGATTTGAAACAAAAGCTAGAAAAGAAAGTAAAAGTAGCAGCAGCAAGAGTTTAAAAGAAGATGCCTGGCAGAGAAAAAAAAGCAGGAGAAAAGGACCACAAAGCAAGTCAGAACTGAGATATTTAAAGGAGTTAAGTAACAGACATTCAAATAAGCAGTCAGGAGACTAATATAGCTTTCAGGTGTGTGGGTTCTGGCAAAGGGCTTGCAGCCCTTATGACTTTCAGGTGTGTGGGTCCTGTGGAAGGAATTGCACTGAACACTGCATTCCTTAAGACACCCTTATTAAAACTCAACAACCTGTGACATTCCCTGTGCAGCAGCCCTAGGCAGCAGGGAAGCAGCACAAGGAAGCTCCCTGAGCAAAATAAAAAATCCCTCTCCAGGTTAGAAACAGCCTCACACCTATCTTCATCCAGCAGCCAGTGGGAAGAGAGGAATGACACCCAAGGCTGCCCCAGGGAAGGTGAGAATATCACACAGCAGCAGAGCCAGAGGTCAGAGCAGATGAACACACACAAAATCAAGGAGCTGCTCTGTAGAAAACAGACACAGAGCACAGCCCACTTCAGGGAATGGGCCTGGTGGGCAGCATTCCAGCTCCAGCCACCCTCCTGCCACAGGTGTGTGGCTTCACTGGTAAGAAGAGAGCAGTGAGAGAGTGCTCCAGGCCCTGAGCTGCATCCTCTGGAGTTTTTCTGTGCTTGTAGGAGTTGAGATTAATGCAACCAGAACATGACACAGCAGCCAAGGAGATCTCCATCAGGACTCTGCTGATGGATAGCTAGGTTTCACTAAGGATATCATGGCCTGACTCCACCAAGATTTGTTACTAGACATACACTGGTAACACACACTCCCCTTACAAACCACAGAAAAAAAAAATGGCAATTTTAACAGTCATGTGCACAGTTGCTGGAAATTATTCAAATTTTCTACTCTCCTTAGACATAAATACTCTATCAACCCAGTTTCCAACTTCACCTTTATGTAAAGACAGGATTTAGTAACAAAACCCAGTAAAGCACATGCTTGGACAAACCTGAGACCTCCTCTGGTGAGTTTTAGTCCCAGTGCCCACAGCAAAGGCAGCACTCCCCAGGAAAGCTCCTCAGTACTGGCACAAGGGACTGGGGAGAAAAAAACCTCTTCAGGCCCTGGCCCCTCATTTATTCACCCACAGTACAGCTTTCAGGTGTGTGGGTCCAGGAAGGGGACTGGTTATCCTGATGACTTTCAGGTGTGTGGGTCCTGTGGCAGGAGTTGCATTGAACACGGCATTCCCTAGGACACACCTGTGAGCACTTAACAGAATCAACACAGATTAACTCCTTCCTAAGCACCCTGCTCTTTCTAAAGCTTTATACATGGAAAAAGATAAAATATGCATTCTGATGGCAGTTCAAATTCCTGTTCTCCTTTCCATCATATTCTTTTATTTTCAGCTGTAGCTTTGCTACATGTCAGTGTAGTAATCACTTTGTGTAATGATGCTCTGAGTGGGAGAGGAGGGCCTTAAATATCAAAATTTTAAAGATAAGGGCTTAGCCAAGGGTTAGGAACAGTGCTTTAGGGTGGACAGGCTGTCTACACCAGCATCAGCAACTGCAGCTGAGCCAAGGGGGAAAGGCAGGCTGATGCTCTGTAGAGGCTCCTGAGGGCACAGAGAGGGAGAGAAAGAGCAGGAGCTCTTCTGGGGTCTGCAGCCCAGGAAATGGGTTTATTTTTTAGGCTGAGAAAGGAATAGTCCAAAGAGGCTGACACCCCTGTGCTGGCTGACACAGACACATCCCTTCAGTCATAATTCCTATTTGCAAGTATATAATGCAGCATATCTTTTGCTTTACAGCTTCAGACCCCTGAGATGGAGGAAATCATGGTGGAAACAATCCTGGCCCCGTGGGAAATCCTGCTGGTCATTTTTGCTGCAGTGCTGGTGATGAGTTTCCTGATGCTGCTGCCCCCAGCTGCGGTGCTGATCTGGAGGATGAGGCGTGCGCCGCAGATCTCTCTGCAGGGCTCCGTGTGAGCCAGCCCCGCTCCCACCGCTGCCCCGGGAGGATGGCTCACCCTGAGAACACCTCTCAGGGTCACTCTCACTACCTGTGGTCCCCCCCAGAGCAGTGGGTCTGCCCATCTGTTGCTGCTAAGTTCCTGTGAGAAGAGAACGTGTGTGATTTTTGTGGCCATGAGCTGCAGCTCTCCACACTTTGCCTTGGGTGTTCTGGCTGGGCTGTAATTACTGCTGTTGGCTCAGCTCCTGCACTCACTGAGTTCTTCTCTGGTGTTATAATGGACTGAAAGAGAAGGATAATGCAGCACTGTATTCCCTTAATTAATATCAGGAAAGCCTCCCTCTCTATAGTTACACTGTAAATATTACCAAAGCCTTTAGCTGACTGACACTTATGCAGGTGGATTTATCCAAAGCATGCAGGATACTCTGGGGAGGCAGTGGTTTAGTCTGGTTGTATTGCAAAACCTAAAAAAAAAATAAAATTTCAGAGAATACTTCAAGATATTAGCCTCCCCTGCTTCTGTTGTTTGATCTGGAAACTTAATGGTTTAAAATGTCCTTAAATTCTTTCCTTCTATATGAATTTTCCTCTCTCCTCAACCCCCTAGTGCCAGAACAAACCCCATCCTGGGACTAGAGCAGGAGCACAAGGAGCGGTCCGATGCTCAGACAGGCCAGACACCAACAACAAGTTAATGCAAACACACAGCAACCATTTACATGAATGAAATTATGCAAATGTACTCTGGGAAATAACATGATTAAATTTACTTTAGTTTTTGACTGTGTCATATTGGCTTAATGAGTCAACTCCCTCTGTTATATATAAATAAGAACTCAGGTGGTGGGAATAGAACAAAATTTCTTCTCTGCATGTTTTTGAAAAACATCCCAGCAACCCAATCTCCAGCCTAATGTAAGGTTCATAACAGATGATAATTAAACCTTTCCAGCCTAATTCTTCCACACTGTGGGACACTCACCATGAGGATTTCTGACCCACAAATGAAACAGTTTCTGCTAGATTACAGGTTTGATTTCCTCGTGAAATAAAATATGAGTGGCTTTGCTTTTGTTGGTTTGTTTGGAAAGTCACTAGAATAGATTAACAAAATTGAGAGGAAAAAATGGGGTTTAGCACCAGTTATAAATTATACTGCAAAGTTATATACCAGTTAAATTATACTGCAAAGTACTCCAGATATTTTACATGAGCATTGGTTGATAATGATTTGGCTGGAAAGACTTAAAAACATTGTAATTTCATTTGATAGAGATCATTTGTTTGCCATAAACAAATAGATAAATAAAACGCAAAACTCTGATTGAGTGATTCAAAACTCATTGTTTTTTCTTTAAGACTACAGCATTTTTATTGCCAGCACAATGACTTTATTGCCACATGGTTTATAAGCAGCCAAAGCAGCCAGGTCATTCCTTTTCTGGTGTAATTATCTGTTCCACTCATTGTCATATGACTGTCTGCTTCTGGGCTCTGAAGCAACTGGGGTTATTTATGGGGATTTTTGCTTGTAATGACTCAATTCTGAGCCTGAAATATAAGTATGCAAATATATATATTTGAATCATTTCTCTGATTAATGAGGCCAAGGTCAATTTTACATCACGTACCACAAAACTATGCAGTCTGTGTCTGAGAGATCAACAGAAATAGGGAAAAGGTAAAAAAGGGAAAGGAAACACAAACAGATGAGTCTGTCTTCAGATCTACAGCTTCACTGTTTGCTCAACAGAAGAAAATTAAAATATTACCTCAAGCACAGATTCCACTGAAAACCAAGCAAGCAGTAACTGAATTTCTTGTTTATATTTCACAATAATTCACATGCACATTGTTTGGTAGCTACAGCTCCACAGATAAGCTGGGTGACCAATGATAAGTTGCTTTTGATCTTCACTTAGTGCCAGGTGGACAATGGACAGGTTTTCTGCTGCTGTTCTAAGCCCCAGTCAAGCAATCAAGTGAAAAAAGTACTATACCCCTACAGCCAGGAACTCTTGATGGTCATCAGAGCAATAACAGTGATTAACTGGCAGCTGTAAAAGTGAGTGGAAGTACAGCCCCTTCTCAGTAGAGAGGACCCCTGACACAGGACAATTTCTGACAACACTCAGTGTTATCACTATCTGCAGAGATCCTGAAGAAGTTAAGCCAATAGGAAGGTATCCATTAAAAAACTGTTAAAAAAATCTTACTTAATTCCAGCTAGACAAATTACATCCATAAAAGTGGTCTTCTTCCTTTGAAACTCTTGCCATGAGCTGCGGGATTAGATTTAGCCTACATGTCCGTACCCCAAAGCTGCGGTCATGGCTACGATCTCCCGACCTTTATCTAAATAAAAGCTGTGTGTTTGCACGTGCTAGCCATGATTTCACTGCTCTGCTGCTGCTGCTGCCCGAGTGCAGCCAGAGGCTGGCTGTGCTCAGGCTGCTGTCAGTAACCACAGGTGACGCAGTCTGCCCCCGGGTCCCGGCCGGAGGCGTCGATGCCATGCTCGGCCATCTCCTGAAGGAAGATGTTCAGCTGCTCTGCCTGAGCCTCAGGGAAGGCAAGAGTGTGCACACAGGTGCTGTTGCTGGGGAAATAGGCAGATTTAGCTCCACTGATGGCCACCTCGGAGGCTGGAAAAGATCAAAGATGACAAACAAACAAACAAATAAATAAATAAGCAGCTGAATTCACTTAGCTTAGCTTTGCCCTGATATTTGAACATGGGCTGGCATTCCAATTTTCTAAACTAAACTCTCCAAGTTGGAATAAGAGTGCCCAGATGATTGCTTGCTTTTATTAAGCCTTGGAAAACAACTAGCAACTGCTCTAGCAACTAGGCACTGTCGACAGTAAAATATTTTCCATTAAGCATAGGAGAGGTAGAGTGGCCTTTTTGTGTATCTACATGCACATTTATTTTTAAATTAGGGCAGTAACAACACAGTCATAGAGCCTGCTTTGGGTCACAGACTGAGCAATGGACACAATGGGAGCAGCCTTACAGTCCCTGGGCTGCCATGAAGATGGCAGCGCTGCTGGCTGGGGCCCAGCTGCTGGGCTTCATTGAGTGTACATACAGGTGTTGGCCAATTTGCTGAGATTCTTCAACTATTGTTGCAAGATAAACAGTTTTATGTCCTATGGCAGTCTGTCCAGCGGGTCACACAACTCTTGTGCAACATGGGGCTCGTGTTGTGGTGATACCCATTCACTGTTTTTTAAAAAAACAGGTCCATCCTCCCACAAACATTTGCATAAATGCCATATTTGGTACCCCAAGTTGCAATAGCAGTGCCTTCGGGAGAGTATTATAGCCAATGTGTTTTCTTGCTCATCAGTTTGCCAGCTCAGCACTGGCTCTCACCGTGTCACACATGACAAGGCTGTCACAAAAAGCTTACTTTTCTTTCCTGCTATTTTTTTGAACAAAAGAGAGGAAGCCTTGTGTCCCCATCAGCAGACCTATCTGAGGAGCACTCACGGTTGCAGACTGCCAGTGCCTTTTCCCCAACAAGCTGAGTGGTCCAGGAGAACCCCGTGGCATTGCCACACTCTTCATACAGCCTGCTGCTCCTGAGGAACTGGAAGTCATAACCCTTGGGAAACAGGGGTGGGGAGAAAATAAACAAACACTGTCTGAGGCCATGTCATGGTGGCTGCCAGGGGAAGAAAGAGTCAGGGCAGGCAAACACAAACACTACAACCTCTCCCAGCCCTGAGGGATATAAAACAAAGTATAGCAAGCAAAATCAGGCTTTACCAATAAGCAGTTGTAAAGGATGCAGCGATATATAAGGCAGGAATGTTACCTTGTTGCACATGGGTTTGCAGTACTGAGTGTTGTCAATGGTCACACACACCAGCCCCCCGTTTTTTGGGGCCACTGGGCGAGGGCATGGAGGTAGCTGCTTGCAAACTTTTGGGTGGATAAAAAGAAAAAAGAAAGGGAGCAAGAAAACAATACATCAGAGTGAAAGTGGGCATAAAAGCTTCCCCTTCCCAAGCAAATTCATTGACCTGTCTCCACCAGCTGGCATCATCAAAGCAAGCATTTTTGCTTGTTTAAAATTTTTTCATCCCCCCACTTTTTTTTGGGTTTTTTTGTCCACATCCACTGAATTTTTCCTTCACTTGTCCCTGTGACTACAGAGTCAGCCCCAGTTAAGCTTTAGAGGCAGCTCACTGTGGCATTTGCATTCACAGCGCTGACATTCAGTGCTATTGTGGCCAAAATTATCCAAATATTCCTGGAATAATATGACTGGCATGCCAGCTCCAAGACAGCCCAGAGGCTCTGGTTGGAGGGCAGAGCAGGCCCTGCTGGCCCTGTGATTGTGCTGCTGCTCAGCACCAGTGCTGGGGCTACAGGGACAGCGGGACCCCCTCTTTGTGCTGCTCTCCAATCCCAGTGCTCCCTGTTGCTGAGACTTCTTTTGTATTATGCTCCTCCTCCCCTAAAGAAATGCAGACACTTGGTTCATTCTGTAGTAGAAAAAGTTTCCTTTGTGCTCCTGCTCTGCCACTTAGTTTAACACCCAGCAAAGGGGCTGGTCAGGAGGGGCCTCACATTGCTCCTGAACAGGGCGCAGCAGATCAAGAGTTTCTTGCAGTGTCCATGCCAGGAAATTGATTGAAGCTTTCTCACCCTTGGCAATCATTTCAGGCAAGCATTTTGAAAATTTCTGTGGAGATAGGGGATAAAAAGTCTAAGTTGAAAAGGAAATACTTTGGAGCTTTAGAAGTAACCTATCTGTGAACATATGTAAATAAAGAAGCTCATGTATGTCTAGGTAGCTACTGTTATTTATCTCACTATATTGCATACCTTCAAGCCACTTTATATATCTGGAGCAGGGCCAAACTGGAAAACATATCTACAAGGACGCTTTTTGGACTAGCAGTAGCAGGAGCAAAGCTGTGGTAAGTCAGATGACACTAATGCTTTCCTGCTCGTGCGGGTGGCTCCCCACCCCCAGCGCGTACTTTGTACATTGCCAAAGCAGCACACGGGTTGTGCTTGCCCAGCCCGAGCAGGCAGACACGGCAGGAGCCCACCAGCACAGGAGGTGGGTGCAGAACAGACCCTGGTCAGCCAGCCTCTCACCTTGAGACTCCCATTCACATCATCTATGGTTGCACTTTTGCATTCGCTTCGATCGGCAAAAACTCGGATTTCGGTAAAGTCTAAAAGACGAGCAGAAGCAGGTACTTAGCTAGGTCATAGTCTCTCCTGACACATGAACAAACCCCAAATACCACTTGTGCAGAGGAACTCTCCCTCTACCCTGCTTCTATCCCATCCCACAGTCCTCGTACGAGCTTGTATACCTGAAGTGATCAGGGCTCAATTCGGAATAATCTGTACAAATATTGATTTGTTGGAAACAGCAATGTGAGCACCTGTTTGGGGCCACTCCGGGCTGGGTTCCCAAGCAGGCCCTTCATTTCTCTAAGACAGCCCTATTTAAATAATTGTTATTCATATTCAAGACCATCTTACCTGCAAAAAGAACTGCTAAACTTAGAACAAACAGTGTTTTCCAGGGGAGGCAGGAGCCGAACATTTCTCTCTGCAGGAGACCACTTGCTGCTTGTGGTGCCTAAGAGCAAAAGCCCTGCAGTCAGGCACGGAGCTGTGTGCCTGTGTGTGGCTGGCTGTTTACCCTGTGCCTCACTCCCCAGCACTGCTGGGATCAGGGATTAGGGGGAGGCACTCATGGCCCCACTTGCTGGGAAGCCCAAGAGAGCTTGCCAGAACAGGGGGGACCGCAAGGGCATGTCCTCGTTAGGGCACTGAGGCAGACTGGCTCTGCTGCTGCCAGCTCCACGGGGAAATTTTCAGATTAACTGGTTACTGTAAACATGTTTAGTGTATGCACATTCTTGCATGCTCTGGCTCTCTCACCACCTCCCCATCTGTCTGTGTTTGCCTCTCTCTCTCTCTCTCACACACACACACACACACACACACACTTACTTTGATAAAGTAGACATAATAATGCCTTAACTTGTATGTCATGCTCCAAGAGAAAGCTCAGAACACCAAGTGACAACAGATTTGAACCAAAGGTCTATGGTCTGTATCCTGTAGCATCCAGAATTTTGCTAATTTCTTTTTTTTTTTTTTTTTTAATGAAGCCATGAACCTCATGTGCCTAAATCAATTTATGGTAAGAGCTGAATAGGTAGCAAAATTGCCACAAAAGTTCCACCTTTTCTACCCTACACATTTACTAGCAGATTAATCCAATTTTCCTAGGGGTGTGCCTGACCCATATGCGAAATGCAGAGTTCAGAGTCACAGCCTTTCAGCTGAGAGCCTGTCACACATCTGCACACACTCCAAGCCTCGGGCCAGCCTCACCTTCCTGCCAACCAGCTGGGCACACACACACCACCCTCCTCTCCAACAAACCTTTAGTGGTTGTTACTGTCACCACCTTTTGTCTGTCTGCAGGTGTTTCTTTTTGTTGAGCACGGACTTTCTATTTTCATGTCATGTTGTGAAACACATTTATTTATTTCTTAATTAATTATAAATTATTTTATTTAATTTTTTATTAATTTGTTTTTGTTAATTTTGCATCCACTTACTTCTGCTGGTTGTAGTGTACTACATTATGACCCGGAGCTCCAAACAGCTTACCTTGCTGATGCTGACACACACATATTCCATATTCCTTGGAAGATAAGCAATATGCAGCTAGGAAAGCAGTCCCTGGGAAATCTTTGCCAACTCATTCTCTAAGATGCAGTGGTCTTTAAGATATTTTCCTTCCAAAATGTACCCAGGTGGGTACCCAACAAGGCCCACTGATTAATGTGGTAAGTTCTTGGGAGATCAGAAGCTACACATAAACCTGTTTATCTCAACTTACACAGAGCACATTAGCATAATTAATAAACGTGGAGAGACCTCTGGCTTGACTAGATAGAAATTGTGTTTGGGACATACTTGAAAGGAATAAATGGCAGCTTTTTCTTTAATGTTCATCACAGGCGCTTTCTTTCCACCACCACATCTGCTCGGGAGGCGCTGTATGAAGACATTTATTTAGGAGATAAACACGGGGTGGCAGCACTTCTCCAGCGCAGATTTCTCAGAATGCTGGCTGAAAGCTTAAAGTCCCTCTTGGGGCCGTACACAGGCAACCCTCGCATTGGAGGATTAAGTTGTTGCCTACTGACAAAAAAACTATCACGGAAGACGATCGTGGTCTCACTACCTAAGAGTTACAAATAAAAATCTAATACTTTTTCACTGAATTTCCATTAATCACAAGGACTAAAGAGTGATCATACACGTATTAACAGGGAAATGTATGTAACAATTTAAAAATCAAATAAAATTCAATTATGTTGGTAAACTAAATTCCTGCAAGAGTAGAAGCAGCTGACTTGAGATGGACCATTTTGCAGCAGCATTAAAAAAATATAGAAAAAGATACACCTTTACATACATGGTAGGAAAAAGCTTTTTATTCTATGATTGTTGTGTCATAGGAGAGCACTTATGTTTCAAAAACACAGGTAATTGAAACGCGACAGTAACAGCACATCTGCACTGAAGGTGATTTAAATATTACACATAGGTTAACATCTTTTATAAAAGAGGCAGAGATACTGTTAGGTGCTATTCAGCCTTCTCCCATCAAAGCAGCCCCCAGCTGTATGCATTGCTAACTCCAGTAAGGAAATTGGACCCTGGAATTTCCCATTGTCTAATCAGAAGCAACAGATCTGCTGATCCTTAGTCAGAGTTGGGAAAGTCATCTTCACCTTTGCCCATCAAAGGTTTGAGGTTCAGCTTTTGGGTTGAGTACCTGAGTCACAGTCTGTATCCAAAGAACCAACAGAGAAGCAGTTAAAAGTAAACTGTATTTTGCTGTCTTATGCTGATTAAAAAAACAGACTCTGTCCATTATATCTTAGATAATGAAAGACACTGAGGGTTAAAAAAAATCAATTTCCAAGAAAATAACCTTTTCTTTCTTTCCTTTTAAAATCTAAAATTCCTTATGTTGAATATAAAGCTGTCAAATTTGATTTTCAGAAGCATCCTCATCATTAGTGGTCTTCCTTTCTAGTTTTATAAGTGACATGTCACTAATGTCAAAACACGAGTTTTTTAGGCACTTCCCATGAGAATTCCTGTCTTCCAAAGTGACCATAACATGCAGTCTTCTGGTAAATGGGCTTTTTTAAATCCAGATCCCTGTGTGTATAATAAAAAGAAGGAAAAATTTTTCATATTAAGATACTTCATGAAAACTACTATTAAATGGAAAATATGAAATAATCTTAAAATCCTTTGGTAAACCAAAAGACACCTTTTTTATCAGAGCAAAGTAACTTAAAGTTCTTGGAATGCAAAAGTTGTTGTATTTGACTTCCATACTCTATAGAAAGCCAAACCTTCAGTAACAGCTGAAGATTTTGCAAGAAATCATTTCTTGGATGCAACTACTGGGATATTTTCCTTTCTGTATGTTTCTTTACCTGACAATGACTCCAGGCCGAAGATCAAAGTTTTTGTGCACAATGTCCAGCAGCTCTTTCTCTGTTTTTTGGGAAGTTCCGTAAGTGAACAGTGAAATAGACAGTGGATGAGCAACCCCAATGGCATAGGAAACCTGTGGGGAAAAAAGGTGCCTTAGTCAGCCAATAAACACAGCACCTTGGGGCAACAGTGGGCGGCAGAAGAAAGCATTAATTTATGAATCATCTTGTGAAAACTAAGGCCTCCCCTTCACTTCTCATGTTTGCACAATCTGTATTTGTAGAAAAAAGAAAACTTTGAAAATGCTGAGGCCTCTGGACTACTTTCTCCCTCATTATCCAGTCACCCTGTGCTCATTTCAATGACAGTGAGTGTCAGAGGGTTGAGGGCTCAACAAATATACAGGAAAATAGCCAATAAAATAGCCAGAAAGATAAATGCAAAGTTTCAGTTTCAAGAAGCCCACTGGTTATGAGTGACATTACAGTGGGCTTGAACCAAGCATCAAGTCTTCCTTTCGCCACAAAACCATCACCAAGACCACTTCTACTACGGTGGCTCGTGCCATGGGAGAACGGAGAACGGGAGAACGGTTTTGAGAGAAGCAGCACCCTCAGCAACCATACCTGAACCAGGACACGGCGGCAGAGCCCAGCTTTCACCAGGGACTTGGCCACCCAGCGGGCGGCGTAGGCGGCCGACCTGTCCACCTTGGTGTAGTCCTTGCCAGAGAAGGCCCCGCCGCCGTGCGCGCCCCAGCCGCCGTAGGTGTCCACGATGATCTTCCTGCCCGTGACACCGGCGTCGCCCTGAGCCGGGGACAGAAGTGCTCCATGTCACATCCCCTCCGTCTCAAACAAGGCCCTCAGAGCACTGCAGCAATGTGTAAGTTGACCACGCTTTGGGCATTGCTGGGGGTAGCTGGAGGAATGAACTTGTCTCACCAAGGTACAACACTGGCTCTAATTGTTCTTTAAAGCCAGGTTCTCAAGATAAGCCCTTCACAAATTTGTTTGGTTAATCAAGCCAGCAGGCTTACACCCAGATAACTTCAGCATGCACTGCCTGTTTTAATTGTAAACGTGGAAGCTTTGGTTTAGAAATTACTCACAAGTATCCAAACCTATTATGGAATATTGCTGAAACGATATATGCCATAAAGGAACTAATGAGAGATTTCACACTGTTTAAAATATGAAAAAAAATAAATCCAGCCTTTAGTATCTTTTAGTCAAAATCATAAATTGTGTGAATATTAAATAGTAGAATCTTTTTTAATTTACAGTCCAAAGTATGTCAGTGGTACCTTATAGATGGTCACATGGACATTGGCACCCAGCACTGCCAATGCAGTATCAGAGACTGCCATATATGGACTAAAAACTGCATTTCCAACCCCAAAATATTTATAGTCTAATTTGAACTGTACAAAACGGGTATGGAGTACTAGGCAGCCATAGGTAATTGAGGAAAGGATTACTTATTTCTAAGAAAAGGTACTTATAGGTGAATATTCTAAAATATTAAATAAGGAAGCACAGATAATATTCTGGTTGCCTATAGCTATCCTGACTGCTCCTCACAAGTGCTTCATATTTTCATTTGTTCTGAGTTAGCTGATCAGCACCAGACTAATTGTCTGACCCCTGCAATTTACTAAATCTTTAAGATTTCTCGTGTGAAAGAAAACATGTTCAAGTTTTAAATTCCACTGCCACCTGTACAGGCAGATTTGAAATTCTTTGCCTCAGAACATCATGTCACTAAAATTCAACTGCTGGAATGTTTGCATGGCAAACACCAGTGGGGAGTCAAGGTTTTTCTTAGAAAGACTGTGCATATACACAGAAGTAAACCTTTGGCACTGTTTGTTCCATTCTGCTAAGAAAGCACTGGGACATCAATCTGGATTTTAGGTAGCTGAGCATGTATTAAAGGATCCTATCCTTGGGTTTTTCTGCTCGTCTCAAACCTTGATTTTTGACATTGCAGACAGTTGCAATGACAACACTTGCATGCCACCATGACTTGGCTGCAGAACTGAGTGAGAGGAAGAATAAATGGACATGTGAAAGGCAAAAACCCCCACCTCTTGTTTCAAAGGTGCTGAACAAGTAGAAATGCACTTGTAAAGTGTGGGGAAGTCATGGTTGTGATGAGCTGTAAGGTCTGTCCTCATCACACCAGCAGGTACTGCTGGTAGGAAAACGATGACAGCAGCAAACCTGCTCATTTTGCCATAGCCAGAATTCAAGGTCCCACCACACTCAAAAACATAAGATGAAAATCCCAAGTGAAATATATGTATCTTCCTTAGATGAATTGAGCTGGAGGTAAGACAGCCTCCTGTAGCTAGCTTTGTTAAAAAAAAAACTGAATAATGCTCTTCTGAGAAATAAGCAGAAAGCTAAAGCTGGTAAAGTCAAGGGGAGAAATAGTTATTTCTATGCTGCAATGCCATTGTAAATTGCACAAGTGATGATAGCAGTTGGAAGGTCATGGACACAGAGGCAGATTGACCCATACTGAGTAAACTTAGCCCAGGTTTAAACAGCTGTAAATGGACACTGTGACTTTTCTCAGTTTGTATGTGCAAACATATGCAACACAGCTCTAGCACAAGAGTAGCAAGGGATACCTGGCTGGCTTATCACTTGGAACTATAGTCCATTTTAAAATGGATGCAGTTCAGCACACATCTGAAAGATTTACATTTTTAATGGGTGCACTTCACTGCACACATAAAACTTTTCCTGTGTGTAGCCTTCTTTTTCTGTGTAGCTATGATTGCTGCCTTGGTTCATTCACTCTAAGTTACAGCTCAAGTTTGACTCTTCTTTTGTGCACAGTCTAGGATGTCAATGATACACAAAATTACAGTGACACAACCCATTCAACTGAATAAAAATACATTTTTTTTGTAGAATCAATAATTATAAGTCTCAGCATCTTCCTACATGTTGCATGGCACTAATATAAAAAAGAGCGCCTTAGAAATAATTCTTGAAAATTCTGGTAAGTGAATGAATTTGTAAAACAAAGGGAAAACTTGGATTTGTTTTAAAATTGAACCTAATTTCAGGAAGGAGCTTTGAAGTTTTGTTGTGATAGTTCTGAAGGCATCTGAAGATTAAAATATTCATAATGGTAAATTTGTTTTCAAAAACTAAATCTCAGAACTGCTGATCCTACAGAGAGTGGAAGTTCTTCCTTACTTTGGTGAGAACAGGATCAAATTATAAATCCTATCTCCTGCATTGCCTAAAAGTAAAAGGAATATTTATTTTCTCACCAGAAGAAGTCTTATTGGGGCTGATTTTCAGGACAGATGAACACCTGCAGCTCTTACTGGTGTCAGACAGAACAGTGAGTGCTATGTAGATCTGAAAAGCAGGTTCACTGTAGGAGAAGTAAAGCTTCTCTTGTCCATCTCTGTGTGAGAAGTGCTTCCCATGAGGAAGGACTGCAGGTCTCACTCAGTGCTGGTCCCCAGAGGGTTTTGAAAACCCAGAACTGGCTGTACACTCTACATGCAATGGAAGATTAGATGCAGACTTGCCTGCCTGGTCACAACACGTGTACAGTATCACCACACCCTCAAAGGTTACTTTGGCATAGGACACGTGAAACCCTGGGCCCTTCTCCCACATCCAACTGCAGAACAAGTCTTCCACTGGGCAGCTTGCTCCTTAGCCTGGGACAGAGATGCCAAAACCTGAGCATTGAAGACACACATACGGTGAAAGGCAACCTCATAGGACCACCAAAATAATACAGCAACACAAACCTGAGGCCCTCCAATAACAAAACGTCCGCTGGGCTGAAGGTGATAAACAGTTTTGTCATCCAAGTATTTGGCAGGGACCACGACCTGGATCACCCGTTCCTTCAGGGTGCTGCGCATGTTCTCCAGGGAAATGCCCTCGTCGTGCTGCACCGAGATCACGATGGTGTGAACGCGCACGGGGATCACGGCCCCGTTCTTCTGGATGTACTGGACTGTCACCTGAGGGGCACAGGGACAGCGGGAACAAACAACAGAGCTGCTGTAAATGTGTTGCTGTAAATGTGTTAGTGGCACCCAGCAAATGTCACCCAGGCTATTCCGAAAGCAAAACTTCAGCGAAATGTCACTACTGACGTTAGAGTGATTGCTGCTCGCAGTGATGCCAGGGTATAAAAAATGAAGCCTATTTCCTGTTTCCTCATTGAATTTTTGCTATGCTAAAGGAAAAAAAATAAAGGAAAAAAAATAGAAAAACCCCAACTCAATCAGGACAACTCGATTCTCTATGAAATCACCCAAAATATGTCTTTCAGGTGCGGTTTCTTTCAAAACTATCAAGCCTCAGAAATTTATGTTCTTAGTGCATCTTGGAAATGTCAGCCTGAACCCCTAAATACAAATAAATCCTTGGGATGTCACTTTTCCAACAAGCACAAACCACTTTAGCTCTGAAGGATTAAGCATCCCTTCAGTGGCAGGTGGTGGAGTGCTCTGAGACAAGTTAACCATTTTCCAATGGCCAAGGAGACAATGTCAGGAGCAGTGGAAAAGCTTTATCTGCTCCTTGTAGGTTATCCTGATAGGCTGAAACCCATCAACTGCTGTCTTCAAGAAACCCTCAGTATTTCTGGAAAGACAAGGAGCTTGTTTCCAACATTGTGGACAGTTCCCTGCAGTATTTAATTTACCTGTGTCTTAGAGTCAGGCCTCAGCCAAGGGAGCTCTCCACTGCGCCTCAGCTCTGCTAACCTGGCGTTCAGTTTGTGAGCAAGAATAATTGTTAGGGGCATGCATTCTTCTGTCTCATCTGTGGCATAGCCAAACATCAAACCCTACAGGAAGAGAGAAAATCAACCACTGTTAAAGGCACCACAATCAAAGGCAATGAGATTTTAATCTGAAGCAAAAATCAGCAGTATCCTCAGGTTTGCTTTCTACTGTTTTACATCACAGTGCAAGAAGCCAAAACTCAGATCAGGCTCCAACACGTTACAGTGTAATGAGAAGCAGACCGTGTTCCTAGAATTCTTTCACTAGCCTGAAGGCTTACATGTTGAGCTAGAAACCTCAGTAAGAATGAAGACATATATGCAAAAAAAAAAACAATAGGTTCTTTCACAGAAAAAAAAATCTGCTGGAGAAAACATTTCAGGACTGTTCTGTCATGGGAAAGATGTTTTCAGTAGCCTGGAAATGTTCCAAAGGCTTTTATGTATGAATACAGACATACTTACTGCAGCTCACATCTGAAATTTCAGTGGAATGGGGTGTGAGCACTCCGTGAAGGACATACCCTTCAAAGAGTTGAAGGCACCTGCCTCAGATTTTTCAATGCCACATGCTTGGAGTCACAGCTTCTACTGTTATATATTATATTCATACTGTTATATATTACTTTTATTATTCTGTCATGTTCTCTCCATCAGGTTATCATTTGATAAATAGAATTAGCAGCATTCTCTTTCTCCTCATCCAGAGTATGTTGTACAGGAAAAAAAAAAAGGGAAAAAAAGACAGGAAGACACTTGGATCAAATGGAAAATGAAGTCATCAAAGTGTCAAAGAAAGTCAAATCTCTTTTCATCTTATGTAGTATTATGTCCCCATGATGGCAGAAAATAATTTTAATTTAGTCCTCAAGGGATTTTTTAACAACATTAGCTTGGCTCCTGAACTCTGATACTTGCACTTACAGTTCTCAACAGCACTCATATAAACTAGATATTACTTCTAATGGTAAATGTTGAATTAACTCATATGGCATCAGTCACATAAAGCAGTTTTTCTGTTAGGATCTCTCTCTTGAGAACACACCATAAATGCCTACATGTGTTCTTTAGCTCAGAGAAACTCAGTTTGGACAGCCTTAATTACATGGAGCACCTATTACAAGAGCTACCTCTGGGAATAAGGGAGAATTTAATGTACTCTGGCATTTATTGTACTAATGCTGAGGGCAGGTGAAACATCACCTAATGCTTTGCTGCACAAAATCTTAACAGCTCTTTGAACGTGAAAAGATCCTTTGTTTATTCCATGTTACACAGCAAGTCTGAAGATGAATGGTCTGATGAACCTAAAACTACACAACAAAACCGTGAAATACATAAGCAAAAAACCTTTGCTGAGTTCTAAAGGGAACCTCCTCAGCTACTACAAACTGCCAGGGCTCTCCTGATTTGCCTGGAGTGCTGAAACAACACCAGACAAAAGTCTGCCCACAAGGAACCTCCAACTGCTTTAGTAAAATTATGGGTCTTTTTCTGGGGTAAAGGAAAGTGTGGAAATACTTTGACATGGGTTTTGACATAAAAAATAGGGCATTAAGATGGAATAAACTTTTTTCTATTAAAACAGCTTTGGTGTTTTAGATGTGATGCTATGTCTACCTGATCTCCAGCACCAACATCCTCTTCATTCCTGTGTAGATGAACACCTTGGGCGATATCAGGTGACTGCTGTTCCAGTGCCACTAAAACATTACAAGTCTTGTAGTCAAAGCCTATTAGGAAAAAAATAATAGCAGTGAATTAACTTTTTCTGTCACAGTTAAGGAAAGTAACCTGGAACCAGATTACAAAATTTTTATTCTGAAGGATACCACATTCAGAACTCAAAACCAAACTGCTATTCTTTAGTAAAATTTTTGTCAATATCACACTTGAAACCTTTTTTGAGTGGGGTGGGATATATAGGGTTGCCTTTCTTGCTTGCTACTGGTTATTTTTTCTTGTACTGACTCCCTGTGCCAATCCAATTCAGATTATGAGCCTCTCCCAAATGAATACTGATGAAGTCCTCTACATGAATTCCCAGAAGCTGAGTTTTTCAGCGACTGAAGACTCTCCATAATATTTGTAATACATTCAATGCATTGACCATACTTAAATACTCATGGGACTTTGCATGAACCACAAACAGATTCAGGTCTCACAACAAATCTGGAAATGGGAACTTGTATGGCTTTCCAAGTCCAAAAGTAAGGTTGTAAAAAGAAATTGAAAGACTTACAGAAGATTATGGCAAAATTTCCCACCTGTTCCTAGGTGTACTAATAGTAACTTGCTTCTCTCCAAATCCAACCTTTCCTAGAACTATAGCTACTGACAGCTGCTGAGCAAACTCATGTTCAGCCAGTACAACATATATACACGTCCATGTGCATGTCATCCACTTGAATGCTCCTCACCCTCTTTTCAGTAGGCTATGTAGAGAAGGAAATTATATTTCCGTACATAATTGTTTAGTTTAGGGTTCTTTTTTACTTCTAGAAATTGTTTTTTACTGGGTCACTAAATCTCCCCTCATCTCTGTTGGCAGTTTGGATAAAAAGGAGATTTATGACCTCCTAGATTTGCCTCTGTGTTGTGGAAGCACTGCTGTTGTGTGACAGTTCAGGCAACCTGCAGCTGAGCTGCTGTAATATTCTACATCACAACCTCCTGCAAATTTGATTGCAATCAAAGAACTGCAGTAAACAACTTGTAAACTCTTAAAAGATACACTTCACTGTAACAGAATACTTGACATATTTCCACTCTATAACAGATACATGCAAATCAGAAAGGGAAATGTGTCTGGTGCACAGAGCATTTTGTCTTTTTTAACATTTGCGTATCTCACCACCTAGGTCTGGACCACACACTGCTCAGTGTAAAAGGAGGTATTCAGAGCTGACAAAGCATCCTGCAGTGACAACCACCTTCACACCTGGGAATTCTAAATGCTACAGCAGTACAAAAATACAAAGTTACAACGAAATGAACTAGGTTTCTTCTCTCTCTTTTGCGCCAAGGCGCAACAACCAGCTTGCCAAATGAAAAACCAAGAGTCAAGTTCTTGCAAGTTTGGAGGAGTGGTAGGTTCTGTGGTTCAAGTAGCAGTTAACTATTGTGGCCAAATACCACAATAGTTCAAAGTATAGTCTGCCTACTCCAAATTCAGTTTTAACTAATAAAAGGTTTTTACTTACTGGGGTAAAGCCAGAAAACATACCATGTAGCACCATGTAAGCAGCTTTCACATAGCACATTCATTTTGTATCAGGCTTCCTAAAGCCCCTGTATGGAAGTGGTGACAGACCTGTTTTGCAGTTGCCTATTGCTTGCTCTTCCACGATTTCATGAGTTTTTCCACCAACCTTTAGCTGAATCATCATAGCCAATATGTCTAATTGCATCTCGGACAACTCGCTGGTAATCCACAATAGCACGAGAAGTGATCTCCCCACAGAGCAACACCATTCCTGTCTTGCATACTGTCTCTGAAAAGAGAGATGAGATCAGGATTTACAGTAGCAGAATAAACCAGCCACTAAGACAAAGAACTGTGTCTGTGGTGATGCTGATTTTGAGAGATCCGTTGGATATATACAGTGTAAATCAATCCTTTCTATCCATATTTTTAGCACTGTAACTCCATCTATAAAAAAATTCTTTTCATATTCACCATCTGTCTGAAAGCAAGGAAAAAACTAATATGTCCATTTTACAAATGGGAAAGTCATAACACTGAGAGCTATTCAGTGATATGCAAACCTGTTCCTTCCAGGACAATTCAGTCCAAAAACAAAATCAATGGCTCTACTCTTCTACAGCCTACTTGCCCTTCAGTCTTTACAAAAAGTTTTACTATTTCTCCTCATCTCTCCTTTAGAAAACTGAAATTCTTATGTCATTTTTTGAGAGTGAAACGAGCTAGGTCTTTGCAAATATCCTAGAAAAAGAATGTGACTGTTCCATCACTTAAAGCAAAGCTGCAAACAACTCACCACAAGCAACCTTGGCATTCGGGTCCTGTTTGAGATGGGCGTCTAGTACAGCATCGCTGATCTGATCACAGATTTTATCTGCAAGACATCAAAGCTGTGATTCAAAACCACAGCACTCAATACAGGACATGGACTGTTTGCATCACTTTCAGTAGGTATTTCAGAAAGGAATTCTTTTATTGCTTGTTACTGCCATATTTAAGGGAGCTAAATAGAAAGAAACATTAAACATCCTTCCAGCAAACTCAGTGAACACATTGGGGCATTTACCTACTGGTGTAAACTAACTAGAACTTCACCTGTAGTTTTATGCACTTAGATGTGAAACAAGTGTGTAATGCACAGAATAACCTGAGAGGTTAAGAGGTTTTACACCCAGCTTTCTCCTTCTCCAGCACCCCCAGCTCTGCAAAGCAGTGATGCTCTAATGGAATGGGGATGTTTCACCACCAACTTCCATCGCCCCAACAGAAAGTTGCAATGTACCTGACCTGCACTGGTGGTAAAGCCTGAGAAAGTGTTTAGAGTAATAGAGATAATGCACAGCTCAGTGGAGGGCTGGGTTTGGGGTTGATTTTTGTCACTGCTTCCTGCCATCTGGCAATGTCACCTCCTAATAATCCCTGCAACCCACATAAGGCAGCACAGGGAATACATGCACAGAAGCAAAGAAGGGGTTACCAGCTGAAGTTTGTCTGAGGTAAACTTTGAGTCACATGCCAAATACAAAGGTTTCAGCTGAAGTTTTTCATAATAATATGAAAAGCTTTTCTTTGTTTCTTTTCTAATCTTTAAAACAAATATTCAATCTTAATCAAATAATCAAGGTAATCTAATGGACAAAAAAGGGCAGCACCCATAGCAATATTTACCATTTTCACATGGAAAATGGTAAATATTCTTATATAATTTAATTTCATTGTTCTTTAAAAAAGGTCTAGTATTGCTTTGAGATTTTCACATGACAAGCTGTGTGACAAAATTAATTAATCTCCTGCCTTGCTGTGTGCAACACAATCTGTTGGAAAGCGATGTTTTGTAAGAGTCTGTCATTACAGGCTTTTAATACACTTAAGCTCAAGTCAAAATAAATTCTCACTTATTTTCATGAAGAAGGTGTACATTTAGCTAAGAGGGACAAATCAAGCACAGGAGAACTAATGAGATTCTGACACTCTTATCTCCCATATTCTCTCCCATCTCACGACTTCAACACAAAAAGAATGAACACAAAAGACAATTGGCAAAGGTAGGAACTTTCAGCCTTGCAAGAACTGTACATGAATTACTAAATTTGGGACAATTATTACCAAACAGGAATCAGACTTGCAATTTAATTAGATGTCCAACTGAACCTTGTTTAGCAAACCTGGATACAAAGGTGGCAGGAGTGATTAAAATGTATCTTTGCTTACTCTCTTCAAATTTTTCATTTTATAAGGAAAAATATCCACATTTTCAAGCATACAAGCAAGAAATATTGACAACAGTATGCAATTTATTACCTGGGTGAGACAACAGAGCAACTGGGGTTTCTTGGGTCCAATACCCAGCAGCAAACTGTAGTGGCTGGAACTGCTTTGTAGTCTTTTTTCACCTCCCAGAGTTTCAATGAACAACCTGTCCTTGCTCCCCATGAAGCATGTCTCACCTGCATTAGATGCCTCTGTCCCACATATCTAAGTTCCCTGCATGGCACTCATTGGGATGCTACATGCATTCTTGCCAAAAAATTCAAGAAGGGTTTTAAGAAGCTGTGGGGAGGTTTAGGACAAAATGAGAAGAATCCCCTAAATCAGAAAAGTCTATCTTACAGGATGAAATCAACCAAACTCAACCTAGTTCTGAAAGACTGAAGGAAAGGCAGCCTACCAGAGGAAACCTCTACAGGCACTGAGATCTCAGTCCCTAAGAACCTAAAAGTACTGTGCTGAGAGAAAAGGGGTTTTTTTCTGATGGAGAATAATGTAATTACAGTTGATAAATGAAAGTTAAAAAGAGACAGATAAAGATTCAAAAAGGAGAATCTGAAATGAGTGAGAGCCATGGAAACCATTCATCTAGAGGCATGCAGGATTCCTTATCCTTCAAATGTCTACATGAAAACAGAATTATCTTTTTAAAAGGTATGAATGAAATTCAACTGCCATTTACTAGCTTGTTTGAAGAGCTCTTGCATGAAATATTATTATCTATGTAGGAAGGTCAGATCAGATTATATTTTGGAGAAGAACCCTGCTGATCTTTAACATCTGTTAGGGTGAGACCCTAATAAACTAAAATAACAGATTAGAATAATTTGATCTACTATACTTAGAGCATACCTTTACATTAAAATAGTCTGAGGCAAATCAGTTTGATAATACATGTCATATCTGATTGTTGGTGCAACAACCAGCAGTTCTAGTGCAACTAGATCCAAACCCAGACACAGAGATGTCTGTCAAGACAGAAAAGAGAAATCCAGCTGGATGATTGGCTGATTAATGCATTAAAGTAAAGGCATGTCTATTAGTAAAGGTCTCTGGTGTAAAATAAAACCAGGCATTCTATTTTTAGCAAAGCTTAGCAGGCTTTGTGCACCCTCCATTATGTTATTTAAATTTCTCATCTCAGCTGGCCCATTTCTGTTATTATCTGCTGAGTATGAGAGGTTTGTCTATTCATTTTTTTTCCTTTTATTTTCCCTTATTTTTTAGAAACAGGGAAAGCATGATGGAACACCTCTGGTGAGACACTATAATCTTAAGAAAACCCCATTTAATAGGTCAGAATTCAGTTCATGCATACCTTCATGTCATGAATTACCACCCAGTAGAATGAATATTGCAAAAGGGGTATCTGAAATGACTGAGCAGGGAAGTAGTAGATAGCCATGAGTCCTGTCATGAAATCCAGTCATCCCACAGGCCCAGAGATGCCAACAAGCCATGAAACAGCTCTTGCTAACCATAAAATGAGTCTGGGGAGGCTGATGATAAACCCTACTCAAAATCCCAGTTGTAATACTAGGAAGTAAAGGAGGTGTTCAAGAACAAAGGTGATCTCTGAAAATTAGAAGAAACATCACAGTTTTCCAGATAGTTAGACTTAAGTTTGTTACATGAATCTAGAGTATGTAAGAGCCTAACAAAAATTCTCAGAACCTTCACAGGAATTCACTTTCACAGAGTCACCACACAGAGGAAAAAAAAACCCAATGAACAGCAGTAAAACCTGAAAATTTTATTAAAAAAAGCTCCACAAAATACAACAGAGTAGTACAGCCAAACTTCTGACTTCGATGGTGTAGTAAATATAATAAACATTGAACATTTGAAATGGCAAGGTTAATTTTCCTCAAAACATGTAATCAACAACATTAAATTCAGTACTTTTAATGATACGTTATTTTTATCAACAGAAAAAAATTAAACTAGAATGTGAATTTTTAAATTCAAAGCATGGCAAACAGAGCAATTGTTAGTTTTCTGCTAAAAAAAAAATTAAACAGAGAAGAAATGAAGATACTTATCATAAGCATTTGATCAAAAAATCAGCTTTCCTACAAAAGACTTTCACTAGAAAGACTTCAAATACCTGCATTGTGCTGTACATTTTTCGTATTTAAAAGACCCCTTGAGCAGTGCTAGTTGATAACTGCAGTGGTAATGCAATATTAGCAGTGTCCAAATGTCTTGTACAGCTGTTCTCCTTATTCAGTGCACAGTTTACTGAAGTAGCGTGCATATCATTAAGTATATATAATCTTAGATATAAGACATGCTGAACAGATCTGCATTTTCTGGGGGTTTTTTCCTTCATGATTTTTTTTCCCTGTGAATACCTACAAGATAAACACATGCTTTCTATATACTTGAAAACCTGAGGGTGCTTTTAGAAGATGTTTGGTCTTATATTTTTAAAGACATTCCTTAGTACTTCCTGGAAAACTGAATGGAAGCCAGTTTGCAGCCAGTTCCACCTGAAGCCACACCAGATGGAGGAGGGAATTACTCCTTGGTGGTTTGACATCTGTAGGACATTGTGGGGCACAGAAACACACAATGCTTTTCAAAGCACCATGAAACCTGTGCAGCATGTCAGACACTACAGGACTAAGGAAAATGGAGCAGTGACAAAATAGAGACAAAAAAAAAGAGTTATCTTTTTCATGCTTCTGTCTGTGCACCTTTATTATTATATTGAAAGGAAGAAGTCATGTGTAAGTCTCCTGAGGATTTGGAATTTACACCACTAAATGATTAAAGATCTGAAAGGAATTCCCAAATGTTATGCCCAGGGGATTTTGAAGAATCAGAGTGAGAAGATGGCATAAACAGTCTTCTATAATATCTTTGGGGAGCGCAGGTGATACCTGTAGGTTAATTATTGACAGCTGGACTTCTGGACTTCTCAGTGACACCCAGCTCTAGGCATTGCACAGATACAAGGCAGCTCTCTGTACACTCAAATAAATAAGCATGTAATTTCTCCTGCTTTGTGCATTAAGAAGGTCTCCATTAAAGCATTCAATACTCAGCTAATACAATCAGAACAATTCAAATTTCCACCAGACAAAGATCTGGTTCAGGATCTTTACTGCAAATAATGCCCTCTAGCAAAATTATACTATCACATACGGAAGAGAAATAATCAAGAACACGCAAATTATCCATTTTGTATAAACAGAGGAAATCAAAACTCACAATAAAACTCTATTGCTAGAGATAACATCAGAAGCCCAACTGCAGCCTCAGGCACTGGGCCTCATTTTAAGAAATAGCCAAGATTTTCCTGGGTGATAAAATCCTAATGGCATGTCTATACCTCTTGTGCAAAACCACAGAGGGAAAAGGGGGGCTTGGCCAGGATATAGAGGTGATCAATTTGCTGTCAGGAGACAGAGCTGTCACTGAGATAATTAAGATCCAATGCTGATGCTCAGGAAAAAGAATTTGCAGGACAACCCAGAGTTACTGCCAGTCTTTCCTCCTTTGATCTGGAAAATCTCTTTCTTCCCTTTGCCATAGGCACTGGGGTTTTCAGTACCCTAAGTAAAGATCTAGGCTGTTTAAGAAAGCATCCTTGAAAACACTCGGGTAAATTTCAGTTTCCACTCACTCTAAAATAAACATCCCAGGTTGGCAGTTTGTATCTCACAGTACCCAGAGATCCAGCAAGCTCTGCAGGGCGAGAGAAGCTGCAGGGATATCCAAGTGGCAACTGTGTTTCTCAAGGGCCTTCCTAGGACTTCAGCACAGGAGAAAAATAATATTCATGGGGCCTAAAAGAAAGGCCCAATAGAAGGTTTGGAAATAAAGGAGGGACTGTGAATAAGAACTAAAAAATTGGCCAAATTCTAAAACAAGAACCAAGGTAAAGAGAGGAGTGGTAAGAAAACACACCAAGGGATCTGGGGGCTCAGTCGAACTCTCTCTGCTCTGAGACTTCCCTATTTTTGCTCCAAAATGATTAAAAAACAATGATTAGAGTAGCATAACTTGTGACCAGTTGTCTTTGGAAATAACATCAGCCATGTAAAATTACCACACTGTAGTATGTGATTTTTCCCAGGAAACTCCATAGCACTACAGACACTGGATGTAAATGTGTATAAATCCGACATGAGACACAGGTTCCAAGGACAAAACATGGTTGTCATTTTCTGACTGTGTTACATCAGAAAGAACCCCAACTGGTTTAACCTGATGTAGTGGCCTTCACATTGATGGAGAGGTACTCAATTGCATCACCCATGGATTTGATCTGCAGTAATAAGTTAATCTAGAAGAGTATCAAACTATAGACATAAAGTTCTCATTGCTGACCTTTTTATCCTGTGCTATAAAATCATCCTACCCATTTATGATTCACTCACATAACATGAATACAGACCTGAAAAGCCTTATTACAGCAAAAAGCACAGGCCACCAAATCAGCTTCTAAAACAAATACACTTTTCAGGACCTCAAATAGCCCATTGTCCCCTGGCCTCACTTGAGGGAACAGTTGCTGTTGACATAAGGTGTATGTTTATGGTGGATGAATATTTGTTTTCAATAAAATTGAACTAATCTCTGCTGACCATACATAAAGTTTAGCAAATAACTGTCCACTATTTGCTTAAGCAATTCCACATATTGCATCAGATGATGGAAAGGGGTGAGAGGCGGGGGGCAAATTGGTGGCTCTGCCATGTCCAGCTGCTGGGACCACTAAAAAAAGGCTCCAAGATAGGCTACTTAGGGATATTCCTGTCATGGGTGACAGTCTTAGACCACTCCCTATGTGCAGGACAGTTTCACAGGGCCCATAAAGATATGGAACTCGAGAAGCAAGCTATACATTCTTACCCATATGTGAAACTTGAGCCTGTCAGAGATACACTAGTGTCTCCACAGGAATACTGAAAGAAATTGAGATGAAAAGGAAGGAGCAGCACTCATAAACCTCACTGCCTTCCTCAGCTGAGCACACAGCCTCCAAAAGCACATAAACTCCTGTTGGAAGCACTCTAGTTATAGGAGTTCTGCAGTCTGTATGGACAAAGTCCAGTAGAAATAAAGTAGAAAAAGCACCCTGTTACAAATAACTTCTCTAGTAAGATTAACACCGGGTGAATTCTGCTTTAGGCTTTTAAAACACCTCAAATGAAAATATCACACTTTTTAGACTTTTACCAGAGCTGGCTTCTTACCTGGATGTCCTTCTCCCACGGACTCCGATGTGAACATGAAAGCCCCCTCATCATCAAGCGTGTAATCACATAACCCATCCACTGGCCCATTCATGGCTGTGATGCTGCTCCTGATGGGTTACCAGAAACAGGGCTTGAAGAGCTCTACCTTCAGTGCCTTCTGTTTAAGAAGGCGCTTTAGCAGCAGAACTATTGCTGTCTTCACTTATAACCTCTTGGGCTAACTTGAATTTCAGCGTGTGAAAGCAGCGTGTGCTTGCATCCGTGCCTGCATGCAAGGAGTATGCATGTGCCTGAAGTCTGTATCCCTACCTAGCCTGATCTGTCAGTCCCTGAGCTGCTCCTATATATGGAAAAGTGAAAGTGCCCAGAGAATCATGTGAGGAAAATGGAAGAGCCCATTTCTTGGCAGGGGAGTTAGTTAACTTTAGGATACTTCACTAATTAACTCAGTTCTTGGAAACACTCTGGATTCAGCCTTTGCAAGACTGGTTATCTTAGCAGCTCCACTGAGCATGAAGTAATGCAGGAGTGCTAGTGACAGTTCAGGTCAGCTGCTTTTCTCTTTGGCTCTCCCCTGATTCTGGGATCTATGGTGTACGTCCAACTCTGTGTTGTGGTTTTGCAGGGATGGATACAAAATGTGTAAACTCACGTCTTTCCTAATGAAGGATTAGAAGAAGGTTGCTCTGCATCATATAACCATACATTCCTTTTACTTTTTCATCTCTAGAAAACTAGAATTCTCCCATGAATTGGTTTTTTTTTTTCTTTTATTTTCATTCATTTTTCGTGCACATTTGAGAGACAAAACATCTGATAAGATCTAGCACCACACTGCTTCACAGTCTGCTACACAGAGCTTACCCTTCAGCCTTTGCTTTTCTTTCCCCTCGTCCTTTCTTCTATTAATACAGGTCCATTTTAATTATATTTTTGTATCATATTCCCATACTCTATTCCATAACCCTTATAAATACAATAACTGCCACATCTCAGAGCTCAGTGATCATTTCTACTGCAGAGTATTTCTTCTAGTCAAATGGCTCATGTCTGGAATATGCTGATGGCATGTCAGGTGTGAAGGCAGAGGGCATTTTGTGGGTATTTGTGTCTTTTAGTGAGTATATAAAAAACAAGTAAACATACCCATGGGATAGATCCACAAAATGCCCACCACTACTGCACCATTATAAGTAAGTGTAATTTTCCTTATTTCCTTTACAGAAACCACTATAGTCTCAATCACTGACCAAAGCACAGGTCTATGAAAAAAACTAATTCCTTATCAATCTTCAGTTCAAAAACTTAGTTTACTTGAAACCCTTAGCCATTATTATTACTATTATTATTAATAACATTATTTAAAAATCCCCAAAAAGATTCCTTGGTTTCAAATTTCTCACTGCTACATATTTATGTAAGAACTCATTAGAATTTTCACTTTCTGCCTATATTCCTGAAAACAATAACCAAAGCCTGTGAATGTTCACCCGTAATCTGCTGCAGCATTGTCCCTCTCTAATAATCATCAACATGGAATCGTTCGTTTCAAATACTCTTCCTTGGTTTTCTGTTGTACAGAAGTCATCTCATGGAATGATGAGCACCGGTTACACTTAAATTCCACAAATTCACACATCAGATACACATTATGAGGCACAGATTTTTCTGGAGTAAACTGTGGTCACCTCACTGACGTGAAGATACTATCCCAGCCTGAATAAATTACACATTAACACCACCCAGAAAAATAGAATTAGTAAAAAAAAAAAAAAAATCACAAATAAGACCAAAGAGTAACTAACCATATTAAACCTAGTTAATCTGTAACATTAAAAAATTATATTAACTTTTAAAGTAAAATAACATAATTGATAAGCTCTCATTCTTAAATGTAAATGTTTTCTTCTTCTTAATGGAGGCACCAAAATACACAATGGGAATGGGTGAAACAAAAACGATTTTGTGTGTATTAAGAGTTTTCTTTCTGATTCTACAAATAATCATCCAGCAAAAGCAGACAAGACTGATTATCATTAGCCTGTGAGTTCCACTCTCTCTTGCTTCTGGTTTTGCTTTTCCTTGGTTTTCAATGCCACTTAAGGAGAGAAAGTGTAGTTTGGGAATCAGCATTCATGGTTTTAAGGTAACACTTCAGAGAACGCAGGACTCTCACACAATTCTCTTATCACATGTAAAACTAAAAAAACCCACAAGCTCTCAAAATGCTGAAGAGCACAAGTATTGACATAGATGAGGAATGAGTTTGCAGGACCATTGTATATTTTGCTTTCACAGTTCTTTTTGCACTTGCTTCTGTGTAGTTAAATGCATTGGTCCTTGTGACCTTTGGAGGGTCACCCTTCATTAAAAAGCCTCTCTGGTACTAGTACTCCAGAAATGTTGCCCAGCTGCATTTCACATTAACTTGTGTAAAACCTCCAATTTGAGCTTCTTCCAGCTGTGCCTTTACTATCAAGAGCAATACATCTGCTTTATGGCCATGAAGCACCCCAGCATGCTCTCTTCTAGGACATCTATGACCAATGTTAAAGCATTTTAGGATTATGTAATATTTAATTTGGCGTCTCTTCCCAGACAACTTGACTTTTTAAATATTTGTGAAAAGGTAAGATAGTGTTTTACCATCATGCCTTTTTGGCATAGCACTCCTGTCTATGAAAAAAAAAAAAAAAAAAGATGACACAAAGGGAATGATTGATATCAGCATTTTTCTTTATTCCATTTTATTGATAATGACTCAGCACTCAATGTAACAGGATTCCAAATTTTCTATTAATCTTGTTGTCATACTGACCTGGACTGAGCCCTAATAAAGTTTCTCTATAAATCTCCTTATAATTCACGTATTGCCCATCATTGTATTAACTTTTGACCATATTCTATGATCTTTTCTCAGAAGATACCTGCTTATAAAATCTTCCAAATCAGTATGACTACTGTGCACTGAAATGAGGGAAAAGACAGGAAAAAACTTGATGTAAAAACAACCCTGCCCCTCTGTATTTCTCTGTATTGTCTACAATGTCAATTGAAACCATGTTTCAATTGGAATAGCAATCTAAGTCTTTCTATGACTTTAAGAGTGTTCATATTTGGCACCATCCTATAGTTTTGCTGCTTTTACTCACAGCAGTTCTGCAAGACCACCCTTCTTCTAGCTCATATAACAAAGACTGACCAGAAGGCAGAGATTTATCATAGCTTTGAGAAAGCCCTGGAAATCAGTGAACAAGATTTATCAGACAAACTGTAACTTTGATTGCTATTGATGGTGCTGATTCTCTAGAAAGATGACTGATAAATTGTCTTGACCCTAGACCTCTCATTCTCATCAGATTGCTTTACTTGCTTTATTTTCTCCTTTTCTATATTTATTTGCCTTTCTCCTCTCCCCTCATTTTGTCTTGCTTATATCCAAGTTAGTTAAAACACATTTAGTTAAAACACATTTTCCCTTTCTTCTTGGTTTTTTTCCCTCCTTTTACTTGTGCATTTCCATCTCCCTTCTTGTCACTACTGATATCCCATTCAGGTTATAAACTACTGAAAATTGAGCCTACATGGGCAAATGATATCTGTAGAAGTGAGAAACAAGTTTGAGCTAAGAAATTACAGATAAACACCAGGACAGCAGAAAGGCAAAGAAGAAAGCAGGCATCTCTAAGACTTAGGCATCCTCACTTCAGCTGCAGAAGAATCAAGTTTTCCTGGCAAGCAGTACAGGCTCCTTCACTCCTACAGTTTCACCACCATGGGAACCTTTTGGTGATTTCTTTTGAGGGAGGATTGTATCAATAACTTGGAAGAATTCTGCATTACTAGAATCAGTTATGGGGAGACCATTTCTTAAGCTATGCAATTTCTCTCTCTTATCACAGCTTTCAAATGTTAAGGATAATGACTTGATATGTAGAGATCACACACTTTTACTACAGTAACTTAAAGTTACAATTCCACTACATTAAAGAACCAAAACATGGTTAAGTGTAGCAATATACAGGAATACTTCATGAATACAAATAACATGTAGGAAAGTGTTTTCCTAAATACTTCTGTTTTGTTCTCTCACCTTTATCTTCAGATATGATTTTTACCAAGTTAACTGTTTAACAGGCTAATGGTTTAAATTTCTTACTTGACTATTTTATTCTCACTTCATGCAAGGAATTTACTCCTAATTAATGCCTGTGGAAACAAAAAAAAAAAAACTACTTTAATACTAGTTTAATTTTTGCTGTTTACTATTAGTAGTTTGTATTATACAAATAATGTGTTTTCAAGGAGTTCCTGCAGTCCATCTTTTTTTTCCCTATTGGAAATGAGCAATAAATTTTGCAAGCCTCATGGGAATATCCTCTAGGGCTTTTTGGTTGGTCGGTGAAAAGCCTTGACTAAGCTTGTACATTTAGGTTAGGGGGAGGTAGCTGTTCTGGCTTGTTTTTAGAGTTAACATAAAGAAGATTTGTTAAGATGTGTTTATTTCCTTTGCATGAAGAATGACAAAGCTGATCAAAGCAATAGAGTTTGAACATAGTGAATTCAAAACTTGCTTCCCACCTGCTTCAAAACTCTTGCCTCTATCTAGCATTATCTGAAAATGAGAGTGGCTCAAGGCCTTCCAAACATGCAGGTGTAGATTTCACTGGCCCATAAACAGTCAGGGTAAAATAAATACTGCAGAGCAGAAAAAAAAGGTTATGATTATAGAAGGAAAGAAGGTAGTCTGTGCCATGAGATGGGTGTCTATCACCCAGCATTTATTCTTTCATCTCACCTTTCACCTTCCCCAGACTGGACTATGGGACCTCCTGCACATGACCATGAGCAATTCAGCCCTTTCATTCTGGAGGGCTTTTATGACTTTTTGAGTAAATACCAATTCCAGTCAGAGCAACCTCTTGGTGTGCATTCTGTGTAACTCACTCCACTTCAGCTTCAGAGAGGTCCTCTGTTGCATCTCCCAGCTGCCATCCCTGCCATTTCCTAAGAAGTGTTTCCAGGTTCTTCCATTACCAACATCAGAGAAAATAATTAATTTTGCTTCTCTCCCCTGAGCTTGTCCTTTTTGCATCTGTTTGACATCAAATTCTGTATTCAAATACCTCACTTAATCACAATGCTTAAAGCTGGACAGTCTCTACTCCAACCTTCTGCTCAAAGAAGGACCAACTTGAACAGGTTGTTCATGGCCATGTTATTGTTATAAAGTAATATGTGCTAGGCCTTTATACATGAAGTGGCAACTTTTAGTTTCTTAGGAAATAATTAAAGCTACACTGGGGCTAAATTGGGCTTTCATTAAAATATATCTTGGTGTTAATTTCACTGGGAGTATTATTTCTTTAAAATTAGCAAAAATTAATATAAATTAATTTTCTATTTATTCGCCTAATAAAAGTACTAGCAGTTCATGTCTCAATCTTGAGATAAGAAAAAATTAAAGTGTTTTTTCTAAGAATTTTTCATAAATAACCCTTGTTGTACCAAAAATTGTGAAAAAATTGCTAGAATAGTGAAAGTTTAAAGTTTTCCATTTGCTGATTGGTTAATATTGCTTCATTTAAACAGCGTTAAACCATACTGGTATATAATCAGCTCTGCCTTTAGTCTTTAGCAGTTTTCCTGTTTAAGTTACAAGCTCTGTAGAGCAATGCACAAGCTTTTGTTTGTGATACATGCTTATGTGAAGGCCTATTACAACAGAATCACAAGCTCTTTGTATCCTTCACAAATGATGAGAGGGTAGAAGGGAAAAAATAGAGCCCTGTTCCATACTCACCTCACACAATTAAAAGTTTCAGTTTGCAAATGTAGCAGTGTACAACATACATATTTAGCATTTTACTCATAAGCCACCAGAGTAAATGTAGTAAATTCACCCGTTCATTGTTAAAATTATGCCTTAGACAGGTATGGAAAAGTCTTCAATTAGAAACGATCTCCCTTAAACCTTACAAAAAGCCATCTAGGTATTTTACTGGATGTTTTTTCCAGCTGCTATGGTCAGGTTTTTGGCTAGGAAAAGACTATCATCCGACATGTAACAAAGCACAACCCTTAATTTCAATTGCACAGGGTGTGATGACACATGAGATCCACACGCAGCCACAGTTTCTTTCTGTGGGAGTAGTTAGGGCTCTTTGCTGTGAGTGACAGGTCTGATCACCTGCCCAGACTAAACCCCATTACAGCCATAGATCTTTATCTCAATTTGGCTAGGGAACTTCAGCTGGCTTCCAGCAGCTTGGGCTCTGTATGACCATCTGCTTTCCCATGTCTAGTGACATTATCAGTGTAAACCATTAGGATTTCCTCAGTATCTTAGGAAAGAGACATGCATTTAAACAGCTATTACCCAAGAGTTTTTGCTTCAGTGTTTCACAGATGTTTACAGTACAGGTGGTCTTTGGACTTTGAAACAAATATTGACTTTAGTACATGAAGTCAGGTTTCAGAAACCTATCTGCAAGAACAGTTGTGGAATTCATTAATTCTGGCTTCCTGACAAGGAACATTAGGTTAAATTCAGACACATTCGACTTTTTCAAGATACAATGCTAGAACATACTTCTCCATCATCTATGGAGTAGTGTATGCTTCTACACTAGTAGTGTAGGAAGCATACACTACTTCCCAATGTGTACTGTATGTTTCACATACACTACACATTGGGAAGCAGTGTATGCTTCCTACACTACTAGTGTATGTTTTCCTACTCTTCTATGCTTGCAATGAAAATATTTACATACTTGAATTGCTTGATACAGGCAAACATCTATTCAAACACTCAATACTAATCTAGTAAATAATGCATAGCATAATTTTACATGCATTTTGCATGACTGAAAATAACTACACAATGCTGTGAGCCCAAGAATTAGGCTTGTATGGCTATCAGGAGAAAAGATACTGCACACATCCAAGATCCATTTTAGCCATGATTCCTATCCGTGGTTATTCACAACCTTTTCAGAAATTCTCTCACTGTCACTGCTACAGAGCTCAAATGCTCTACTGGAGCTGTGAGATCTGCAGGAAACTCTTAACTAAGTCAACTGATTGGTGACACCTTTCAGAAATCCTCCAACCTGACCTTGCTACTACAGTTGATCCACACTGGGAAGGCTGCCACCTAAGTAGCAATTTCACATACTTCACCTGGGCAAACATATTAGCAACCAGCTAAGATCATTGTCTTTTATCTATGTCTGAAAGATTTCACTGCAGTTAGTCATTTAGCAGTTTCAGATAAGCAGGTCTGAACTAAAACAAAGCCAAAAATATTCTTGATATCTGTCTAAACATCCATTAAGTAATGGATGAAGGGTATGTAGGATCACCTAACACAAGTATATAAACAGTACTATACAAAAATTCACACAGGAATCACAACACATCAATATTTTTAGATTCCAGTTAATAGAATATGGAATGGGAAATGGATCTCACCAAAAGATCTTTAGGCTTATAGACATAGTTGCCTTCTCAGAGTTTCATTATGACACTTACTTTTTTTCTTTCAAGTCCTTTGCCCTGAAACAAACTAAAAAGATCACGAATTATGATGTGTTACAATCTTGCTTTGACCCTTAGCAACAAGAACACTTGTAGCAATGAGAAATATCAGTACCTGGAATGCCTAATGTACAAAAACATGAAAAATTATTCAAATGAACAACCCCCCCACCAAAAAAACCTCCTGAATATGATCAGTGTTTGCAATGCGAATTAAGACCATAAACTTCAAAATTTTATTCTTAAGGCTTAAGATCAATAACTTTTTCATTTTTGCAATGGGGAGTATTCAAGTTATGCACAAATCTCAGTACTCCAGAAAATAAACCAGCCACACTAGATCTCAAGGAAGAAGACAGTTTTAGTCCTTTAAGTGGAAACTGAAGCCTGCAGTTCTACTAGGCAGGGAAAGAGAAGAACAAACCTATTCTCTTTACCATCTTAAACCCTACCCTACATAGGTGTATAGAGTCCCCACAGGTAACAGCTCATAGCTAAACATGTGGAAGAGTTGATCTTAGGGTATATCTCTATCTTTCTTCTCCTCCAACATTTTCTTACTGCTTCATTCTTCTTTTTTCCCTCTTCCAGGTTTTCCTATTAATCAATTTAAGGAGCACCTAAATTTCCTACATTCATATCAATTACTTGATTTCTATGCAGAGGATTATTTACTGTTTCTTGACAGGAGGTTGACAGCTCATAGGTTTCCTGCTGCTGCTTCTTTTTTATGTCCACAATCTGTGTTGCTTGTAATTAAACACCAGTGTTGCCTTTGGCCTCTCAACTGTTTGGTAAGTCAGCCAGAAAACAGAGATCAGAGCAGATCTGCCACAATCAAAACCTATCAAATACTCCTATTGACTCTGAGAAGAAAAAACACTTGACTCACACATATTAGAAGGTTTAGTTAGTGAAGTGAAGCATCTCATTTTCTGCTTTTGAAAATTGTTATTGAAATCAGCACCTAGCATAAGCCAACTCCTTTCAGGTACTCTGTTTTCTGCGTTTTTAAAAATCTTGGCTAATGAGAAAACTAATGGCAAGTTTATACTGCAACTTAATTGTTAAATTCTTCCCAATTGCTATCAATGGCTTAGAATCCCAAGAGCAACAGAGGTTGTGGATAATCAGCTCTAGTTTGTTCCCTCTCCCCCTCTGCAGTACCATAAAACATGTCACAGGGATTCTGTAAGTCTTAAGGGGCAAGGTCAGCCAGGTTATTTCAATGTGTAATTATTTTTAAGACACATACAGATATTCCCACGCCGTTGACATGAGTGTTTTACTAGGACTCAAGTTGGATTCCTGCCAGCAAATTCAGTAAGCACAGACCTGATCTCCTTAGAAACTAAAATATTAAATTAACTTACAGATTTTGAGTTCACAAATCTGTGAACCTATTCAAAACTGTAGGTTTCAGTTTTATGGTGTTTATAACAACGAAATACTGTAAGTGATAATTTTTTTTTAACTTAAAACTAGGAATTTACTTATCCTACCAAACAAAGCAAAACTGAGAGAATTCAGTGGACCTTTCTCTAAAGGTTAGGTGGTCCTTTGATTTAAAGAAGTATGGAAAAGAATATTGGATATGGATGCCAGCTGCATGAGCTCACCACACACAAAAGTGGTGACTTTCTTGTAGTCACAGAATAATAAAAGAGTCGTAGCTGCTGGAGAGACTTTTGAAGAAACTGCACCAAAATAAACAAGCCTGCCTTTACTCTGTCAAGAGACAAGCCAAATGTATAGAAATAGAAATATATAGGTCTGGCTGCATTTCCTGATTTTTTGTGCCATGCAAAGCTTGGGCAAATTCGTAGACAGATTCACACACTGTAACTATGTTGAGTTTTTAAGTGATAGCTAAAACAAATAACGTAGAGAAGTCACATAAGGAGGGTAAGGGGAAAACATGCTACAGTTAATAGCAACCTACATGTGAGCAGCAGCAAAACCATTTATCCTAAAGATACTAAGAGGCAGGTGCCTATAAACACAAACTTTTGAGATAAGAGATTAGTCAGTGTTTCAGTATAGTTCTTGATTATATCATCATGATATATATCATCAGTGGTAGTTTTTATAGGGTTCATACTGCTTACCAATACATCTGACTCAATAGTTTTAAAATACAAGCAAGTAAAATAACACTTAACCCAAGTTCAAATGAGAAACAAAATACTGGTGCATTTTTGCTATAGGCTCCACTAAGATACATATGCCCACAGAAAAAATGTTGAAGAACAGCTGCCTCAGAACTGCACCATAGTCCCAGCCCTAGAAATCTTCAGCTGTCAGGGCCTAAGGGTAACTTTTCAGTGCAGCCTGGCTTAGAACCAAGCAAACAGATCTGTTTCCCAGGTTACAATTATCAGCTAAATAAACAAAATTTTTTTAACTTATCTACTAAACACATCAGTGGCAAAACCGCAATTGGTTACGATAATGAACCAAATACAGGTGTGTCTGTGTGCAGCCAGTCATTTCTGCAAGAAAGCACATCCAAGAGGTGGAGCAGAAATTAGGCAGAATGATTGGAGAAGCCTAACACACTCCCAAGAATGTGACTTGAAACACAGAGAAAGAGAGCTGCAGTGCCCCTCTGCTGAAATAGAAATGATTTATTATCTGAATGTTTCCTCTTTCCAACCCTCCCCACAATTAAGCTCTTGTTATTTCTGTGCTATCTGCCCTGCAGATACAGTTTGAGGCAATCACTTCTCTCCTGTTTTAATATTAAGTACATTAAAAATTTAATAACTAGGAGATGGCTTCTTGGGAGTAGAAGTCCATGTTAGTTGAGAGCTCAATCTTGAAATCTTATGATTTCAGCCACAACTTTTTCAGCAACTTCAAAGAGACCAAGACTGAGATCCTTGGAATGCACCTTCAGTACACCAAAAAAGGGTTTGCCTCATTTTTTTTTGAAACCAAATAACAACAATCAGCTCTATAATGGAGCTGAAAATATGACTCAGTTCATTAAGAAAAACAGACTGACCAAAATACTGATCAAGTTCAAACACACATCCACCTCCTCCACCAGGAAAAGCCAATTTCTTTATCTGGCATCTGCTAGACAACATCTAAACTATGGAGGAACTGCTGAATAAAATAATTTGCTGAACTCAAACACCAGTTGCTTCTGCATCAAACTAAAGGCACATTTTTCACAAGTACTCAAGAAAGATTAATCAAGAAGAGCCAAATGGCAACCTTCTCTGCTCATTCCATTACTTGACAGCAGGAATGTGCATTTACTTTCAGGTGCTAAAACAAACATGCCCAGTATTAACGTATTAATATGGTTTGAATTTTTAGGCATTGGTTTTGGATGACCTACAACTAAAGAAAAAAAGGGAGTACTCAGTACCTTCAGACAGGCTCTCATAAATGTAATTTTTCATTATATAGTATCTTTTAATTTATTTAAAATAAAAAAGAGTGTAGATTACAACAATTCTGATCTAAATTAAACACTTATTTTGGTTAATGATAATGATTTATGATGTACAAGTTAACAGAGAAGACCCACAGTATTGAAGTTGCATATACATCTGAGAACTCTCAAATTCTGAGAACGAGTCTTCTGCTTAACTTTTTAAACATCTGCTGCACTGTGCCAGCTCAAAAAAAGGGCACCTTCCTCTACCGGGCCTTTCTTCCATTACTACTAGCCCAATACCTGTACAAATGCTTCTAATAGTATAACTTCTTCCACTGTATGAATTACAATAAATACACAAGTATAAACACTGCACGAATGACTGCATGAAGCTCTATAATGGCAGCACCAGAAAACAAACAAAAGTAATAAAACCAAGCAAACAAACTCCCCACAAGAAAACCCAAACAAAACCTCCAAAAAAGCAACAACTCAAAAACAAAACTGTAAAAGCAAACAAGTACACTGGTAAGATATTTTAAAAAGTACATCAGTCCTTATCAGCAAATAACAGGCTTAGACTCTCATTTCTAGCTGCAGTTAATAGACAACACTGCTCTTTTTCTAACCTAAGTACAGGAAATTCTTCAAAGAAGTAAAGCAATTAATAGCTGACTTCAAATATGAGTAAACTGTATTTGCTAAGTTCAGAGAAATTCAATTTACCATTTAATCCAGACTAATTCATATGGCTCCCATTGCCATTAGCAAATTACTGTATAAAACTTCTGCTTAAAAAAATATAAGTTAGTTCCTTTAGACTATGAAGGAAAACCATTCATCAGAAAAGGGACTGCAAACTGAATAAAACCTATTCCATTAAAAGGTAACTTCAAAATGTGTTTGCTGCAACACGTATTTCTCCATGCTAGGGAAGGTTCTCACACTGCAGAGTTGTTTTCACCTCTGTGAGCAGACAGACAGTTAATCCGAATAATTTTGTCCTATTCTGGGCTTCATATTAGTTTTCATCCTTGTGCTTCAGTATTGCTGGAATGAGAACAGCTGTGAATGGGCATGTTACTATCAGCATATTCTCTGAAGGATCTGAACATAGCCTAGTCACAGCCTAAACAAGACTGCTCTTACTTTGAAGAAAGGAAAAATAACAATTTCATAAATCTTCTCTCAGTATTTAGAACCTTATTTTCAGTGACACTTTTCATCATCTGTATAAGAATTTTATCTTCTTTCCATAAAAATTTATTCGAAGGGAGTGTAAGCTACAGACGAAGTTACATTAGGTAATTGCTTTTTTTTCTTTTCAATGTACAATTTTACATTTTATGCAGAGGTTAAATTGTTTGTTAACAGTCCTGAAATCACATCATGTGCAGTAATTAAAAGAGTCATCCATCCTCCTCCAGGTTCTAGCTTGCTATACTCCAAAGAAGGTGAAAGTTCAGAAAGAGAAGGCAAAAATTACTTTAAGCTGCCTTAATTTCCCACTAGGTTTAGACACCCAAGGAGAAGTCATCTTTGTTGTGAACTACATTTTCAGGTAACCTACAGGCAGGTTTGCACCTCAAGAAAGCATGGAGCCAAGAACTGTTTTCCTCTTGTCACATATGCAAGACAAGAATTCTTATAAAGATGTGCACCAGCTCTGTGCACATCAGATCCTGAAAAAAAATGGGAATTCCTATAAATAACATTTTAACAACAAAACTTTTCTGTACCTAACAATAAAGAAACAGGTAAATTGGAATCTACCACTTTATTTTGACCCTTGCTTAGTAATTTTCTGATAAAAGTTTCCATCCAAAACTTCCTACCTTGAAATAAAGTGAGGAATATGGACTGCAGCAACACAAAGTCATAATAAAAATAAGCTGAAACAGAATGACAAACAGAAGTTGTAGTTTTCATGGGCTGTAATTGACAGAGCTCCCAGTGTGCTTATTTAGGATGCACTCTAGTGGACACACATATAACAAAATCAAACAAAGATACAAACAGTATGAAACGATAAAAAATTGAAAGCAACATGTCATCAGAATTAATTTCTAGCATGTTTTAAAATAGTGTCTTACATTTTGAAGGCTGTATGAAGGTTGCAATTTTCATGGTCAACATGACTGGACATTAAGTGTAAATGAACATGAGTTATCAATTTTTGAAAGTGTTAATCTAAATATTAAAAATCAGTTATAAATATTGTTTAAAAGACAAACTCCATCCCTTTGAGATTGGCACAAGAGGCTGCTGTGTATGCAGTGTTAACAGGTGCAATCAGAACTGTGGTATCAAAGTGTGTCCTCGAATGATTCTATTGTAACTGTTACTAACATATAATTGTAAACTCTGTCAAAATCTGTTTACTGGAACATCAACCACAAGGGTCCATTCATGCCACAGGAAAGGTTTTGACTATCATAGAAACTGCAAACCAATCAGAATTATTGTAGATATCAAAGCCTGACCACTTGGACACAAAAAAATAGTTCCACTTTTCATGACTCCAAAAGTTACACAAACATTTCTAAGTATTTATACCTGGTAAATGACTTTAAGGATGCTCATATAAGACTTGGTTATTAACAGCATTCAAAAAGCAGTGTAGCAATAAGATGGGCACAGGATTTTTTAAATAGAGATATTTTAAGGGAAAAAATACTATATTAATATATAGAAAAATCAATAGTGGCATGTTTTTAAAATTTTGTAAGATTATTCTTAGTTTGATCTACATGATCAAAACAAGTTATTTGGAGCAGGAAAACATTTAATATGCGATTGACCCTTGTCTGTTGGGTGTACAGATATTTTTGACAGCTTGCCAAGGATAGCAAACGCCTTAGACTCAGCGATACTATTAAAAAATTGAAGTGAAATTATCAGAAAAATCTCTTTCATCCCAACACTGAAGAATGCAGTGAATGCATTAACTATGTACTGATTTTCTAATGAAAACTATTTTCATTACCCAATATTGACCATGACCATCTAACCTGTGGTAGAAGACAGAGATGCAAATGCACATTTTATTGAAGAACAGCAGGATTTCTTGATGTGGATGTTTTTTCCATTTATAACAGAGACACAGAACATTCCTGACAACCTATACCAAGATACCAGTGATTACAAACATCTGTTCTTTTAAAAATGCAATCTTTAAGGATTATAAAACTATTTTTATAGATAACCATGGATCAAACTAAACATTCTTCTAAATTTTTAGAAGTGAAGTTTTAGAAATAATGATGGTATTTAGTAGAGAACACATTTAATTTCTTGATTTACAAATTCAAGAAAAATGCAGAAAAGTCTTAAAAACTTGACTAATCAAGACTAATACGCAGACACTTGCAGCTTACCTAATACCACACAATACCCAAAAAAGGATCTAATAATAAATATATTTATCCAATAATAAAGCCTAGATCACCTCATGACTTCTAGGAGACAAGATATTCTAGTATATACTGAGTCAGAGCTAAATTTACCTCTTTCAAATACATTTGGGAAATCTGACTGGATTTTTGCACCAAGTTTGAAGTCCAGAGTACTCTCTCCATCTTTTAATCTGCAGAGCATTCCCTTTTTCTGTCGGAAACCATTCAAATTCTTGGAAAATATTTTTCAGCAATATTTTATTCTTTTAATATTGATTCAAATTATCATGTTGTAGCATCTATCCTCAAATCATATCGACACTTTAGTTATATTTTTATTTATTATGTTTACTTCAATATGCAATAAGTAGAAAATATTTTTGCTGCTTTTACTTCAGCTGCAGTTTTCCTCCTGGAAGTCAGCCATGCTGGCTACAATGCTTTAAGAAGAAAAAGGAAGAATTGGTATCAGAAATAACAGACTTTACACAAACACCTTGAAAACAGACACGAGAGAAACAGTGATGTAAATCAGTTATATTTATAAAATACATAAATCAAGATACTACACTTCAGGATAGCAAGTAATGAGTAGAAAACATATTTACTCCTCGCAGGTCAGTTCTAATTTTCTTCTTCTTCTTCTTCTTCTTCCTCTTCCTCTTCTTCTTCTATTACTGTTGGGAGGTCTGTTTGACCCTGGAAACCAACAACAAAAATAGTCTACCACTTACCAGCATTCATTGAACTTTGTAAAAAGGAAAATAGAAAAACCTGCCCATGACAGACTAGCTGGTACATGATTATATCAGTATAATCATGTATTCTGCCATTCAATACAATTAATGTCATCATCAGACTTCTATTATAAAATCCAGCAAATTTGGATGATGCATTGTGATTTTGAGAGCAGAATCAATAGAACAAGCCTATATTTCTTATTTTATCAATCTGTTCTTAATTTGTAGCAAACATGTCACTGTAAAACCTGAAATAACATTCCCAAAAGCCAATGTAATCTAACACCTTTAGGCATGAAAACTTGGCACAGGTAGGAAGTAGCAGGCACTTTAGACTCATTTTCACTTCTGGTTTTACAATTTTCTTATTAAAGAACCCATAAAATATGCCCAAAGCCTCAAGAATATTTTAAAATATGTAATTATCAGAAAATTATAAAAATTGGGGCTATATGGGATCTTGCATACACACCTGATTTACCTCAGTGGAAAAAACACCTGTGAAAAGCTGACCCTAAGAACAGTCATAAGTTACATTTTCATAAATCTATTGTCAGCACAGAGAAGTAAATTTTTAAGAATCAATCATTTATAATCTTTTTCTAAATACTTACCGGTTCACTCTCATCTGGCTCCTCAGGTCTATCTGTAACTTCAGCTATTGTCTGTTCATTCTCCTGTGGCAATGAAAACCAGGTTTCAGTTCAAATGTCCCATGTCATGAAATCGCATTTCAGACGTGTTAAAATGACATTATGTATTAATGTAAAGAGAACACTTCAGATAAGTGCTATACAAATTTAGTAGTATGGGAATATGGTCTTCGTATGCTTAACCCTATTTTTAATTTTTTTTTAATTAACAGCAATTTAAAGTTTTTACATATTCATTTTTATTGTCACTTTCATATGCTCATCTTCCTACAATTATGTTTTGTCAGTATTTTAGCAGACTCTTCTAAAAACTTAGGTACTTCTAAAATACTCTGTGCTCAACAGAGTTTTAAAAACTTTGGGGAGATAAGCATGCCAATTATCCATGTATGTTTTACTGAAGCAGCATTAAAAGACCATCAACATGGATATCTGTATACACACTCTTCCCATACACCACTAAGATAGCATAATCCAGATGCACTGCAATTCCAAACCACAGCTTTTTTTCCAGGTACAGTAAATGGATTTTGTGCTAACCCCCTGTAAAATATTACTGTCTTGGTACTTAAATTAGAGATGCTTATTTTATAAAATTTTCTAATAAATACCATCAAGAAATGTGGAAGCATCAGGTAAGCTGACCTTATGCTGGGTTTTTGGAGTAAATTGATATTCTGTTCTGACCAAAATTCAATAAAACCCAGACTGCAGAAGCCACATGTTAGACATTCTCCTCTATCTACACTCCTGTTTCTTTAATTATGTGTAAGTCCAACACCCGTGGGCTTCTGCTTTGTGTTTTGTAATTGATGCCTGCATCTGGAAAAAATGGCTGATAAATGGTATTTTCAAACCACCAACTAAGCATTGGCTTAAACCTCTTGATCTTCCTGCTGAAACTGCATTTCAGCTTCTTTTTTCTGTGCTTCCAACTCTGCATGTTCTTTCTCCAACTGAGCCTGAAATCAGTTTAAGAAAGGACAAATTAGAAAGAAAAAAACCCCACATGTATCTTTTCCACCACATTGTTTACAATGTATTGAATGTTGAAATATTAAATAAAAAGTAAGCATAAAACATAACTGCTGGTAGGCTAACAACAAAGTCCTTTCAGTATCATCATCATCATTTTCAAAGGTTTGAGAAAGGTATTTGATAAAAAGGCTTTATTACCAAGAGGAAGAAAAACCAGTTAACTGAAGTTAGTGTACACACTTCAGATACTGTCTCACTTCACCACCTCTTTACCAGTTTGTGTTAGTTATCTCCCATCCTCTGGATTAAGTTCTTTGATACTTTGTGTAGTAGCTAGCACACACGGATGAATCAATACAGAATCAAATCTAGAGAAAAATTTGGCAAGCAATTTCATTAACATTAATCATGTCCATCAGGAAACGTTAGTATTTACAACTGGAAATATCTAACAGGAAATTTTTATTAATTGGGAACATAAATCCTATTACATCAAAACTTCAAAAACTGCATAATCTAAGTCTTTACATTCAACAACCTTAGACAATATTGTATGCTCTTACATTTTGTGAGCAGTTACAGACATGGTCATAATTTTCTATTCCTTCTTGGTACATAAATGCAAAACTTACCTCAGTATTTGACTACAAAACTGAGATTAAAAAAATGCATCTAATGTGAGTATTGTTTAACATCTTCCCCATATCTTAGGTGAAATGATTTAGTTCTCAGTGAATTATCTCTAGACACAATCTCCTGATTTTAATTTACTATTTTACATCACTCATGAAACCCTTATGCACATTACTTTTGGTTTGCAAATTACTAAACTCCAAATTTTAAAACTGCAAGTGAAATAAAATGAATGCATCTTACACTAGAGCTAGGCTTAATGTGATCAGCATAAATTTAAAATTAAGCATTTAATTTTAACATCATGGAAGTTATCCAAACAAAAAAATCCAGTCAGGTCACATCAGCCTCACCATGGCAACACTGGGTTCACATGACTCCTTTACAAAGAATGGCTTGAAACACAGATATTGTATTTATTTCTCATATTATAAGCCCAAACAGTATTTTCAGTCACTTCTTACATAACTCCTAAATTGGCTGCCTTTTAACTTAAAAGCCATCACTTTTTAATAACATTTTACTGCATATTATGTAGCTTTTCCTACCCATGTGCTGAAATTAATAATTTCAGTTACTCAGAAAAGTGAGTCTAAAATACCTGCTTTATGTCATCTTTATCAAAATCATTATACAGCTATTAGAAGTATACAAAGAACTCCGAGATGCCACAGCACCACATGCTGCTTGGAATGATCTATTATTAAGTACTAATAACCTGAAGTTGTTCTTCAAGTTTCCGCTGCTCCTCTTCGATTTTTAACCTTTCAAGTTCTGCTCGGGCTGCCACCCGTTCTTGTTCCAGCTCAGCTCTCTCCTGTATTCTCTATTTCAGAGGTAACACAGAATCAATTAAACATTTAAATGAAAGATATATTAAATACTATAAACTATATTGTAGCAATCTTTTTTTTTTTTTTTTTTTTTTTGCCTAGGTTGGATCCACCTTTTTCTCTTCATCTAAGTTTCTTCTGTATTTGTAAATCCAGTGTGCAAGATACTCTATTGGATCTGCTGGCCGATGTTCTACAACCTCTGCCAGTCCTTTCTTCAAGCAATTTCCCAGGCATTGCTTCAGATACTGAGACTCCATCCAAATCTACTGACAATAAACAGACAGATATTAGATACCAATGTCAGAATTAAGTTAGGGGCTTTAAGAACTTTTGCTTCATGTGCCAAACACTGATTATGACATCATTTTTTACTAAGCTTGCAATTTTTACAAGGAAGTTATTTGGCAGTGGTTTAGTTCTTAAAAGCTCCAGTGACAGGTCAGTTATAACAATCACTGCAGGAAAAAAATGCTTAAACTCCACCTTACAGCTTGGACATGTATAATTCATAAACTATTTAGAAACTATTCTAGGTCCGCATGATAAAAAAGAAAACCAAACCCTGAAAACCACAACAGGACGTAGAAAACTTCTATACAGATACTCAGAGAACAGGTAAGTAGTTCTGAGGACAATTAATTTTAGCTTGAACTGTCAAAGCCATCTTTTAAGACATGTATGCAAGGCAGGGGCCTGAAGCACTCCCTCCACAGTTAGGAAAGGCACAGATCTCTGTGCACACGCTTTACCAGCTTAAGTAAACACGAGCCTTCCTTTGCTGTCAAGGGGGGCTGAATCCATGCCGGGACAGAGAGCCCGGGCACTTAGCACAGCAACAAATCAAGTGCCATCCTCCGTGCCCACAGCGGCTCCAAATGTCCTTAAACACACTGCCCATGCCCTCTTGTCCGGGTTCCATATAAGCACCGGCCGGGCCCCTCTTGTTCCCCTATGCTCCAGGCGGGGCGGGCCCACTCCTCACCCCTACGCCGGGTGTTGGGAATCCTGGGAGGGTCTGGCTCCTCACCCCGCCTCGCCTGACGCTCCGAGAGAGAGACAGACCCCGGCAGCCCGTGGTTTCGCTGCCCTGCTTCTGGTGCCGCGGGATGCGCTGTAGCCGCTCGCCTTCCCTCGGAGAGCAGCCCCACTCCGGCTCCTTGCCGGCAGCAGTTCCCAGAGCCCCGGGACGGCAGCCCCGGCCCGCCCCGCTCCTGCCGCCCGGCCCGGCCCGGCCCCGAACGCGCGGGGTTGCTCCGCAACAGCGGCCCCAGCGCCGCCCGCCGGAGCTGACAGAGGGAAGGGCCTGCTCGGAGAGGTCACCGATCGCAGAAAGCCGGGAGGAGGGGCCGAGACCTCAGAGGGTTTTGTGGCCCTTGAGAGAGACCTCGACAGGCTGGAGGGATGGGCAGAGAAGAGCCTGAAATTCAGTAATGGCAAATGCAGGGTCTCACACCTGGGGAGGAATAACCCCACTACTGGGAGAAGCTGGGGGTGATCTGCTGGAGAGCAGCTCTGTGGAGAAGGACCTGGGGACCTGATGGACAACAAGATCTTGCAGCAGTGTGCTTGTGGCCAAGAAGGCCAGTGGTATCCCGGGGTGCGTTAGGAAGAGCATTGCCAGCAGGTCGAGGGACGTGATCCTGCCCCTCTGCTCAGCACTGCTGAGGCTCTGCCTGGAGTGCTGTGTCCAGGTCTGGCTCCCCAGTGACAGAGACATGGAGATCCTGGAGTGGGTCCAGCAGAGGGCTATGAAGATGATTAAGGGACTCGGGCATCTCTCTTACAAGGAAAGGCTGAGAGAGTTGAGCCTGTTCAGCCTTGAGAAGAAATGCTTGATAGAGGACCTTATTAATATGTATAAGAATCTAAAGGGGAGGTGCCAAGCTCTGCTCCATGGTGCCAACCACTAGGACACCACGGGATGGGCAGAAACTGATGCATAGGAAGTTCCATTTAAACAGGAGGCAGAACTTCTTTACTTTGTGCAGGTGACCCCGCAGTGGAACAGATTGCCCAGAGAGGTAGTGGAATCTCTTTATCTAGAGATCCTGAAAACTGTCTGGGTGCAGTTCTGTGCAATGTGCTCTAGGACAACCCTACTTAAGCAGGGAGGATGGACCACTCTGATCCTTTCCAACTGTTTTAATGCTATCTCTCTGTGAGCAGTTTCCCTTCATAACTGATGCGATCTTTTCTGCTTCCTGCAAAACTCATCGGCTGACGTTCACCTCACATTTGACCAGCTGTATGGTTATTAAAAAACCTTGCAAACAACTGCAGCTGGAAGAATTACCTCCGTACGTTTGCTAATTCAGACGCCTAAGTGCACTCACATTATCTTGGCCGCTCCCCGGCAGAAATGGAAGGCGAGCTGCCTGCCTGACGGAGAGGCAGCTGGCGGAGGCGCCGTGAGGGTCGAGGAGCCGCTACAGCAGCTCGGAGATCGGGCGGGCGCGGGCCCGGCTGTGGCGGCCCGGGCCGTTCCGGCCGGCGGGTGTCGCTGGCGCCCCGCGAACGCCGCGCGCAGGCCGCAGGGCGCAGCCGCCCGCCCCAGCCCGAGGGGCCGTGCGCCGGCGCGGCCATGGCGGCGGAGAGCGGCACGGCGGCCGAGGCCCTCGTGGGGCAGGTGGTGCTGCCCGGGGACCTGCTGCTGCTCCCCGCGCACTACGACGAGGACGCGGAGGGCGAGCGGCTTCGGCTGAGCGCGGGCACCGCGCCGCAAGGGCGGCTGCTGTGCGGGCCGGGGCTGCGGCGCAGCGGGGCCGGGCTGCTGGTGACCAAGTGCGGGCTGCTGCGGCACCGGCCCGGGGGCGGCGGCGCCTACTGGGTGGACTCGCAGCAGAAGCGGGTAGGAGTGCGGCGGGGCCCGGGTGTCCGTGTGTTTGTGTGTGTGTGTGTGTGTGTGTGTGTGTGTGTGTGTGTGTGTGTGTGTGTGTGTGTTTGTTTGTGTGTTAGTCCCCGTCTCGCCCGCGCTTCCCTGACCCTCTGTCCGCCTCTCCCGCTGCAGTACGTGCCGGTGAAGGGCGACCACGTCATAGGGATCGTGATGGCCAAAGCGGGGGACGTGTTCAGGCTGGACGTGGGCGGCAGCGAGCCGGCGTCCCTGTCCTACCTGGCCTTCGAAGGCGCCACGAAGAGGAACAGGCCGAACGTGCAGGTGTGCGCCCTGGTTAGCTGGCGGTAGCGCTTTAGCTGCGTCCTTTGGTGGCGCTTCTGTTGCGTTTCAGTGGCTTTTCTTAGGGGAAGTGTTTTCATAAGCCCACGTTAGAGGAGGTGAGCAGGTCTGGTTGTAATGGTTTTCGCCTTGGTCCTCCTCTTCGGATTTTGCACCATTAGGCCGCGGCCTTTCTGGGGTTTCTTGAGAGGACTGTAACTAGCGTGGTTTGCTCTCTCTCAGCTGGCTGGGTGCTTGACTCTCTCTGGGTGTTTTAGTTTGCTCATAGTGCTGCCAGGAGCAGATGCAGTTCATGAGTAAGGTGTGTCTGAAAGGGCACTCTGATGTTAAGGTTTTAAAACATGAGATACTGGTAGAAAACGTTAGTTGTGTGCCTTCTTCTAACAGCACTGTTATGAATGGTTGTGTAGCACATGCATGCCACAGTTTCTGCACTCAGATGAAACGCCATTACCAGAATGTAAAAGGAGCTGTAAAGAAAAACCAAATAGGCCGGTGTGATATTTTTTATTGTGGTCCTACTAAATGATTATAAGAGATTATACCTTTGTTCTTTGATGCTGTTTTGTTTAGGTGGGAGATCTTATTTATGGTCAGTTTGTTGTAGCAAATAAAGACATGGAACCAGAGATGGTCTGTATAGACAGCAGTGGAAAATCAAGTGGCATGGGAATAATCGGACAAGATGGCTTCCTCTTTAAAGTTTCCTTGGGTCTAATAAGAAAGTAAGTACTAAAAAATGTAAGTAGTCACTCTCACGTGTAAGATTCCCACAGCTGTTTCTTCTGAGCAGTGTGGACAGTTTGGTAAATCAGACTGTGTGATTCTTCTAGTGCATTGAAACCGGATTTACTGGTGTATGGATTGATCTAGAAGGATAGTTTATTTTTCCTCTTAAGAGACTTATAAGCTCTTTTGTATGATGTTGCATCACCTGTTTAAAAAAAGCGATGTGGTTGCCAAGGCAGTATGGAAAATAAAAGTAGTGGCTTGGGGAAATCAAATATTCAGGGTAGTGTTTCAGGTATGTATATATTACCTTGGAGTTTAAAACTTGGCAGTGCTTATTGCCCTTTTTCTGCTTCATGGGTTTGTAGAGGTGTATGTTTGGCTGACAGCTGATTAAAGGGATCTTTGCTCATCAGTACACATTATTTTCTGACTTCCAAAGAAAAATAAATAACATTGAAATAGAGATACAGATTAAAAAAATGTAGGATTTTAGTTTAAAACTGACACGTTAGTCCAGGAACTGTTTCATAAGCTTTTAAATGTATTGTGAACTTTGGAGTTACTTATGCTGATGTAAATATAGGATTTTTTTGTTACTGTCAAAGATTACCAGATTACATGGATAAACAATAGTCAAACTTCATTGTTGCTTTTTGGGTGGAGTTTTTTGTTTGTTTTGTCATTCTTTGGATAAGCAATCTGGCAGTGCAGAGCAGCTTTTTCATACCTGGCATGGTCTGATTTATAGGTCCTATCAGAAGTCAGTGTGAACTGATAGAAAACTTTTTGCAGCCATTCTGTTTTCCAGATTTTGTCTGTATGCAAGTAAAAAAATAACAGCATATTCCAAATAAACTGCTAAATCCTGATATGATTTTAGTTTTTGTGAATACTTGTTCAATCTTGATTTAATCCTAGACATGTTACAGTATTTAGTATGATGTCATCTAATAAAAATGAAGTACTCTCTTTATTGCTTTTAATACTGTTTCCTGAAGTAGAAGGGAAATCCTGTTTTGAAAGACACCTCTGGGATGTCAAACAAATAGCATTTCAAAAATGTCATTTGGTCAAAAAGTGTACTTTTAGAATTTATTAACTCATAGAATGGTTGTAAAAGTATCAATTCACTTTAAACTAGTCAGGGGTTGCTTCTGAATCTAATGAGAAAAAAAACTAACTTTGCAATGGCTTTATTTTTTTAGGTGCATGTATTTTATATGACAGGAATCTTGAAAATCTGATACTGTATTGCTATTTTGGATGTATATGCAACTTCATAATTTTTCAGTGTTTCTGAAATAGATCCTATAATAGCAGTACTGCTGGAGTTACTGGTCAGTAATACTGTGTGTCTTTAAGTGTGAGCACTCCTTCCTCTGACTTTTTTTTCGCTCTTGTCCACAGGCTTTTGGCTCCCAAATGTGAAATAATTCAAGAGTTGTCACAATTATACCCATTTGAGCTGGTGCTGGGAATGAATGGAAGAATATGGGTAAAGGCAAAAACAGTTCAACAGACTTTAATTATAGTAAATATTTTGGAAGCCTGTGAGTATATGACTGCAGAACAGAGAAAACAAGCGCTTGCCAAACTGTCAGGGAACTGATAAGAGAAAACCTTGAGGATTTGTGATGACTGTAGTGTGTTTTTGTTATTTTTGTATTCAGATTTATATTAAAAGATTTTTCTTAAATGAAGTACTAGACTTTGGTTATTCTTCATTTCCCTTCTTTATCCACTCAGCTTGATTTAGTGTTGTTTAAGGAGTTTGTTTTGACTCACCTTTGTGGTTATGAAGCCCTGTTTATGTTCATGCATTTTCTGACTAATGGGAAGATGGTCTCTAGAAGCTTTCATTAGCTCTGAATTTTGAAGTATAGCTACCTAGGTCTTCTTTAAAAAATTTGTCATTTTGTGAGCTGCATATATTTGTTTTTATCGTTATTAAAGTTTCAAACCATCCGTATTTACTTGGGATAGCAAAAGGTATTCCATGGGTCATTAATTTTGGTTGGGTGCTCTATTTATACAGTGACATGAAGTAATTATTTAATATATTATGAAATTTGGGAATAGAAATGCAGGTAGAGAATACCAGAAAATAATTGCAGGGTATAGCATAAAGCAATCACAGGGTAGTTAAGGCAAATGATCAGATAAGACCAAAAATATGTTCTCAGGGACATTGTCACTTTCCCTAAGTGATGACCTGCCTAGTAGTATTAAGGACATAGTGATTAGGATGTCACAATAATAGCCATGTGTTTCTTAGTTCAAGACACTTTTTTCTTTAGTAATAGCATAAAGATGCCACAGAGCATTGGTAATATTTAACAAAATCAGCATTTCTGAAAACTTTGTTTGGCTTATTTGTGTAACAGTCCCTCAATGCATATAGAGGAGATGCTGTCCTGGGAGGGGTATGCTCTCAGTGGATTTTAGTATGTGAGTAATTTGCTACTGTTTTGAGAGGGGAAGAGAACCCTGGATTAATGGAAGGTGATGATGCCTTCTTCCTTTGGGAGAAAAGCTTGATTGTAGGTACCTAATGAACTGCTTGCAGCTGTTAGGCAGTCACTTAGAGCTGTGATGTTCTGTGGTTCTTAATAAGCTGAATGGTTTAATAGCAATAGTTAAAGGAAATTACTAAAAATGAACTAATTAGGGTGAGCCTGAATACCATCTTAATTAAAGTGGAAACATAATTTTTCCTGTTTATTCTGTATTTCATCCAAAGCTCAACCCATGGCATTTGATGATGGGGTTGTCTTTGGCATGTCTGTCGTTTAGAAATTGCTTCAGTTCAGAGCCAACTCCTCTGAGTCATCTGTAATGTGCTTACCTAGGGCTTCCCCTGGTTCAACAAGAACACAACTCTAATGGTTTCCATGTGAGTCAAATGGCTACAATTCAGAATTCTTTGTGAATTTCACTGGTCTCCCTATTTAGCATCTAGGGCATTGCTCATCTGGCTTGGTAGGTCTTTAGTCATCTTTTCTCACCTGTCATCTCCCAGGTGAAGTGACATTTATTCATATCCCATAAACCTTTTGGGTCTGTAGTCTATCTCTTACTACACATGAGAAACTAAATTAATCAGGTTTTCAATAACTGTTCTTCTCTAGAGCTTTTTCAATTTCAGCTAAGCAGAGCCTCTTCAGGTTGTCTGTTACTGGAACAACAGCTGGCATAAGCAGAAAAGCATTTGCCAAATTATCTCAGGGTGCTAACTTTTTTTGTGAATTGTTCTTGGATCATAGTAGTAAAACCACAGGAATGGGCAATGACATGGATCATTTCCTGGGTATCTGTGGCTTGAAATGGAATTAGCCTTACCACTGCCCTTTACTCCCTTCCCAAAGCCTGTGTTCCAAGCTTGACCTGCAAGATACAAATGAACAATCCCTGTTAAAATGCTGGCTTGGTAAGGCAGAACAACAAATGGCAATCTTGAAATTTCTCAACATAATCTACATACTATTTCATACATATATCATGCTGCCCCATTGTCACCCACTTATCACCCAAATACAAATTTAGTTAAATCAAGAATAGGATACAAAGTGCATTAAAATTATGCTTGTTATTAATTTAGCAAAATTAACTAAAAAGTTCCTGAGTTTTGCCCCCTACACAATCATTTTAATTATGTGCTACACTTAAGTTTATTTGACAGTTTATACAGTGGAAAAAAATTACAGTGGATGTGAACAAAATGGGTGTGGGGAGAAATGTTGAAAGAAAGTACACTTAAACACATTACTAACAGAAGACTATATTCATGTTTTGTTTTTTTTTAACTTGGGCAAAAAAAACCTTATCAACCTTCCTCAAACCAATTACAATTTGACAGGCTTTATCTAACAAAGCAGCCATTCATGCAAAGTCTAAACAATATCTTTGCAAACTTTTGCAAAATATCTTGGTGACTAAACCAGTCATGAGGAAGGGTTATGGAGTATAATTGGGTTCTAGGAAGAAAGGCTGATCATGATTTAATTATGTATTCTGCTGGAAGTCTTCCACATTCCCATTAAAGGCACACAAACCCATATGTTTCTGTAAATAGGACTTGCAGAAGGGATTGCTGTGGGCTTGAAATGTACCTTGCTAGGTAAGTAGAACATCTTTTCTGTTGCATTTCTCCATGATGTTCACCCATATCAGGTTAAGTCATTATTTAGAGTTGGTAATTTCAAATACCCTATGATTGTGCGTTGAATACTTTATTATATTGCTTTTCTTTCAAGCTGTTGTGATAAAGTTATGTAAGAATGGTAGATGTCAACATGAAAATTGTTCATATGCCTGTGAGAGATGAGCATAACCTCTCAAAAAGAAAGTTCACCAAGAATTAAACAGAAACTAAGCATTGAAAATATGACATACGTAGTTTGTGGCCCTTCCTAGGTTAATGTATAAAGAAAAAATACTATCACAAAATGCAGAATGCAGTGTTGAAATTCAGTTTGATAGTAACACATTTATGTTTTGCTCTAGCAGAAGAAAGTTACACAGACAAGTACCTCAGTGTCCCAAGAGGATTAAGAGCTCAACTCTAAGGCTGTGGTTTAGAGTGTGGCTGTAGTTCTGCTAGATTAGAAGTTTACTGTCCCTAACTACTCATTACAACTTTGCCACCAAGAGTTGGAACTGAGGCTTGCTGGCATGTGAATTTGATTTCTAGCCAAGTTCTGTCAAAATGACCCACATTGGCATGAGCCCTCCTAATACCAGGGTTATTTTGGATCACATGGATGTTCTTTAGCAAAAGAGGTTGTGGAATTTTTCTCCCAGATTTTAAATATTAAGAACAGCTCATCTTCTACTGGAGAAGGTCTAATTTGTTTAGAGGAAGCCCAGTTTCTTCCTTAGATTTTGGACAAATACCTCTGAGTAACAGCTAAACCAACAGGTTGTTTTAAACCTTAAAAACTGATCATCTCCAATGCTTATGTGGAAAGTATTTACATCAGACTTTCTAGCTACATACAACCACCTTGGTGAGGTACATTATTTGACTGAGTACAAGAAGTTTTCTTAAAGACAATGTAGGGTGCTTCAGTTGTATTGATAATACAAGCAGTCTTGTCCTTACTCATGACTTCTGTAGATTGTAAGATGCTTAGCTACTCTTGAAATCCATAGCAAGAAATTAAACATGCCAGTTTTATCACAATAATTTGTAAGAGAAATAGCCTAGAAACACGTTGAGTGCCTGGATTTTAATAAAAGCTACACAGTAGTTGCAGGGGATTAACTAGGATCACTACAAAATGTCTTGTTTTCCTCTGATGTCCTGATCTTGCAGAAGTGCAGTTTCTGCCTTTTTAGTGCTATCTTTGTGGGTAGTTTGAGATGTTCAAGAGCCTGGTTTTGCTTGTAGAGCCTGAGGCTTGGTCACTATTCTAGTGGCTTGAATAGTCATTAAATATAACTTTGTTTTACTGGTCTTCAGTGTCCTATCTGCTATGAGAATACTAAAAAATCAGAGTAACTTTGTTTGGAGCACTGCAGTAAACAGGAGATGGACAAATTACAGACCACAGATTCTATTTTGCTTATACTTAGTAATTATACTTACCTGACACAAGGACATTTAAAGATTGAAGGACAGTGGGAGGACTAATGACCTCATCTGCACTTTCCAAATGCCTTGGTTATCTTTTGTCTTGTAAATGGTAGGCTTTTCTGTGATTCAGTGTTTATTAGGCTATTGCAAAAGAGATTTGTTGTAAGAGTCTGTGTACCTGCTGAAAAGACTTACTAATTCTTCCTGTTCATGTCCAGATGGAGGGTATTGCACCCATCTCTTCTTGGTGTCCCACTGTGAACTGCTTATGTGAATGAACTAATTTCAAAAGACCTGTATTTCCTTTGGTTTCTTCTGTGATACTGCACCCTGAAGAGAAAGCTGAGATTCTCTGTCTAGGCTGACTGGTGTGTTTATTTCGTGAGCATCAAGATGTGGTTAAGAACACCCCTACACAGGTACATGTCACTGGACAGCCTTCAAACGAGAGACAGCTTCTGCCTGGCCTAGTGCAGATCTACATCAGTCTGAATCTCAGTGGCTTTGCCTTTAATAGCACATAGGTGAAAAGTTCAAGCTGTATTTTTTTTTTTTTTTTAAATCTACATTTAATCTTACTGGCTTGATATTGAAAGTCTGGATGTCCTTTTACAGATCTACGGCCTAGATCCCACCTCCTGTCTTTCCTTGTTGCTTTAGAGATCTCCTGTTTCCTCATAGAAAAGACAGTTCCTTTAATATAAGCTGTTTGTCTAACAATGCCCTTGGTCTAAGGCTGATCTATAGAAGCATGATCCAACAAGAAAAAGAAAAAACTGCTGAAATAACGCACAGCTTTGTCATTCTGTACATGAATTGAAAGTTTCGTAATACTAGATCATGTTTTAGCACAGCTACTGATACACTGCATTCTGACTTACAGGCATGCCAGGGAAATTTAATTAACTGATATACAAGCAGTTTACAGACTGATTCTCCTCATTCACTGTTATAAAACTGAATTATGAAGGCAGAAAGTGAAAGGCTGAATGTGTTTTTTAAAAATACTTTTCAAAACCTGGTAACTTGAATATTAAATATTGGTGTCCCTTGCTTTGTGAAGTGTGTGTGTGTATGTGTTAGTTTATTAGTCTCTTTTTAAGAGGAAAAATATATTAATAACATGTGAATATGTACATGGAAAAACTTAACTATAATAGATCAATCTTAATATGATTTTATCAAGAGGAAAAAACAGAAAACCAAAGTAAAATTCTCATTTTCCTGCCGAAATTTTTCTGAAGCAATGAAGGCAAAGATATTCTGATAAAGACAGAGTAATTTTTGCTGCAACTCCACTTAACGCAATACAGTCGCTTTGCAAGGAAAGCAAGCATTTCTGGAGGTGTGGAAAGAAAGGTTAGTTTCTGGTAGATTTTCATCACACTGTATTTCTTTGGATTCTCTGCCTATTAGATGTGTGCATGCATTCAAAGGATTTTTCTGCTTTGTAAAGTAGGGGGCTATTCCTGGATGGAATCCAGATGTATGGGCTCAGATTTTGCTGCGTTTTTTGCAACATTTTTACAAGAGGGACAAATGAAATCACAGTCACTTCTGAGATGAACTGCCTTTTACTCTCACCTGGTGCCTTGTCATGAACTCCTGCCCAGAGCAAAGAATAGATAGATATTTTCATTTTTTGATAGGTGGGTTTTTTTTTTCCTCCTCAGCAATATTAGCTACCTTAGAATTGTGACAAGCCAGCTGCCAGGCTGTTAGAGGTGTAATGTGCAGAAGTATTATTAAGAAAAAAGTTCATTTTGTGTACTTACCATGGAAACAAAAATAATGGAGCTGCAATTCTACCATTGCCAAATGTTGTCAGCTCAGTCCACAACCATAGTCAAATTCAGAAGAAAGGAATCTTGACAGCTTGCAGAAATTAGGGTTTAATTATACAATGATGGCTGACAATATTTGCCAGTAATTTTTTTTTTTTTTGCTCATAATGTTTTTCTAAAGATTGCTGTGTCAGCATGGCAGATACATATATTCTGAATCAATGCTGATTGAATTTTAAAAAAATGACAAAGTCACTTCAGCATATTATGTTTGGTGTTGACAGAGAACCAACCCACACTGATTAGGGAGAAAAAGCAGATATATTGTTTCATGTATTTCCCAGGAAAAAGCAGCCACCAATTCCTAATCCTTCCAAATTCCCCATCTCTTTCAGGCAGTCTGGTAATGCTGTTTCTGCTATGAGGTTTGCTTAGGTTATTTTTTAACTGCTGCTAAGACTTCAGTGCTTTTTATAATCAATTTGATTTCTAAAATAATGTGTGTAGATGAAAGCATAACTACCACAAATTTGGGCAAAAAGACTCAAAATCTTTTCCTTCAACTGCCTGAGCCCATGCCATTCTGACATGTGCAATGCAATGGTGCAATAGGCTGTCTTGCAAACTTGCTGTTCTCTGTGGCTTACTGGCAGCACACGGCTGCTGCTGCGCTCTGCTGCAGGAGCAGAGTGATAAGAAAAGGCCGTTTTGTTTAGTTAAGATTGGAACTTGGTGAAAAACAGTGAAACAGTGGTTGGTGGAATGTAGACATGCCAGTACCATCAAAAGGGTTATGTTCATTCTCCTGAGCTACTGTTGTGTTACAGACCAGACTGTTCTGTCGTTGCTACTACCTTTTTTTCTTTTCTTTTTTTGGGGGAGGGGGATTTTAGCTGCCAGGTTAACAGGAGATCTCAGTAAATAGTCCCAAGGTAGTGAAGACAAATCCTCCGAGTTTGTGGTTGGAGTGGTGCCCAGTGACCACAAGCATCTGAAGAGCGTGTTTGTTAAACGATGTTGTGACATGTTATTGGCTGTCTTATCTGAGCAAGTATATTCTTGAATGCAATATATATGCAAACATTTTAAGTGCCCCATTAATCAGATTAGTTGAATGATAAGCTCACTACATTCTTGGACTCAGGTCGTTATGGGTTGGGCGCTTTTTTTGCCTTGCCTATTTTAAGCACTGTATCCCATAATGTATTTCGTTCCTTTCTTCGCTTAGCCAGAAGCTGCAGTAGCCCCCGAGAGGGGACCATGGGTTCCGAGGGGGAGCAGAAGGCTTTCATCCGTTCCAGCTGCTAACGGCGGCGCTAATCCCGCTGGCCGCACGGGCGCAGAGCCGCCGGGCTGAAGGGCACCGAGCGCGGTGCGACAGGCAGCGGGGCGTGCGCGGAGGGCGCCGGGGGCGGTGCCGGCCACAGCGGGTCGGGAGCGGCGGCGCGGTGAGTGCGGGGCCGAGGGGCCGCGGTGCGGGTGCATGCGGGCTGAGTGCGGTGCGGGTGCATGCGGGGTGAGTGCGGGCTGAGTGCGGTGCGGGTGCGGGTGCATGCGGGCTGAGTGCGGGGCTGCGTGTGCGTGCGGCGCGTCAGGGATGGGCGGGACAGCGGCGCTGTGAGTGCGGGGCCGCAGAGTGGGCGCCTGGTGGGTGGGAGGGTCACGGGTCCGCGTTGGGCCGGGCTGTCCCTCCCATGGGCTGTCTCCCCGCGGGGGTGCTCTCTTCTCCCCGCTGGCCCCGCGTCGCAGCCGCCGCGGGCCGGCGGGGGGAGTCGGGGGCGGCGATCGCCATCACGAGCTGAGCACCGAGGGGCGGCCGTGGACCCCCGCGGCTCTCGCCATCCCGAGCTGTCGAGGTTTGAAATCCTACATATGCCTGCCATCGTGGTTTGATGTTTTGAGAGACCCCTGCTTGCTAGGCAATCTTATCCCGTGTGTGAGTAGGCGCAGCAGGATCCGTGAAGGACAGAGACACTCCGTGCTTCCTTTCTCATTTCATCCCTGATGCCCTGGTTGGGTCCTGGGTGCAATCGCTCAGCTCAGGAAATCCACCTTTCAGCTGCTCGAAGGACCAGCCTGGAGGTTTCCCAGCATTTTCTTTTATAACCATAGGGGCACTGTTCCTATCAGAGCTGGCTCATAGCAGACAAGGGGAAACTAGGTTGTGTGGAAATTATTCTGCCCTGGGTGCGTATATGGCGATGTGTTACAGCCTCCTTCATGAATAGAGCCCCTCTGCCTTATGGGCTGGAGTTGAAACGTGTCCATTTTCTTGTGTCTCGGCTTCTATTAACAATTTTGCTGGTATGAATTGTATAGTGTGAGAAATGTGGAAGTTAAAACATAGAAAGTGAAAATATAAGCAAGGCCTAAGAACCCAAAAGGGTGAGAAAATCTTTATTTAAGCTTGAATCTGCAGGACTTGGAATTCTTGGATCTGCTATGTGGGAACAGGAGGGATCACTTGCTGCCCCGCACCTGCTGTGGTTTCAGTAAATGCTGACTTGTGTTACTAGTGGGTCTGTTGGTTTTCCTTTCCTCCACCTCCTCTTCAGACTGACACAGAGTGCAGCTTTCCTGCTCTGCATCACCAGCAGACCAAGCTGTGAGTTCATCCTGTCTTATTTTCAGATAGGTACTTTTTGCAGTTCTGTGCTCCATGAAATATATCACATCTCCGTGGTATCCATTCACTGACTCATCAGAGATCTGAATTTTTCCATACAGCGTCTAGCGGCCTGTTCCCTCTCAGTACACCAAGAGAGCTGGAAGATTTCCAAAGCGATGTGCCAGAGCTCTTTACTCTCCCTTGCTCTAAAAAAAAGGCTTGTTGAGATGTTTGGTTTCTTTAAAACAGTCTAAGAATGGGGATAACAACTAACTTCGTTTCAAAGGAAGGAGTATGGTTTGTTTGCTTGACACAGCAACTTTCTCTGCAGTAGTAAACCATGCCCAAACTGGGAAAAACCTAAAAAGATGATTGTTATTTTCAACACAATGTGTGGTTTGTTAGGTCTTTACAATGCTAAAAAGAAAGGAAAATAATCCCTTGTGTTGTGAAAATTACATTTATGCCACAAGAAATGCTAGGAGGCTTCTCTGTGCATTGATTTTGGTGGTTACAGGCCAATTTAAGTTGGAAGAGTACTCCTAGGTTTCTCCAGTCAGATCCCTGCTTCAAGCCGGGCTAAGTTTGAAGGTCTGTCAGGATGCTGTATTTTGCAATCCCTAATGGTATTTAAAGGCTCATGAAATCTTGATGAGCATGTTACCAGGTTATTGTGAATTGTAAATTTTCTTTATAGGAGGTAACTTACAAAGGTATTTGTAATCATGACTCATTTTTTGGGGGGGGAGGGAGGTGGGAAATGTCTCATAAAAAAATCAGCTCAACTTGTTTGGGATACGCAAGTTCTGACAAAGCTCTGAAACATTTTTAGGCTTGATATGGAACATCTTGGGGAAGCTGGAGTGGGAGAGGAAGGAAGAACAAGCAATGGTCAAAACTACTTTCGGCTAGAGAGTATTTGCTAGTGCAGTCCAACTTGCAAGACAGTTTTCTTTTTAGGAAAAGTATGTGAGGAAATCTCTTTGCTACTCTAGTCTTACTGGCATCTTGAAAACAGAGGGACACAGCTGCAATGGGTCCTGTTTACACTTAAAATAAATGTTTAAGGATAGCTGTCCTCTGAATGACAATTTTTTCTTTGGTTGTGGGTGGGAGGGAAATGAGACATCTAGAAAACAACGTTTTAACTGGTCTTGACAAAAGTGAAGACCATCCACTGGCACTTAAAACAGGATTAATAAGGTTAAGCATGTTTAAATTCTGGTTAACTGACAGGCCATAAAATAACTCATTGTTATTTTGTAGATCTCTTGTGGTCACCACGAAAACATACACACAAAAAGATGTTTTTCCTTTTTTCTTTGGCCTGTACTGTTTAAAGAGGAGTGTTCATTCTTTTCTGGAAGTTTTAACAGAATTGAGAAGTTGAAGATCTGATAGTCTCAGAAAAAATGATGTTTTTAGCAAAGGGATGTTGCCACTAAAGCAGGTAACTGACTATAGAAACACTGGGTTAATTCTCTATAGAGCTACAGCCTCTATACTAATAATTTTTTTCCTAATATTGTGCGTTGTGATGACTTTTTAATTTGTAGGGTTGTTTGTATTGTTTTGGCATACTGCGTGCGTGTATTATGGGATTAGATGTAGAATAGGCTGAAACACAGGGAAAACGTTACTTGTAAAAATGCCCGGTTCTACAGAGGAGCGTGGCTTAGCATGCAGATCTAAAAATTTTGTGCCGTGCTCCCAGCTTCAGAAAGGCTTTCTGTAATCCCTGTTCCCTGCGCCTGCCCGCCCCATAACAAGGCTGACCCTGTGTTCAGTGAAAAAACAAAGCAGAAGGCTGAACGCTTGGGATACCTTTAAATGAGCCTGGCCCTGGATTGGGCGGCGGTGGCCGGGGCAGGGATTGACCGGCCCGGTCCCGGAGGGGCAGAGGCTGCGAGCCGGGGCTCCTCCCCAGCCCTGCCCAGCCGCCGTGCAGCGCAGCGGGCTCCGCTCCTGCGGGGCGCTCAGCAGCCTGCATGGGTTCTGGTGAGTGCTGCCCCCCTGCAGGGCCTTGCGGGATGCTCTCCTGTCTCTTCTCTTGGATTATGGCTTGTGGGGCGCTTTCTTGTGTCGTCTTAGTGCTGCTCGGTGTTTAAAATCCTGAGCTCTTTGTATTTTAAGGAGGGAGGGGAGGGTTGTGAAGTCCTTTTGAGCTTCGGATGTCCTTAATAAACAGCAGCTTACCAGAAATGGAGCTGCTAGTTGCAAATGCTGAGCTGTTTTCCAGTCAGCCTCGGCACTTGGGGTTCAATGACATGATGCATCAGGGCTCAGCCTGTCTCGTTAGCAAATGGTTTAATAATCCTGCCTGCTGCTTCCCATGCATATTTTTCAAAGTGGCTCATTATGGTGTTTGCTTAGCAGGGGAGGAATTTAGGTACTACCCTGAAGAGCTGCATTTTCCTATTTATATAAATAGCAAAAATTTCCCATATATATAAGGTCGGGTTTTTTGTCACTGTGTGGAGAGTGACAAAGAGTCCAAGTACACTTAATGATCTCCTGGATCAATATCTACTGATTGGAAGCTGACTTTTAGAGATACTCTTTATGCTAATAAAAATGAAAATGTGAGAACTACTCATTAATCACTTGCCACAAATTTTGTAACATTTTTGTACACAAATGTTGTGCACAAGGGTTTAATAGTTGGGTCCCCCTCCACTGCCTGTAACTATAAATAAAAAAAACCCCAAACAACCACTTATTGACCTGATGAGATTGAAATCCAAATAATTGGGTAATCAAACTCTGGGAGGGAGCAGGGCTGCAGGACTTTAGCCAATTGGGTATGCTACAGAGATTTTAAGTCTTAACAAAAGGATATTGCTGCATTTTATACATTTGGAGTTACATTTGCATCATTCCAAAAGCTGGGGTCAGGATGGTCTCTGATAGGTGTCAGAGGCAGATATAAAAAAATGTCATTACAACATGACTTTGTGTTTGGAAGAAGTACGGAAAGAAATCAGATACAGTCAAGGAAGTTTTGTCTTGGTTAGGAATAAGTGGTGAAAGGGTAGCATCTGTTCTCTTATCTGTATTATGTTTGTGTAAACTGGCCTTGTTTCTTGCTCAGGATCATGGGTTACTTACATTTTTAGATACCATGATACTGCCTCCCTTGAAACCAAGTATGCTGTTAAAAGAACAATGTGATCTTTTTTTGTTTCCCAGTGTTGCATTTCTTTATCAGTAGTATTCTGGAGCTGGATTTAAGGATTGAAAGGGGTTTTCTTACAGAAGATTCTGGGCACAAAATTGAGGAGCTACTCCTAATTGTTTCTGAATTCTGGCAACTATCCTGTGGGGATAAAGATGATGTGTATGTCTGGTTTATTAGCAGTCATAGTTCAAAAGAGTAATATTTTCTTACATTTATTGAGGTGGGAACTTCACCCATACAAAAGTATATAGAGACAGTAGTATTTACCAAAATATTTTATCAGGAAATAGGGGTTTTGTGAAAAAAATGGATTCTCCATAATGTGTAATGCTACAGTTCTGTGAGTGCAATTGTGTGTAATGCTGCAGTTGTGTGAGTGCAGATATGCAGCCCTTGAGATGTAAGTGTACAGTGACTCCTTGTGCTGCCAAAACTCCAGTGACTCTTGTACCAGTTATTACCCAGAGCTGGATCTTGAACTTTGTCCGTGAGGCAGGGCTGTTGTGATAATGAGCATCCTCATTAACTGATACTGCCTCACTGGATGCCCTTTCCAGGTTTGTGAAACACTTGCAAGGGTCAGGATTGGGCTGTGGGGGCCTTGTGGAAGGTGGTTAAACAAAATTACCTCCCAACCTGAGCCCCAACAGGCAGGGTTTGTACTTTAACGCTGGAAGATTTGTATGCTGTCAGTTCCAAGTGGAGTGTGCGAGTGCAGGCTGTTTGTTCCTGCTGTCCTTTCTGCTTTAGCAAGAGTGGCAGAGAGTTAGCACAGAGACAGAGGGTGCTGTCCCAGGCATGTTTGCAGTATCACTGGGTAATAAAATGGTTGCAAGTCTACATTTTTCTGTCTGCAGGCATGAGCTCCAAGTTTGGCTTTGTGCCTGCTTTGGGTCTCACTGGGGAACTGTAAGGAATGTGAAAGGTTACCAGTTATGATGAACCAGATATAGCAGGTTTAGATTTTTTTTCCCCAAGTCTTCTGTAGTATATTTGTAAAGTTTACAGTTTTATATAGACTAGCATGTGTAAAACATTTAATTTACAAATGCCTCTCTTTTTTTTTTTTTTGAAAGAAATTGCTGTCTTACTGTAAGAATTTAGGTTACTGTCTAATGTACAGGGGCTATTGTTAGAGGCTCTTTATTACACACATACACTTCAATCATCTTTCTCCTCATTGCATCTGAGCCCTTCATTATTGATGTTTTTGTCTGGTGGCAGGGAAGGATAAGAACATCTTGTCAATATCTAGTTTTGATATGGGTCAGGCACAGAACTGGAGTGGAATCTCTATCTTGTAAAATCCCTTTCAGTACATTAATAAATATCAGATCATCTCCATTAAACCAAAAATACCTGCATGAGCTTTTAGTTGTTTTAATCCAATTCCTTGTCCTCAGGCATCATTGATGTTCAGTGTCAGAGCTGTTCTTCCTTTCTGTTTCCAGAAATGTCCTTCCTGCCTGATTTGGGGGCCTTCACCATGGGCATGTGGTCTGTTGGCCTGGGAGCCATTGGTGCAGCTGTGACGGGGATCGTCCTTGCTAACACTGACTTATTTTTGTCCAAGCCAGAAAAGGCTACATTGGAGTTTTTAGAGGAGATAGAGCTAAAGACTTTGGGATCAGGTAAGATTCTGGCTATTTCAGACCACATTCTTCAAGAATTGGACTTTTATAAGAGACTTTCTAAGGCCAGGGTTGGAAGCAGTTTTCTTAGTCTTTCCTAGTTGTGACATGTAGTTGAGTGTCCTTGATATCCAGTACTTGTGGTGTAGGAAAAACAACCAAAACTGTTATTTATTTCTGGATGAAACAAGACAGACTTCTAAAAATCAGTAATGCAGTAATCTCCTCTTATACATATAGATTTTGTTTTTCTGTTAGAACTGTATTTGAATATGGAATTCTCCTCAGTGCTTTGCATTTGTCCATAAAGTATTAATTGTTATAAATAAGACTGACTGATATTATTGTTGGTGTTGTTTCTCCTGTACAAACAGAAAAAAGGACATTCAAAGCAGGTGAACTATGGAAGGAGAATGGTGCAGTGATCATGGCTGTACGAAGACCTGGATGATTTTTGTGCAGAGAGGTACTTGCTGGGCTTGGGGATTAATTAAGAAGAGTTAAGGTCGATAGTTTGTAAACAAAGGGAGGGGATAATTAGCACAGTCATCAAATACATCTAAAGTATCTGAAGGGTTTTGTTTCATGGTTAAAACTGGTCACCAGCTACCAGCATACTTAGTTTCCTTCGCAGCTGCTTTGTATGGTCCAGGCCCTGAGCTTTTTCCTTCTGAAGGTGATGGTGACATTATTTTTACATCTGCCAGGGACCTAGCCCATGGTAATTAGAAGGGGAGATTGCACAAGATTCAGTTGGTAATGAGACTTATGAGCTATTTTTATATATATAGTCCAAAATAAGTCTCTGTGAGCCAGGTAGTGTCTGGTCAAATACAGTCCAAGACTGGATTGGCAGAAAGCCATCAGATAAAGCTCATCTGCAAAAAAAGAGGTGTGCATAGAGGGAGTGCCTCTTGGTTCTGGGTGCTAAATGCAAGGCAGGAAGGTACAGACTCTGAAGATAAGGAGTTTCTGTTCCATAACAAGGTGGGTTGGAAAACAGATTTTGATCCTTAAGTTGACATTAGGCTCCTTGGGTGGAGCTCCTTGGAAGCAGACACCTAAAACACGATTTTAATGTACCGAGTGCCTGGGAACAGCCATAGCTTGCACCTTGGACATTGTTTCTCATAGCTATAGGGAAAATAGTTATTATGTTGTTACTCACTGCTCTATAACATGGAGTAATTAATATTGCAACCTCTTCATTAAGGCATCTGCTCCCATCAGTAGTAAGTGCTTAAATACCTGTAGAATTCGTTGAAGGTTCAAGTGCTCTGCTCTCTGAACAGGTGTAGCGTAGGCAGGAGGAGCATGCACTCAGGTGCCTGACTCTGTAGCATTCACAAACAATCAGTCAGGAATCCCAGAGTGGTTTTTTATTATTAGCAGTATTACTGAAAGTTTCAAATTTTCCTGTCTGTTCATCCCTATCTGTTTGCTCCTTGGTACTCAGTGAATTCTAGATGTTCTGCTAGCCTTTCAGTTAAGGTATTTCAGTTAGGTGACTGAGAGTGTGGAGTTGATTTTTTATGTGGGAATTCTGTTCAGTAAAAATGACCTTTCTCCAAAGGAGATAGGAAACATATTTTCAGTGCACACTCTGATCTGTTCAAAATCTCAGGGGTCTTTATATAAACGGTGTGAATTGGGATTCCTTTAGGAGAACAAAAAAAAACCCAGCAGATGAGTGGTGACACCTTACACTCTTACACACCAGAACAAGCAGGTTTTCTTCTGGGATACTGAAAGTCTATGAAGAAATTCCCTGATTTTTTTTTTTTTTTTTTTTTTTTTTTTTTTTTTTTTTTTTTACTGGGGGAATTAGGAAGGAGAGTATATCTTCATTACTTACAGTAAACTTGTATAGCCTGCATTTGCACAGAACCCTCAAAATGCTTTGCAGAAGGACTGATAATGATGGATGTCAACTTGGAAAAAAGGATTGAAAATTCTGAACAAGTTAGTGATGTGCAGGCATTATATTTTTACCATTCTCAAATACTTCAGAAGATAATTGAAGCCCTATTATAGGCAAAGTATCTCTACAGCTTTAAATTAAAAATATGTTTTATCCAGTGAATACTCAGAAGAATCTGCTTCTTCCATGTTTAAGAAAGAAAAATTGTAGTAAATCTGATGAAGAGCTGTCTAGGAGTACAACTAGCTTAAGTGTTACATGTCTATTTCTGGCTTGTGCCTCAGGCTAGAAGTTGTGTGTTTCTGATGGTCTTGAAATTCAAGGTGAAGCTTTCCAGCCTCCATTTATTGACTGAAATGTTTGGGGTTTTTTCCTTTGCTTAGGAGGCTTCTGAGCTCTCCTCTCTGAAACCCCAGCTGTCCAAGCTGGGTGTCCCTCTCTATGCTGTTGTGAAAGAGAAGATAGGGACTGAAGTGGAGGATTTTCAGCATTACTTCAAAGGAGAAATCTTTCTGGATGAAAAGGTATAGTGAAGTTGGTGTTCTCCTTTTGTTTAAAAACAAATCTATGAATGCCCTCTTTGAGGAGCTTGTATGAATAAGTAGAATGTAGTCTGATTGAAAAAGGATTTAGTAGGACTGGAGTTTAAGAAGTTAATTGGCTTTGTTTTTCTATATTTATATATCCTGCTGAGCTTACAAACTGCAGTGTAGCAGTGCACTGATAAGGTGCTGTTGTAGGATTATTCCTCCCCTTCAGCAGGTAAACAATATGGCCTGTTAATATTTATTCCTTTCTTTCACTGGCTGTGTGACTTGCTGATGTTTATAATGTGTGAATCAAGGTTTGAAGGTGACACATATAATTAATTCATGATGTACAGGCCAGATTGCAGTGATATGGCTTGTTCTAGTACACTGGCACGTGCTGGATTGCCAGTCTCATGTCCTGCAGAGCCACCGCCCTGCTTTCTCCCTAAACCAGGAGACACATTTAAAAGTCATTTGGGTTCTGAAGAAAAAGAAATATGTAATACTCAGAATTTACTAGATGATCTTTTTATTTTCTCTCTCTCCCCTGCCTGTTTTAAAGAATCAGGCTGAATTTAAAAAATCCCAACCATCAACCAACCAAAAAAACCACGTTTATCACAAAGCACTGCTATTGTCAGCAGTAGGGATATAGGTGTACATGGGGCTTAAATACTTGTGGATGAGTCTTAAATCCACATGAATGAAAAATCCTTTTCCCTTTGTTTGTTGACATATTTTCTGTTCCCCTGCAGAAAGGCTTTTATGGTCCACGCAGACGAAAAATGATGTTGTCAGGCTTCTTCCGCTTGGGAGTTTGGCAAAATTTCTTCCGTGCTTGGAGAAGTGGATATAGTGGAAATCTGGAAGGCGAAGGATTCACCCTGGGAGGTGTCTATGTGATTGGGGCAGGAAGACAGGTACTGCAGGCTGTCTAGGAGACTTTTTTCTATCATATATGATCAGAAATTTGTTTCCTGGAGTTGTTTGGCTGGGCAGTGGATCTTTTGCAGGGAGACGTGTCTGAATTTCTCTCTTGTGTCTTTGACTAGGGTGTTTTACTGGAGCATCGTGAGAAAGAATTTGGAGACAAAGTCAGCCTTCCATCTGTCCTTGAAGCTGCTGAGAAGATAAAACCACAAGCTTCATAAGTGGAAAAACAGTTGCACATGTTTCTGATTAGAGCTTGAAATGTAGAATGTGTGGTGTAATTGCTTAACTATTTAGTGATCAAAGCACAGGAAAGGTTCTCTATTCAAACATAGAAAATGATGAAAATCCTCTTGGGTTGTTTTTGGTTCCCTTGCAGCCTTCCAGGTGGTCAGGATTTCAACTGGTCCTTTGTATCTGGCTGGATTAATGAAAGGCTGAGTCTAAAATCTGACCTAGCCTAGATGCTTTCAGTCAGAGACAGTCGGTTGAAAACCTGTCTACCTAGGGAAACAAAACTCTTCTAAGGCTGTAGTAATGGAGTACCAGCTGAGGGGAAAATATAATAAAACTTACATAAATAAAATGTCTTTGGTTTTTGCTTTTTTATTAACATGTAAATACATCTGTGTTTCTAGAAGACTACACCCTGTCAGTCTAACTCTTGAGATTTTTGCATTCAAGACATGCCACTATGTCTGCACAGTGAATTTCTTGTTAGTTCACTGCTGGTTCTAGATCTTCTAAGTCCTTGTGATTCCCTCCAAGGAAGATAATAGTGGCTTGAAGGCAGGTTCCTTTTTGTTTTTAAGATTATTTTAAAAAAATTTGCATCCTTATGGATGAAATTCTTTTTTTTTTCCTTAGTATTTATGTCCAGGTAAAACTGATTTTAGCAAAAAATATTTATATGCTCTTCAGAGTCTGTTCTTCACAGTTCCCAGAAACAGCACTAGCAGTGAGAATTTTGAGTGATTCATGTTTCATTTGGAAACTAAATAGAAATTGGACTCATGTCTGCTACTATCAGCTGAAACTTGGGGATGAAGGAAGGAACAGGATTTGAAGAGTACAGCAGCAAATTGACTCTGTGATATGGACTTTCTCTATAAAGGAGCCATGGACAGGTGCAGAGAACCATGAAATAAAGAATTGTGCCTGAGGGATTCTTTTCCTGGGTTTTACTGCTGCAAGGCAGTACTGGTATGGTGTGCTGACACAAGGTCCCTAAAAAGTTCAAAGCATTGTGTAAGTGTCCACTTACAGTCAGCAGTCAGCGTATGGATACTTGGGAGTGCAAGGGGTAGGGAACACAAGAGGTGCTGAAAGCAGTGGGTGTGAGCTATGGTTGCAAAGGGCTATGAATACAAAGATCATTTATCAGGAGTGTTCTGGATTGTGGCTTCTGTAGAGTTCTGAGTTTTCTTTCTGATGGGAAACAGAAAACTTTGCCATTTGCAGAGAATTGGTCTTACACAAAGACCAGCAAAGGAGGTACTGATCTTAGACCTGCATTTCAGGCCTTGTCCCAAGGGCTGTTTGTGCCTTTCACATAAACATGGAATGTGAAAGGCATAAACAGTCCTTGGAGAATGGGATGGAAGCCAGATAAACTCCTAGGCGTTGAAGATAAAGTGAAGTGCCTGTAGAACCTGTTAAATCTGGAAAGTATTTCCTTACAATTTTGTTCACAAGCAACTGAATTCCACCCACTCTGTCAGAGCTGGGACTGCAGGGAGCCTTAGATGATGATAAGGATGCCATGGGGCTGCAGCCCTGCTCTTGGCCTACCCAAAGGGAGTGGCAACACAAGCAGGAATCTATGCTGTCCAGCATTTGGAAGTATAATGGCTATCAAACATATAAATCACTAACACTACAACATGCTAAAGTGTTCCTGTAATGTAAAAACATTTTTAGAAAGGGCCATGAAGTCTTTTTAAGTTTCTTAAAGTACTCATGGAAACTGAAAGTTCTCTGCTTTGGCAGATTCCCCAGAGGGATGTATATGGTAGTGCACTTCTTGATTTGAAAGTTACATAGATTATGTGCATTTTAAAGTTTTCTAGCCCTGTCTTTCAAAAATCAAGTAAAAATCTGGAGCGATAGAAGGTCAAAATGACATTCGACATTGTTCTGAAAAATTACTATTGATAAATCTGATTTTTTTTTTTTCAAGCCAACCTTGGAATTACTTGGAGTTGACTCATCCTTTCTGAACCCCACATTGACAAATAAAAATGGGAAGGACAGAAAATAGGTGGAACATAGGAGCTAGGAACAGATAATTACCATTGGAAATGGGCTAAACCAAATAACTAAATTAGAGCAAAATAGTAAAGGAGGAACAAATTACATCTAAGTGAATTTCCAATACTGCAGACTGAGTTTAGAATATCCACTGAAAAAAAAAATTACAGTTGTTAATTTTGTTGTGCTAACAGCTACCTCTGCTGGCCCAGTTCCTCGTATGCATTTAATGTTGTGACTTTTTTTCTTTTAACGTGGCAAGTACCCAAAATCTAAATCACTTCTCAGCACATCAAATATCACATGATACTTTAACACTCAGCTGGTTAGTGGAAACTAATAATTAAAAGTTTGTTTGTTAGTCTAAGATGTGCATTTTTACCCATGCAGAATGATATTCTATTTGTTTTCATCTTTAAGGTTGAAGATAGATCAGGTCAGTAGGAAAGTGCACCAAGTGCAAGGGTAGGGCTCGAGAAACACTGCTGTAGTAATTTCTCTTCAATCAACTTTTCCTTGTTTGTCATCCCATTTATCTTTTCTTCAGTACATAACTGGGGTTAATGAAAATATTTCATGAATGAAAATGCCGTGAAGTAATTGATGTAGGTGTAATATAGGAAAGTGCTTTTTATTTGAACTTTAGGGATCCCCAACTGCATTTCCTATTTGCAGTGTCCTTTTAGGTCCATTAGAAAGATTGTCTGCCCCCGAGGATGTTTTTTGTTCTGCATCTTTGTCTCCCCGTGCGCGTTATGGGTTCCCGTGCTGTCAAAGTGCCTGTCCTTGGTGCCCTTCGCCAATATCCACAACGAGACGGGAATGCCAAGGGATCCCTGCCGTTTTCTGATGCGTTTCCTGCGATGCACTGTGGTAGGGGAAAAAGAAAAAAGAAAAATAAAAAGAAAAAAAAAAAAAAAAAAAAAGGCAAGTTTCTCTTTCTCTCTGCACCGCTGGATGTCACTGCTACCCAGCCGAAGTGCAGGGGAGCGGTGAACCCGAGGGGTTTTCTGCAGTGGAAGATTTGCTGAACAGGTTCCAGGAGCAGACCGCTGTAGGCTCCGATTCGGCTGGAAGGAAGCTGTTGGAACAGACATCTACTCCTGCGATCTTTTCACTTGTATGGACGTTTTCCTTTTGAGAATAAGAAACTTGGAGGAAAGATATACTGTATTGGAGGACACAGTCTATGGTATATTGATATTTCTAAGTGGAGGGATTAAATTATTACCAGACTCACTGCGTCACTTACAACATTTAACCTATTGCGCCTCTGTGGTACTAATTTCCTCTCCTGCCGTGGCTGCCTTTGTCGCACGGGCTGTCCGGGGCCGATGGAGGGGACCGGAGCAGAGAGCTGCGACAGCCGCCGCTGACAGCAGGGGGAGGTGGGGAAACGCTCTGGGACTGAGGACAGACTCAAATCACTGATATAGCCTGATCCCCTCGGATTTTATTGGGTGTCGTCTGACCAGTTCCATACTAATTTATTATTCTTCTAATCGATCTCGAACGTGTTACAAAGGCTTTCCATCCAATGTTTCTGCTTCCTCTTTTAGATCCAGCGACTGACTTCTTTGTATTTGAAATTGCTTAAGGTCTCTAAGTAGCTTCTGTGGGCTTTGTTTCCTTGCACAACTCTCTCTCTTAACCTCATAATTATCAAAACTATATGACAATTCCAACTATAACTCTGATTTCTGGATGCCTCGCTCCATAAATAGACTTTTTTTTTACACTGAAAAATGGTATTTGGTGATAATGTTAAACACACACTGTGGTGAACAGCCCTGGTCAGGCCATTTTCCACCAGCTACTCCTCGTGAAGATTTCATTTGTTTTAGAAAACGTTTTGTAGTAGTCAGAGGGAAACAACATTAACAAACCACACAAGAACATTGGCCTGCACATATTCACTTAAAAAAATCAGATTTCCTATTTTCATTCCCGTGGGATTAGTACACCTCTTACTGCTGAAGTGACTGTCTTTTAAAAGTGCTCCAATTTGCCCTAGCACTTAGTTAATGGTTTCTGTGATGGATGAGATTTTTACTCCAATTTTCTTGGCAACACAGTGAAGCACTGTGCAGAGATAATGTCAAAGGCAAATAAATGGGACACAGAGAGGCTGTTGGAACCAGCTCCATGCTAACAGTGAGCACAGTCTATTCAACTATGCTGTGAACTGCTAGCACTAACCATATTACAAATAGTAAATTGCAAGAGAACCTTATTTTATCGACAAATGCCCTTCCTAATTCCACAGTCCTTACATCCTAAAGCTGCTGAATTTCCCTGAAATTTCCCATTTTCCCCGTTGAATCTCAGAAGTTACTATTGCACCATCTTCCTATCTCTTATGGAATCAGCATGCTAGAGCTTTCTGCTTTGGCTCTGGACTTTCTGGTGACGTGACTCAGTGCTCTGTGAGATTACTTCAGTACTTCTGAGATGGAGAAAGGATCTCTTTTAGTTCTTCTTACCATCTTCTTACCATCCAGTGACCTCTCCAAGATCCCCTTCCCCCTCTTAGATTCTGCTCAAAATTCAGGTAGTTCTAGCATCTTCTGTCAGCTTTAACACTGTTGAATTTTGCTTTGGTTTCTAAGAAGGCTTGAGCAAGCTCGGGGGAGGCTGGTAAATAGTCCCCCTCCCTTTAAAAAAACCCAACAACTAACAAAAACACAAACCAAACCCAACACCCCATTTATTTAAACAACTGCATGTGGGAAATGAGAAGGAATCTTAATCATGTGAGCGGCGAGTGGGTGACACTCGGGTGTATGTCTGCTCTGTCGGACATCAGAAGGGCTTGGGTGAGGGGAACTGAGCATTTACTATTAATTCTAGCACGCTTTTGGTCGTCAGCTTTGATGAGCTGAGAATTAGCACACCAGAGAAGTGCTAAGCTCACACCATTTGATTGCTCAACAGTTCCTTTAGCTTCAGTGCCATTGCTGCTGTCCTTGTGAGCGGGCTTGTTCCTGATTCGGGGGGGGCATAAGGAGTTCCTCCAAGTCCAGGGGCTGGAGCAGATGAAGAAAGTGCAGACAATACGAGGCAGCCCGTAAGAGCACGTGTGGTGCTGCACGACCTCCCTTGGCCTTGCCTTCCTGCCACACATGTATTTTCATTGTTAGCGAAGAGCTGAAGACATTAGTTGTGCTTTATATATGAGGATGGGAATGAAGGTGACAGAAATGTTTCCCTGTGTCAAGAGAGATCACAAGGCGTGGAAAGGGAACAGAAGGGGAGGGTAGAGGTTGGGAGCCAAGCGAGACTGCAGGGGAGCATTTCCCACCTGCCAGGCGGTGCCTGCCTCAGGTGGGAGCTATCACCCGCTAACTACACGGCTTCAAACAGCTCAGCCCTCCCTTCCCGTCCTTCCTCTCTTCTCGGCGTGTCTCTTGGGAGCTGTAAAAGCCCTGGGACGCCCGAAGACTCAAAATACTCTTCGGGGTCATTTAATCTCATGTCTTTCCTTCGCCTTCCGGCTCTCCAGGTAGGCTCGACCGTGCCTGTAGTACGGCTCAGCATGTGCTGTCTCTGACACGCTGGGTCACGCTCCGCAGCCCTGCGGGCCGAGCTAAGCCCCGTACGCAGGGCCGGGGCGGGGGCCGCAGCCACCGGCCACGAACGAGCCCGAGACAACAAAGCCGCGGGTCCCGCCGAGCGGCCGCGCTCGCAGGGCTGCGGGGGCGGGACCGCCAGGGGCGGGGGCCGCCCGCAGCCTCCGCCCGGCCCCGGGGGAGCTCGGGGGGCGCCTGCCAGGGGGTCCCGGCGGGGGCCGGAGGCAGAGCCGGGCTTCCTGCACGCCCCCTTTGTGTGGAGCGCGGCGGCGTGCGGAGCGGGCGTGGCCCGGACGTTCATTTCCGCGCTGCCGGGCCCGGCGGGAGAGCGGCGGGGCGGCTCGGCACAAGGGCACGCCCGGCGGGCACGCCTGGCGCTCCGGCCGAGCTGACGCGGGGAGGAGGCTCCGGCAGCGCCGCCGTGTCCATGGACTAGCCGAGGCAGCGGAGGGACCTACGCCGACCGCCGCCGCGCCCTCCGCCCAGCTCGGCGAAACTTAGCGAGCAGGCGCCTGCCCCGGTGAGTCCGTGTCCGGCCCGGGCACCCGCCGCCCTCTGCCCCGGGGATCACGCCGGGAGGAGTGCCCCTCGCTCTCCCCGTCTTGGAACGCCGGCAGTTCGCCCCCTGTCCCCGGAGCAGTGTGCTCCCGGCAGCGTGCCCCGGGGCCGGCGGGCCGGGCGGGAGCAGCCCCGGCTGCCTGAGGTTCCCGGCAGCGCGGGGCTGTGGCGGGCCCCTGCCATTGTCCTTCCCATTAAAGGAAGCCGGAGCGGCCGGGAGAGGCTTCCTCTGGGAGTTCGCGCTAGCCTGTCTCGTTGAGGTGCCACGAGGGAGAAAAATAGTAATAATCACCAAAATTACAATAACAGAAAAAGGCCTTTCGGAGCGCTGCAGCTCTTGTCCGCTCCGTTCTCCGCCGCCGCCCCGGCTGCTGCCGGACCCTGCCCTGAGCCCAGGCTGTTAAGAGGGAGACCTGGCGCAGTGGGTGTAAGGATTTAGCCCCGTAACTTGATTTTCAAAATATTTTAACTTTAATTGGAGGTCGGCTGTGGTAGTGATCTACCTCTCTGACACCCTTTCAGCCTCCTGCTTTAACAGGCCCGGCCGTGGAGCGCGGGGTACCAGAGGTGATGCTCCGTGGTCAGTTCTGTTTTGGCTCTTGCTTTATCTTCCGTGCTTTATGTAGATTTAGCATTTCGAGACATTCTGAATAAAAAAAATAAATAAAACCTCATAAAGAAACCTGTCCCATGCTGTAAAAGAAGCTACTTGTTTAGGTGTTTTTTCCTTTCTCTGGTGGATCTTCCCAGGAGGTGGTGGTGGAGGTGTGAAGGATATTTTAAAATAACTGGCAAGACGAAATTCTTCTAGCGCTGCTTTTTAGTTTGGTTGGGTTTTTGTTTGTTTGTTACAGTGACATAAGCCTTGTGACCTAGAACTCTGGATGAAATGGAAGGAGAGCAGTTCGTAGAGAATGGAAGGACAGGGTGTGTCTTGTTCTTAAGTGCTCTCTGGTGAGATGATCCATCTCTTTTCTGGCTGTCTCCAGCAGGGAGTAAGGCATCTGTACTGAGACACTTTATACAAAAAATGTATGAAGCTTTTGGTGTGGAAGGTTGAGGTGCTAGCACTATCTGCTTGACAGAAGAATTGTATGCAGAGAGAAGGGATCAGGTGGGAATTCAAATCTCGTCATTGGTGAGAAGAAGGAATGAGCTGTGATGGAAACTCCTTTGCAACTTTCGATTTGGTTTGTGTGTTTGGGTTTTTTCAGGGCACTTGTGTTTGTGGAATGGTGTTCTTTATCTTTTGGTTGATGACACTGGAAGAAAATACTTTTAGGGTGTGATCTGTGTCCTTTTAGCTCTGTTCTTGGAGGATGGAATCTAGTGTTGTTGCCTGTCCTTAGAAGGTTGTCTTGTTCAAAAATAAAATGTCACTGAAACAGGATTTTTTTAGAAATAGCTTTCCCAAAGTTTGTAAGTGTGTTTATATTGAAAAAACAATGTAAGTTACAAGTAAAAGCAAGTAAGTTACAGAGTTGGCGTTCTGTTTTATGTTTGTTGATCTTGTTCCTAGGTGAACTTGCTGAAGGTGCAGTCTGGGTCCAAATCACAGTCATGGAAAGCTGATTTTCTGGGTGGTGTGTGCTCTGTGTGGTTATTTTTTTTAGTGTAAGTTGATCCAGTTAGCTTCCTTTGCAGCTCCCTTTGTGTTGTAGCATTATCTCCAGTCCCCAAATCGGGAGAAAATCCATTTAAGTCTTGTTCTTGTTTCTGGGCACAGGCTTTGTCTTAAATTTACAGCATTGTAGACAAACTTTCCTGTTTAAAGCCTCTTTCTTGTCCTTCCTGCCTCCTTGTGGGAAGCGGGAGGGTGGCAGAAAAGAAGGAAAAAGTGTGATCTTTTGCTAGGAGCCATGTCTGTGCAGAGCCTTCACATGGGGAACATAGCTAACAGCGCTGCAAGGGGGTGTGTTCTGGGCTGCCTTTTACTGGCATTAGGCCTTGTAATACTTAATGAAAGGACCATTAAAACCTCTTGCTCTGAGCCCTAAGATTCTGTTTAATTGGGATGCTTTCCTTGGTATTGAAGGCATAACTTTTTGTTCTTGGGTGCAGCAACAAAATTGTTGACATGGTGTCTTATGAATTTTGTTATATCTGAATGATGAGTGAGTTTATTTTATGTTTCTAATGAATATCTGAGGAATATTGGATTGTTTTGAGGCTGACCTCTCATTTTATTAGAGGGTATTTTTATTTAGTTTTTGAAGCTTTAGTGGGTGGCTACCAATGTATCATTACCTGTAATGAAAAAAAAGAGGAATGTAATGAAAAAAAAGAGGAATTTTTCTGTTGACAAACTGCTACAATTGATTCTCTTAGTCTGTCAGGTTCCTCGTTGTGGATCAGGTGTGGCACAGTTTGAGCACTGATAAGTGTGAATAAATTAAGCTCTTGTTTTGATGTCCCTGTGTTAGTTCAGAATTCTCATTGGGGTGTATGTGAGGGGAAGTGGAGTTCACAAAGCGATTGTCAAAACTGTTCCACAGATCCTCCCTTTATTTTTTTGCTTTTACAAAAAATTAGACCTGGGTGGGGTATGGAAAAAATGTGTGGATTTCGGACACACATGTTAGCTCTCTGTGCCATGTTGCTTTGCATTGTGGCTTCCTGTATCAAAACTTCCTGTTTTTTGGTAGAACAGACTTTCACACTTTGCCACCTGTGGTACATTTCTAAGGCTAAGAGGGCTGCAATTCACAAAATCCATGAACGTGCTGTGGTTTGCGTTTGTCTTCAAGCTGAAGTAGCTCAGGTAAAGTAAATTAGGCCCTCAAACAGTAAATGGTGCAGGCTGTTACTAAAGGGGAATTAAGCAGAAGTTATTTCTAGATGCAGAGGTTATATTATAGGTCCAAAGGATGGTCATGTGTCTTCCTCTCTGGTGTTGCCCCAGTCCTAAAGTCTTTGGCTCTTCCAAAGCTGTGCTATTGGTGGCTGGGGTGGAGCTACCGATGCTGCCTTCAGCCCCTGGCACAGTTTGTACAGGAGCAGGATCCTTCTCTTTGATTCTTTTGCTCATGCTCAGTCAAAAGTGTCTCATGAAGGTTAAGAACGACATCAGAGATAGTCAGACTAAAGCTTATCAAGGTTGGGTATGTGTGGGTTTTAAAGAGTGACCGTTTGGATCTTCCTAAGAATACGGGAATCTGAATTTTGATTCAGCAATCTAAAAAGAAGGGGAGGGGTTGAAATATCTAAGATCTAATGACTTAATTTTAAATGTACAATTTAACTACTTAACTATAGCTGAATGTCATATTTGAACTTCTTTTTGTGTTGTAAAGCAACTTTATTCTGGAGAAAATCTGCTTTCGGATGGTCAGCTGAAAAATCATTGTTGGGTAAATTCTTCTATTTTGGGAATGTCATAGGTGAGGATAATAGCAAAGTGCAGGTGTTGAGGATCACCTGCAAAAGTGGTGATCCTTAAAAATTGACTGCATAAGAGATTGTGATGTTTGCAGTTGAAACAACTGCCTTGAATGGCCAGGCTTTTGCTAAACTTTTTGACCAATCTGACATAACTCTTGGAACTGAAGCCCTCAGATAGAAGAACCACTCTGCTTGGTTATTCACCTGTGAATTCTGTTATCACTTGTGCAGAAAACCTTTAACAAATGAAAATAAAATGTGCTGGCCACAACAGGGACTATATCCAAACCCAGGGCTCTTAACTGGGTTTAAAAATAGGTATATTTTCTTTTCTGATCCCAAGTGTGCCTCAGCCCCTGTTTGGCAGGGGGGAGGGATCAGCACTTGTTTTGCTTCAGTGTTTCCTGTCTTTCTTCAACTCTTTGGGAGCCAAGCAACAGTGTTTTGTCAGTTTCGTTGTACCACAGCTTCTGTATGATGTGTGTGAGTGGAAGAATTTCTGCTCTTATCTAAGGTAAATGCTCTATCTGTGCTCTCTCTGAGAGCTCTTGCTGTGTCATTGTCTTTAGACGTTGTGCAAAAGCTGAAAATCTTAGGCCTGTGTTGATCCGAACCTGAGTGGGAATGGCAAAGGTGTAATAAACCCAGGGCTCTGCTTCCCCTTGATCTTTGTCGTGAGCATTGTTGAATGTTGTCTTGGTGTTGTAAAAGAGCTTCTGGGGTATTAGAAAAGAGCTTCTGTGTTTTGTGCTCCTGGGCTAGAAAACAGGCATTTCTACCAAACTGATAAAGGTCTTCCATGGGAAGAGCTGTCCTGAACCCCCCTGATGTAGTTGGGCTTCTCTGGTACTTGATGAGCCTTGTGTGTGCATGTGAGCTTTTGGCTTTAGGGGTTGTTTTATTTTGGCATTCTTGTTCTGATTTAGGCAGGTTGTTTGTGTTCAACCTTAAATATGTTCATGTGTCCCAACAGCCCTTTCCAGAAATCTTTTTCCTCTTTTAACAGTTTTTGTTTCCTGCTCAAAGACTAAATAGTTGATGCTTGAGTCTCTCTGGAAAGGAGCTTTGTCTAAATAATTGATGGACTTGAAGGTAAGAAAGTCAGGTGTTTGAGTTGCTGCCCTTGCAGCTACAGGATGAAGCAGAGTATTTGGAGGCTGCTGTATGCTGTGAATTTTAGAATTTTTTAAAATCTCATTTGTTCAGCTTGGCAAGTTGTGTACTCTTGTTTTGAGGCATAAAATGGGTGCCTGAAATATGTTTGCTGATACCTAGAAACTTCTGGAATAGAAAGAGAATGGCCTAAAGTAACTTGGATTTCGAGGGAGATATCTGAGAGCTTGGACTTTGGTCTTCATGTGACAGCAACCTTCTGGTGCCAGAGTATGGAGCTGATTCTTTGGATGCATATTGCTTTTCCCTCAACAGTTTGTTATTAGATGGTGCTCAGGGAAGGTCTTCATGGGGGTGAAATATGCCTGCAGTGGTGGAGCTGTATAATAAAGGGTAACAACAGCAAAGCTTTCCACCCTGCCCTGAGTACTAAATTACTTCCAAGTTTGGCTGTGTGGCGAGCCTGTGGAGCAGGAAGGTTCATCAAAAAAGTTGTCTGACTTGAAACTAATGGGAGGCAATTAGTGAGATGACTCTTGGAAAGCAGTTGGTGAGATGGCTCTTGGAAGACAGCAAGGCAGCTTTCTTTGCCAAGTGTCCATCATGCTGAGCTTGCAAAGGATATTTTGATAAGTGGTCTTAGCAGTGGTCTGCTCCTGCAAAACAGGAGAGGGTTCAACTAAAAGAGCCTGTCCAGCTGGGGCAAGTGAGAAGGGAAGGTGTAGTTCAGCTCTCTGGTGGTGCTGTATCTGAGCTGTGCTGCTTGGGTAGCCAGTCACGCTGTACTGTCAGTCCATTCAGGTGGCAGTTTCCTGTGTTGTCCCATTTTTCCATCGGGAGCTGTGTTTCTCGTTTTACTGAAGGTTAGGAAGTGTTTGTGTCTAAGCTCTGCACCTTCTAATTCTTCTGGTGTTTGTAATAAGCTGTTGTGGACTGAGGTCTGTGTTGGAAGGAGCACTAACTGTGTCCCTTCACAGCCTTTGTTGCCCTGATCTCTAAATGGCACCGTGTTGTTCTTGGCATCATCTTGAGAGGTGGAAAGCCTGTTTTTCCTCCTTCCCCAGGGGCGGATGCAGAGACTTTGGGCGAGACAGTGGAGGCTTTCTCACGACCTGCCAGAGCACTGGCTTTTTGGGGGAAGGGCTGGAGCTGTTCAAGCATGGGCTTGTCCTAAAGCAGCATTGGTTTTTGTCTTTTTAATCTTTTCCCTGTGGTGTGGTAGCATGTGCAGGGTGCTCTGCAAACCTACTTGCTGTAGATACCGAGGCATTAATTGTTGCTGTGTGTTTGGGCTGAGACATTGACTCTGCTGAAGTGGCTAGGATTGTGAGACATCGGTGAAGGCTGTTTAGTCACATCTTTAAGTTTTTCCAGTGCTGCCGTAGAGGTTTATCTTCTAGTTGGGTTTTGCGAGTTTCATGAGCGTGTTTCTTTACCAGAAAGGAGGTAAAGAGATGAATTTCACAGTGGTTGAGCTGCCTACGTGGCCACAAAGAGCCATTTTCTCTTGTGGCTTAGAAGCTGGTGATTGTCATCCTTGGCAAGTAAAATGAGGCTGTCCTGGTTGTTCTGAATGCAGCTGCTGGAGGTGGAGGGCAGAAAAAGAAAGCTTTGGGGGCATTGTCCCCAACCCCCCCATGCCTTTCCCCAAAAAGTAGCATTCCCTGGTGCCTCATTTGAAAGGAGTGTTGCTCTGATGTTGAAAGTATAGGCCCTGGTAATTGAGGTGGGAGGGGAGGGGAAAAAAAGAAGTTTTATGGATTGAACTCCACTTGCTGTTTCCGTGACATGGAGTCAGCATTGTTTAAACAGAATGAGTGGTGAATGTAGCTAGTGTTATCCAGATATTGCAGTCATTACTTTGTGTGCTCGTTTCTGGAGATTAGATTTCAACCCTGGAATTTAAAAATAATTTTAACTAGGAGATACCATGATCTGGTTTAAACTGTTAAAATAAATATCTGTTTTATTATATGCAAGAGATATGTTTATATATATAAAGTTTGTATATAGGAATATTCTGTGTGAAGGTTAAGAAATATGGTGTGGATGTAGACAGACTGCACATTATATCCAAAGCAAGGACCATTTTTAAGGAAACAAACCACAAAACCCAAAGCAAATTATATGCTCATCACTTCCTTGTTGTATATTGCTATAATCAGTCTCTTGTTTTTTTGTTTTTTTTTATGAAAAGAGAAAATAAAGATATATTCTTTCAGACTGAAATATAACTGGAGACTGAACAAGTGGCATTCCTGGAAGTGGTGAAAAGTCACAATATGTATAAAAGTTTAGGATGTTCTCTGAAGAAAGAGTGTATTTGTCAGCAAAAAAAAGTGGTGGCTTCCTGTCTTTTTTTTTTTATGATATGAAATGGTATAGCAAAGGAGGGACCCATTCTGTTCTTGAAACCTTTTGGTCTGTGTGGAGGTATGGGAGGGAGCAGACCAAGTGTATGAAGTAGGTTCTGTTATTCTTGGATTACTAAATAGAAGTAAAAATATTCCCCAAACTGGAAGTTCTGGCTCCTCAGATAAGATGTTTGCTTTGTAAGGCTTCCAAAACCTTCTGTTAGAAGGAGGAAAAAAAATCAAATTACATGCTTCTTTTAAATTAAGACTTTGAGTTTTGCCTTGCAACTGTTGATGTTACAGAGAGTTGGTGTGTATCTGTTCTCATGAGAGGCAGTAGAAAGCAGCTGAGAAGTTTGGGTCAGCTGAGATTATTCTGGTTACTTGTCCTGACAGGTTTGCAGCCTGGGATGGATGAATTCCTGCTCAGAATGACTAACTGGCTTCTATGTATTTGCCAATACTTGAACTTTCTGAGAAGTAAAAGGAAAGCATGACTTGTGGCTTGTTGTGTATAGTGAATAAATTGCAGCACAGGCAAGGTCCTATTGAGGTGAAACTGGTCAGTAGCTTTATTAAAGTTTTCATAGACACAAAATATTTTTCTAAGCTTTTCTAAGATGTTAATGAGTCATCTCTTGAAACGTAGTGATAGTATCTAGTGCTGTTTTCACTTACTTTGGTGTAATCCAACTGAGTTTTAACTCCAGAGCTTTAACCCATAGTGCTTTTGAGGATAAGGTCAGTGAAGGCCTTGCATCCTATGCTCCTGCTCTTCTCTGTATTTCTTAAATATTAGGGAAGAGATGGATATCTTAGAAAAGGATCCATCTCTCTTCTGCTGTATTCTCCTTATGTTTGGAAAGTTGCTGGCTTTTAGATGAAGCTTACATGTAACATTTCCTTTTCTCTGTTTCCTGTGCTGTCTCTTGCTTTAAGTCAGAATGTGGAGTAGATGCTTTGTTTGCAGTCAGCTACTTTGAGCAGATTTTCCTTGAACTAGGTAAGAGATCCTGGCCTTTCAGTTGATACCTCTGTCAAGCACCTCTGTATGTTGAAGCAGAAACTACTTCAGCTGTTCAGTTGCTTCTTCAATGAACCTGAAGTCAGTAGGGCAGAACTAGGATAAATGTACTGAAATTCTCTGGATAGTTGAATTGGGTTCTCTCCTCAGTGTCAATAACTAAAAATATTTGTAGTTTGAATTTACATTGTCAGGACTTCCATTGTATAGTGTCATTGATGTTCTGACTAGTTTGTATAAATGAAAATATGGACTTTTTGGAACTTCTGCTTTGCTAATTTCTTTTTAAATATTGGTAGTAGCTTTTTGTTTTTTTTGGCTGAGTAGGAATAAATACTTCACATGGAAGCAAGGCCAGCCAACTGTATCTTTTGTAGCTTCTGTATGAAGAACAGTGAAAAGTGAAATTGGTGGAACTGCTGTTGTCCTCTGTTACAACTTTTGAATTGCTGTGGGAGCAGTACTGAAGCAGTTCTGCTTGCCTTTTACAAGTCTTTAGTGTAGTTCTGTTGGTTTAAGAAATCAAATGGAGCTGAAAGTATTCCATGAATCATAGATTGAATAACTCCTTGAATTACAGTTGTGCAGTGTAGAGCCTTTATGCCAAAGGATTGGTGATGTTAGTCAGGTGGGGAGTTCAGAGGGGGTTCTTGATGACCATGTAGCTTATTCCCAAAAATGTGCCGTGTCCACTTTGTGAATGTTACTCTGAGTTCTGAGCACTTACATGGTGTTTTGGATGCAGCTTGTCCACATCTAAGTAGTGGCTTGGCCAAAAGTGCAGCATAAGGAGTGTGACTGGAGCTCTTTTGAATTACTGCTTCCTTGTTTGGGTTTTGGAAACACTGGTGTGTGTTTCTGACAAGTTTTCCTAAGTTGTAGTTTGTGATGCAGTAATGGACTAAACCCTGGTCACTGAAACTTGAAACCCTTCCCAGTAGGTTGGGGATTTCTTCTTCTCTAAAACATTTTTTTTTTTTTTTTTTTGGTGCTTACAGTGGAACAACTTTTGCTTGAAATATTCTTTGAGGTCCTTGAGTCTTCAGCACAGTACAAAATAAGGGTCCCAAAAGATGATGTCTTAATGATTCTGTCTGGCTTTGGCCATGTTTTCCGTTGAGTTCTGAGATTTGTGACTTTCATTATTTTTCTGGTGAAACAGGGATAACCTATTAATGATATTTGTCTTTCATTATAAGTCTTTCAGGTTCAAAAAATACCCTTTTGTTGATTAATTCTCAGGTTTCTTCTGAAAATGAGCAAATATTTCTCTGCTGATCTGAACTGCAGCAGAACTAAATGAACTATACTTGTGTTCCTTAAGAGAAGCTTGTCTGTTCTTTTTGAAGTCCTAGTCTGAGTTTCTTGGAGACAAAATTGCAAAATGACACATGCTTGCTTGGAGTTCCTGAGTCATCAGCAGGACTGTCTGTTTCCAGGAGCAGATTAACCTGTTAGAGCATCACATCCTGTCAGTTTCTTGCTTTTTGGCTGTACCAGCTCAGCCCCCCTTCATGTGAAGATTTGATGGCTAGCACCCAGATACTGTTCTGAACATTAGGACCCCTTTGGTGGTTAGCTTCTCTCTGGAATGTGGAAAGAGCAATCTATAGGTGCCTCTTAGTTGTTCCATTTTTAGAAGGTCCTAAGAATATCCCTGAATTTTTCCTGGTCAGGGATTAGGCTGCCTTTTACCTTCACAAAAACCCCTAATGATTGAGCACCTTCAAGGAATGGCAGTTGTTTTTAATGGCACCATATATTGAATGAACTGATGCTTTTTGATATATATATGTTTGGTCTTGATGGAATGGAATTGAGTCATATCAAAACAAATCATAGACCAAAGTACATCTCTTGCTGTTTTTAAAAATTCTTGCTCCTCAGCAAATTATTCTACATCCATTTGCTTCACCAGCTTCATATAGATGCTTTGTATTGATGAACAGTGGCGGAGAAACCAACAGCTTGGCAAATGACTTTCTTTTTTTGTTTTTTTTCTCTTGCCTCAGTTGTTCCCCTGTTCCCCTCATCTTTCAGTGTGTTGGCTTCAGGTGTGCTGCTGGTATAGGCTGGCACTGGAGGGGTGCTGTGTGTTTCCATGGGCACACTCATGAGAGCTTTTGCTTTCCCATCCTTGTTCTGCCACCTCCTGACTGCCCCTACGCTGGCATTTGTACATGCTCTGGCAAGGTGGATTGAAGGCTTAAACCTGTTTACTTCTTGGTGTGTGGTACAAGATTACAGGATTGATCTGAAGATTTGCTAGTAGTTTGCTGTGTGGCTGTTTGCTCCACTGAATAGGCTGATTAATGGTTGTGGATTTTAGGAGGGGCAGGGAAGGGGATCAGGACTCTATATAGTGGTGGTATTGGCTGAACTTAGAATTTTAGTGTGACTTAGGTTTGCCTTGTAAAGTAAATGTCTCTGAAGGATTAAAATGATTTTTGGACATAAATGTAGAAAATTACTTTGTTGCAGTTATTCTAGACTTAATGTCTTATCCATGAGGATTTCTCTGCATATCTACATTAGATTAGTTAACAGATCACATTATGTGTTTTATGGGAGTTAGGAATATACATTAGGAGTATCACTGCTGTAGCATTTTGAAGGTAAGAGTGGAATTGTGGGTGTTGAAAAGCTCTGGAAAGGCAGTATCCTCTTGATGAATGACTACATTTTTCCCCCTCTCACTAAAGCTGTAAACACCAAGACAAAATTATATTCTGCCGAAGCAGCAGGGCTCTGTATTTGATTTTTAGAAATTCCTGTTGCTGTGAGTGGGTGATAACTGTCAGCTGACACAATGTGACTTGCTTTGTCTGAAACACAGTAGAGAACGTTATTAGTCTGTGCTGCCCACATACTGCTTTAATCTTCCAAGTGTTTTTAGTATTGCCTAACCATAGCTATGCAGCCTGTGCTGTGAACAAAGTGAATTACTGACAAGCAGATTTCTGGACTGGTTACAGATGCCTTCTGTGTTAGGAAACATGATGGCTTTTAGTATAAACACGGGGAGGGTGGCTCTGTAGTCTTGCGTGGACTGCCTCATTTGTTTGTTGTGTTAGTGAAAAAAAAATCACATACCTGCACTTCAGATTTATTACGCTACTCCCATACCAGCCATACTGTGTTCAGTGGTCTGTCAAGAACCACCACAAGAATTCTGATGAAGGTAAGCACAGAGCAAGCCAAATCAGCTCTTAAGAGAGGCAGGTGGTTTGGAAGCTAATATCTGTCTGAGGAGCTGTGTGCTGTTACAGGACAGCTTCTTGCTGGTACTGGTAATACACCCCCCCATCATTTCTGAGCATTTAGAAATGTGTATTTTGAAAAGTACTTTACTTTTTCATTCTGCTGAAGTACTGTGATTGGTATTGGCTGAGGCATCGTAGCAGTTTTTTGAAGCATGGAGAAATGTCTTGCAAGCTGGTGCTTGAAACAGTGAGGTAGGTGGGGAGTAGTGCTTGTCAATAAGGATACTTGTAATCCTCTTATTCCTGTGAATAGTTCCAGTGAAGCTGGGGCTGAACAGTTGAATGTAAGTCCAATGCCAGGGAGGGTAACCTAACAAAAAATAAGTCTTCAGATGATGTTTAAACTTCAGGTTGTGAAGTGATGTGCTTGCCTTTTTGCCTTAGGTTATATTTTAAGCATCTTTGTCTAGCAGAACCTCATTTTTGTGAAATTTAATGATGTGCTAGCTAAATGCGACCTGCTGCCTTCTCTTTTGTAGATGTAGCAGCACCAAAAGCAATGCTCCTTATGTGCATTTTGCAGTTGCTGCTCCAGTCTTTTACCAGGTTCCTGATTTTCAGAGGGAGGGGGCACAACAGTGATGGAGCCCTCGGTGTGTCTGCATCTGGAGGATGTATTTGCACTGCCAGCCAGTGTATTGCTGTAAAATGGGATTGCACTCATGCAAATGAGCCTTGCATCCTGCTCAGATTAGTGGGATTCTGTTCTTGTACCCTCTCTTTCCTCTCTTGCCCAGGCACGTCAGACTGACTGACTGACTTGGACAAGTGTATGCATATTGATTGTTGACATATAAATTGCCATTTGGAGCTAGAAACTGAAATTAAGTTGGGAAAACCAATCTTTGTTCCTTTTCTTATATTCGCTCAGTTGTGAGCTTAGATAAGCAAGGGGCTGATGCTTAAGAAAGAGTTCTTTGCTATGATTCATAACAGTTGTAAAAGTTCCTAAATTTTGTCTGTAACATTGGATGGGTTGCAAAGGTCAGTAACTAAATTACAAAACTCATTTTATGTGGTACAGCTGGCCACTTGTAGGAAGGTCCTTTCCAGTCACTGCCTATACTGCCATAAAGTACAATTTCCTTTGCTTTAATGAAAGTTAAATGGTTTTTGTTATAAATGGACCGTGCATTAGAAGTTATAGGGTGAAGGAAGAAAACATATTTTCAGTGTTTGGTTAAAGTTATATGGAAATCAACATCTGAACTCTAGAAATAGAAAGCTGAAGTATTAATTCACACTCTAGTCTGTACTGGATGGGATTCTCAAAGCCAACTTCTGTTTCTTCTGTAAGTGGGAATGTTTTTTATACTGAGGTGCAGATTCCTTTCTAGGAAAAGAAACTCCAAAAACAAACAACCCCAAAAAACCTAGTTTATCTTCTCATAGCTGTGGATGTGGTGCAGTTCACTTGTCCATTCCATGGTCTGGATTTCAGACTTTACTGGGTAGGCTTGGTTTTTGCATGCTGTCTGTGAATGACCAGCATGGCACAGAACGTTTTTGTTTTTTTTTTTTTTTTTAGTTAGGAGGTGTATGAAAATTTTGCATTCTTGTTTCCTTGCCTTTGCAAACCTTCTACTGGCATTTACCTCAAGGAAGTGGAGGATTGAAATGCTGCTCATCTTAGGCAGCACTCAGCTGTCCAGAATGTGAGGGCTGTGCAAGTGCTTATTCCTGCTCTGAATTCACAGCCTGTTCTGTTTTTCTTATGCATGGCATTTCTGCAGAGGTGGTTTAGTTATGATTCTCTGAACAGCTGTAGGTGTCTGAAATACTTGAGCAAGAGTTGAACCTTATCTCTCTAGTGTGTGTAAGGAAGCAAACCAAACTCCACAGAGCAGGGGGTTTTAAATGGTGGGACTTTGGTTCTTGAGAATAAAACCTCTTAGAGGAGATGATCTGGTAAAGGAACACGCAAATATGGAAGAGCTGGGTACAATTACCTTTTGTGTTTAGCAACCCAGAGACACTGAGAGATTTCAGGTAACCACTTTGGATATCCTGCTAGCTGGATTGCTGGATGTACAATCCACAGGGTTTGTGGGTAAGTCCAAGCACCATTTGCAGAAGTAAAGTGGTTTTGAAAGAGTGAGAACACAGATGAGTGTCAGCTTGCTGATGTCAATCTTCCTAGGCTAACTGTATAGTGAGTTTCCTTTGTGGGTGTGCCTGCCCTGTTATAGCATTAGGGTGTTTAAAGATAAGATTATTAAGCAACAGACACTGAAAGGAAGTGTAGGGTCAGTGGAAGTGTGAGCTGACTTTGAAAGTACCTTTTGGTGGCATATGGTACAGATTACTCTACTCTCTTTCTCAACAGAGCAAGAGAGACCTGGGAAGAACCTTTATCATGAAATCTTTACCTAATCCCATCATTCTTTCTCTTTCGTGCAGAGGCTGTGCTATAGAAGATGCACTATTACCGATATTCTAATGCAGAAGTCAGCTGTTGGTACAAATACTTGCTCTTCAGCTACAACATTGTCTTTTGGGTGAGTACTAAATGTAGAGACTGAAATAGTTTAGGCATAACTAAGTTTTATTGACTTCATTACTCTGGTCAAGAGAACAAGCTGAAATAGTTGTGTGAAAGCAGGAAACTGATACATAGTATGCCCCGGGTGTTTTGTAATTGAAGAAGCTTATCCCTTAGGAGAAAGAAAGTATTGCTGAAAGTGTGAGTACTCAGTATCCATATTATCCATGTCAAATTGCTTCCCTGTTAAAAGAATCCTCTTAAAATGTTTCCTTTTAGATCTTTGATCATTGTTGGGTGTAGCTGTAAATACACTATGCAGAAGAGAAGAAAGGCGCTTCCTCAGGGATGTGTCAACAGCTGGCAGCACATGTCATACTCTGTGGGCAGCTGAATTGTCTGATACAGTCTTGAAATACTTAGCTACGGACTAACCTGCCTGTAATGTTTAGAATTGTGAGTGTTAAAAGGTACAACTATACATGAGTGGATTTAGATGTTAATGAAGCACCTGCCTTGGAAAAGAGCCCTTTAAAGGTTGGAACATAGTGTTGCACCAGAAAGACTTAAGATGTCTGTGAGGGGAAGGTGAGGAAGCAATTCAGACCAACTCAATAGTTCCTTTTGGAACTTTCTGGTCAACTGTTAACAAGTTTGCACCTGAAATCTTAGAACTGCAGTCATGAAAAGCATGAGTAGTCCTGGAAGAGTGCAGATAAAGTGACTTGTCCAGTGCTAGCAGTAAAGTTGCTGAAAACCAAAGAATTTTGTGCTACTGTCACCACCTTTTGTTTACTAGTGCAATGCTCCAGCATGATACTGTAGCATTAAACCACAAGGGAGTTATCTTCCTGTGGATACCTGGGCAGAAAAGATTTGCAGAAACTTTTGTTCCATTAAGGGTTAATTGGCTACAATATTGCATAGTGCAAGTTTTCATTAGGCATATTTTCTGTGTCCCAATTGAGAATGCTTTCAACAGGTCAAAAACTGTGCTTACAGGCCACCAGCTCTGCAGTTCCTTTTCTTCCGTGTTGTACACTTCCCATGTACCTGTGGTGGAGTGTGGCACAGTGAGAAGTGATGCTTGTCCAACTGTTCTGGTTTTCAGAGAAATCACTTCATAACTAGGTGGATCTTCTTCAGAAGTTCGTGGTGGGATATGTGAGAAATCAACACTCTTGTTCATGAACATATTAGGATTCTTCTAGACCTCTACTTTTTTCTAGTGAGTGCCTCATGAAGAGGGGTCTATGAGTGACTGTTTCTGACAATCTTTTAAACTGAAATTTTTTGTCTTTGCTGTAAGGGGAAGACGACTGTCAAGAATTCGCCTCTGTTTTTTCCACAGGAATAAATTTTGTATCTTTTTTCTTCTCTGCAATCACTATTTTTTTTCACAACTTTATTCTTTTGAGATGAATGATGAAGATATAAAGATTTTTCTGTTCTTTAAAGAAAAGCTTTTAAAGAGATGCCAAAACATTGAGGAGAATTGACAATACAACCTGAGTGTTTCAGCTGATCTATTGGCTGGAGGAATTAGCTTTCAACAGGTATTTGAAGTCCTGGTAGCTTCCTCAACAAAAGGGCCTGATGCTTCTGTTGATGTTATCAGGCTGACCTAGTAGTGATGTGCAGCTACAGCTCTGTGGATAAGATTTTTGGCACCTTTAGTTGTAGAACAAGCTATGTAAATGATGAAGGTAGGCACCCCTATAGGCAATCCATGAATCATGTAGCTGGCACAAAGATTCAGGAGCCTGTGAAATCCTGCTGCCTGGAATGACTACAAATTCACCCTTTGTGAAACAGAGTGAATTTTCTATGCGCCTTTAAAAAAACTGAAGGACTTACAAAACCAGAAGGGGAAATGTAACCATAACTCACAAGTAGCATTTAATGGGCTTCTTGGGAGGGAATGTTAGTTTTGATTCACTTTCCTTGGGTTTCAGGACAGGTGCTTCTGGGAACTTGTTTGTGAGCATTTGTTAGTGAGCCTGGCTGCTCTAGAGGTGGATGAGGGATGGGTGTAGCTGAATTGTCCGAGGGCCTTTTGCCCAAATAAGCTGTTAGAGCTCTCCTGTTTTTATGCACAGTTGATGCACAAACCAGGTAATAGTAAATAGTTGCAGGAAAATAGTTATATTTGTTCTTCTGACATAGTTATTAAAGTTAAATGTTGATAATGACTTGAAGATGTCATTGTCTGCATAAAGTTTAAAACATGTGGTGATGTAGAAATTCCCAGAATTTTTAGACTTTTCACTGAGTGGTTACTGCAATTTGTCATGCTTCAAATACAGTTCACATAGATTGGGATTAAACAAAATATTGAACTCAAAGAGGGCAAATATGACTAATAATAGCAAGCTCAGTGTAATTACCCTTTAGAAATCTTCATTCTTTGGAAGTCTTTTTTTTTCAGCTGAGTGACTTGGGAATAGGAAGTTCTGGCTTTTAGTTGTGCGCTGCTGGCTTGTAATACCACTTCTTCTAAGGAAGGGAATGGAGGTCCTAGGAAGGCTCTGCCTAGGCATGATCTTCTTGTGCGATTACTTTGTTTCCATCTTGCTCTTTAGGCAGGCTTACAAGACTTAGCTTGTCCAAGTACACTCTTGCTAATGAGTGGTGATAAGGCAGTACTGCAGCCATTAAGATACCCCTGCAGAGAGCAAGATAAGAAGGCTGGACCTTTTTGTGTTTGAAAGCCTTTTTTTTTTGAGTCAAATCACTTCATTTGTCATGGTGCAATTTAAAGACTGCCACAATACCAAGTGAAGAGCTTGGTTTTGGCACCTTTCTGTTCTGAGTCGTTCTGCAGTTGAGTGAGCTCTTCTGTGAGAGCTCTGGTGCTTGCTGCTTTGCCTCCAGTTGAAAGGGTGTTTTTTGGGGTAGATTGAGAATTGCACCTCAGCTGTTTCAGTGGAGTGAAGGATTGCACTGTGCTCTGCCAAAGCCTTTTATGTTGCATATGAGCTCCCTGTCTTTCACATGAATTGAGAGGGGAGGGTAAAATAGCTTTTAGCTACCATCACCTGGGTTTATCTTCTAAAGGTCAGTAGTTTTGTGTGACTCTTAAGTGTTATTGGAGGCAAAACCAGAACTTGTTACTCATCCTGTAGGAGATTTGGCATTTTGCTCTTCATGTGGTGATGAAAGTCATAGATTGTCTTCAGTTTTGGAAAAGAATTCTGAGTTTTGTCTCTTTGAAAAATAAGAGAAGACCCAGGTTAGCATAAGATTTTCTTGGCTTTTGCTACGTATGTTGTTTTCCAGGAACTTCTGTAACAGCAATGCTGTGCCAGGAAGAGGAGAGAATGCACCACCAGGTGGTTTCCTGGCTCTGAGAGGAAGAGTCTCTGAAGAGTAAAGGATAGGAAGGAAGGACTGCAGGCTGTTGATTGCTTTAGCATGGGTGGAGTGCAGTGTAAAATAGGATTATCCAGAGAATGGGAAATGTGTTCTCTGTGAGAATACACAAAAACTGCATGCAATTCCTGTTGCTGCTGATCAGACCTAGGGACAGACTGACCCGCAATCACTTTGTGTGCCAGAGTTGTCTTGCAAGAGCTGCCTACATCTGAGAACCAAATTAGCCCTGTTTTGTCAGTTGGTAGTGTGATTCTAGCAGCACAGTCATAAGAATCAGAGGAATTCAAAATGTGATTGGGAATGGTGATGCTTAAAAGTGGTCATTTGGGCACAGTGTCGCTGAGTTGACCAGTACTGTACATCTGAGCAGTGCCTACATATTGATGCAAAATGTTAAAAAGTGGATTTATTGGTTCTAAAGCAGGAAATAGGTGAATGCTGGTAAAGAGTGTTTCAGTTTCTGGGCACAGTTGAGCTGCTTTGTGTATGTTTCCATCTAACCTTTCATGGAATAAATGGCTTGAAGCACTCTGCAGTGCAGCAGTGAATTGAGAAATCCAGTTTGTTCTTGATTACATGTTCAGATTCTGGTGAAAGGCAAATTTCAAAATGCTGTGCTTTTTGAAATAGTTGGCTAGCCTACTCTCACCCTGGGAACACTTTTAGTTGTCCTTGCTTCTTCTCAGCTGCCTGTTGTCCCATTCACTCAGGCATTTGGTTCAGTGGGCTGAAGGAGGTTAAAACTTGCCCTTTAGTTTAGGCAGGATCAGTTCCCTGGTCTGCCTTGCAGCCATCCCTTGGATGCCTCTGTGCAGGTGTATTAGAGAGGGTATTTTTGGGGGCTGATTCTCTGTAGAACTCTGGGCATGCTCAGTCACACCTGACTGCTGAGCTAGTTTGATCACCATGGTGTGTTTCTACAATAGTTTTCAGTGAGATTCTTTAAAGTATGTTGCACATAGTCTTTGAAGCAAAAGAATTTCATTTCATTTTTCATTTCACTACTATTTTACATTGTTGCAGATGGGTTGTTTTGGTATTTGCCCCTGTCAGTGTAGTGCCTGATGGCTTTGTTTCTTCTGCAAGTACCTCATACTTTACTGGATTTTTGCAAAAGAATTTTTTAATGTATCTGGTTTGGTTGCTTCTAGTGAAATTTTTGAATTGCTTGTTTTAGCTGAATTAAGTTTTAGATTTATTCACATTGCTTTAATGAGACTAAGTATATTTTTCTTCTGATAAACTCTATTTTACTTGTAGCTAGTTTGCACAGATGCTTATGGAAATAAATTTGCAAAAGCAGTATATTTTCTTGAAACTGGATGTTTTATAAAAACATGAGAGCAAAGTTCATATTCAAAGGTGAGAATAATGCATGCTAGTGAAAAATCCACTTAATCAAAAATTTGTTAAAATTTAATTAAGAAGGTAATTATAATGGAAGGCAGTCTGAAGAGGTCACCCTATTTACAAATTCAATAGCACAATATTAAAGTTTTAGTACCCTTAATTTGTATACAGAGAGTGGAATATGTCTTCCCAATTATTTTTTTCCACCTTGTTTTCTGTAGAAAAATTTCCAGAAATCCAGCTGTCTGTGTAATTTACCTTGATTACTACAAATTATACCAGCTGTCTTCATCTGTCTCCCAGCATTCCTGGAGCATTTGGAGTGAAAAGGATGAGGGATGCGTCAATTGCATGCACTGTGCAACTTAATGGCATACAAATTTGATTACTGACTATTTTCCCTGCTTTTTTTGATCTGAAGATCACTGGTTTAAGATCTAGGGTTAATCTGGGTCCATATTCTATTTATATTGATGTGGTTTTTAATAGTATTTTTTAAGTTATGTTTTGATCCAAATGATCACTTTAGATGTTCTTAACTGATTCAAAGTCCAAGGTGAGTACTCATTGTGCTATTGCTTCTGGCAGTGTATTTAGTACTGCTTGGCTCAGTTCTAGCTCCATGTGCTAGTGGTGGTTTTGGTTGCTCAATGCAGATTGTGGCATATAATTCCTGCATAGACAGGAAAATTATGAGAGGTCATTTTAGTTTGATTATTGAAATTGGATGTTAAAAACAAGTTGCCTGAGCATTGAAGAAAGGGAATAAAATATTAGAATAAGGAACTCTTGCTTTTTTTGAGTGGCTGTAATTCAGAAGTATTTATTATTCAAACATATGAATTAGTGGAGGGTTTGTTGTAAGTTACACTTGGTGCTTATGGAAAGTAAGCAAATGGACCATTAATCTAGTTTGATTCAGATGGGCTTAAACAAAAAAAGGGTTCAGAAGACAAACTGTATCTAATCAGAGAAGAGGCTAATACAGAGAGCCTTGGCACTGAGCAGTCACAAGGAGCAAGCATGGCTACTGTCATAGCCATAATATTGGAACTATGAAGTGACTAAATAGGGAATAACCTCAAAATGCATTAAATCCTCTGACGCTTCATTAATGGGCAGGCAGACACTTTATAGCAGGTCATTGGGACAAGGATAACTGAGACTTGCATGCTGCTCTGTGGGGCTGTCTGTTAAGTATATCTTCTTGAGTAATCATAAATAGTCAAATTAAAATACTTTTTAAAAAGAAGTAATTTATAAAATTCATAAATGTTGTGGAATAAATGCCCTTCAAATAATTTTTGTAAGAGATGGACTCATGGGGAGTAAGATCCTATTATTGTCTCAAATTACAGGCAGTATTTGTTTTATTTAAACAATTGTGCTACTAGCTAAGTTTTTTGATAATGTGCTTGCTTATTATATCTAATTAATTTTTTTTAATTTTAGCTAGCTGGAGTGGCCTTCCTTGCAGCTGGTCTGTGGGCATGGAGTGAAAAGGTAAGGATAAGAGATGACTGGTCTTATTTCAGTGTCTCCCTTCTCCTGCTCCAGTAAAACTACTTCCTCAGGAAGCAGCAAAAGTTAAATGTAGCATCTGAGCTCAGGAGCATGTTCAAGTAATCTAAACTGAGTTGAGTTGGAATTTGCTTTTTCTCCCTGATCAGGAGTTAAGCTGTGACCCTTGATGTTCAGGGTTTTTTTATGAACTTGTAAGAGCAGGATGCTGGGCAGGATTTAGCCTTTATGTACAAGTTTTCTTCAAAAGCATGTTTTCTAAAATCTGCATTTCTCTACTCACCTCCTCTTATTTTCAACAAATATTTGTGAGGGGTATGAGCTGTCTTTATATGTTAAAAAGCACCACTAAATCTAAATGTGTGTATTTGAAATACTTCAGAAAGATGCTCCCAGTCTGTTGGCCATCTGTTGTCCACTTTATTCCCCAAGGAGTGCTTAAGTGATTGTTTCCACGTAGAGGAACAAAACTGGGGAACATGATGTAGCTGAATAACTCTTATTTTTAGCAAAGGTTTCTTGTAGCCAAAAAACTTCCTCAGCTGAAGGAAGTTACGTGCATGTGTGCTCAGAGTTCCCCTGTTACAAGAGAACAGAATGATACAGGTATGGAAATGAATGGTTCCCCCAGTGAATGGCTGTAAAAGTATGGGTTTAATCAATACAAGCACCAGGAGACCATGACCATTACTAGATTGACTGATCTGCATCTCAGGCAGGTTGTGCCACGAACTAGTAAGACTTCAATTGCCATCATATGTTCACTTTTCCTTAATTGAAGTGGTTCCATACAGTAGCTATCCACATGCAGAGAGGTTCTGACAGTCCTCTGCTTTTTGGAGGTGAGTTTTATTGTGCTTTTAATTCTGAGGTGTTTATTCTCCTCTCTGCTCCCCATGTGCTTGCACATATTCTCATAGCTACATTAGCGCTGTCATGGCTATTTGAAAACCTGTCTTGACACACAAATGCATTTGCCTCCTTTTCTGTTGTTACAAAAGAATTTTGTTTCCAACCCCTTAAGGAGGATGTTAAACTTGCCTTGAATTTGTATTCTCTAATGTTCATTCTTCTTTTGTACACAAGCACATAGGACTTGTATGGCTGGAGACTAATATTTCCATTTGCCAAATTGGCTTTATGGTGCACTGAAGGGACTAAAAGGCAAAGGCAGGCTCTGTCTTTATTTTTGGAACTTTGCCTGAGCTCTTTCTGCTCTCTCTGCTATCTTGCAAATAAATCCTTCAAAACCTTTCCTGTGCTTTTGAACTTCTGAATGGTTCATTAAATCAGTTTGTTATTTTTATTTCAGTTGTTCTGTGCTGTTTTCAGTCTTTCAGAGTAGTGCCATTCTTCAGCCAGTTGTGCCTGCATTTTACAGATAAACATCTCCAGTGAACAATAGATGGGAAGTAAGAGAAAAACTTTGCAGAAACTGAGCTGCAGTGGTAAACCAAAAGATAAACTACAGGTGGTGGAAGAGTTCTGAACATCCTGTCTCTTACCACAACACGAAGTCCATTAGGTCCATTTAATTTCTCTGATTTTATCTCTTCTTTGTGCATTAGGAGTACAGATTAATTCCTCAGCAGTCTTTTTCTCTGGCTATTAATCCTGTGCTTCTTTTGGCTGATAATACATTGAAATGAGACTGCTGGTTTGTGAGAAGCATTGAAAATACTACATGGGAAAATGTTACTATTGTGACTCCTGTTATTTGATTAAGATCCAATCTCTCTAACTGGTGTATCTAATTGGCCTATCCTTATGATTTTGTAACTGGCTTTGGTTATTCTGAACAGTCACATAAAAGCTAACTTGCATAAAATTTTAAGAGTCAATATCTGTCAAATAACAGATACTGCAAAAGTCAAAGAGTGAATTAATGTAAAGTGGTGATAGAAACAAGGTGAATAACACTGATCCCTTTTATCAGGAAACCAGTTTTTGTTAGAATGGTTTCAAGGAAATGGTTTATTCAAAGGAAGATCTGGGAAACTAGAGGTTGGTCAGCCTCATGTCATTCCAGCAAGTTCATGGCTAATAACAAATGGAGAGGGGGCATTCAGTTTTCAAATCAAGACTGTTGATTAGAGGGACTTCAAGGGCATGGACAAATAAGTCACTGTTCTGTGTGACTGCAAGAAAGACTTGAAGTGTGAATTTTGTTACAGAATGTCTGCACTGAGTGCAGGTATCAGGCTGCACTCCTGTGCACCTGAGGAAATCTGTGTTGTAAAGGGCAGCCTGTTTATACCAGGTGCAGATGGCACAGGCAGGAGTGTCTTCAGCAAAATGGGGATGGTGGGATTAGAGTTTTCTGAATTAATTCTGTTGTTTCCTTCCTTCAGGATTTTTGACTTAACATCATTTCTTAGGCAAAATCCCCATAACCCTCTTTTTATAAGAGAATGTTGTAAACATTAAGTGTGAATGTGAAGAAAGTGTTGTGGACCGGTGACGTCCTAGGTTGAATAATTAAGCCCCGTTCCTGCCTCCTTCTATTTGTAACATGCTTTGATCAGAGGAAATTTGTCTTCCAAAAAGTGTTGCTTGAGCAAGTGAGATTGTCTGTCTGAAAACAAAAAGCTTGAGTTTGGGTGTTGGAAGGAGATGGCTGGCAATGGTTATGAATGTTTCAGCACCCTGGTCATGCAGGGTTTGGTTTCACAGCATGGTGATTCTACAAGGATGGTCTGATCCTGACAGGTGTTTCTTGATTGTGGGGTCTGAGCCAAGGTTTGATTAGGTGGGACTGTCATAATTAACTAGGTAAACCAAGTTTGTTAGCTGTGAGGTGTAACAGTTTTTCAAAATGAAAGTGTGTGACTGGGAAAACATTATCAACAAACTGGGACCATTTTGTAATAGCCTGTTTCAGGTGTTAGTCACCAGCTGTTGCAAGGCAATTCTGAGTGCTACAGTTTAATTATTTTTTTTTTCCTTTTCATCCCATCAGCCAGTTTTGATGTAAACAGCTCTGTCTTGCTGTTGCCAAATTAACAGCTCTGACAGAATCTCTTATGGAACATGCTATGAAAGAAGATGGAGTCTTGTGAAACACTGCAGTACTGTTAATCAATGTCTTCAGCTGATGGAGTTCCTCCAAGGGCTCATTTTCTTCTAATGCTGTAGATTTTATTTTGTTAAGGAAGCAGTTGGATAAGAAGTGATAGGGATTTTTCCAAGGTGTTATCTTGGGATGTATATCCTTTGCACTTCATTCTAGAACATGGAACCTGGTAGAAAGATGGTAATTTGCATTTTATTGAAAGAATTGGGCAGTTTATTGCAAGTCTCTCTGATACTTTTCTCTTAGGCCAAACATGGTTACATTGAGAATATACTTTATAAAAAAAATAGTGGACGTGTGATGGTGGGATATTGTGCTATGTTGATTTTTGTTATTTCTTTGTTTCAAAAGTGAAAATATTTCCTTATTAAAATGTTGTGTGTTGTTGATGGTTGTACGATGAACACTCAGACTACTGCAAGGCTGCCTGGGTGTCACTGCAAATCATTCTCATGAGAAGTTTGTTGTTTGTCCCTTCTGTATTCTGCATGTTCCATCTTGTTCTTGCACATGCCATGAGGATCCTGTTATGTGTATTTGATGGAATTTGTGGTGTAGGTGTTGTAATAACTTTTTAAAACCTAATCTAGGAAGAAAAGGGAAGGTTTTCGCTGTGTTAGCATGGTGTTCACATAGATTTAGCAATCTAAGCACACAGGCTTCATAGCAAAGATTATTGTCAAGATACATGGTTTCTGGATAGTTAACAAAAAAGAAAATATTACTGCTATGTTAGGCAAATTGCAAATATAGAGAATAGATGACTGCTTTTGGTGTAATATTTATCAGGGGTGAAAGGGGAGTGTTTAGACTATACTTTTATATTTCTGAAAGAGTTTGGACGAGCACTACTATGTCTCTTTGGCACTAGACAGGTTGTAACTAAAAAGAGAGGAAAAATATGCTTCCCTTGAAAACAAAAAAAATATTATTTCCCTCTTTCAAATGCCATCCATAAGGTGCTTTGTCCTTAAAATGTCTTTCCCTTTCTCCCACTTAAACATTAGGACTGGAAAAGTTTTCCTATTATATTTTTTAGATCATGGTATTGGAGTGCCCATCTTGATGCATTTCGAGTTGATATAAAACATTAATTCTTTTACCTTGAAGCTAAATGAACATTCAGTGATAGAATTGAGCTTTTGGCACCATCTTGTGGAATTCTGTTTGGCAAATAGATGTTGGAGGATGTAGCCTGAGAAACTTACTAAAAGAATTGCTAGCTGTAACTTTAATACTTCCTCTGCTGGGGTGAAGAGAGCTGGCATTGTCAACGACCACTTTACAACAAGTCAATTTTTGTTGGTTTCACTGTTGGCAAGTTCAAGGGTTTGCAACCAATTCATTTGGAATCATGTGGAAATCATCCAGGAGGAATGCTGAGTGAATGAGATGCTTACAGGGGTCACATTCTGTTCTGGTTTTTTCTTGCAGGGTGTATTGTCTGATCTGACAAAGGTGACTGGTCTTCATGGTCTGGACCCAGTGGTGCTTGTCTTAGTGGTGGGAATAGTGATGTTTACTTTGGGATTTGCTGGTTGTGTGGGAGCACTGAGAGAAAACATCTGCCTCCTGAAGTTTGTAAGTAACATCATTACATGTGTGAAAGCTGCTAATGATGAAGAACTGGGAGAAAACCCAGATAATTCATGATAGAATTTGGTTTGTGGCAAAATATATGGTAAACTTGCTGCCTTCTGACAAACCTGAGTAATGGTATTGAAAGGTTCCAGCTTATCTATTCTCCTCTTTGTGGAACATGTTCTTCCCTGCCTTTTTTAATTTCTTCTGCTCTGCAGTGATGTTATAGTAGGTATATCAGAATCTGTCATCGTGTTGTTATGGAACATGCTTAGTCCGTTGGGAATGACTGAGAGAATATAGTGTAGTGGAACAAAATCCCTTAAAAACTTTAAAGTTTCTTGTATATGTTGGCAAAACTTTGGGACTTCAATGACTGATGTAGAATTTCTTAAATGGTTCTTTTTATACTGAGGCTTCTTCTTTGCTGTAGATTTGAAAACAGGTAAGCTGGACAAAAAATTCTAAAAAAAATTGTGAAATTAGAAACAAAGAGGTAATGAAGACTTCTTTAGCCCTGTGTTTTACTGATTCTCATTTATTCGCACTGCTGTGAATAATGACTTTGTCTGATGGTCTTTTTACTGTCAAGTTCAGGTGACAAAAACAAAAGGATAACTGCCTTTTGGGGTTTCTTTACCTTGTATTCTTACTGTGCTCAGTGTCTGTACTGGATCAAAATTTGAACCCAATTCTGTGTCTGTTTCTGGTGGTATAGGAATGCATTCAAAATGAATTCATATTTTCTAACTTAGTACTTGTGTTTTTTACAGTTCTGTGGAGCAATTGTGTTTATATTCCTGTTGGAGATGGCAGTAGCAGTTATGGCTTTCCTGTTCCAGGACTGGGTGAGGGACAGGGTAAAAGAATTCTTTGAGAATAACATTAAATCCTACCGCGACGACATTGACCTCCAGAACATCATTGATTCACTACAGAGAATTGTAAGTTCATATTCTGTCACTTCTTTGATGCCTTCTAGGACAATATAGATTTTTAAAGTCTTCATTTTTTAATAGAATTATAATAATTCGTAGCTAATAGTCCTGTGTTACAGATGTGCTGGTGTTCTTCCTTCTGTATTGAAAGCAGCAGGGAGGGAAGATAGCCTGAGCTCCAGGCTTGTTCTGATGTCTGTTGTGGAAGGTCTCGGGCATGCATCTGCCTTTCACCTTTCTCATTTGCTCCCCTTTCCCTCGCTCCTAAGACAAAGCTTTCTCTTAAAAAAATTTTGCAATGGAACTGATTGTATGACAATTACATCTAAGGTGATAATTTTTATGATTTTTCTTGACATGCTGACACCTGTTTCCAGGAGTAGTATTCCAGATGTATTGCTTTAATTTCATATCTATTGATTTTTTTTACTCAGCTGTTGTCATTGATTCTGCAAAGACTTAGGGATAGTGAAGATTTGTAAGCAAATGCTTTCTGTTTGGAGATATTTTAGAGATAATTTATCCACTGAACAAACTTCTGGAATGTATTTATCTGCTGCAGAACCATTGCTGTGGTGCCCAAGGTCCAGAAGACTGGGACTTCAACATCTACTTTGACTGCAAGAGTGAAAGCAAAAGTCGTGAGAAGTGCGGAGTTCCTTTTTCCTGTTGTATACCTGATCCTGCTGTAAGTTGTTTCCTGGCTTTGTTTTTGCCCTGAGATTGTCAAGTTATGGCAGGAAGTACTTCCTGAATAAGGTGTTGAAGGGCTTTGAGGTGTCCTAAACGACCAAAAATCACTCTTGTGCAGACAGACTTTTTTTTTTTGTGCCTCTGTTGCATTCTTTTTAAAGTTCAAATGTGGCAACCTGTTAACTGAAAATGTGTTGTCACCAGGAATTAAAGTTATTTTGGTATGGTTTGGATCTGAAGCACTGGTGTCTGGCTTTTTATTTTTTATTCCCAGTGTGTTGTTTCCTTGAATCCCTGTCCTTTTTCTGGCTTGTAAAGAGCTGAGAGCTCTAAGAGTGTGTTTACCCCAGCTGGAATTAATGTTTCACCACCCCTCTGCCAGACAGGCAGGAGTAACTCCATTTGCTTCTTGTTTGTCTGTAATCAGTGAAGTACTCATGTATGAAGTTTCAAGCTTCTGAGTCAGTCCTTGATTTTGGCAAAGTTTAGGTGCTTATTGGTTAACTTGTTTTACTAAACTTTGTGAAACTTTTGAGCCTTGCAGCAGATGCTAAAATGTGGAGGTAGGGGCTAACTTACAGTACTTTATGGTGTTACTGGGAATACTTACAGCTTAAAATCCATCCAGGAATCCTTGTGCTGAGAGAGCCATTGGTAAGTTGTATTTAATACCTGGTAGGTTTCTGATTGTACTGGAAATCAGCCAAGGAAAGCCTTTATCAGGGGCATATTCCATGTTCAGATTCCCCAGTAATTATTTTCTAGCTTAGTTTGGAGCAGTACTGTTCAACTGCACATTTTTCTGTTGCTGGTGCTATATTTAAGGGGGCAAAAGGATGCTTAAGTCTGTTTAATGTGAGTAATATTTCAATAAAACTTACTATAAGCTTTGTAAATGCTTATGTCTCACCTATGTGCTGGCAGTGCAGTTTTCATGTTAAAAAGTTGCTAGTTGAATGCCAAGTGGTAGAAGCAGCTGAGATTTCTGGTGCAGGATATCATCTATAGTACACACCTTTGCTTTGTCATTAATTTTCATGTGTTCTGCTAGGGCTTTGCTTGCTTTTGCTAAAAATGCTTTTAAAAATGATTGGCTCTGACAATTGATTTGTTTATGGATATAAAAGGTAGAAAAACTTGCTGTGAACAGAAGTGAATACAAGTAAATTGATTTGTTTATTTAAAATCTCTTTTGCTTTGCAGCAAAAAGTTGTGAATACACAGTGTGGCTATGATATCAGAAAGAAGGTAAGGTGCTGTCTGTCATGTTCTGTGCTGCATAGACAAGACTAAAACTGGTGGGATTCCTGACAGATGTGTCAGCTCAAAATTCTAGGAGCTAATAACTGTGTTACATCATACTGCAGGTAGAGCAACGTAGACCCTGTTCTTTGTTTAAAGTAACCTACTGTGTGAGGGGAGAGGAAACAAGTGGGGAACAGCTGAGGGGAAAGGTGGGTTTCAAAAAGGGATAGGACTTGGATTTCAAGTCTGCATTTCAATTACCAGTTGTAATAGTCTAAATCTGCTGATCTGTTGTTTGCTAATTTGACCATCTATTATTTGCTAGTCTATTATCTGCTAATTCCACAGTGTTTCTAATAAACAGGATTTTCAGGAAGATGCAAATATCAATGTCTGACTTTCCCTGATTCAGATGTGTATTTTTGAAGTATGTGTATTTATGTACTGCAAAAGTGACAGAACATGAGCCTAGCTAGATCATGTGATTGCTCTTACAGTAAACTTGAGCAGACAAGTAATATTCTCATTCTTCCTTTCTACCTTCAGAGCAAAAGTCAATGGGATGATCAGATTTTTGTCAAAGGATGTATCCATGCGCTTGAAGCTTGGTTACCCCGAAATATCTACATTGTTGCAGGTGTCTTCATAGCTATCTCACTGCTCCAGGTTAGTTGTTATTGTTATGAATCTTTGAAAAAAAGTCATGTTTGCAGATAAAGACCTGCTGAAGGTAAAAGTAATTATGGACAGAGGTAAAATATATTTTGAATGTGGATTTTTTTTTGTATGATAAGAGGATGGCAGAAACACCAATTATAGTCAAGGAGAGTTAGTGTGCAAACATCTGTTGCACAAAGCACTGAAGGTTATTAAAAAAATACAGTGCAGTAATAGTGTGTGTAATAATTGGGATATATATATTGTAATATTAATATGTTCATGTGTAATATATGATTATTATATAAAATATTCCCTGTGTTTCAATGTCATTAAGGAGGTGGTATCTGCTGTCTGCTCCAGTAGATCTGAGCTCCAGCCTTCTATCACAAACCTGAACTAAGACACAGCCTTTTCCTTCATGCTGAGGTTACCTCAACCAGCTGTAGGTAACCTGCAGTGGCTGACCCGAAGTGGTTGCAGCATGCTGCTCAAAAAGGTTGGGAATGTAAGAGCACAGAAACAGGTGGCCAGGTAGCAAATGTGATGTTAGCAGAACCAGATGGAAGATGGTGACTTCTGTTTCCTCATCAGTGCTTGGTACATCAGAGAGGGAGCTGAAACTCTCAGTAAAGCATGTTATGTTGCTGCTTTCAAGGTGGATGCTCCTTTCATTGTGGCAGTTGTTTGCACTGTGTTAATTTCCATGCTATGAAATTCCTTCACTTAAATGGGAAACAATAAACTTGAAATTCTCCTACAGAGAGGATTTTCCAGGTAATTGACAATACTTGAGTATAGAGTGCTCGCAAAAGACCTTTCTTCAGCCCTGGTAATACTGCCCTCTGTAGCTTGGGGTTTGATATGTTTTTATCACTATCTGGTGATAATGCTTCCACGGGATTGAGAAATGCTATGCTAAGAACAGCATCTCTTGCTAGGAAAATGGTCAAGACAGAAAGTTTAATCTTTTGGCAATGTGTTGATTGACAATAACTTGACAGTGCTGTTCTCTGTTCATGTCCCAAGACTCTGTGAAACCACTTTCAGTTATTTGTATTTTCCAACTGGGTCTTTCTTGTGCATTAAGCCATTTTATTGTGGGACTGAGAATTAGACATAACCTGACTACATTTAAATGAAATCTTTTAGCTTTCCAAAACTTCACCCCAGTTTTATATTGTTGCTAAGAATGTTTCAGGAAATTTGCCGAGTTACAAGTTAATCCTTGGTAAAGGAAGATTTCCCTGAGAACTGACATGAACGTTAAAATTTCAAATTTAAAATGTCTCTGAATAATCCGTGACTACTCTGTTGTCTGTGACAAGAATTTCATTTTAGTACAGGTAATAGTACATTCTGTCTGTATTTAAAAAAATTGATCTGAACACTGACTGGGTTGTTATTCAAAGTTGTGGAGTGAATGCAAATATCTGCTTTGTAGCTTTAGCAGTAGGTAAGCATGGGTGTTTATGACACTCATACTTGGTTAAGTGGATTTGTTCTAGCTCTAAGGCATCTGAAAGCTTATTATTTTGAAGGCTGGTGAAGTTTTACGTGAAAGCATCTTTCTCATGAGTTTTATTACCTGCAGAATTCTGCTGTCTTTATTACCTTTTAGTAATAGCTATGCTTTGATGGATGATCTTGGCTATGAAATGATATCTGAACCTGCCAACAAATGTCTTGCAGACTGGTGCATTACAAGTGTTTTATCTCACAAAATGGTATCTTTTTTATCTTTTTAGATTTTTGGGATTTTCCTAGCCAGGACATTGATTTCTGATATTGAAGCTGTAAAGGCAAGTAATGCCTTCTGAATATGAAAGCAGACCCATGTTGCAAGACAGAGTATGTTAAGATTATTGATAGGACACCAAGGCGGAAGAAATGCACGGACTGTGAAATACTCCTGTTGTTAAAAGCCTTATGTGGATTTTTTTTTTTCCCTGCTCATGGTTTTTCTTAGGAGCTGTTACAAAAAACAATCACATGCTACCTTTTTTTTCTGGCAAGACAACTCAGTGAACCAGCGTTGATCTCTGAGGAAGAAATAGAATTTCCCAAGACATTGGCAGAACAGATTTTAAAGACTGTAGCAGGGAGCCATGAAACTGCTGTAAACCCTTTGCTTGAAGGATTGCTAAGAAGATTGTTCTGTCTCCACTCCTGTCTTCTGTCTTGAAATGTAATCTTTTTAAATGTCTCACGCTGATTTCTTCAGAACCTTACAATCATACTAATCTCTCCAGTAGACTTATCCAGTCGTTTTTGGCAACGTATCCAGCAACCATAATTGGAAATTGGGAAAAAAATCACAGAATGTCTAGATCTTCAGTTGATTTTGGGTTGTGCAAACCCCATGGTGTTTAGAAAAATGCAAGCCAGCTCCCAGGATGGGAAAAATCTGACTACCTATAGCATTAAGTCTTAAAAATCTCCATTTCATGCAAGAGGGTGTAAAGCCCTGATGCTGTTTCCTGTCTAAGAAAAATGTAAATATTCTTTATTTATAGAAGAAAAACCTCTTTCAAAATGCTTTTCCTTTCAATGATCAGTAATAGCTTTAAAAAGTGCTGTCTGCATACACTTCAGAATGCAGCTTGTTTCAGTAGGTAGCAAGCGTGCTGTGCTAGCTGTTGATGGCTTTTGTTATTCCTCTAGTTTCTGTCACAACTGCTATGTTGATCTTCACAAGGCTTAACTGCCACTACCAGGACTGATGAAAGACTTAGAAAATTCAGTGTTAATCCTTACTGGAATATGTTTTTAAATAGGGAAGTACAGATTTAGCAAAATATTAAAGTTGTTGAATTTTAAAGTCTTGTATAAGGCTATTGAGCCATCAGTTCTGCCTGGTTCATGGTTCAAATGTGAATCAAAATGCAGTGAAGCAGAATGATTTCTTCAGTCATTTTCTACTTGAAGCTGAACTAGTCCTTCTTCTGTCAGGGTTTTCATTTTAATCAAGAGAGAAGTAAATTCTTCTTCCAGTCCTCCCTTTGTGGGGGTTAGTAGATGAATCTGTAGGTCAGTAGGAGTTCCAGTCTCCTCTGTAAGACTTTGGTGTTGTATCCTTAGCTATAAGGTGGAAGTCTGTGGCTGAGGTGTTTTTGGAAGTAGCTGTAGCTGTCAGTCTTACTGTGGGCCATATCACTAACATCATTTACTGCTTCCAGTGGCACCAGGGTTTTCAGGGAGAGCAGGCTCACTTACAGTGCCTAACACAGTGTACATTTTAGAAAAGTATCTATTTTTATAATGATATTTTACTATATGTAGTGTGCCTGAAGTATTTAATACTTGTCTTTTTAAAGTTTATGGCTTTCTTTGGAAGCCAAGCTTTTAAATATATTATGTCCTTTTTTTTCTATTATGCATGTAGTAACAAACATTTCACTGGCAAAAGTTGATCAACAGTAAGAATCTTTGTGTCTGGTGGATTGTCCAGACATCCTTCTAGCTTGTAATCTGTGAAGCACTTCAGACAGTGCTCATGTGTACTTCAACTTTCATAGTTCTTTTTATGGCCAGTGATTGAGACACAACAGGAAAAGGAAGCTTGTCTAAGGATGGCTGATTTCCTTACAGTAGCAGAGAAGAGTCTGCTGTTTACTCATCTGAAGACCTGAAAGTAAAATGGCTGGAAGTACAATGGGACTTTTTAAATTTGGTATACAACAAGAAAGCAATAGCAGTAGATCACTGAGGGGAGAGCAAGAGGCATTTCTTCTGTAAAGCTGTGAATTTGAGGTCTGTATTACCTATTTGTTGAATCTGATCCTCAAGAAGCAGCCAGAAATGTGTGATTGTACTACAACTTAAAATTTGGTAAGCAGGAGAGCAGTGGCCAGCAAACTTTGCTTTAAATTCTGGTGCTTGAAACTTTGTAACACCTCATCAGCCAGTTTACTTGGTTACGGTTATGTGTAATAATCTGATGTATGAAAAATTGGAGAGGGAAGATTCCTATTTGGAAGATTTTAGTCGTAAAACATTGCATTGAAAACACCAGCTAGGGAGTACATTTCCCTTTGCCAGTTTTTGACACAGCCAGCTCCTAATGCTAGGAAGGAATTCCAGTGATTTGGTGAAAATCATTCTGGTGTCAAAGGTGGCTGTGGAGCTCATGCACTGAAATTAGCTGCTGACAAGAGCCAGCATTACAGATTAGGAATCCAGGTCTGCAAATCTTGCCAAGTTACCTGAAGACTAATTAAGACTTATTTTTTTTTTTTTTTTTAAGTACTGTTTGTATGCAAACCAGAATTTAACTGAAGTATTGTCTTTCCACAGTTTGTTCTTAATGGCTTTGGCCATGTTAACACCAGCCTTTGTATCAGTGTTTCAGTTATTTGGAACTGAATTTGAGAGAAGCTCAACTTATTTTAGGACCTTTGAATTCATGGAGTGATTTGTCTTTTTTGCCACTGTGGATAAACTTCTCTGTGCTTATTCAGTATAATTTTTAATATCTTGGGGCTCTAGGTTGTTTTACCCCTCTATGTTCTGAAGTACGCCCATGCGTGGCTGGTGTAATTTCTGACTTGTAATGGGAACACTTTCTACTTAGTTTTATTTAGCACCTTCTCTGTGGACCTGCAGTGACTTCATGGCTAAAGATTTAGGTTATGGTCTAAAAAAAGTCTTGTCAGCAAAAGCAGCTGGGTGTGAGCCTGCCTCTGAAGCCTCAAAGGAAAATAAATTCAGTGATCTCACCGAGAGGTCTGATACATTGTTGATGTTGAGATTTCGGCGGTTGCATTTGGAACAAGTTCACCAACACTACAGTGGAACCAGGGTTTTTCATGAAGATGTCAAAAGAGGTCCGACTTGAAGAACTGGACTGAGAGAAGCAAACTTCAATGTGATCACTTTTATTTCTCAGAAATGAGCACAACTGATTTCCGTTAGGCAATGTATGTATGTGTCAGTGTGTTTGGCAGTGCAGCTGCCTCTGGTGTTATTGATATAACTGCATTTGGACACAGTTTCCCTGTACATGAAGAGGAGGAATATAAGCACTGAAAAAAGTGCAGTGACCAAAGGACCTTGGGTTGCCTTGTGAAAACCTGAATGTTTCTTCCCAAGAGATCTTTAGCTTTGGTGAGCTCATGCAGTGCCATGTGGACAGACTTGTGCTCCCAGTCCATGGAGCTCGATGTGATCATTGATTAAGGTGTAGAATTGCCTTGGGTTTTGTATCCCCATTCCATCCTTCCCTCTTTCTTCCCCTTACTGCCTGTGCATTGTCATACAGCTTGAACATTGTTCAGCCACTGGGAGGGGAGCTCCTGTCTCCTCTTCTGAGATGGCTTTTCTGAGTGACTTTCAATATATTTTTTTTCTCAAGCCTTAAATTTGATTAAATAAAATTCAATATTTTCTACTCCTGGAGTTTGATTCCTGAGATTTGTTGCTTGCAGTCACTAATATTTCTATCAAAAGTTTAGACTGGCTACTGAGACTGCAGTTTGTGGATAACCCAGGAAGGATGAAGGTCCAGGGGTGCTTGTTTTGTGTTTTGCTGAAACTAATTCTTTGTATTTTTTTCTTTTCAGTTCGAGTTGTTGAATAATAGATGAGACTGATGCTTTTCTCTGCATTTTTAAGGGAAAGCCATGAACAGGTGAACAGCTGCAGAATGGTGTAGAGTAACTATTAAATCTCTGGGCATCAACAAAAGTTAGAAGTGCTGTTTTTCTTTTCTCCTATTATGTGGTCAAGACTTGCTTGTGTGTTACTCAGCAATGTCACCTCTCTTGGGTGGTTTTATGAAATTCCCTTTCTCAAGGCTACTCCTGAGAGCGATATTTGGTGATGAGTGCCATGGGCTAAGTAGTGTTACTGGGTTTTGCAAGTGGGAGAGCTTTTGCAGAACAAAGTTGTCATATTTGTTTGCAGACATAAGCCAGTTGTTCTCAAATTGAGAACATAGGAAGCCTTGTTGACTTCTAAATACAGTCTGCTTTATAATAAGGTTTCTGAAGATCAGTCCTTGTTTATTTTTTTCCCAGTAGCTTTTCTGCTGGCTAAAAAAAAAAGTAATTGCTCCCAAGCTTTTCAGTCTCTACCACTTCATTGTTTTGAATTTGATCTAGATCTGGACAGCATGACTCTGCAATGTACCTTCACCTGCTTCAAAAATTTCCCATAAGAACAAGTTGTGGAATAAATCTCTTACCTTCTCATCTGTGACCTTTTTAAATACAAAAGGATTCCACAGAAGTGGTCAGAGACATTTGTTTTCTACATTTTTTTTTTTCCATTATCTGAAGTTAAATCCAGGTTCTCTTATGGGTGATAATGGAATGCTGGCTGCCTCTGCATCCTCACCCCTGCCCACCTGTAATTTCTGACTGGCTTTATTTCTGTGTCTTGTCCAGGCACTGTGTGTTCAAAGTTCTTGTGAACTTTTGCTTCTGCAGAGTCTCATTCCAGTAGGTGCAGCTCTGAAATCAGGGCAAGGCTGTAGCCTCAAGTATTTAGGAATATAACGTGTGACAGGAGCGGGTACAGTTTCAGAGATGGGCTTTAAAATTGGAGATTGAAGGGGGAGCTAACTTAAAGATAGTTTTGGTTTTGATATGTTCACCTAACAGTTGGGCTCACAGTGTCATTCACAATGTGCAGATGTTGAATTGGTGTCAGTTGTCCCTTTGCATTGTTTAAGCTACAGCTTCAATCTAACTTGTGTTTCAGGTTGCATGATAAAAGCTTAAGGCTTTTATATAATTATTTTGTAGTCCCATTGATACAAGAAAAATTGCAAGTGTGTATCCTAATATCACAAAACCAAGCCGCTGAAAAATGTATAACAAGTGTTAATTGCCTGATGTTTCTCCTGTGATGTTTCCTAACCCCTTTTGCTTAATAGGGCTTTTTCCTGCTGCTGTGTGTTAGTGGCTCAGTGAGGAGCAGCAGTGGTGCAAGTATCAGGCCAAAGAGATGTGCTAATGAGGAGGTTTTTATACACAGCTTTCAAAGCAGGAGCTTCACCTGGGCTTCAGCAGTGTTGTTTGTGCAGCAGCATGACAAATGCAAGGGTTGCAAAGCTGGTGGTGTGTGCCTCAGCAGCTGTGTTGGCTTGCCATGTGGGAGAAGGGAGGTTAGTAGGGTGTCTCTCCTCTCAAAACCTGTAATGTTGTGATGGCTTCCTTGACCACATCTGCGTTGCTGTGACTGCAGAGTTGCTCGAGGGTGTCTTTGATCTTGTCCTCTTCTATTTCTTGTCTCAGATCACCTGAGTGGGAGATTAAATGATGACTTTAGTTACCTGCCATGGCATAGTGGCTCCCAACAATTGTAATATAAAAGTTTGGAGTACTTGCTGTTCATAATAAACTGCTCAATTAAAACATTTGTTTTAATAGATACTCTTTCAGCCATTGAAAGTATTGGCCAAATTAAGATTTTTTCCTCTTACTTGACTTCATTGACGGAAAATAAAAGGAAATTTTGAAATTGTAATACAGAACGATTTCTGGCACTTTTTTGCCTGCTTTTTGCTACCATTCCATATTAGTAAGACTCAACTCTTAGCCTTACAGTTAGTCTATAAAGTGCTAAGTACATACATCTCTGGAAAAAAGTCTTAGATCATATCTGTTCTGCCAATACTTCATAGCAGCACTGAGAGCTGCAAGTTCTTTGTCCCTATTCCAATATCTGTGTGGCTACAGGGATAAAATAGAGAATACTACAAAATCCAGCTTGTCTGTCAATACAGGATTTAAAAGGCAGCTCACCTTGTGATCCGTCCTTGCCCAAGTACAATTGTTATTTTCAGTTTATGTAATTTTTTGTGTTAAGATGTGAGAAACTGCCACAAGATTTTTGGACTCCTGGTTTCAAGGTGATTGTTTTCATTTAGTGCTGCACATCTGGGATAGTCCCATCCTGCTGGAAGCATTTTACGTCTTCCCTGACCCTGGAGTGAAACTGACATGGTGCCCTTCAGATGCTTTACTCAAAGTCTCTGTCCGAAGGCAGCATAGCTAGAATGGCTGCTTTATCTCAGCTTCTGGTTTGCTCAGTGCACAGGCAGAACAAATGTATGCCTGCCTGTGAGCATGGTACAGACTTTCTTTGGACACAAAAATGCTCTGGGACTACCAGGCATTTGTGCATGGTGAAGTTGGATAAAGATGCTTTTACTCCAAGACTAATTTTGCTATTTTGAGTCTAATTTATGCCACTGACTCACTGGAACGAAGCCTTCCTCTCTTTTTTATTTTATTTTATTCAACTAATGGTTTAATCAGCTTTTCATAGAGAAGGAAACTACTTGACTCTGATTTTTGGTGATCAATACAGAATGAACCTCTAATATTCTTTACTCATTCACTGGAGCATTGCAGGCAGCATATTTTAGTAACAAAAACCACTTGTCTTCTTCACAAGTATTCATCCTTCTGTCACAGACAACTTAAAATGAGGTTACCTGAATTAAGAAGTCTGCACAAAAGGCCCATTGAATTGTATTTCACCTCAGGACTTGTGTTATCATCTCGTAGAAGTTTGTGTAAGCTTTGAACTAGCTGTGATTCTTTAAAAGATTCTTCAAGAGTTTCTGAAAAATAAGCAAAGAAATGGTAACCCTGAGCTGTTATCTGGAAATAAACTATAAAGTGACTATGTTTCCTTTTTTAAAGAAAGTTCTGGACTGGCTTCATTTCAAACTGGCTGTACAGGGAAGCCTTGAGCATCTCTCTTCTGCACTGAAGAATTTCAGTGCTCTTTTCTGTATAGAATTTCTTTACCGGCTTTATTCTTGAGAACAGGACCAGTCTGCTATTGACTAAATATAATTAATCTTGTGATAAATTAAAACCTGCAATGTTCAGTGCTAGAAATGTTGATTCCCATTAGTTGCCTAAATGAGTTGGAGAGTTTTAATGGTAGACAAGCAGTAAAATGGGCTCTTCAGTCTTACACGTTAGTAAAGAAAATTACAAATTTCAAGTCTTATTTTTCTTTTCAGTTTACCTTTTGAGGTATGTAGGTTTCTGTGGTGTCTTTTTATTAATAAAATCAGACCTATTTTCAAGTTATACAGGAAAAGTCTGAAAACATTTGTACCAAACTCTGAAAATTAGCTAAGAAAAAGTAGTTTGAATCTTTACCATTTTTTACTTGTTTTATTTTCACTTGTTTTATTTGCAGCTTCTACAATGCCTTTTTATTTATGCTTCTGCTTTATTCTTTCCTCATTGAAGATTATTTCTGCTACTTGCAGTCTTCATTGTCCACTTGACTATATTATTTGTCCTTCATTTAGCCTTTATCATCTTTTTTTGTCTCCATCACCTTCACTTTCCCCTTTTTTTTGTAGGTTTCCAGCATCATATTATGCTACTCAAATAGTGCCTGTTCATACAGCATGATAATTTGACTCTATCCTAAATAAAAAACCCCTTCAGACCATTCCCAAAGCCTATTGATTTTGTGATCTGAATGGTGACAACCTTTATTTCATGCTGAAGAGCTAAATCTAGACAAGAAACGTGCTTTTTCATGCATGTTACCTAGAATTAACAGCATGACAGTGTTTCTTAATAATTGAGGATCTTGCACAGATAAATGCTTTTAGGAGGAAAATACCTAAATCAATGGCAGATGCTATTGCCAAGGCATTCAGAGCCTCATTCTGCATGGCAGCATGTTCACTTGTTGTCATGGAAACCAGATGCTTCACTCCTTGTGCTGCCTGGATGGCTTTGACCACTTCCTGTGAAAGCAAAGGTAAAACAGATGGAAATCTAATGTAGGAATGCTGTAGAATGAAGAGGGAAATGAGATTGCACCCTTCAGCTTCTGAATAGAGGGAAGTTATTTGTTTGCAGCAGTGCACACTGACAATATTAAAGACTAGGGATAACATTGCTTTTGGCACTGATCATGAATGTCTGCTTAGGGCTGGTCTAATATACCTGTAATATCAATGCTTAGAATTAACTATAGATGCATATCTGTAAGACAAATATATATTTTGTTTCATTTCAATTTGTCCTTATTCCACTCTTTCATTTCAAGCCATCAAAATAGCAAGGATTAGTTTTGCTTTATCAAAGCCTGTGCAGAGAGTATCTACTTTTTTAGTCACTACCTCATAGTAAAGTATGGCTGGGATGCTTGTGTGTAATAGCACAATTTACAAGAAACAGAAGCCTGTTTGAGAATGCCAGCACGTAAAGATCATGCCAGATTAGTCCATCATGGATAACTGGGCTCTTTGGAGTTCCCAGAGGACTGGCATTTAGGACAGCTCTGGGTTACTTGTACCATTTAATTTGAAACATATTTATGGCCATAGAAATCTTTACCCGCTCATTCCCATTTGTCAAGCCTTACTGGAGCAGGGCCTGTGTTGACAAGTGACAGTCAGTGACCATAGTGCTGGTTTCTGTGAGGTATCTGTGCTTTTGGAGTGCACTGGTCTCCCCCTTACTGGTATTGGGGCAGACCAGAGATGTTGTCACTGTAAACCTTCATGGTTTTCATTAAAGAGCTGCATGTACTGTTTAATCCCTAGCTCTGTCTACAAGCTTTAAAAATACTTGAGAAGGGTGAAGTAGATATATGTCAGAGCAGGGGTTCTGGTACCTGGGATCTGTTGTGGTGCAGGATGGATGCCAGCAGCCGGTTGGCCTCTCCGCAGATGCCGCAGTGGTCGCTCTCACTGCACCACTGCACCAGCCTGCTGAGCAGCAGCGGGTCTTGGCCCAGGAGTTCGGCTGCGTCAGCTGAGGAGAAGAGCATCACCAAGAGGCATTCAAAATGAGACCACTCAGTCTGTCTGTCACAGTAATATCAATGTAGAAGTAACTGGGGTGGTGGACCTCTGCTCAGCAACCTTCAAGAACTCTAATTGAAGCACTGAGCTGCTTTTAAAAGATCTTAGAAATACTTTCCAAAGGAACCATGCTGGGGAAGGACAAAATAGGCTGTGTCAATATACCTATAGTTTTAAAGGGGCTGCTGAAGTAGGACTTAAAATAAGCAGCTTTCTGTCATGGAAAACAAATATTCCGTTGTGATACTTAGGAGGCCTGTCCCTTTCCCACTTGGCTTTTGGCACTTTGAGCCCTACACAAATGTAATTGTCGGCTCTGGGGAACCTGTTTGTGCTGTTTCGGTGATAATTCATTACTGTTGGTAGTGTGGGAAGCCAAGGCTTAGTACAGAATGGCAGCATGTCAGTAATTGGATGACCTGAGTCTTAAGAACGTGTGTTGAACCATGTATAAAACATTATCAGAAATTCCCTTTACTGTGGAAGAGCCTTTTAATTTGCATTCCCCTGCATTTCAGGAACCTTATCTCAAGACTTGCTAGAAATATTAGTGTCTGTGGTTGACATTTGAAAAAACTGCACTAGCTAACTTTTCCTAGGAAGTGGAACTCTAATTATCTGAACATCTGCAGCAGAAGGGATAGGTTTGATAGAGGCATCACCATGCTCCTGTTCCTCTACCTCTCTTTGTGCACTGCATTTCTTTTGAGATGCGCTGGAAGAATCAGATGGAGCATGCACCAGAAGGTCAGTGTCAATAAACCACATGATGGCTCTGGATATTTTCCAGAAGCTCTAAATCAGCCCATGCTCTGTCTGTTTTGGGAGAGGGAGATGGGGAAGTACACACACTTGCTTTTTAATTTGTCCAGGGACAAATTAAGGGACAAACCACATTTCAAAATCCCACAAGGAATCTGGGAGTTTATAGCCTAACTGGCATACTTTGTTTTGAGACAAGATTTACTGGGTATTGCAGAGCTACCTGCATGTTATCTCCTGTAACATAAGACTCCTGTTTCTAGTCAGATGTTCCTTGTTAGGCTGCAGAGATCACAGTAATCCACCTTAGTACAGGAAATTGGAGTTAGAGGCTGGGGGATGGAACCAGTTTGATTTGTGGCAAAGGCAGGTTCTTTACTCAGTTTGACAGGCAGTAGAGCTCTTTGAGACAAACTCCAGTTAGTTGCTCTTAACAGGAAGACCTTTTAACTTAAAATTCATTCAAATTTGTCATTTTATAAGGTTGAACTTTTAGTTGTGCTGAAAGTCCTTTGGTTACTGAAGTGCACAAATTATTCTGCTCCTCTGAAGCCGAATGGTGGAAGAACCAGGAGTTAACGTCTCTTTAGAGTAATGAAGCTGACAGATCTGCCTGCAGTTTTCTGTGGCTAGGAAGAAACCTGCCTCTTCTAGTCTGTGAGCCTCAGCATGCCTGCTGATAGTCAGAGTAATGAATTTATACTAGATAAGGCGATTAACTAATTTAGTGTGGACTTCTTAGTAGATGTGTGTTCATAAGAGTTCAGACTGAGTTAATTAAAGGCAATGTTAGCTCAGGGGTAAACAGAATAGAAGGTAATTAAAAGTGGGAGAATTGTGTGTTCATAGGTGGGAATGGATAAACATTTAGTCTCCTACATATTTTATTCTACTTTGCATTTTGATAATTAATTTGTTTCAGATTCAGAAGCTGTACCTTGTGCCAAATTCTGACTTTGTATTAGGGCTGGTAAATGAAATTTAAAAAGATAATTTAGTGTTTGATAATTTAGATCTATGTTACTGTGATGTCTCAGTTTTAAATGTTAAATGCCTTGTCACAATTGAGATATAACTTTGGAGAAATGATCTTACCATGACTTCTTTAAAGCCTCAGAACAAGAAGATGCTAGGTTTCTATGTGTCTTGCAACGTTCATTTCCTACCACAGTGAAATGTAAATGAGAGCAGCTTTTCACTGGACTGGAAGTAGTACAGATTAATAGAAGGACTAGATCTAAATTTTCTATCATGCATGTTAATTTGATAAAAGAGACAAATAGTTCTCATATTAAGTGGTGTCTGCAGTAGTGCAATGAAGTGCAACATGGAATATAGCAGAGTAAAGTTTTATCCTCTTCCATACAACAATTAAGTGATGTCTGTAATTGTCCTATGTCAGTTGTCAATTCCCATCATAAAATGGTCATAACTATTCTAGGTTTAACTTATGTTATTCCTGCATATCAAGGTATCAGTACTGATTAGTGCTGTAGAGCAGCTGCTCTGGCAATGTGAAAAACCATACCAAACTGCATGACACTTGTTTTATGTCACTGTCTGGTAAGAGCTAAGTAAGCCTAAGGATAAATTAAGATATTGAAGTATATCTTAATGTAATTCCAACATTGCATTTTGAGAAACATGAACAATGATGTGCACAGAAAGATTATTGTTGCTTTTGCATACCCCCCTCTGTGTTAAACTGAATGAAATACAAGTAGATAATCCAATACATTAACATGAAAAGTAAATTCAATATTTGAGCCACATGAGCAAGATAAAACTGGCAACATGTATCGCAAGACTGGTAGAAATTAATTTCTCCTGCCTTGCTCCACCCCAGCTCCCTTTATTCCTTTTGTGCTCTCTAGTTCTTTATTGATTTGCTGTCCTGTGATTTGGCATTAAAACCTGGATCTTTTTCATCAGACTCATGCCTTGCTGCTGTATCTGGTGAAAAACATCTTCTTTTTAGGCCTTTGCCCATTCTCACTGACTGCTGCAGATTTGTTCCATGTGGTTTGTTTCTCAACCACCTCTGAGGCTGATGGGGGCAGTCTGGAAAACGTACAGCCTCTGGCAATAATCTCTGCTGGAAGCTCTCCAGATGCAGTGGAATTGGGTTAGCAGGACACTCAGCCTGCAGTCTTGCACAGCTTGTTTTGCAGGGGAAGGGAGGAGGGGAGCTCAGGGCTGATCTCAGTGAACCTTGCCTACCTTGACCATCTGCTAAGGTCCGTAATGTCCCGAGGAGTTTAAACTGCACAGGAGGGCTCTCTGACCTTAGCAGCGCCTCGATCCGCTCTGCAACACCTTCCTCCAGCATCTGAACCTTGCTGACCACTGCAGAATGGGAAAGAGGGGCTGAGTGAGGCTCAATAATGGCACAAACATCTGAAAATGTAGATATGACATAACTGTTGTGAATTGTGTGCTGTGTTAGGCTTCTAGTGAAAAGTCCAACTTGTTAGTGAGCTCAGAAATTAAGTCCGGGCTACCTGTTCGCTTAGACTTCTTTTTTGGTCTAAAACTTTTTTAGGAACTGCTCTTGGGTAGTTTTGGTTACTTTTGATCTTAGCCTTGCCCAAAACAAAGTACATAAAACACAGCATTGTTGTTTCTCTTCCTTTTTCTAGTTGTAATAGATTATCCATCCACTTGCCCAGTCACTTGAGGAAGCCTGTTCTGTGCTAGCTCATCTTAACTGAACTGGGGGGCAGAAGTGTTTTTCTCAGCCATATTTCTTGGAAATGGATTTTCTTTTTGTATTTGAGCTCACTGATGCCCTGTTGTTCATGCCTTTGTTTCTGTGCTTTCCTCTCCCCATTTCTGTGACTTTGCTCCAGTGGTTGGTGCAGCAAATCCCTTGTAATAATCAGAAGCTTGTCTGCAAGGAGTCTTAATACTGATTAACTGTGCTACGAAAAGCTCCTTCCTCCTGAGCAATTTTTTTCCTATCTTCTGCATATATTTTTTGGGGAGTGGTGAGGAAGATTGGTCGATGAAATGAGGGAATTATCTGTTATATCCCTCATCTTTTTTACTGGGCAAATTGAGAAGCACACCCTATTAGGTAACTTGCTCTTAATGTCCTTGTTCTTCAATTGTACAGACTGACTCCTTTTACTAGATCATAATGACTTTTTAATTTTTCATAAGCATCTGTTATCTTTTAAGATCAAAGCTTGAATTGAAGAGTTTTCTGTGTGTATTTCCAAGTGTTCACCCATATTTAATTCATGTTTATGGATTTGCACTCTGTGTCTTTCTTTTTCAGGTAGCAGATTATATTGTTGAAAGTGATAGAGTTTGTGTTTCTAGAAGTGTTTTTGTTAGAGAATACCTAACAGATATTACAGATATTTTTATGAATTGATGACAAAAAGTATATTGTAGGAATAACATTTTAAGTGTCCACACACTTGGAAACATCTAAAATGGTTTGTGATAACTTGAACAGAACAGATAAACAAAATGCTGTATGTTGATATTTTATAACTGAGTATAACTTTTTAAAATGCAGCTTCAAAGAACATTAAGATTTACTAGTTCTGTATAATATAAATATTAGCTTCATAAAGAGAAATGTAGACATCCCTACCAGGTGTCTCCACCCAATTCTCTGTACTTTAGGCTATGAACCCTGTTCTGATTTTTTTCTTTTTTTTTTCCTTTCTTTGTCTTTTTTTTTTTTGTCTTGAGCTGCTGTGTGCTATGAATATGAAACTGCTTCAGCAGCTGGTAGTGAGATTACACTTTATGATATTTAAACTCTTTATGTAGATGAGGAATTCCTGATGAATTATTCAAATATATGTTCCTGCAGGGGAGGGGGAAAAGGTCATTTACTGGTGTTGGTATTGGACAGGGCTGCTGGGATGCCCCCTGTGTACAGAGGATGGCAGTGAGGTGAGTCAGTGGTGTCCAGCTGTGCACCTGGAACAGCGAGGCTCTGCAGGGCGCTGAGTGCAGCCTGTTGGACAGAGGTGTCCCCGCTCCGCACGTGCTTCTCCAGCAGGTCCAGGAGCTGGTGGATGACCCCCAGCTGGAACAGCCGCAGGCAGTTCCCGTCTGAAGAGAGCCAGAAACAAGCAGGTGAGAGAGGTAAGAAGGACAGTGAGGCAAATTCAGAATTCAGGGAGTCTTTGCCTTGACTTTTTAATGTCTTGCTAAGATGGAGACTATAGCTTTTGCATTGTTTTTTGCTGCCTTCAGCTCTTTAGAGAAGTGAGCATCAGCTATCTGCAAACTGATGCTGAGATAGATTCCAGTGGAGCTTAGCTCGAGAGCGCTTTCAAGGGACAATCACTGTAAAATTCAAAACCTTTGGTTCCCCAGTCCCTTTTTTTCCCTGTGTGCTGCTGCATTTTCCACTATACATGTAGAATACCAGTGGCATTTTTCATTTCTCACCATGACAGCTTTAATGCTCCTTTAATTTTGCTATTCTGCTGATTTAAGACAATATTGTGAAACCAGGGATCTTACCCACCAGTGGTAAATCTGATTACTAGTTCTGTACTGCTGTTAGTCTTTGTTTCCTATGAAATAAATTGTCATTAATGACTCCTTAAAAGAATCAAAGCTAGGTTTTTCTTACCTCTTTTGAGAAACCCATTTTCTGAAATGAGACTGCTGTTCGTGTTGCACTCACATGAAGCTCAGAAAATGAGTTGACCTGGAGAGATCTGGTTTATTAAATCCCAGGAGAAGAGCAGATTTGTACATTTCAAAAAAACTACAACTTTGTCCAGCAATGCACTGCAGTATTTTGTCAGTGCATGTCTGGATCTCTCCTCTTGTCTTTGAGAACTTGCTCTGTACAGGTGGCAGCTTTATTTTCAGAAGCTGCTTAGCTCACATTGTTAGGAAATGAGAAAGTTCTGCAAAAGAGCAAAAGGAAGCCCTCTATGCTACAGATGGCATCCTTTCTGAAGGAAGTTTTTTCAAGATGCCATTTGGAAAATATCTCTCTGTATTTTGCTTTATGCAATTTGTTATGCCTCAAGAGAAGTGTATTTCTGACACACATGGACATCTCCTTATTGTGTGCTTTTACCTTGTGAAAGCTGTTAAAAATGGCAAAACAGTGTGAACACTAAATAGAAAGGCATATCCACCTGGAATGAAGAATTATCCTTGGAACTATACACACCTCATGCAAATACACGGTCTGGCCAAAAGTAGCTCTGGTACTTTGTGGCAGTAATAAGCAGATGGGAGTCAGTTTCTTCACGCAGAAAAGCCAAATCTTACAGCTGATTTTGGTACAGTTCTCACGAGCTCATGTATAACTCTAATTGGTTCATAACTTTCTTTCCACTCAATTAATTAGTTAGAAAATGCTTGTGTGTGTATGTATAAGACTCTCTCTTTACCCAGGTGTTTACCTGTTTTCTTTGTGGATTCTCATGGGACAGACTCCTTGTTTTTTGCAGGTGCAAACAGTTCTCTTACCAGAATAGTTAGTTGTGCTAACTGCTTCTCATTCCTCTAATTCTTTCTTATGGGAACTTACAGGCTTAGCTGGTAATTCAGCAGAGAAAGGCCTGATTTTTTAAGGCCTTTCTTTTATAATATCTCTACTTGTATGCAACAGTACTTCTCATGGTCTTAACTGAATTTACAGACTTCTAATTTTTGTATGTATAGCATGTAAAAAGGGCCTTAATAATTTTAACATCTTGGCTGGTTTGGATGTTATTTCCACCTCAAAGTCATAGATGCTTCTGTTGTCTTTTGAACGAGTGCCTATTTAAATCTCTTAACATTTCACTTAGTAGCCTGTTTTTCCTCTGTATTCTTACATATGTAAGATCAGAATTTGTCAAATGCTTGTAAAATGTAGTTGGATATTTTCATGAGAGAACTGTCAGTCTGTGAAATAGTTAGGATTCTACTCACACGGAAATCTTTTGATATCATTTTATGCATACATTCTGATGGTTTTGCTTGTCATTCTTCAGGTGTTCTCTTGCTTAGCCCTAATCTTTGGAGATCAGAGTATATGAGGAAAATTGCCCAGTCCTCTTAAAAAACAGGTTCCATAGAAATAGGTCACCTCTTTTGGTCTGATAAAATTCTACAGGGAAAATATTTTGATCTTCATATAGACTAAACCTAATTGAACTTAATTTCTCTCCTCCCCCCACCTCTCAAACTGAAGAATGTCAGAACATTTTTTTTTTCCCCCTTATGTAGTAAAGTGCAAATAGGCAAAGCCCATTAGTGGTTGCCTTGCTTTGATTGTCACAGAGCTCCAAATGGCTTTTCTCTCCTATGGAGTTTTTGCTTGGATAGCAGCAGAACATTCAATTTAAGGGCTCATAATTAAATTCTGATAGGAACAGCCACTTTTCATAGCTGCAAAAGCTGTCTGTCATCTTTCACTGCCTAGAAGTCATTTGATGCTGAGAACAGATTTCCATAGGATTTTTTTTCTCTGAGATTAAAAGCTGTGCATACATCAGTGGCACACACTGAGGCATGAGAGGGATTATTCACTTCTTCCACATGAAACATCTCATGCTGTGGTGGGGTAGGATGGGGTAGAAGAGTGAGTGACAAAGCAAGCCATTGAGCTGAGTAAATTGAAATAGCCAGTTAAAGGCACTGGGGGCATTTCTGTGGCCTTTGGAGAGCCAAGATGCACAATGGCCGATTCAGAGTAAGGTACGAGGCAAGGAAGAAAGGGAGTCTAGAAGGGTTGTGAGGTGGAGGTGAAGAGGTGTGTGGATGATAGCTTGCTTTAAAAAAAAACCCAAAACCCAACATTCAGACAGATGTGAGGGATTTTTTTCTAATAATTAAGCACCTAATAATGCAGAAAGTTGAGCAATTTTGTTAATTGAGTTTGAAGCCAGTACAGTAGCTATCAGTGAGCCAGGACAGGAAGTGTGGGGGGGATCTTTTGCTGATTGATTGAGCACAGCATGCTTTCCAGGAGTCTGCTCATAAGAATATCTCTTTCTCTCTGCAGAGTATAAAGGCTCATTGCTTTCTATAATAGGAATTGAAAGATAAAATGACTTATCTTGAGATTTCTTCCCATCTCAATGTCTGAGTAACCCTCCCTTCCCAAAAGTGATTTAAAACATAAAACAGCAGTAACTCTGTGGATTTTTTGTTTGGGGTTTTTTCTGTTGCTTGTATGGGGATTTGGTGGTTTTTTTGGTGCTTTTTTTTGTTTGTTTGTTTGTTTTTTTATTTCTGACAAATATATTTGCCATTAAGTATTTCCAGAGTCTCCTCTCTAATAAAGTGTGGTTTGGCAAAAAAAAATCCAAAGGCTTGCATATTTCATCACCCCTTTCTTTTCGATTATGCCCCCCAAATTATTTTAGTATCAGTAACATCTGTAACTTAAAAGCATGCAAGTCTCTAGCCTGCAGAACAGAAAGTAACTATTTCAGAGCCAGGGAGTAGTGAAATCTGATAGTGTTTTTTTTCTCTGCACTCACAAACAGTGACTTTCCATCTTTAAAGGGTAAAGAATAAACAACCTTACTATTTCTTTTGTAAAATTAGCAATAAGCCTTGCCCCTGTCTTGGTATCTGCAAGTGTCTAGATGTGGTGCAAGTATCTGTGTTCTAAGAGATGATGCCACAGCCTTTAGCAAAAACCTGCTGTATGTACTTGTGTCATGAGAGATGGAGAATATCTCATATCTGATTATAATTAGCCCCAAACTGAACTGTTCTGTCAGTCAGTGATGACTTTGTTGTTAAGGTAAATAATAGAAGACCTTTATGTTGTTGTTTGCTTTGGGGTTGAGAGTGGTGGCATGCAGTGGCCAGTTCTTGATATTTTATTTTTTTATATTGCCCAAAATACAGCATGCAGTAATATAAACTAAGTTGCTGTTAGGCACAAGCACTGGGCTATAGGCTATAGAAATGAAAAGTGTCATGCCTGAGAAGAATTCCTGCAAGGATGATAAAAGAGATTGTGAATAGGTCTCTGTTTAAGTAAAAGAAACCAACAGAAATAGAAACTCTTCTGCTAAAGAGACTTTTGGATGTTGATTCTTTATGTACCTGGCCTGTAACAGTCCCCTTTTTACCTCCAAGGAGCAGAGAGACAATGAGATCTGATGCAGCCTTCACAATGCATGTATCTTCAGCCTGGGAACTGCCTTGGAGCCTCAGCAGGATCTCGGACAGCACCTCTGGCACACCTGCATCCACCAACTGCACTTTCAGAGTATCTGTAGAGATCACAGTAAAAGCACATTAAAAGCTTGTTGGCTCTTTGTGGAGGCATTTCAAACTGGAAAGTTGAAACCTTGAACTGTAGCCAGTTGTTTTTCAGGTGCAGTCACTGTTTTGGTTTTGTTTGTAACAGCTTTCTGGAGCTAAGCAGAATGAGCAAAGCTTCCTGCATTGGTCTTTGACATTTCTTGTGTTGCCAGTCATGAGCTTTCATGTCTTTAAAATCTGTGCCAGATACCTAGATATTTTTAGTGGAGCAGTGTCAGTGCTTGTTGCACTGCTGCTTAGAGTATGCATCTTCACAGAGTCACGGAATATTCTGAGCAGGAAGGGATCCACAAGGAGCAGCCAGTCCAACTCTTCAGTAAATGGCCCAAACAAGGATTGAACTGGTACCTGGTTGTTCTGATTTTTAAAATGAAAAAAATCATCTGTGTTGCTGCTTTCCTCTTACCCACCATGGAGAGTAAGTGTGAATCTGCTGTCATTTGGATCTATTGAAATGCAGTGGAATGGTAGTCTCCCCTTCCTTTGTTTTTCTCACCTGTTCATGTTTTGTATGGGCCAGGATCTCTCATGTTCTTGGGGCTTATTTCTCCTGAAAGGCTTGCTGGTTCTGTTAGCAGGATCCCATGGCAAACTTGGAACCCAGAGCTTAAACCAGTACAATACCCAGTCTCCCCTTGTTCCACCCAGACCAAAAGGAGCCTTACCATTTTCTGCAAGTGCTTGAAGGACCTCAAAGACAATTTCTAACCTCTCGTGGCTCTCTGCTCTCCTCAGTTGTTTCACCAGTTGTTCAGCAACTTTTGTCATGCTTAGAGCTTCCTTGGCTGAATCTGTGTATGTGATAAAGTCAGGATTTTGAATTTTTATTTGATTAAATGTTTAAAGATCTGTGATCTGAAGTGATTAGACACTGTCTTTGAAGGCTTTTTCTGTTCTTGTAGACTCCTGTTTCTTTGGACAGCACTGAGGCAGAACTATATCCCTTCTCCCCCCAGGTTCTTTAACTGTTTCTGTAACTTTAGGTGTTAAATTAATCCTGGCATAATTTCACTGACTTGTACAAGTCCATCTGTGGTATGATTATTTAATATGACAATTGGCACATGTCAGTTTGCTGTAGCAGTATATTTTTTGCCTTGATTAGGTGCTTCTAGTCTTGCTGGCATCCTAAACATCTGCAAGATGTATGTTAGCCAAGCTTGCCACTATTTGACATAGAATACATTTCAGCTGAATATGGTATTAAATAATATAACAGATATAACAAGGACAGACCTCCTCAGAGAATGTGACAGTGTGATATCCTGTCCCCTTCCCTGCATATCCCCCTAAATGCAGTAAGCAGTAGATAAATTTTAGCCAGACCATATATAGAGAGTGATAATAACTTTGTACTTGTCTTTTTCTACCATTACTACTCACAACTTGTGTAAAGTAGGGCAAGAATATTTTTAAATGAGTGGAGATGCTCTTGCTTTGAAAATTGTGTAAATGAAAATGGAAGCTGTTTTAGTAAAGTATAGAAACTTAATTATTAAATAGGAATTAAATTTTAATAAACGAGCTTTTAATGCACCAAATCTGAAGTAGTCAAACTGTCAATTTATCATGTGAAATTATGCCATCTCTTAATTTGGGGTCAAAAGCTTCCTGTCACACTTTGTTTTAATGTAGTATAAGTAATTGCTGGTACTACATAAAAGAGTAGTTAATTCTCCAATCCAGATACTATGGCCAGTTTCTGATTAGATATCAGTAGTGTTTTAAAAACAAAGCCCAAACACCCCACCCCAAAAACAAAGGAGAAAACAAATAAAGCCTACAAAGCTGTGGGCATGGAAAGGCAGTGCCAGTGTGGAGATGATATTTTGCTCTAAGATGCAGAAACTTTAAAAAACTTTAAAAAAGACCTTACTTACCAAGGTCTGCCAGATTATACAAGGCCAATAGAGCAACGTGGACAAGTGGTTCACTCTCTGCATAGTCAGTCAATATTCGGACCAGGGATGGAATCACTCCAACCTTCACCAGCTCTTCCTGAAGGCTGCCTGGTCAGTGAAGCAGAGGTGTTAAAGGTGATTAAATCAGGAACTGATTAAATCAAAGGAAAGGGTCCAACTGAGATGCTTAGCAGTGAGGCAGTCTGGTTCTTTCTCACACTGTTAGTTAGAATTTGTAAAGCTTTTGGTGGTGGCTCCAGGCTAATATGAACGTGGAGGAAATGCAAGTTTGGGACAGATTTTTGCTAAACCTCCTGGTTTGACTTTAACTTTAGGTATTAAGCCACATCTCCATCCACATGTGCTTGCTAAGGAAAACCCTCATAACTGTTTTCTTTCTGTTTGTAGTTTGTTTTGTAATGAATGAAATCTTAATATTTGAAATGATTTTGAGGGTGCCAAGAGCTGTAAGATGCAAAGTTGGACAGTGATGGTTGCTTAACAGCACAATGGCACTGCTTTTGCAGCACTGTCTTCCTGAGAGCTGGGCTGCTGCTTGGGTGACAGAGTGCATGGCAGACACCAGAAAGGCTCTGGTGCTATTGTAGCACAGGCAATTGGAATTCAGACAGGGAATTGGTGAAGTTAATTTTTCTTCTCTTTGATGCATTTATTGCTGTATTAGTAGTAGGATTTCTTAAAGCATGTCACAGTCGTATTGGCAAATGTGCACTGGGCCTGTGCTCTGCCAGAAGGGAAGCAGATGTGCAGGATGGCCATATGCTCAGCAGTGCTGTGTACAGGAGTTACATGAGCTGGGAATGTAATTTTAGGGAACAGCTTTTTTAAAAACTAATGTGTCATTCCCTGATGAATACATGTAACTCACAGGGAGCTTAGTGGAATTTATACCAGGTACCTGTCATGCCTGGATTTCATAAGAACAGTGAAGGAGGCAAACCCACAAATTTCTAAGAAAGGTTGTGCACATCCACATTAGAAGGATTAGAGAAGATGGCTGATGGCAGAGGTTTGAGATACTGGGTAAAATTTTCCATATTACTTTGAGTATACGGTAAATATTTTGGGCAGTCTGGGAGTTAAAGGTGAAAAAAAAACTTAATTTGTTTTGGGCAAGTAAATGAAAATTGTTTAACTTTTGAGCCCAGCTAGCAAGCTGGTAGGTATCCAGTGAATTTGGAGCACAAAGATCTCCTGCATGCAAGCAGTGGTTCTCAGAGAAAACTCTTTGCATAGATAAATATCTCAGATTTTTTTTTTATCTCTTTTTTTCCTAACACACCTTCTAACAAGTGCTTTGCTTTATAGATTTTCTTATTACTTTGGAAGAAGTCCAAGCCATTCAGGATTTGGACCCAAGGCAACTCTGCAAAATTGGTTAAGATACGTGTGAGGCTCTGCTCTTCTTGTGATTTCAAAGCAGTTCTGACAGAGATGCGCTACTTGAAATCAAAAATGTAGGGGGGAATCCCGGAGTTCAGGCAGTGCTTGGGGTGCATTCAGCCAGGTGTCTGTGAGCTCTGTGAATTGCATACCTAACTGGAGGCTGAGGTGCATGATGTGCTCAGGTCTCATAAAGTTATTATGAGTTACAGGTTGCAATGCCTTTTAAAATAATGCCTTAGAGCCAGGGAAAAGCAGATTCTCTTCAGAGGATGCTTACGGTTATCGTAACAGATACGGCCAATGGCCCTCCCAGCGTGCAGCAGCATTTCTTGGTCTGTGCTCTCCAGCAAAGGTATCAGTGTTAGAACCAAATCTGCTTCAATACAGGGTTTCTTCATTTCCTCTGTGTAGATAAGAGAGGAAATAAAACAATTGCAATAGCAATAGCTTGTAACCGTGAAACAAAATTCAGGAGTGAAAAGATGAAGCTAATGTGCTGTAAGATGCCTTGTAGTAATATTTGAGCATGACTTACCATTTTTGGCTATCTCTGAGAGCACGTGGGCTGCTTTCACTGCACATCGTGGATTGCCCTTCAGGATTTTTGCCAAAGTTGGGAAGATCCCACTCCCTCTGAGTAGGTGGAAGGATCTCTGCTCTGCAGTGATAAGAGTGTTAGCGATACCTGCAGTCGGTTTGCAGCTGTTTTATTCACATGTTTCTTTGTTTCCTAGAGTTCTGAGAGGGAATCTGGGGGATCCAATCTTCCAATTTAACAAGGTTCTTAAGGGCTGTCTGAGTCTGAATGTATGGGCACAGTCATCTGTTTGAATTGCAGCAAGTGTGGTTCCAGCTGATTACTCTGCTTTATGCTGAATTGAAGCAGGGGTGGCAAGGCAAAGAGGAAAACAGTTTCATCTTCTCTGACTATAAAAGGATGCCTGCATAAGGCATGGGAAGTCAGGGATTAAGATGCTATTTTTGAGGCATGGCCTAGCAATTAATTCTGTAGGTAGGCACAATATCTTTTATTAGACTAGAAATTAGAACAGACAATTCCCTTAGCCTTTTTTCATCAAAAATATGGCCAGCTGGCCTGAAGACAGTAAATCACCATCTGCCAGGAGACTCAAATAAATGCAGGTTTATGTCATTTTAGAGAATGTGCAAAGGCTTTAGGGACTCTTGTATAAGTAGACTAGAAACTACTTTTAAAATGCCTGACCTGATAGGATCACACTAAATTAATCCTAGGAGTTTGTAATAAATAGAATATTAAACCTGGAATTTCTCTGGAGCTTTTGGTATTTTAGTGACCATAAACTTTATCTGGTCACAGGTAATTGTGAGTTTTGTACAGAGAGGAAAGAAAGCAACACAGCCCGAGGACAGCTATAGTTCCAGCAGCAATAACTTCTTGAAATAGAGATTATCATAATAAACAAAACCTGCCATGGATTCTTTTGAATTGTGCAAATGGTTATTTGGTGATCCAGAGTGATACTTAACTATCTTCAGTAATAGCCAGGAGAATCCCATTCAAACTTTCAAGGATCTGATCTTCAGCTTCTGTGTCATCTCCACAAAGCCCAAGGTATTCCAGATGCTTATTCAGGGTTTCTAAGCAGAATTGGATAGAAAACTTTGGTGAGCCAGCATGGAAAATATTGAGTTCCTTGTGGTAGTTCTTTTCAGTGCTAATGTCTTAATATAAAATAATTTCCTGAGGGGTCAAGATCTGAATATGGTCATTTATTCCAAGAGCATGAGGTCAAAGGTATGGTTATTTCTCAGACAGCACACAGCTCTTGTGCAGGCATAAACATGCAGGGATAAATTCTGTCTGGAAACAGAAATTAACATATAATACCTGTGGCAGAGTTTGAGGTGGGGAGAAGAGAGGAAAAATTACGGGACCCAAATCAAGCCTGTAATTTCTAAATACCTGTTTATCATAAAGACAGTACTTGCAGCTCAGCTATCTACTGTGGCAGTGGCCAGTAGCAGGCCCTGAAAGGATGCAAGAAACAGATGGGGTAAAATATTTCTCCCTTTGTTTCTGGCAACTTTGGCCTTTAGAAACATAACCAGTATTTACATTAATATATATCTAATACATGTTGATCAACTTTTATTTGGATTTTTTTTACCTGTATAAATTAGTTAATAATTTTTTTCTCCACATCACACAGTTCTACAGTTTCACTGTTGTAAGAGGAAGATATTTCCATTTGTTTTACAATATTTACCAAAAAGATGAAAGTTGATGGCCTTTGAGTTGCTATCATAAGAGAAAGGAATTATCCTTCCATGTCTGTGATAATCAGATGGATTTTTTTGTAGTCCTCCTTTGTAATTCCTCTGCCAATATGCTTAGTATTTACAGAAAATCTGCTATTTCTAGGTCATTTATGAATATATTGAATTACGCAGGTTCCAGCAGAGGTAACCTCTAATAATTTTGGCTTTCTCTTGTAAAAGCAGCCTTTATTCAGCTCTTCAGACTTCATCAGATAATCATCTCTCATATCCCATATCCCAAGATAACTTAAAGGTTATTGAAAGGTTTGTAGGAATTGAAATGTATTAACAGTATCTCCTTTACTGACCTTCTTACCAGCTCCTTAAAAATATGTTTAGAGACAGGTTGAGACAGATTGTGGATGTTCACCTCCATGAAAGTCAGAGAAACTATCCTTTTTTATTATATCTGTGTTTAGTATCTCTGTGCTTTACTATAATCCTACAATTTACCTGTGCAGAGATCAGACTTCTGCATTTTAATTTCCCACATTCCTTGCATCTGTTTTTGTAAACTCATCTCACTCTTATTGCTTCCAACTTTATTAATGCTGTTGTTGCTCTCACTGCTATTCTGCATGTCTCAGTTAATGATGTAATGAATCATCTTTTAATCTCTTATAAACTCTGTAGTATAGCATCCAATTCTGATGGTTGGTTACCATTTATTTTATTGTTTTGTTAGAAATTTTCTGTCCTTTTAATATGAAGATTCCTCCATCTGCTGTCTAAAAGAAAAAGACCTAAAGTGGCTGCAAATAATGTAAGAAATGTTGCTGGAAATCTGATCTCTGAAGCAGTTAATGTTTAGGGTATAATGTAGAATGCTACCAAAACTGTAGTAAAATAGCATTTCTGCTTTACAAACTGTTTCATTGAAAATGCTGACTCATGAATCATGCCTCAGAAATTTTATGAGGATTAATAATTGATCACTTATTTTTGTTTGGTGAACTCACTGTATTCTCTGTCCCTAATGTATCCATTAATTAATGTGAGATTTTTTTAAATGAAAACACATGAATTCAGTGCATACAGGAATTTACCTCTGAGGAACAGAAGTGTTCTGAGCTGTTTTGAAAAGAGGATTGAAGTAAAGGGAAATGAAGTAGAACATAATTAAAAGCTGTTACTGCCTATTGAGAAGAAAAATTATTTGGCTTAAAAAGTTAAAACAGTTCTTTAAGAACAGTTTTGCTTTTGTGCTTTAAAGAAGCTGCCATCTCCAGAAAAATGGCTGAATTCATCAGGTCAAGTTCTCCTGCCAAAATCTGGTGAATTAATAATTTTGTGTAAATAAAGTACAGTAGAATGCAGGTTTTTTACACAAAAACCAGAAAAAAAACCCAAACCACCAGAGCAACCTGACAGTTGGATCAGGTTTGATCTTAAATGAGGATCTAGTGGGAGTGGGCAGAAGGCTACAGCTGCTGATTGAGCAACATGAAATAAATTAGAAGCCCATGAGACTGAATTATCTACCAAATTTTGCTTTCATCTTATCAAGACCCAAAGTGTGTTGGCATTTGACCTCTAGTACCGTGTTCTCTAATTAGAGCAATAGTGATGTTTGCAAATACATTTCTGAAATATTTTTAATTAGGATCTATAAAGGAAGGATTTCTTAAGATGGAGGAGGTTGTTTTACAAATAACAGGAGACAGTGCATACTGGTGTCTCATTGGATCAGTACAGTGGTAACTAGAAATCCAAATGCTTTGTCATTTCTCCAGGGAATAGATAGTAGAATAACACCATATGCATGAGGACAGACAAAGTCCTTGTGCAACACCCCTCTGGTTTTGGTCTGTAGTATTTTGAAATGAGTGGTAGCTGACTGAAGAGTTACTTTTAAAAGCCTCACAGAAAGCAGCATTTAACTACAACAGTGTTAAAATACCTGAACCCTTTTCTCAGGGACTCAGAATTTTATCATGCTTATTATTCATAAAAACTTGATTAACATAACCAGCTTGGGACTGATTCCTCAATACTCCTTGTGTTTAATCCATGCTTCTGCAGGGGCAGTGAAGCAGACACTTAAGACAGTTATTTATGTGAAAAAGCAGTACAACATATACAGATTGTGACTAAAACTGATCAGAATAGGGTATTTATTTCTCCTTTGTGAAAAATTATGGGGTGCTGACATTTTGTTTCATCCCGTGCTGGAATAGATTGTTGGCTCAGTGGAGCAAGAGGCAAAGGAGAAGGATTTGTTTCAGGCTTTTTGCAGAAGTGGTTCTTGGCCAGCCAGGGGCTGCATGGCGTGCTGCCCGGCCAGCAGGGAGCCAGGCTGGAAGGGTGCCAGCCAGGCCAGCCAGCTGGTCAGACAGCAGGGACTGCCTGCCCCCCTGGCCTCTGAGGAGGCTTTTAGCAGAATAAACATGTTCTGAAGGAATACTATTCATTGTCTTGAATCAGCATTTTTGCTAGAATATCACTCATCAGCTTTAGTAATTCATCGTAGAAGACAGGGAAATGAGCACTAATTGCCTGCAGGGCCTGAGTTTAGAAATCTCTTGAGACTGAGGTACAAAATACCTTTTTCCTGAGCTGAAGGCATAGGTTATTAATTCACACAGAAATCTCTACATAAGATACTGAGTAAGAGACATAAGAACCAGGCTTTTTCTGTGGGAGTTGGTTTTTGATCATCCTAATGAGAGCAGAGACAATAGTGCAGAAAACGTGCTGTAGCACAGCAACTTCATGAGGCTTCTGCAGTGGGGAAAGAGCCATGAGGAGTGAGCTCTTTGGATTCCTTGAACTACTGCTGTGTCAATTCTCAGTGCTACTTTTTGACCTATAAAGTCCTCAGAGAGTAAGAGGATTCCATACATCTCTCTCTTTCAGCATCTGATTTTGCCCCTTCTAAAACAGCAATGGCTTCTGTGTTTTTCCTTTTTATAGCTGCTCACATGTGTAGAATGATTTTCCCTTTGTTTCTAGAGGAAGTATAGATTCTATATTTCAATATAAATACTACTCATGGTATTACTTTTATTTTTACTTATTACTCTTGTTATTTGGGTCCTGAGCAGTGTGAGCCAATTTGAGGGCTTGAAACAACTTAATCCAGTCAAATGCTTTGTGTTTTGCTGCCCTGTCCTTCAGTAATTTCACATACTGAACTTATTCTTCTGTCACTTACCTTTAATATACTTTAGAAGTTTCTTCCATAGATTATTATCATCAGCATTATTCAAAGCAGAAAAACAAGATGATGTGTTTTTACAGAGTATAAAGATGAGGTAGTTACTCACAATAGAGGTCTATTTAGCTTTGTCTAATGTGTCTGGTAATAGATGATTAAAGACCAGTAAAAGCAGGCACTATATATCCTTTCCCAGGTATGTTTTCTTAACTTCTAGTAATCAACTCCACAGGGATCTTCTTTGGTGGAAATTTCATGTTGTTTAATTGCACTTAAATTCATTAATGTACTTATGTTGTTTGTTTGTAATTTAACTTGCAGAACATGGACTAGAGATAAGTGCCACAAAGTAAATTTGGACTGAGAGAGAAAATAACTCATTCTTTTTTTTTCTTGTTGAAATTGCCATCTGTCCTTCTCTTGACTGTAGTTTTTGGTAAATGTATTGTATCACCAGAGCAGGAAACATAAGTCTCTATTTTGATGTATCCTGTGTAAAGCTGAGTGCTGAGGGTTAGGGTTGAGAAACTCCTAGAATTCTGCAGGTTAAGAGTAGCTGAAGAGCATAAGATGTAGCCTGATGAAACTAAAATTTCAACTCATAATACTGTGAAATAGCTGATGGGTCTGTCTAGGAATGTAATTTAAAGCAAAGCAAAAAGAGAAGTTGACCTGCATTCATGTTAGTATGGCAGCCTGCAAAATCATGTAGCTGTAGGTTTCCATTTTCTCACAGTATTTTTTTAATGCTCTTCTCTGAAATAGATAAAATAATTCCTGGTTTGTTGTGGCATGTCCTAAATGAACCTATGATAATAAATGTACCAGTATGCTGAGTAGAAGTACTACTGTATAGTAGTCGAAATTAAGCTCCAGGTCTCCTTGCCTGGGAATGTGATATTAAATTTATTTCATATGAAGCATAAAGGTGAAAACTGGGGATGGAGGAGTCCAGGAGGGCCGGTGAGTGTATGTATATTAAGAGCAAATAAAGCCTGTAAGGTCAAACACATTCCTGCTGGCTGTGAGTGCTGCAGCTCCATGATTATAGCATTTTGCTGTAACCAAGGGTAGCAAAAGATGCTGATTTTGATTTTGTTACCAGGGAAGGGAGGAGAAAGGTACAATTCAATCCAAGGCAAGATTTTTTTTTTTAATTTCTCCAGTGGTGGATTATTGTATTTCATCTCTAGAAAGTCATGCAACTGTTTTGGGAATGGGCTGACTTATATTCTTTCCAATAGAGCTATCTTATCTTGGTACATGAAGTAGAGTATTGGAGGAACAGATCCTCCATCTCTTCAGACTTTCAAACCCATGGCAAGGAAATTGTACTATAAATCAGATAAGCTATTATCTATGTCTCCATGGAAAGCCACTTCTGGCCATGTTAAAAGATACAATTTGTGTCTTTGTCACTGCACTCAGGGGTGATGAGATGTAGGAGAAAAATCATGAGATTAAAAAGGACCTGGGGAGAGAATTTAAAACTAATATCCTGAGGATGAAAGGGATATAATTATGAACAACTCCTGACCTGGCTGGTTTTTAACTCTTGTTCCTCTGCATTCTTCAGGAACTCTCTTCAAGGAGGAGAGGAGTAGGAATGTGTGAGTATAGTTTTTCCTTGAAGGCTGGAGCCCTGTCATTACCTAGGAATTGAAATATCTCCTTCCACCCACTTTCAGAATCTGAGAAGGCCCATAATTCCCCAATATTCTTTTCTCCTGGTCTAGACTGTGGGTAATTATTCTCAATGTTAATGGAGAAATACGTAAGTGTGCACTAAAAATACCTCTGGCATAGAACTGGAAAACAGAGGAAAGCCCACTGTGTAGTCTCCAAAATCTAACCTTTGCTCATTGCTTTTGCAGCCTTTCTGGACTGCATTGGCCCATTCTAAGCTCTTTAAAGTATTCAATACCTATGATCCTGTGGGCTGGGCCTTTGAATGTTTTACAATTCAAAAAACATGAGAAAGCATGTTTTTTGAATTGTAAAAGGGCTGATGAAAACAGGAATTTAGGCCTGACTGTCTAGTACTTACAGTAATTTTCTCTATTAATCACAAGGATTTAAAGAACTTTCCATAATCCATGTCTAAAATTCTCTTAATTGTCACAAATGAGGTAAGACAGCCACAAATGCTCTCTTTGATGTGGTGTCATGCATGGATTTTTTTTTTCCTTTCTTTGAAAATACGGTAAAGAAATCACTTAGCAGTAAAGTAGAAAAAGAAATTGAGATGGATAGAAGAAGTTTTCAGCAAACTAGTAGAGAAATGCAGGCTCTGAAGAGGCCCTGGTAAAAGGAGATTGTGATATTCTGGTGGTAACCCAAACTGATAGTTTGTTATGGTGAGAAAAAATGGTAATTGATTGTGAAATGGAGATTGTTTGGGAGGGGGGAAGCAACTCTATATTTTTATAATTTTTGGCTTTATTCTTGGGAAGTTGAATTCCAACAAGGAGGTAGTACAGGAAAAAGTGTGTTTGGGGAAAGCTGTGGGTAGAAAGCAGATCATCTTGGCTTGTGGCTGATGTTACACCCTGTGGAGTCAACAAGAAAAATGGCTGCAGAACCCTGACTTAAAACAGATAAGAGGAAAAATATGATAACCTAAAACAGGTCGGTGAGATAAGTCAAAATGAAGCCAGCCAAGTGCCGGGGAGAACATATATGCCAAAGAGCATGAAAAGCTGCTTAATTGTATTCTATTAAACTTGCTCCTTTTTTTGAGGGATGGAGAATAGGGGTAAAATTCACTTTAGTGTAAAGGTATCACAATGTTGTTAACTTGTGTACCAGTGTGTGTACATGTCTGATAATTTAACTGACTTAGTGCTTAGGGAATAGGTCTGTTGGACATACTCCAGCTTCATAGGCTAATGCTGAGCCTGAGCTTCCAGATACTCCAATTTATTGTCTAGATCCAAAGGCTGGGAGTCATGCTTGCAGGAATAGCTACAAATGTGCTGTGCTCAAAAGCAATGAGTAAAGCACCATCAGCACAATGTGTGTCTGGGTAATATTTTCAGGTAGGTTTTTTTTTTTTTTTTTATAAACCAGACGTCAGGAGACTTGGTTTAAATCAAAGTTCAGCTTCTTTCACAGTTGTTTGATCCCAGGAGGTATTGATTTCATCATGTATTGTGAAAGAGGAGTAAATTGTCAGTGCAGCAAAATTACATTTGAGCAGATAAGCAATCAGACAAATTGTGACAGCTGGGGATAAATTGGCTTCATTTATGGAAATGAATGAAATTTCTGTCTTGCTCACTGGAGATCTAGTTTTCTGCATTTGTTGAGTGATGTTGGTCTCTAAAGATACCTTTGATCATGGAGTTAATATACATCTTAAGTTTTTCAGCATGCAGTGAATTAAAGGACCCCTTCCCTATGGTTACCATGTGTGTATGGGAAATGGGCCATAGTCTCAGCCAAATAACATTCAGCCTAATTTTCCTGGTTCCCTAGATTTAGCTTGAAGAGCTGTCAGTGGAGAAAAAACCAATTAGACTCCATGGCAGAGAAAACACTAATTTCCTTTGGCTGACAACTCCTACAAGGGGCTTTTTGGCCAAGCAAAAGAACAGCTGTGAAAAAGCAGAAGCCTTTCTGCTGATATGAAAGCTTCAGCCCAGCCCTCAGTTCTCTCTGCTAAACAGTCTGCTGGGAGTGTAGGTGGCTGCTGGACACAGCTGGCAGAGCAAGGAGGACCTACCAGGGAGCCCAGTGGCAGGAGACCTGTGTGGAGAGATGGCAAATAACAAAGCAAATGCAATTATTGGCCTTTTGTGTCTTGACTCCACTTAAACAGGCACAGCACAAAGGTTCCACTGTCCAGATTAAAATTCCTGAAGTTCTAGGGTTTAATTAATGATGGCTTCTATGCAAGTAAACTCATAGGCCTGAGCATTTATCTGTTCTGCCTGTGTGTGACAAATGTTGTTTGAAGAGCTATAGCACAAAGATGTATTGTAGGCCTGGAAAGGGCATTCATTTCTCTTTTGCTTCTTCTCATCGGTACAAAGCCAAAAAAATGTATTTTGTCTGCAACTGGTCTTCTACATGCACCTGTCTTGTTCTTGCTAATTGCTTGTATGACTCCACTCACAATGTGGAAAAAGCCATTGAGAGAGGATTTTGTTCCTGCACTGTCGAAGATAAGGGTATTGCATGACCTATGGAGTGAGGTACCTTATTAATCTCAGAGGTCTCCAGAATAAAGTGGGCAGCAGTGGGAATGTGCCTAAATTCTGTCAGATGTAGAATTATTTTGTGGCACTGTCTGAAATTTTATAGTGCGGAGTATTATGATTTTGATCCTGACATGTGCTTTTGACCTATTTCATAATGAGAGAGATGAAGAGAGGATCCTTGGAAGACAGGATTGAAGTTGGTTGCATAATGGACGTGTCAGGAATATTTTTTTCTTGCTTAGTGGGTGTGTGTTTTTGGATACTTTTATGCAGTATAAGAGACTTTGTACCGTAAAAAAAAGATCATTCTCAGTTCTGACACACATTTTAAAAGCTATGGCCTTATAAGCTCTGTTGGTTCTTAATGCAAGTAACACACTGCTGTAAGATGTAACCTACAATTTAGAGCTCTGCTCCAAACCCAAGTTGCTCAGCAGAATCTGCTTAGTTGTGCATCACTTCTTCAATATCTATAAAGTGTTACTTTTATACTTGTTCTCAGCAGAGCAAGAAGGATCAGATTTTAAATGTATGCAGGTGGACACAGGTGTCTTAGCAATTTTGAAAATTAGATTTTTAAAATTTTTTTGCTGGCTAATTTCTTATTTATTTTAACTTAATGATGTTGACCTGGTTACCTGTGCTGTGTGAGAAGGTTTGAGCTCTGCTGCAGGAGTGGGTTGGTGTTGCCTGGGCATTGAAGGTTGAAATAAGATTTTCCTGGACAAATTCATGTTTACATAATGCTGTGCAAGCTTTTTTGATGTTACCTAGAACTATCTGTTTCAAAATTCTTGGCATGTTTCTCTCAATTTTTTGTCTGGAAGAAACACTTGCAATCATTAAAAATTATCTAAATAATTTTATTAATATCAAAATTATTGAAGGGGTTGGGAGGGGCTTTTGAGAAAAAGAAACATTTAATAAAGGGAGGGAGGGACTGTCTCTGAGCAAGTCCTAAGATTCTTTTGCTGTGTGAACTTGTCTTGGCTAAATTTCTTTGTGGCTAGATTTCTTCCAATTGTTTCTTTTTTTTTTTTTTTTTTTTCCCCACAAATAAGTTAAGAATGATAAAATTATTTGGATAAAATAGTTTTGGGATTCTAGATTCAACATCTGCATTGAACAGCACTGATTCCAAATACTTCTGATATTTCTAATAGGCTTAAAATAGCCTCTAATTTATAACACGGAGTAATTTCTTTTAAATGGATATTTGTTTTTCTTGTCTGGAATTGGTGTTTTTGAAGGAGTTTCTACAGATCTTTCAGTAAACCTGAGTTGCTTTTATTCCCAAACGTTTTTAGACTTGACAGGATATAGTTTTGTACTCTTAACTACAAAGGACCATACCAAAGTCCCCATTCCAGTTTATAAACAGCAATATACTGTCACTGTCCTTTCCTGGACTGGGCCCTGAATGAAGTACTTTTTCTGTAGAGATTTAATTTAAATTTTCTCTCCATTAGAGAACAGCTCCCCCTGAAAATTTGATATTAGAACAGTGAAAATATAATTTAGCTCTTTCCAAGCAGCACTGTATTTTATTTACTTAAGTTAGGTTTTTTAATGCATGTGGAGAGATCCCAAAGCACAAGAATAAGTTTAGGCAAATGAATATTAAGCTACTTGGATTGTAACAGAGCAAGAAGATGGGGATTGTTTTTTCTTTTTGTTTTCCTCCAAATTGTTGGAGACTGTGATACAAACCAGTCCTTAGAAACAGAAAAGATGGACACGTACCAGGATGAGCCTTCAGACACAATCTCATCCTTCCTCAAGTGCAAGAGCTTTCCTTCACAAAGCGCCTCAGAAATGAGGCTGAGAGCATTTGAGGAGTTGGTTCAAAACTGCTTTTGGGACCCCGTCTCCCCTCCTGCAGCCTGTGCAGTCAGGATGGCTTTATTGCCTTTGGTGCAATCTATTTCTAGTTCTAAAGAAGAAGAGTAGCTGGATTTTCACTAGGTTCTAGACAGCAATAAGTTTGCTGACTCTGATTTATTTAAGTGCATCTGGTACAATGCTTTAAAATCAAGAAGGAAAAGCAACTTATATTAAAAGCAGCAGCTGTGGGATTTCCCTATGGTATTGATGTATTATGGGTTTATAATGCTGTTGAAGCAAATGGCAAGGTGCTGGGGAATGCTGAAAACTGCACACACAAGGAATTTGTAATATTTTCCAGGCTGGCTTTAGTATTTTTAGTTGTAAGGAAGGTAACACAGCCTAATCTAGAAATTACCTGAATTTTTATATGATTTTGCAGGAATTAATGGGTTTAGGTTTTATTTTTGGTTTTTTTTTTTTTTTTTTTTTGGGATAAGTTTGACAAACCTGTACTTAGAAGTGTATGGATTTCTGTTTGTCATTTCCTATTATCCTGCCCAGAGTTTTGTACTTGGGCAGCAGAAACAGTGCTGTGTGAGTAAAATCAGGCTGGAAAGAGCAGGAACAAAAGTGGGAATAAAAACTTTGAGCCACAGCCAGCAAATACATCAAAAGGATAAGCCTTCTGAGCGGAACATTTAGAAAGTAGGGCAGGTACGCAGAAATGATGTAGGAGAAGAAGAAACAATCCACCAAGTATAGCTGTCTCCACCTGAATTGCAATAGAAAGTCAGTCCTATAGAAATGACCTGTACTATAGTTTAGCCAGAAGCAATCCCTGTCTAATACTAGTTTAGTCCACTAATGTTTTGTTCCCATCTCTCTGACTGTTTAAAGTGCTTTTAAGTTAAATTTTGACCTGCTTTTTTTATCAGTGTCCCTAAACTACTGAAATGTTTAACTTTACTTGAATAATAGTTTAATTGACTAGGAAGGTAATTACTCTAAATGGCAGCTCGGTTGTCACACTGCTCTAAGAGAGATTATTTCACCCTTAAACATATTGAGTATTACTAAGATTAGTTCTGCTGATGTCACGAGGTCCAACTGTGATGTGAGTTCATCACATGAATGAAGGTGGAAGGCTGAGCCCTTTGATCCAGTTAGGCAATACCTTGGAATGATCTGGAGACTAATGGAAATTAAAGTCTCAAAGGTATATTTAAAATCCAGTATGAAAGACATTAGTTTCACATGAAAAGGTCAGAGCTAAGGGCTTGTACTCCAGCTTTCCCTGTGCTGAGGGTTGAGTCATAAAGAAGCATATTCAAAGGCTGGACCACCTAAATGCAGCTTCAGTCCTCCCAGTAGTGCTTGGCAAAGTGTAGCATGTATGCGGAGGCACATGTGAGCATATTTGCTTTGATGGATATGTGCAGTCAGTAGAGAGGAATGAATTTCAGTTTGCTTTCAAATGTTTAAATTTCATAAGAATTCATTTTCCAGAGCTTTAAGTTCCCTTTTCATTGTCATTCTTATAATTTACTAGTTTTATTTAAACCAGACTTTATTTTCATATGACTTTAGGTGTTAAGTATTGTTTGAAATCGAAGACACAAGAATTTTAGGTCACCTATACTATTGCATTTATCATAAAACTACACTTGAATATTTAAATGAGCATAAATTAGTTTTCTATTTCTGTCACATACATCTGTAATTTGTAGATGAGAGAAAATTAAGCACAGACTAGAGATTGTATCTATCTATAGTTAACAAGAGCTTTACTTACCCATAAAAGCTGTAGCTCTCCAGAATGGGGACAATAAAGAACAGCTGATCTGTACTGTGAGTCTGTGTCCTTTACAGCTACCACGCTGTAAGGGGGAATATTTTATAGCTTTCAGGCTGATGAGCAGCCCACAGCATGCTCACTCTTTCCTCCTCCTGCCTTTTTCTGTGACCCTGCTCTTCAAATGCATCTAATACTCCATAATTACTTAATCCTCCACCACTACTTTTGTTTCCAGTTCTTAGATGTCATTAACAGAAATGGAAACATAGTAATTATCACACTGGGAGAGATCTTTTCCCATCTCCAAAACAGTTTTTAGTGAATTTCCTTCTGCTGTCATTTAGAAGAGTGATTATTGAATCTAATAAGGGACAGAGTTCCAAAAGAGACTAGATTACTATTGGAATCTACTTACAGCCAGATTTAAGAGTTCTCTCTAGCCAAATTTTATCCATACCTGGATAAATATCCAGGTATGGATAAAATTTGGATATTTTATATGGATAAATCCATACCTGAGAGGTGCTAAGCATTTGAGAAATGGTCCAAGCCCTTTACACTCATCTTTCAAGTCTGTGGCTAAAATATAAAAGAAGAAATTTTTTTTTCTCTAAAGGAATCTTTAGAATCTGATGGTACCATCTCTGGCTTACTGGTTTTGATCAAGCAGGATGCTTTTTGAAATAGTCTCAATTATTATTTTGTAATGGTTATTAAAAAAAGCATGGCTTTTCAAAAAAAAAGGTTATCAAAAAAATGCTGTTTTTGAAGCAAGAGTTTGAACATAATGGTTTGAAAAATAATACAGTTGTTTTTTTTCTTCCTGTTGCCTTTCCAAGCCCACTTTATGGGAGAGTTGAATCTCTAATAAATAAGAGCCAGTTATAGGACAGCTTACGAAGCATGTGCTGTGTTCTATTTGGGATGCATTACAACCCCCTAGTGTTGCTGCAGCCTGAGCTAGAGGAAATGCTGTCTGCCAGTTAATACTATTTAAAGATTGTTCCAGTAAGCAGATTGAGCTTCCCAGGGTGGTGCTGCTTGGTGGGGGCTGTGTGGTGCAGTCTGTGGTTGTAACGCTGGCTCCAAGTCTGTAGCATCCTAAAACTTCACTGCACCATGGAGTTATAATCACTGTGGTGATTATAATGCTGGAGGGAGTTTAATTTGCTGACTCTTAAAAAGCAATCTGATAATGAGTTTGGAGCCTGAGGATCCTGTAAAGGAGGTGGAGATGTTTTACAGACGCTCTTGCTCAATAATTAAAAAGCCGGTCCCTTTGGCTGTGCTTATGGAGAGGGAGGATGAGCTGAATTCTTTCTGGCATAATTTGTTTTTTCCAATTGAAATGACATGTCCTGCAAAGTTGCATATGAATTGGAAAATAAAAGTCCTAAGGTAAAGATTGCTACCTTACATCCTGTAATGGGGAAAATTCTTGTGTGTATTGCATTATGTTTGCATTGTCGCATCTAGAAAAAAATGTTTTTTACAGATGATGGAGAAGTAGAGCATGTATCCTTCACTGCTTAAAAGGGCCCAAGATCAGTCATGGATTAAGCTGCAGGTCACAAAATGATGAGACCCTCCTGCTGGTTCAGAGACTGACAAGATGAGCTGGTTCTTGTTGGCTTTTGGGTATCAAAGGTACCACTGTTTATTGAGGTCAGAGTGCAGGCTGAGGCTTAGGCAGGATTACCACATGCTGCCAGCATGGCCTGAGCTTGAGATATTTCTGAAATGCAAGCAAGGGGGTAAATGTTAGCATTTTGTTGGCAGAGCTGATAAAATGTGAAGCCCCAAAAGAGACAAGAACCAGAGAGGATGAGAAGGTGGTAGTACTGCAGCATTAGGCATGCCAGGTGCATTGATCCTCCATAGAGGCCAGTTCCAGTGTGTTTTGAAGTCAATAGGAATTTTTTCAAAGAAGCTGGATCAGGCTCACGGATATGCAGAAAATGATAATCATTAAAAAAATTTAACAGTTGTCCTTGGTAAAAGACTGAAGACAACAAAGGAAACAAAATGAGGTATATAGTAAATGAGTGAAGACAAGTAAGAAATCACATCAGATAAGCACATCTTCAGTGTCATTCATCATCTTGCTGCAGTGAATACTAATGGGGGAACAGAGGTTCATAACACTGCACAAAGCACTGACAAGCAGCCAGGTATGGAAATCCTGTGCCAAATGAATTGTGATTTTATATGCAAACTAATCAGTTTCAAAGATTGACAAAATAAGATGGTTTGGGAATCCAAATTTATAGAACATGCTCTTCTGTTTGCACATAATCCTGGAAATCTGTTCTAAGAGACACTGCACAAGATTCTTACCAGCATCAGGTGCTGATTGAGCTGGGTGCTGTACAAATGCACAGGGAGCAATTTTTGCACTGGGAAAGTTTACACCAAACTGAAAAATCAGTAACCTGGTAGAGGGTCAGTGGCAGAGGCAATGAGAAGAACCGGCAGTGTCCCTGCTCCTCAGGTGAGGAACCAAGCTCAGCTCTGGTGAAGCTGGTCAGCACTGCTGACAGGAACAATGTGCTTGGGTCTCAGGCAGGCCTTGTGCCTCTACAGCTTCTGAGGTACAGCCTCCACTTGGGGGACGTGAGCTGTATTTATGCCTCCTCTTGGAGGCACATCCCAGGACCGACAGGCAGAAACTATTTTTTCTGCAGATACCAATGAAAATCTTCCTTTCAGCAAAAGAAATTATCTAGAATAAATGGATGAGTCTTTCTTCCTTTCTTAGTTGATGGATTGCTTTAAGTTAACTTATCTAATATTCTGCAGTGTGATGTATCTCTCATCTGAAGCTTAATTTGCTGCTTTAATTTTTTACAAGGTGGAAATGTGATTCATTTGATTGTGGCTTCAAGTAAACTGTCCTCTTCCCAGGAGAAAAAAAAACCAAAAAAAAACAGTGGACAGTGTGTATCTGCATTGATCTGAGCAAAAAAATACCAGAAAAAGACTTATTGGAAAGGAATTTCTGCTCTGGGGAATATAATCTAATTTATATAGCACTGTTTATCTTCTCTGCCTTTGAATACTAGTGAAAGGGTATTTTGGTCTGGTTCACAGGTCTGGTAGATGCAGTTATTTTGGGAAACATCAAAAGATTTTTAGAAAAGGAACTATCATTTTACTTGCTCAGCATGAAACTTCTGTAACTGATGAAAATAAGCCTAACAGAACAGAAGGGAGAGTGGAGGAGTTAGAGCAGAGGGTGAGCATATCTGAGAGGAGAAGCAAGCTGGAGCCTGTGGTCGTGCTTCAGTAAACTGCTTTGGGGAAAGAATTGGGAATAGTACAGTAGCACATTAAGATGCACAGCAAGTACCATCCTTTTCATGGGGACACATCACCACACAGGGAGCAGTGCCCAACATCACAGCATGCCAAAAAATGTGGCTGCACCTCCCTGCATGGTGCTCCAGCTGTGTTCAGGACAACAGAGATTTATTGCTCTCTGCAATTCAGATTACTCTGCACTACTTTGATGTGGAATCCATGTTAGCAAATACCATTACTGAGTTTAGAGGTACATGTCTGATTTATTATGAAAATTGTTATATATTCTTATAGGTAAAAACATGTAATTACAGCTACCAGAGTTCTGTCCAAGATTTCCTGAAAGAAGCACACACCTCTATTGCGCACTGGATTTACTCTGCATGTTCTTGAGCATGTTGGATGTGATCTGAGCATGCTGTTTCTCTTGTATTTCTTGGTGGTTTATAATTCTCTTGTAACTTCAGGCCCAAGTAGGCTACAGATATCACCAAATCCAGGGCAAATTGCCACTGTGAGCATGTAGCACTCTGGTCCCTATGTACTCACTAGAGACAGAATTTATGCATATCCAGGGACCATGTTTGGAGTTCTGGCAGTTTGGTCAGGGTTTTTAAAATGGAATATACGTAATGGTCATATTCCCAAGCGGAACATTTCCTGATGGTGAAAAAAGACTTGTTCAATAAGTGTATGAATTGCTACTGTCACTCTTCTTTCACTTTCAGACTGGCTTAGCTTGGTATTCCTAATTAATGAAAAGCAGCAACATTTATAGTGACACTCACTTCAGGTGTCCTTTTCTGTAAATCTATAAAGTATCTAGATCCTGCAAATCTATTTGTTTTTCAATAGTTCTGTCTGTCTCTGCTCTCCTCTACTGCAATTTTTATGTACTACTTCTTGCTTTCTGTTTTGTGTGGTGCTGGTGCACTAAAAATATACATACAACCACAGATTTTTATGTTTTTTTGTAGAGAATAAAAATACTAAATGGAAAGAATCAGATGCCTGTCAACCTCAGTAACTTCAGTTGAGGAAAAAAATACCACCATATCCTGCCTTTCCCTTGACTCACATTTTAAAGAAGCTTATCTTGAGATCCCTGTAATGGTCAGAGACTTGATGGAATTGAAGTCTGTGATTTTTGGAACTAGAAAGAAACTACCCTTTCTAAGAAAAGGGGGAAGGTAGAAAATGTCATTTCAGTCCTCATTACTAAGAGATGCTTCTGGAAAGCAAAGAAATGACTAACAGGAATAGATGTGATAGTTTGTGATCCTGGCAGAATTTAACTTTAGTCTGGAAGCTTGTATGTGAAGATTCAAGTTGTTGGTAAGGCTTCAGTGCTCTGGTTTCTACTCTGTGTGAGTCACTTTTATGAGTCCCACATGCTAATGTTTCTCAGAGTTTTCAAAACACTATTCTTTGGTGCTGGAACAGTGTCATGGAAGAAGGTCAGGTTAGCTCCAAGGCATGAGCACCATTAGTCTCAGGAGGATGGCCAAATCACTCCGTGCTGAGGAGTAAGAGTTCTGTGTGCAGTGGATTGGGGTTGACCGTCCTTCACTTCTGCAACATTTTAAGGAGTGCTGGAGATGAATGGTTTCTGTGAGCTCAGTCCAGGAGGTCATTCACCCTCTTGAGTTTCACTTCTACTTTGCCAGTCTTACACTTCAGTCCTAGTGGACCAACGCCCACCTCTGTTGTGATGCAGGCTGCTGCTGTGTGTTTGTGGCAGTCTGGTGGGTTTGTACAGATGCTGCTGCTGCCCACAGGAGTCCTCAGGCTGCTTGAGAGGCCGTGGCACAGACTTGCACAGATGCAGCTGTGTCTGAACAGCTGTGTGTGAAGATTTAGTTCTTTGCAGGTTTTTGTTGAAGGGGTTAAAGCAGAGCTAATACTTCCCTTTCTCCCTGGAGCACTGAGGCCCTAATAATTTGGTAATGAGTCCTTGTGGTGAATTAGAAATCTGTGAATTGCATGTAGGCAGTATAGCCTAAGCAATCTTGGTGCATGTTCCTGAGCTCTGCTCTGTGGGGCAGGAGCTGGGGATCTGTGCGACAAAAGGACAGTATAATTATGGACCGTTGCCACTCTCTTTTACCTGGGAAGCCTTTCTTGTCATGAGTACAGGCCAGTTTTTCATTCCTTGGTTCTCTCACTGTAATGTTCAGCATAATAGAAATCCTAGCCTGTCAGAAGTTAACTCTCTTGTGCAAAAAGAAAGGGGGAAAATAAAGAGAGAACTTTTCCATGGGTTCCCTAGTTTTGTTGAGGCTCAGAGATGTCATGTCCTTTCATGTCACTTACTTTCAAATCCTTTTTCTTTTTTTTTTTTCCCTCAGGACCTTGGTAAGAAACTTTCTGAAAGAAAATTAATGAACTTTTCAAGAGACTAAGCAGTGGTTAAGGGAGTATCAATGATGATCTGGAGGGCAAATGAGCAAATCCCTTGTTTAGGAGAGCTGTTCTGCCACTATGCATTTGGAAAATATTTTAGATATTGTGTGGAGCAAGCAGATTTTAAATTAGCTATAGATTTTTCATTCTTCCTGTCTGGTTCAGTAAAAAGATAGATAATTTGCTTCATAACATGTGTCACAATAGAGGCTGGCTACACAACAGAAGCTTGGTTTCAGAGAAGTTTTTTGATGTTTTGACATTTCATTTTCTTTTACATTAGAACATTTCATCTTCATTTTTATACTTCTACAACCAGAGCTGTGCTGGGATATCATCTCTGGATTTGAGACCTTGGTATTTCAATTACAAGGCTGCAGAGATGCCCAGCTAGGCTCATGAAGTTGGTTTGGGAATGGGCTACAATGAACACATCTCTGTTCTGCCTACTGTCTGCTGAGTGTAGGTTTAGATGGGAATGAATTCAGGTAGATCCAGATTTTAGTATTAGGGCCAGAGCAATAAGAATGTCTCACTGGCATAGATAGACCTAGCTCCACCACCCTTTCTTAATGAAATGTTTATTGATATGTGTCCAAAATACTTAGGCTTTCACTGAACATTTTGAGCCAAAATCCTTCTGATAAATGCTAATTATTTCCATCCATGTGTGACAACATGTAGAGTACAAAAGGAAAGCTAGACCCTGCTTTCTGAAATTAGTACATTTATTGCTCAGGGATAAGGCTTAGAAGCAGGTATTAGATTCAGTTATTTGCGCTTTATCTCTGTCAGGCTCAGAGAACTCATGTATTTGACTGCAAAATTCAAACAGTGCAAGAACTAACATTAGTGAAATATTCACTATCTTTGCCACATTTTAATTAACTTTTGTTATATACATCCTGCTGTTCTTTTTCAGTTTATAATGGAGATCAGAGGAATTTCACTGCTGAGATTAATTTTTGGTGTCAGTTCTTTCTAAGGCCGTCTGAGTATTTGAGGGTTTGCTTCCAATAGTTTTCATTAATAGCTAGAGTTTTTTTTAGGCTGCTTCTCCTTTAGTTGCACATGCTGAGGCTCAAGAGACAGATTCAAAGCCCAGTGAATGAATTCTGACCCAAGCTGCTCTATTTCCAGCTCTCTGTCTACTGAAGCAGTGAGAATTGTAATATCAAGAGAAAGATGCAGGTAGGTCCTATAGCTCAGCTGCATAAAAAATGACCAGAGTCCTCACTTAGGGATATTGGAAGATCATTCCCAACTCACCTTTGGAGGGACTCTAGAAGATACAGAGAACCCAACCAAACTCATGCTTGTTCCTTGTGAGAGATTCCTGAAATGAAATACTCTTCTCCATCATTTGAGTGGAGAATTCCCTATTCTGAAGAGCAGCAAAGCAATCCAGCACCCTCTTTGTTCAGAGAAAAGGGCTTGTGCATTTTGCTCATGATACTATAAAATTGCTTGGAAGGCAAAAAAATTGCTGGCTTTTTTTTTTTCTAAGAAAACCAGAAATAATTGAAACTACCTGAACTTTTGGCTTTGTAGGGCATAGACGAGCCTGTAAAACCCACAAAAAAAGACTTGTTGCTGATACACATGAACTTAGAAAGAGAAATGACAAGGGAAGGATATCTGCAAGTATTTTTGATGCTCAGAACTGAGTGTGTTCTTGTGAAATTGTTGTGGATTTTCTTAATCTCATCCACTTTGGTGATGACAATATATAATTAGACATGAAAAGTTATGAAATTATGATTGTTCTTTTGAGTGGAGTTGCACATATGATTTTTTACAATCCTTGTGTGATACAGGAGTGTGTAAATACAGAAACATATCCTCATATATGATTTTGTTTATTGAATATTTAGAAAAAAATCACAAAATATCTTTGCTCGCTAGGAGATCACATAGTGCACATTAATGGTACAAACTATTTTGTTATATGTAAGAGCTGCAAGATACAGTAATATACCAGTAGCAGAGAGGAATCTTTGTGTTCAACCTACTACTGAATTTAGAAAAGGGGGATTTGTTCACAATGCAAAATGTATCATAGTAAGTTGAGAAGCTAATGAATTTCTGGGAGGCAAGCATCATGGAAATCTGGATTTGGTTGCAATTTCACAATTTTCACTTGTCCAGAATAGTTTCTGATTGAAGATCTAGATTACAATGAAATATTAGTGGCTAAAATATCGGCTCTTGCTTTATTGAAGCAGTGTTGTCTGTTTATTTTATTTTTAGTTTGTGACAGTTTTCCTTTCTCCTTCTTTTTTTAAATTCAGCTGTGACCTTAAACTGACTTCCTCTATCAACCATCTGCATCCTCCTGCAGCTTGTTCTTTTTTTCTAGGCATTTAGTCCCTGTTTTACATACTGAATATCTGCAGTAGCCCTCCTAAAGGATGAAAGTATTGATCAACTTGCACTACAATGGATTTTATTTCCAGAAAATAAGTTTTAATGTAGCATTTTTGTAATGGAACAGCAACAACCAAAGAAATACAGTCTCTGAGTATTTCTGTAGGATGGTAGGAAGAGGCTGATTAGAAAGGGAGAAAATGTAGTAAAATATAATCACCAGGACCAGTTTTGTGTTTAGCTGAGCTAAACTCTTTGCATAGCTTTGGAGTCTGTGGAAAAGGCCTGGAGTGGAGTTGGGGCAATTCAAACTCCTGTGCAGACTAGAGAAGCCTCCAGTTTGTTACAGTACTTTTTCTTGGCCCAAAGGGACCTGCATGTATGCATCTTTTCTCCAAACAATCCCCCTGTTCTAGAGGATCTTTGTAGCTTTTTGCCATTTCAGCTGAATGCTTGCTTCATTTTGTGAGCTTCCCTGTGTCTTCCAAAGGGTTATTTCTGGGATACAAATCTGGCCTGTATTATCCTACTCCCACACATATCACATAATAGTCCCTGGTAGTTACTGTGCTTTTTCAGGGAAAATGCAGTGTCTGATCCCATTTCTTCAGTGACCTACAAAGCTCTTTAATATTGCACAGTCTAGGTAATCCCATTGATTTTACTAAAGTTGACTATACAGCATAAAGTTAAATGCTTGCTTCAGTCTATACTTTCTTTGACAGCTGGGCCAACAAAGTAGGGTCTCTGCTGGTGACAAATCTGCAGGGAATTCCAATCAATTTAGAGAGGGATATAAAAGTCTGTTTTCTTTAATAATTATGCTTATAAGGATTATTACTTTAAATGAACAAATTAAAGACTAAAAATAAAATTTTCAGTACAAGTCCAGCTTTGCTCCAGTGCATTCTGGCATTTATACTTTTTAAGTGCTGACTTCTTTGATCTGCTTGATGAGAGCTCCACTTAGGAGCAGTCTGTCTCACTCTTGGGTGAGTTTATAGATTTGTAGTAAATAAGCCTGCAGGGACTATTGGATCATTTTGATCATCACAAGCCTTTATACCTTCACCCAATTATCCCTGTAGCATTTGTTCTGAAGGTTGAATGTAGCAGATCTGTGACCTCTATGAATTTCATAGGAGAAAATGTGGTGGCTTCATGTGGCTCACTCGAGCACTCTGGGGCTCGGAATTGATGGTTATTTTAGTTTACAAAGAACTGTTTGTGGTGCCAGTAGTGAAAAATTATCAAGTTCTCACTAACCTGTTTCATGTCAGTGTACGGCTCATCTCACTGAGAGACTGATGATTATCAGTGTAATTTAATCAAAGGAACTGCTTGTATCCATAAGATGTAACCTACTGGATGAGTGAGTTGAAACTCCTGAGAGTATTAATGTAAAAACTCCCACCTCTACTAAAGTAATCACATTTTACAAGTAAAATCAGAGGGACCTCCTTTATTCACCCTTGGAGCCACAGTGCTGTTTATGGTGACTGTGAGATGAATTCCCTGAGCTCACCTTTACTTTCAGAAGTTGACCTGCTTGCTTGGTCTCATGAGCAATAAAGGATCTTTTCTACCTGCAGGGGTAACAGGGAGGTAGCAGCATCTTCCAGGACACCATCAGCCCAGCTTCTCTGGGAGGTCTGTGACGAGCACGGAGAGCTGGGCCTCGGGCTGCACAGAGAGCAGCCATGGCACAGAGAGCTGGGCCTCGGGCTGTACACAGAGTGGCCGTGGCGCAGAGAGCTGGGCCTCGGGCTGCACACAGAGTGGCCGTGGCATGGAGAGCTGGGCCTCGGGCTGCACAGAGAGTGGCCGTGGCATGGAGAGCTGGGCCTCGGGCTGTACACAGAGTGGCCGTGGCGCAGAGAGCTGGGCCTCGGGCTGCACACAGAGTGGCCGTGGCACAGAGAGCTGGGCCTCGGGCTGCACAGAGAGCGGCCGTGGCATGGAGAGCTGGGCCTCGGGCTGCATGGACAGCGGCCATGGCACAGAGAGCTGGGCCTCGGGCTGCACACAGAGTGGCCGTGGCATGGAGAGCTGGGCCTTGGGCTGCACAGAGAGCGGCCGTGGCACAGAGAGCTGGGCCTTGGGCTGCACACAGAGAAGCCATGGCACAGAGAGCTGGGCCTCGGGCTGCACAGAGAGCGGCCGTGGCACAGAGAGCTGGGCCTCGGGCTGCACAGAGAGCAGCCATGGCACAGAGAGCTGGGCCTCGGGCTGCACAGAGAGCGGCCGTGGCATGGAGAGCTGGGCCTCGGGCTGCACAGAGAGCGGCCATGGCACAGAGAGCTGGGCCTCAGGCTGCACGGACAGCCGCCATGGCGCAGTGTGCCAGCGTGGCCTGGCCTAGGGCACCTGAGGAGAGTGCTGAGAGGAGGCTGAGGATGGAGAGCAGCAAGCTGCTCTGGAGTTTGGAGCAGAGCAGTGCTCAAGGCTTCTGCAGGGTGTGGTGGTGGGAGCAGAGCCGGGCTCACAGCTCTTGGGTTGTGCAGTTGGGCTGAGGGCTCTGTGGAAGAGAAGACAGGGCCTGTCTGGAAGGCAGCTGCTGGTGGGGAGTGTGGTGAGTAAAGCTTGGTGTGACACATCAGAACCATGAAAATGTGATAGGAGCTGAATCAGTGCTGTGCTGACAAACTTCAAGGTTATTCCAGCTGTGATTGATAGAAATGGATCTATGGGCAGCTGCAGCCATTTGGGAGTGGCTTTCAGCTGGAAACTCTAACCATTACAGGCCTGTGACTGGAGCGTACTTTGGTGGCTGGATCTGAACCCTACTCCAGATTTCTGAGGGCAGCCGACAGCAGGTTCTGTCCTCCAATGCTTTGCAGGTGATGGGAGAGATCCCCACTGCTGATGGTCCTTTTGGGTAGCAGTGAGAGAGCAGAAAAATACAAAACAGTGGTAGTGGTATATCACCTGCCCTCTGGGCACCTCGCTCATTGCACTGTGGTAAAATAAGGAGGTATTTACAGAATTCTAAGATGAACACATGAACATAATACTTGTTTGGCAGTTAAAAATAATACAATTTTTTTTTAGCTGAGGGTGTGAAGGTGGCTTAAGATGACTTGCTAAAAGGATAGAAAGACCTGAAGCAGCATTCATAACCTGCCTGAATCCATTGTTACTCAGGAGTGGCTAGAATATTTACCCAACTCATCTAATGTCTCTTTGCATGAGTTAGCTTGTATGGTACAGTGTCAGTTAAAGCAAGAGTTTCTGTAGGAAGAAATTCCTCAATCAACTCTGAGTATTTAGTCATAAATATTTATATTTAGTAATTTTGTGGTCATACTGTACAATATATTTAATATATTGGCATTTATTGCCTCTGTAAATTTGGGTCACAGGGATTGTAGAGGGGCTCATCTTCCTATTGGGAGAGGGAAAAGTTGGGATGCCACAAAAACACTGCAGTCCTCTGTTGCAGTGAGAGGAGCCGGGATGAAATTGCTTGAGCTGGTCATCCTTCTCAGGCAGGAGCTGCTGATAGTGGGCAGAGGCTTAGTGCAGGAAGCAACATAGAAATATAAAAAGAAGAAACTTAGAAAATAAAAGCCTGGAGAAGTGCAGTGCATGGTACTGTTGGAAAAGAATGAGGAGGTGACTCTCATGACTGAGGATATGACAACGGCAGAGAGAATGAAATAGAGTTGCTCTTACTTCATAAGTCTGCCATAAGGGATTGATAGGGACACATCCCTATTGTGAAACTTGGATCTGTCATAATTTTGCAAATAGCTTTGAAAATGGTATTTTCTGTCAGGTGAATGGAGCACAGACATGAATGCCAAAGCTCTGCAGGCTCGTATTGTGAAAATGAGCCAGTGGGCTTAATCCAGGTTTTGTGGTTTGAAACTGTGAAGATGATTAAAGTTTAAAAAAAAAATAAAAATCAAGTAAGTTTCAGGAATGTCCTGAGCTGCTCTTTGTTCTATGGTATATGACAGCAGTGGAGAAGCTCTTATTAAGACTTCAAGTATAAGGGAAGGATTTTCAAAATCCTTTAGGTACTGCTTTTTAAACTTTTGAACAGCACCTCAGTGTCAGGACATGGAAAGTGCTGAATGTGAACTGCAGCAGCAAGTTAGGCACTTTTTTGCAGCAGAGGTTTTGCTACTTTAGGAGGTGGGCAGCGAGTGAAGCTGAAAAGAAAAGAACAATAAAAAGTGTTTGTGGATTTTTCCATCTGACCCTTGAAAACAAAGAAAAGGCTGGCTTCTTATGGTGAGTGAAATATTACAATTAAAAAAAAGAACAACAGAACAAAAACAGACTCACAAAAACTCCCATCAGAAACAAAACTACTTTTGTCTAGCTGGATTTTTATTAGGTCTTGCAAACAGGAGTCTGATAGTCAAAAGAAATCCTTTATAGTCAACATTCAGTTTATGCTCTGCCTTTTGTAAATCTGTAGGATTGTCCTGCAAAGATCACAAGAATAAGAAGTGGCTTAAAATGCTACGGCCTGGGAGTATGTCACTTGTGTGGTGCCACTAAAGCAAGATAGTTTGTATATAAAGCTGATGAGTCACTTAAATGATTAAAACTTTCCTACCGGTGCCCTTAAATTACACAAGTAATCAATTCAGCTGCCATAATTCAGTGTCTGATATGATGTGAAGTTGATATGCTACAACTGCTGCATTATGTATAATGCAGCTGAATGGTACCAGGGAGTATATTAAAGAAAATTAGCTCTTACATGATATGTTCTGATGCACTTATGGTGAGATGGAAAAAAGTGAACTTACTGAGCATTTTCATAAGTTAATATATATCTGAGAGAAGAAATTCGTATAATGTAGAGCATGATGTCTCTTGGGTAGCTCATTGTAATGAACTTCACTGAAAACATACCAAATGCTGGAATAATTTCATGTAGCAATTAGGTCATGGAATTCAAAGGTCTCTTTGGGCTTTGTGGATGCACAAAGCAAGTAATTCATATGGAGGAGAATGCTGAATATCTTCCTGCTTGAAGATAAGTGTGCTGTTGCTATGCAGACAGCTGGGTCTGGAAAGGTGTGTGCTGAGGGGCAGGGAAAGAAGAGCAGACCACAGCAATATTCTCTAGGCAGCTGTCTGCACTCAGAGTTTCCTCCTTAGTTAACAGATCATTATAAAGATCAGATAGAGGTAAATCAATAAAAAGAACAGGTGTATAGACCCTTAAGAAAAGCCTATCACTCCAGAGTTGAAAGGCAACCATTTCTGCTTTGAAGGGTCATGGATGGCCTCCTTCAGTCTCCATTGGAGACTTCTGCTGAGAAACAGATGGGCTGATGTGTTTTGTACTTACCCAGCACAGACCTGGCCTGTAGTGCGCAGTGCAAGCACGGGCTGTGTTCCATGCAGTGTAATATAATGTCCTGATGTGAGCAAGGAAGTGTAAATAGGAGAGCAGGAGGCAGTGCATTCTGCATATCTCTTTGAACAAAGGAAGTTCTTGGAGGCTGTTACCAGTGTGCCTTTTCATCTGATAAGGTTAGATCCCTGCAGACACTTAGTGAGCTGTAATTGCTTCCCAAGGAGAGCCTGCTGCCTGCTAACCAAGTACACCCACTTTATAGCTGAGAGCCCAATCTGAGGAGCTTGATTACTGTTTTGTCAATGAGATACACACCAATTGAATTAGACAGCACAATCCCAGGCAGAGGTTGGTGAAGTACCAAGAACTCTGTTCTAGTTAACTGCAGTGTGTGGGAGTGTTCTGTCATCATCTTCTGCCCTTCTTCTCCAAAGTCTCTCTCTTCACTGTCTGGTTTAGGGAACACCGGCTGTAGCCTTTTTACCATGTTTTCTCAGATGAACTCTGTCAAGGAATCTTGTTTTTTTTTTTTTTTTTTTCCTGTTCAGATTACTTTACCAACTCTCATTCTGAATTATTTTAATAGTGGATGCTTCATTCTCCATTTGAAAAATTATGATGGGACTTGTTGTGTCTTGCTATTTTTAGTGTAGTAGTAGCAATAAACATCAGGTATTTATTGTTCTACATACTTTTCAGACCTTTATAATGCAGGTCAGAATTTGGAATATCTACTATAAAACTGAAGAAAAATCCAAGGGCTGTTCTTTCCACTCAGGTCCCCAAATCTCTAATAAATTGTGCTGAACCTTGAAGGCATCACGGCCTCCAGTGTAATTGTGTCTGTGACAGCTGTGGCACAGAACACAAAGGGATAGCCCTAAAGTAATCTTGCTGGGTAGGATTGCCACAGTGCCAGGCAAAAATAATCACTGATGGGACTTCTTCTGAAGGGCAGGTAGTGTTGCAGAGTACAAAACTAACCTTGGGAGACTGGAGTAATGACAGATGGCTTTACTCTCTGTAGCCCTGGACTGCAAATACTGCTTTCCCAGTGTTAGTGCCCATCCCTTTGCTTTCCCTACTGTCAGTGCTCTCTATAATTGTGATTGTCTGATTTCTGTGTGGGACTGAGGAATAACAGATTTGAATTAAAATAAAACCAAGCAAAACCCATCTATCTGACGAGACTGCTGCCACTGTAAATCTTCATTGCACTATTAAAATCCCCAGTTAGCAAGTTTCCCTTGCAGCTGGAAGACTGACAGTATAAGATGTATTTTCTCATGGATTGGTTTATAGCTCTCTTGCTGCATTTCATTTCATTAAGATGAGGTTTTAATCTATCTATTTAATTCTTATTTTGCTATACATATCTCAATTTTTATTTTCCTTTTCTTTGTTGCTAACACAGTGCCTTGCAGAAATAGCAATCTTGAATGAGTACAGAGAAGATGATGAGCATGCAAAGCCTGCCCAGGTTCCAAAACATGCTGCAGTCTGATTTACTGATGCTAGAGCTCGATTGAAAAGGAAGGCCTGGAAAAACATGCTCTCATTTTTGCTTTATGTGGTGCTTTGTAATGGAGTAGCAGCTTCAGGGAAACAACCATTCTGACCCAGCTGCAGATTGTGCTGCTGAGAAACTCATTTCAGCCCTTAGAGGGAGCCACAGACTAGACTATGGAAATGGAGGAAAACCAGGCAGGTTTTGTTGTGCCCATCTGTGATAGAGAAGGTGGGGAAGGGATGGTTCTCAATTGGTTTTTGTTTTTTTTTTTTTCTAGCTTTTAATTAACAGCAACTTCAAATCAGACATAAGGCTAGTTCATGGGGAATGCCAAAGAACATTTGCTTTTGTAGTGACAGATTTGTAGGGTTTTGGAGACCTCAACCGAATGTTAATCTTACCTTTCCCCTTTACACCCTCCTGCACCATTTGGTTCCAGGTTCTACTGTTCTTCTTTTGATGCTGACACAGCAGGACTTGAAAAATTAAGATTCTGCATGCTCCTTCCTCTTAAAAAATGAAAAATATAAAGACACAAACCACAAGAAATTGATTAAGACCATGGAGTTCAGAGTCTGGAAAACATGATTGCCACATTTTTTCTTTACTGGGTTTTTTCTTAAACATATTAAGAAAGTATTTTCTTAATCATATAAATCTTTAAGGAGAGAGATGCATTACAGCCCTCTCTTCCCCTGTAATGTGTAGGTTATAGCACAATATTTTTATGTAAATTACATGGCTAGAGTAGATTATATGGCTGTGTCATAAAACGCAAATGCTGTTCTCCTGGCTCAGCAATAATCAGCATTGCCAGTGAGCTGTTCAGTTCAGGGAATGGAAGGTGCACATGCTCAGAGGAAAATGGATGAAGAGATTTCCAGCCCTTAATCAATAATAAAGGACTTCCCTTTAAAAAATGAAATGAAAATGTTTTTCTCTACCTTTTCCTCTCCCTCCCTCCCCTTCCCCCAACAGATGGATTCTAGTGGCAGTATTGAGGAGTGCTTAGCCAGAAAGATGCTACACCAGAGGTGGGGCAGAGTGTGTCTAGTCCCAGAAGATGCCATTTAAGATTAAAGGAAGCTCCAAGCTTAAATTTTAAACAGCTCTGGGCTCCTTGCAGAGACTGCTACTAATTAGAGCATCAAGTTTTGTGGCAATTATTGTAAGATAATAACTGCCAACAAATAACTCCATTAATAGTCACTTTTATTTTGTGCATAGGCTGTTGAGTTGTAATGTTTCTGTAATGATATTAGCTTAGCTTAGACTATGGAACTAGGGGTAACCAAGGTGGAAAAGCAATGGAACTAAACTACTATTCAAAATACTTCTCAGGAAGGGTGAAAAGATGATGGCTTGCCAAAATCAGGAAGCAGGCATCCTTACTACAACTTTCCCTGCTCTTCTCAGTCATGAATTTATCTATATATTAATTTGGCCTGGGAAAGGAAGGGGAGAGAGAATAGTTATCGTGCAATAAATTTTTTGGTTTTTGTTTTGCCTGAGTTATTTCCTATCCCTGAGTTTTCTGATTCTACATTGGTTGGAGTTGCAAAGCTCATCACTTAACAAAATATGAACTACTCCTAGAAATAGCAAGAGTTATAGTTTGGTGTTTCTTCAAGGTTATTTTGGATTTCATAGATTTGCTTCATTTTCTGAGCAATCAGGAGAGATCATGATAATTTCTTTGTGTTAATTCCATCTATGTATTTGGAATATTTGTGGAAACATTAACTGCAATGAGAATCAGTGTCTAATAGGTTAAAAATTAATGGCAAAATTTATGATGTTTGTTTCTACTTCTCTTGGATGTTGGCTTGTATCAGGTGGGATGTTTCTTTATCTTTCTTCTCCTTTGTATTTCCAGTTTTTTATTTTGGGATTGCTGCAACCCAAAGAGAATCTACAACAAGAAAGTTGATTGAATTTGCTGCTGTGATTAGATGATAACTCTTCCACATGTAACTTTTTATTTTGTTAAAGAAAGAGTAATTCCCACACAGATTAATTCCACTTGATCATTTGGTTACCACCTTCAAATATTTTTGTTGATTAATCTTCAGGCAATGGGTTGTTCGTGAAGTGTCATTTCATCTCTTTGTTCTTGCAGTTTTTCTTGTGTGGTTGCTCATTGAACATTACAATGTTCAACACTGAACATTGCCTGAATATTTGTTTGCATTCTATCTTGTATCTCCACCCTGAGCTACTTCTGCAGCTGAATGCTGTTCAGAGATGTGCTACTTGTCATGCTCAAAAGCACATAATCCATGATGAAGAGTTTGTTCTCTGCACTGTGATAGCTTCTGATCAGGATTTAATTTCTGGTCTGTGAAGTCAAGCAAAATAAAATAAAGAATGATGACAAATGAGTAAAACAGTGTAACTGCTTGCCCTGAAGCCTTTGCAAAGGCGAGTCTTTTTCAATTAGTGCCAAAATGTGGAGGCACAGCTCTAATATAATTGAATAGAAGCAGGGAAACAAAAGCCAACCCCCTCAGGGTCTCCCCTTTGTATACCTGACTAAGTAAAATAGAGAAGCGTAACAAAATCTTTCTTACTCTAGGTTTTTTGTTGCCAAGCTGTACTTCTTGAAAAATAATAGTAATAATAAAAGCATTTTGTTTTAGGAGACAAAATCTGTACATAAGACCAATCCTGAATGGCAGCGTAGCATGTGGACTACACTCCTTACAGCCCATACATGATGGGTTCTGAAATCCCATTTCAGCTGAAGGCATCATTCCAGCATCTTTGGCATTGTGTTTCCAGGTGATAAGGTGTCTTCATCAGAATTTTGGTTTATATCAGTTTGATTTTCCATCTAAATTCGGGCAATAGTATTTTATATTCCTCTAAAGAAGGACATATAGGTGCATTAGCAGGATGTTTTTGAATATGAGGTCATGGAAGTCATACAGGGCTCTGATAGCTCCTTATCTATGAAGTAGGTTTATAGCAGGTTTTGATAGCTCCTTATCTATTAAGCAGGTTCCTCTCATGAGGAAACACAGGCCTGCTCTTTCTCTTCCTCCTTGTATAAAAATCAAGCAGTGGGATGTGGCTCAGCCTGCTGATGTGATCTGTGTTTTGTTGTGTCTCTGAGTGGCCACACTTTGGTTTGTCTCACAAAGCAGCCCCCTCTCACAGTGTGCAATCCCTCCCCAGAGGAGCTGAGCCCCTGCCCAGAGAAAACAGGCTCCCAAATCCAGAGCTTTTTATTGTGTTGGGCTTTGATTTGGTTTGGACTTTTTACATAATTAAGTGGCTGCTGGCCCTAGTGCTGAAATATTATTTTTGCTGATTTTGATTAAACTGTTGCATGATAAAGAGATATAATCTCCAGGAAGAGCAGCATTGTAGCTTTCTACAGTCACTAAGTGGAAAATGAATTAACATTAGGGCTAGCATAGCCTGTGTGAATTGCTGAGAACTTAGTCTTGTTTAATTCATATTGATTTATTTATAAAGTGATAACAAGATTCTTGTGGCTTTGTAATATCTGCTTTAAATTTTAGAAGCATATTGGTCAATTTACTGCATGACAGTATGTGTCAACACCAGGTAAATATGACCTCTAACGTGCCTTACTCTGTTCAGTCTGGTTAACAGGCTAGACCAAGAAATAATATGCAAACTCCTCTCTTATCAGGGGAGATCAGTTCCCAAAGTGACATGGATATTGTTGGTGTAGGTGATACCTTTAACCATGACATCACATTAAACCCCTGGGCAACGCTCACGCCCTCGGGAGTGTATTGCTGCTGAAGGCAACTGCTTGACCTGAAACTCTGAGACTTTCTATGTTGAATTTCCTTCTCTCAAGGGAGCAAAGCTGCTGGGTTCAATCAAGAATCCCTTATTTTTACTGGTTTGCAGTCAGGAGCACTCAAGTGACTTTCACTTTTTTCTCCCAGCCTTTTCATTTTGTTTTTTCCCTAGCCTTTTCTGTTCATTTTTCTTATATTCACTTGACACTTGTCCCTACATTTGGAGGATGAGATAAGAAAAGAGCTTTGTTCCTGTCAAGACAAGGAGCAGAATATGCCTGCTCAAAAAGGGCCAGAGCAGGAATCAAACCTCTCCTGGGCAGGCAGGTGTGGGAGAGCTCCTTTGCTGCAGTTTGCTTTCTGGAGTGCCATCAGACGGCTTTTGTCACTGTAGTGGGTATAACTGGAAGCAGGTTTCTCTCTCTTCTGTTTTTCCTTGTCTTTTTCATTTTTATTTTTTTGGAGCCATCATGCTGCAGCAAATTTTGCGTGATATGTATATTGACCCTGAGCTCCTGGCAGAGCTGAACGAAGAGCAAAAGCAGATCTTATTCTACAAGATGAGAGAAGAGCAGCTGAGGCGCTGGAGGGAAAGGGAAGAAAAGGCCCGAATGGAGGAGGCTGTGCTGAGAAAGACAGCAAGGCGCAACCAGAGTAAGATTTCTGACCTCCTTCTATGCTTCAGAGCTGGGGATGGTGGGCTTGCAACCAGTGGTGCAGCAGGCATCTGGAAGAGATGGCAAGGCTGAGTGCCCGCTGTCCCTACGGGCAAAATGACAGTCTGGGACTGCAAAAGCAACATGTTCCTGCTCCTTGTATCTCCAGGCTGGTCGTTTGTTTTGGGAGTACCTTAGTGATGGAGTAAGGGGAATTGTTTTGAAGTGCCTGTTTCAGTCAGGAGTCACTGCTGATGTTCTCTTAGTGGTAACTGATGTATCATGACCAAGTTTCTCCTCTACTCCTAAGGCTTTTTGACTATTTTTTATCACCTGACATCCTTGCCCCTCAATCTAGGTCAGGCAAAAGCCTGTGCTGTTGCAGTTTGTTGGCTTAGCATTAAATATTTCCATCTGGCTGTAGTAGGAAATAATTTTATGAATTTGAGCTTGTTATGAAGGGCTCTTTATGAATAAATGTAATACCAAAAGAGCCATAATATATGAGACAAAATTTTCAACTGTATTAATAAATAGTCTCCAAGAGATGGTGTAGGGAAAAGGATAATAGTGTGGCAAGTCAACAACCAAAACCAAAGAGAATAAATGTGTTTGCATACAATATGTAGTTAAAATATGGAGCTCCTCCCAAAGGCTGCTATGAATGTTGAATGTGTGTGTTGACTTGAAAAGAGAATAGGACAATGATGGAAGAAACATCAGAAAATAACTCCTCCAAATGTCTTTTCCAACTGACTGGCCTTGTGTCCAAGTGGTTCCAAGTAAACAGAAATATTTAATTCCTTGCTCTTTTCTCTGAGTTAGTGCCTTTCTAGCTCTTTCCCCCATTCATAGGGTAAAGCTGTTAGGCTGGTGTAAAACAGAAAACATTTTCATCTTGGAAATGTAACTACAGTGATTCCTCACTCAACAAGGAGATGTCACAGGGATATGTAAACCACTCATTTCCCTGCCAAAGATCTTATCACATCTTTAAATCTATTAAAGCTTGAATATTCAAAGTTTCTAATAACTTCAGGTAGCTGATTTTGAGAAAGCTCTGTAATGGTTATGGGACTGCAATCAGCATTTCAAATGTTGCTTATTTGAACACACCCATGGTAGAAACACCCCAATACAGAGACGCTGTTGGATTCAGTTTTTAGGCTTGAAATATATAGAGTTTCTGAACCTTACAAAGTGCCCCTTAGATAATTATCAATTCAAAGATTATTATTAGAAAACTGCTTCAAAGCAAAACTATTTTCCAAGACTCACTTGAAGCACAGACCTACATGGAATGACTAGACTAAATTACAACAGTAGCATTAAAACAAGGGGGGAATGACCAGAACACTCTAGTCAGCCATAGTAGGAATTGAAAATGACACCTCAGAGATGGCAAGGTGGATGTTGGAAAACGTCATTCTGTTAAATTTTTTGATTTTTCGTGTTAGTGCTCTCACTGTGAATGGCCCTCTTGAGAGGGATGGCACCAGAACAGCTTCTCTCATACAGCGCAAAAGCCTTGTTGATTTTGATTGATTCGTAGCTGAGAAAAAAATTAAAAATGCAGTTCATCTCCACACACCAAAACAACATCATATCATTGAGATAATCTGTATCATGCTCATTCTTTGAGGGAGACAGATACAGAAAACTCCTAACTGCAAAAATATTTATCTGATGAATTGTCACAGTGTTGACACCTACATTTCCATATATAAATTATACATTAAACCTGTTCAGCTTCTTACTACAGGAGACCATTTTCTGGGTAAGTAATTTTCTGATTAGTAAGTAATAGGAGAAAGGAAAGCAGCAGAGTACCCTATAGATTATATTTGCTCTGACAAAGGTAGTCACAAATACACATTGAGTTAAATTTCAGAAAAACCCATTTCCATTTTACCTTCTTAAATTGCCAATTAAAGGTATTGCTTAGGTTTGCCTTTTGCCCACTGTTAGGAAATTTCTACTTTCAGAACTGTAGTGAAGAACTATTGGAATCAGATTTGCAAGTCAGGCATCTGGTTCTGTTGGAAACATTTTTTTACTTTCATGAACTGATGTGCACTAGAGTTGGAAAACATAACTTGTTTCAGGTGTGCTGATCATTAACTGTACAGATACTTGTAATTGATTTCTACTGCACAGTTCCACAATGTGATGTTAAATGGTCTCTCAGTGAAGATGGTTTCTTGTTTAAAACAGAAAAGATAAAAAAGCCAACTGCAAATTATGGATATAAAATAGTAATTACTGTGCAATAGTCTTGCCTATAGACTCAAGGGGTCAGAGTAGATGCCGATAATATTTTTTTATCTTAAAATATTTTTTTCCTGGAAGACAATCGGCATCATAATTTTTTGGACCTCGAAGCTTCTTAATTTTAAATTGCCCTTAATATGTAAGTGAATTTCCAGACCTTTTTCCCCTGCTTCAAAGTGTAGAATACAGAATGGTTTTATTCCTGTTTTATATTAGTGGCTACCAAGAGATGCAAAGCTACCCCAATTACATGTTCTTTATTCCCTTGAAACTGAGAGATCTGAGGTTTTTATTGGTTTTGACTCTGCTGCATGACACATTTTATGTTCATGCTACTTGTTTTAGACCAGGAGTTACTCTGAGTTTATAGATAGTTTTGTAGCCTGAAAGAGTAGAATAGATGTGAGACTTCAACATTGCTAATGTTGTGCTAAATTTCTGAAAATGTAGATGTTGTTTGTGAATACAACATAGCATTTGTATAAAATAATTTCATACTAATTTAACTGGAATTATCTTTACAGAACTGCCTTTCAAATCCTTTTGCTTTCCTCAAAGTTTGAATAGCCACATATGAAAACTTTTCTTTCTATCTCTTTGGGATGGGATATGATGATGTTGAACAAAAGCTGTTAATGGGCACTTCTCTAATTAAAATGCTCTGAAAAGTACCTTCTGCTTGAACTGGTATTCTATACCCCAGCTGCTGCAATTCCCCATGGATTCAGGATCTTAGCTACAGTGGGATGTGTGCATCCAGCAGCACAACAAAAGGCTTGGCTTTTTTAAAACAAAGCAGTTATTGTGAGTTCAATTTTGATTTCTGACAATGACTTAAGGATGAAGTGTTCTTGTGTTTTAAGTATGCTGTACTATGGAAACCACAAGTGCAGAGCTGGGGGCAAAAAGATTGGCATATGCAAATCAGAAAGGCCTTGTGCTAGAGTTAAAATCATCAGCAGACTTAGGGACTGCTCATTAACATGATCATTTTTTAATTGTTTGGAAACTAACTACCAAAGGCCCCAAATCTGCCTTGTTTTTTAAAGCAGTTCCACGGAGTGCAGGTTGTCCACAAATGTCCTATTCAGTACTGTGAAATTTGCCTTTTAGAAAACAACCAAGTCCAAGCCATGAAAAAAGATGTAAGTTGTTAAGAGTGTAAGAGTGTAAGAGCTAGCCAAATAGTGCACCCATCTGTGAAGTCTTATTCTTAATTTCTAAAAATAAATAATATTAGTCACCTGCAAAACGTAATGCTAAATGGTGCCTGCTTCTGAATTTGGATTGTTTGGTTCCATGTGTCTTGAGGAAAGGTTAAAATTGAAATTAGTATCAGAATGAGTCAGTGTTGAAGGAATTATTTCACTTTGAGGGTGAATGAAATGTGTTCAGATTATTCAATGGTTTTAATTTCTTTGCCAATTAAAAATCATAGATTGATGTCTAAAGGGAAGCAGTGTATAAACATCACTTCAGAATGAAATATTTCTTTTATATTCACTCCTATATTGAATAAATTTTTCCCAGTTTTTTTGCTATTTGTACCTTGCCTAAAATTATTAGTAGAATTTGGGCATCATATGGGTCCTCCCAAAATGACAGCAACTAGTGAGCTTATTCAAGGTAAAGGAAATCTTTTGTAGCTTTAATTGAATAATGGCTGCTGGCTGGTGCTGGAATAGCAGCCCAGGTGAGCTGAATTCTTGGAGGTCCACCTTCAATTCACTTACAGATTGGTCCTGGGCAGATGTTTCAGGAACATATCTTCATTGTAAAAAAACAGTTTGCTTGTTCCTACTGTGCTAAAATCACTGTGAGAAGCCTCCTCAAAATTTCAAGATCCTTTGGGATTTTCTGATATTTGACTGACAGGCAGCTTTGCAATTTGCACAGAAATGTGTTTATGTGATTAGGCAGGAGCTCTTTAGCCACTACAGCTGAGCTGGGAGGAAGCAGAGGGCCCTGCCAATTTTTGTTTTGACACTGATGCAGTATACAGAGCTGCCAGCATTCCCAAAATGAGATCTCAAAAACTATTGAGCATTAGGTAGCTGAAGGACAGTAATGTGGGACAGGAGACAGTGCTGGTCTGCTGCTGTTATTTCTTCTATTTATTCATTGTGAACGGCAGCTCGTGGTGCTTAGATGGGAGCTATTTGTAAATGCTCTTATTTACCTGTCCTTAACAAGAGAAGCTGGGAGAAAATAGGGTAGGCTTATCACAGCATGGCTAGAAAATAATTTATCTATCTAAATGACATTTGTGTTAGAAAGGTCATTAGAGAATAGATGATGCTGTTTGGAAGCAAGTATCTCAAATATACCAAGTGGATGGCTGGAGAATACATCAGTGTCAGAGGAAGGCCAGTGAGTGAGCATGTGTTTCAGTGGGTGGACATGCAGTGACATTTTTTCTGACTTTGAACTTTGAAATGTATTCCTTATTTATGCTCAGGCCTCTACAGACCCTGGTAATACTTAGCTAAGATTTTATCTCCTGTGGAGACAAGCTCCTGTTAGTGTTCAGTGTCTCTTTCTCTGTATCACTGGATATGAATCTAACCAGGGACATCAGACCTCAGTATTTCTGAAGTTTCTGGCATTATGTGATCTTGAATTCTGTACAGTCCTGTCCTTTGTTTCCCATTCAGATATAGATGGAAAAGTAACAAGAGAACAGGAACAAGAACATTAAAACAGTTTTTGTTAGGGTACTGAGCCACCTAATTTGAAGTCATTGGATAAGTTTTCATGTAACACTCACAATGTAGAGCAGCTTTAGATATGCTGCAGCTTTGTTATGCTCTGTACCTTGGACCAGAACTGAGCGGCTCAGGGCCTGTGCCTGGAGTGTCTGAGTGCTGAGGTTTGGTTAGACAGCAGCTTCTGAACTCAGTTCTCTGAACCTGGGGCTATCAAGAGACCTCCAGTTGCTGAATGACCTAGGTATGCACCAGATGGAACAAATCCAGAGGGACTTCTCTCACCTCCTATGATCAGCAATAAGTCTGTGCTTTTTGGTTTTCTATCTAGTCCTGCAGCTGATTTCTCTGTTTTGCAGAAAAGTGACAGCAAAATATTGCTGCCTACCTGGGGCCTTCTCCTGCAGACATGCAATCCTCAGTGCTGCTGTTCCCTGAGACATCTGGCATCAGGCACTCTGTGAGAGAGGCTGCTGGGTTAGTGAGCCTCTGGCACAGAGGGCGTCACTGTGTTTCTCTGCAGCGTCCTGTTCCTCGGCCTGTCTGGACATGGCAGTGTCGGACTTTCTCCCACATACTGTGCCTCAGTAATGATATGAGGTTGTGGTTGTCTGCAAACTCATGAATACTTGATATGGAAAGAGGGCAGAACTGTGGCCAAGGGGAGAATGGGATTTACCCAAGCTAATTCAATATTTTCTTGCTGATTTTGCCATTTTTTTACATAAATGACTAAAACATTCAAGGACAAAGGAACCAGGTTTTGAGAGCAGGATTTGGAAGGTACAGGAAAACTCAATGTGTTCAAGTCAGCAGTGGATTTAGCCAGACACTGATGGCAGTTCAATAACATTTGAGTCCACTTATTTGCTGTGGTGCTAAAAAGCCTCACTGTAGGGTATAGTGCTCCCTGCTTCTCTGGTCCTGTGTGCCTGACAAAAGGAGTCAGTGCAAACCTGGCATGCTGCATTAATCAGGATAGCCTGGTACAGAAAATGATCCATAGCTCCCTGTTCATTCTGTGACACAGAACCCTTATCCTCTTGCTTTGAGTTTCCAGCAGACCCTGAAGCAGCCATGCAGACATGATTTTATTTTATTCTCAAAGGGAAAACCTGGAAGCTTTGTGATAGGTCTGCGAGAGATACCAAGCCTTCTATACTTTACAAGATTCAGTTTGGATGAAGAATCAGAAAATATGGTGCTATGTTCTTGAAATTTTTTAATCAAGAAAAAAATCTCAAATGAGCAATACTGATGGGAATGATTTTAAAACCTTTAATTTTCCTCTGATGCTTACCTATATTTTTATGCTGTTTTCAGTGAGAGGGTTAGCCATTAAAGTGGACAGACAAAAGACTGCCTCTAGATTGTACCAGGAGTTAGAAAAATGTCTTTAAGAAAGAGTTTTGAATGTTATCTCCCAGCTGGAATTGGGCCAATTACAAAATTGTTACATGTAACAGTGTGCCTTGGCCAGGGAGCCACAAAATTGGAACGCACTGGGCAGATGCAGCTTAAATGGTATTTTATTTCTGTGTTTCTTTTTTCTTCTTCTTTTTGGTTTTTTACATGCAAACCCCTGTGTATGGGTTGCATATATACATACCATGTCCTAATGCAAACCCACTTACTTTTGAGTGTTGTGTACAGTTATCTCTGCTACATTTGTTAATTACCAGAGTCCTATGTAACTGTTTCCTCCCTTAATATTTGCTCTCTTCAGTCACTCTTCCTTTATTTGATGCTGCAGGGGTTTATTGCAGCATAATTATTTCCATGGTAACAGGCTGTAATTCCATAAACAGAAGATTGAGTTTGTTATATGATCAGGAAGCAGCTGGAGAGCCATAAAAGGCTGATTTTTCAGCAATGCTGAAATCCTGCAATCCTTATTGATACATTAATGCAATCAGTTGAATTTCTTTCTGCCTTTGCAAATCCTTCCCTCAACGGAAAGGCACATAACACAGTATTGAAATTCAAAGGTGTGTAAATTGAAATGTCAGGGGCAGAATTTCCCCCCATTCTTCTAAGAATTGAAATGAAGGGTTTTTTTGAACATGTTTTGGGAAGAGAGGGAATCTATGTTACCAAGCATAGAATTAGCAGAGGCAGATCACAAATTAATTGTAGATCTTCAGTTTATTGTGGGATGATGTTATTTTCATTACTTTCCTCATTACCATCTAGTTCTTCTCTGTATATTTTAATGGATTTACAGCAGTTATTGTTTTGAGAAGTGCATTCTGTCCTTTGAACAGTCTCTCAAAAACATTCACAGTAATTTCCTAGGTTTTCTCCTTAGAAAGAAATTAAATTTGGTTTGTGTATAAAAAAAAAAAAGTTAATTCAATACTTATGTTGGCTAAGTTCAAGGAATTGAGAACAGCCTAAAGCTCACATCCTCATTTTCATCCTAATCAATGAGCTTCTAACACATGTCCTCTAGCTAAATGAAACTCTGAATGGAACCTCATCTACCCCGCAGACTAGCAAAACTCAAGCCTCTACTTTAAAGAAGCCATAAAAATAATTTGCTTGAAAAGCCAAGAAATTTCAAGTAAAGGACATTGTGCCTAGACCAGAGTATACCAGATATTTGAATTGCAGAAGAACAAAAAACCACAGCCCTACAAACACAGCAAACTCCACGAGCTATGGTTAACTCTCCATGGCAAAAGTAGATCAGGCTGATCAGCTTTTAATGCACATGCAGCCCATTTCAAATGCCTAATAAATTTCAGGAGATTTTTTTCTAGCCCAGAGAGAGAAAAGAATAGAGATGTTTTCTGTAGAGAGTCAAAAGATACTTGTATGACTGCAAAGCTTCCCAGTGGGTGAGGAAGGACAGTCAATTGCTGTTGCAGAGATTTGTAGCTTTCTAGCAGGAGATTTATGGTGAGAAGCCTAGAGAAATGAGGCTGTTCATGGAAATAGCAGATTCTTTAGTACAACATTCAGCAGAATTTGAATGCTGTCCCATGGTTTTGAGATTATAGATCAGTGATCACATAATTTTCTGAATTTTCACCCTGTGGTGTTCCCAACCACAAAAACACAGGAGGGTGCTTGGTGCTCTCTGTCATTTTGCTGGACTAAGCAGGCAGACTGGGTGATGGCACAGCTGGGAATCCTGACACCAAATCAGGCCTCTAGTTCCTTGGAACAGCTCCCATGTTAACACTGGGGATGGATCACAAATGGGGACTGCTGGGGATTCTCTAACTGTTAAAGCAATGGTGACCAAGCTTGGAGAGAAGAAGCTGACTCCACCAGTTTCTATTTGCTCTAATTACCGTTATTTCCAAAGCGCTTTTATTTGGAGATGTAAAAAAAAGGAGGCCAAGAACCCATAAAACTCCTAAACCCAGTGAGCAGCTCAGCTCCCCTGTTCCAGCTGGCAGAGGCAGTGTGGGGCTCTGGTCTCCTTGGTGTGTCTGTGTTTGTTCTAAGCCTCTGCGGTGGTCTGAGCTGACAGGGTTGGAACCCAGTGTGCCTGAGCTGGGATTCCCTGTCCTGCTGGACACCTGCTTCTCTCTGTCTGCAGGTATCCAGGCAGTGTCGCTGTTCCCTGGCAGCGTTTAGTCATGGCAGAGATGAGGTGACAATGCCCTGCTGGCCCTGGGGCAGCTTGGAGGCCAGAGCAGCCCGTGGTGCCCCATGGCTCAGCTCCGGTAGCCCTCCAGCACTCAGTGGGTGGGATCGGGAGTGCTCCTAGCAGAGCCTCATAAGTCTTGTAGGTGAGAGCTCTAGTTTCAAATTGCTCTCCAAGGCATTGTTTTACACTTTCATTGCTGTTATAGAATTGGCTGTGCAAATAGCAGAGAAATAGAAAACATGATTTGGTGTTAGTTTTGATTGTGTGCATTTATATGTACAAACTTGAGTTGCTATTGGTTCTGGCTTTAGGTGTCTGAGAAAGTTTTTGCTGTGATCTTTTTGTGCTGCAATTTGGAGAGACCTGATTTTGCATTTTCTGACCTGGCATTTGTCTGGAGTAAGGAGCCAGAAGCCAGTTTATTGGTCTCAAAGCAGTATGGGTGTAGATTTAGAGGAGCTCCATGTGAGATGCTAATTCATGGATGTGCTTCAGGTGAAAAGAACTTAAAGTTTGTTGTCTTCTTTTGGTGCTACAAAGTTGTTTTAGGCCAAAAATGGTGGAAAAAAAGGGATGGCAAAGACCTAGTGAATTATTCAGTAAGTTTTCCTAACAAAGCATTGCTTGTTTCTAAAGTACTTCCATTTCTACTCTCCAATCCAGACTAACTTTGATATACACTGCTTCCTTAAGGTTATTATTTGCAGCCTGTCACACTCTCTCCAAGAAGAAAAAAGTACTTTTGTGGTCAAGGCACAAGACTGGGGCTCAAGAGGTTTAATTTTTTTTTCTTAACTCTGCATTAGGCTTTGTGACTGGGCTCAGAAGCCTGCTGCTGACCAGGAAACATGAGGCTCTCTTGCCTCCTTCTCATCTACATTTCAAAGTTGTTTAGTCAGGACCTTCTCTTCCTTTTACATTTAATTGAATTTTTCCTTTTTTTGTGTTTCTCTCATTCATTTGGAACTGAAGTGAATTAAGAAAGACAACCTATTTTGCAGAAAAAAAAAAGTACTTCAGAGGCATTTTAAAGCAGGATTTATTTTGTTATAATCAGTCCTAAATAGCAGTAATTCTCTTGCAAAGCAGACAACACTAGTTTCCTACAAGTATTAGGGAAAATTATTTTCTGGATTTTCTTGATCTTGCCATAGGTTCTGCAGTTTAAAATATCATTAACCTAGAAGAGCTGACACTCTCACCTGTGAATGTGATTCTGCAGGCTGCAGAGGCTTTTTGTATGGCAAAAATGCTGCTCTTGCAGAGCCAGATTTTCTCCCTGAGGTGCTTTTTCTTTTCTGCACACTCATTTTTGATGTGATTTTGTGCTAAGAAACTACTAAGTTTTATGATGAGATTGTACAGTAAAGCCCAGCTGCAACTTTATGGGAGCAGAGGTTTAAGGGAAGGTTTGCATGGGAGTCATTTCTTGAAGTAAATTCAGTGGTTGGATGTGAAAAGGCCTTCTTTTCTTCTAGAGAAAAATCTAAATTAAGGCATTTGTGCTCAAGCTGAATTATTCTAAAATTATATATATATGTGGGGGTCTATCTGTTGAATGCTGACGGTTAAAACCGCCAGTTTGTTTAATACAGAAATCTTTCAGTTTTGTCTATATTTGTACATGTATTTATGCATATACAGTAGAGTTCTGTACTGTGTGTAGTGCTGAACCAACAATACTGATGGTTTCAAAGGAGTTTATACATCTACTGGCTAGAACTTTATAGAAAAGATCCATTGTTTTAAAAGAAGAAAGAACAGTTTCTCAAGACACATCTACAAATCAGCTATTTGTTTTATTGGGCTGGATTGCAATGGGTTAGTTGTGCCTCTGAGAAACCCATTAATAAACCTTTGGCACAGAAAACCTTGAGAGAAGCAAAGAAAAAATTTGTCTGCCTACCTGAAAAGTTATAATTTTTTTTTCTTTCCTGGTTCCCTCTGGTGAGCTCATAAATGAACAGAAATAGTGAAATTGTCTCAGAACTGGAGTAGTATTTTGTATCCATCAATTATGGTACAGATCAATTAATACAAGGTGTGCTGTTTGCAATCTTTTCTTTAAAGTACTAAATAAAGGAGAGCAACTAGGATATTCAGATTCCTCACAAGAAAGATGTGCTGTGCTTTTAAAACAAAAACTGCCTTTGGTTTTATGTAATTAATGTTCCTGGGAGTACTCATTCCATACTTCTCAGGATACTTTACCAGGAAGTGCAGTAGGAGAAAACCTTGGAGGCAAGTAGTGATACGGCCAGTCAGGTCTCAGCAGATGGTATTCTAATGCTGTATCCAAAAAACACAAGTTCAAAATAAATGTTGTGCTGACAGGAACACAATGTACAGAATAAGAACCACAATGAAATACATTCACATTTATAACCTGAGACATAATCTGATAGACTGTGAAAGGGCAAATACTTTTGAGAGTTATTGAAGGAAAACACTATTAGCTTAAATTTCCTCCCCTCTTTGAAGTTAGTACCGTTAGGCCAACGCTGGGGATTCGTATAAATTACGTTTTCAAATTTGATATAGAATATCACCTTTCATGGTGATATCTGATCCGTTCATTGCCTTCAGTCTGGATTGTCAACACTTGTGAGTGTGGGCTGGTGCTGACACTGCTGCTGTCAACAGCCCCACTCCACTGCCTCCTGCAGTTTTCTGCCTTCTGCCTGGGATGTCAGAAACACTTTATTGATTGTGCATTAGGAAACTTAATCCGGTTAAATGGATATGTCCTCACACAAAACAAGTGGTAGCTTAAGGTGAGAGTAGCAAAGCTGGTGCTGGTAGAGAGAGATGGAGGAAAAGTGGAAGCAAAGCCTGCCTGTTCAAATAGGACAAGTTTCTTTTAACTCTTATGGGAACACTGGAGAAAAAATCCTTAAGAATATGGTGCTCTGTCCATTTCTTCATGGTTTTGAATGAGACAAGATTCCTTTTGGAAGATAAAGATTTAGAAGTTTCCTTTTGTGATGCACAATTTTCTCGTATCAATGTCTGGGTGAGAGGATGAAATCTAGGGGACTCTAATATACAGGGAATGATGCAAACTGCTGACCCTTTATGTCCTTGTAGTCTGAATTCTTTGAAATAAATCCAGTGTTCATTTGGCAATGGTCTTTGTGGAAGAATCTCCTTTTGTGGAGGACAGTTTTGAGAAATTTGGAAGAAATGAAACATAAAAATTGATGCATAAGGAGTGTTTCTACAAATTCCTTATTATGAACCTCTAAAATGCTTATAATATTTGACAGTTGTGTTTATAAAAGCAGAAGGAAAAGACTAAACCACACTAAGTCAGGTAATGAAAATAACTATTAAAATGGGTTCAGGTAGGATCTAGTGTCCTTTGTAGTCCTACCGCTGGTTCTTGTACTTGATGGCTCACCAAATGCAGTCTGTTTAGTAAAGGACTCTCAGGCCTTTTGTGGTGTTCCTAAAATCACTCTGTCAACACAGTAACCATAGGTTTTTGTGTAGTTTGTGTCTTGAAAACTGAATCAGAAATTTAATCCCTTTCAATTGCCTATGTGAGCAGAATAGGCTCTGCAGCACTGAGTGGTGTGCTCTGAGTATGCGGACTCCCTGAAACTCCTACTTCACACAGTGGAAGCAGGAAATTCCTGCATCCTTGGAAGGTATTCTCATCAAGTTTCTCTACCTGTTCAACACTGGACATTCGTTGTGCACAAAGCATTTTTAGTCACATAATATCACTGGTCATTGGTTTTGCCCCATCTCTTTTTCCACGCTCTTCATTCATCCCTTGCTGAGTGAAGTGAGCAAATATAGCAATTAAAAAGGGATTATAGTACTGGAATTCTGGGAAATTCATGCCTGAATTAATAATTTTTACTTTTGTGGGACACTTAGTCTTTAAAGATTGGGTAATCCTCAGCATGAAAACCTTTTCCCCAGCGTTTGACACGATTTGGTCGAATCTGAAGATTTCTTTGGACCTCTGAGCAGTGTTTTCGTCCGAATTGTAAATGGCAAGCTTAATGTTTTCTAAGTTGCAGATTTCTCACTCCTTCATGTCTGCTTATGCAGGATTTGAGGCAATGTTTACGTTGTGGTGTGTTCTTGGTGGCTATTGCAGGTAACGGCAAACGTGTGCAGTGGCTGCGGGGCAAGGATGGTGAGGTCTGGGTCTGGGTGATGGGAGAAGCCCCAGGGGACAAACCCTACGAGCAGATCTCGGAGGAGCTCATAGCAGAGCGGGCCAGGCTGCAGGCACAGAAGGAGGCAGAAGAGCTATGGTGAGGATTTAAGAATCTGAGTTCAGGGTCTACTTGGCATAATGGGAGGCATGACCTTGTAGAAAGGTGGGAGGTAAGGGTGGGTAAAACTGGTAAGTATGTTTTGTGAACTTTTGCTTTCACTTGTTTTTTTCAGGTTTTCAGAGTGTTAAAAATGTCATTTTGCTTCTATTGAATACTGAAAGCCAAAAATCCTATTTGCAAAAAAAAGAGGTGCCAACTTTTTTCTCTCTTAGGAATTTAGCTAAACCATTGACCAGCCTGCAAATAAAGAAAAATGAAGCAGTCTGGTTTTGAGATGATTAAATTAGATATGTTTGTTATATCACAGTTCTGAGCCCACAAGGGGGGTTTAGTACACAAAATCCTTTTTGAAATTGGTTTTATTTGCAATTTGCTTGCATTAATTTTTATTCCAGCAGTTCAAAACTCATTATACAAAGTGCCATGTGGCTGTTTCTAGCAGGGCCTCTTCCAGGTTTGGGGGAGATTTGAAAGTATTTTGATGATTGATATTGTTAGAAATTCGGCCACCTGCCTCACACACTTCCCTTTGTAGTGCAGCACTGAAAAATGACTCTTTAATATCAGGCTATTCTTTGTTATCGTTTTTCATATGAGATTATTCTTGCTTTCAGTGCTTGCATATTTAAGCATGGATTGAAACCTTCAACCTGTGCTCTGAATTCCCTTTATATTGTCAGTAGTAATAAACATCCTAGCATAAGAATTTGGGAGACATTTGTACTGGTTTTTGAAAGACAGTAAATTCCCAACCATGCTTTGCTAGACTAATAGAAAAATATAAGGTATGACTTAAAGACATCCAAGAAGTACTTTCTAACTTGGAAGTGCTATTTTAATTAATAATTTCATCAAAAATTGTAAACTGTCTCTGCGTTCTGGATGGTTTCTTCAAATATGATTTGTGGTAGGTCTCTTGTTAAATACATTTTAATTCTTTGCTTGCATCTTTCCATGAAGCCTTACGCTAATTATTTATTGCAACCAGTAAGTAAGTATTGATCTTCAGTTTAAGAAAATTAGTGCATTAAATTTTTGTTTTCACATCCTTTTCTGAAGGAGACAAAAGGAAGCTGAAATAACAAAGAAATTCCGTGATGCTATGGCTCAAGAAAAAGCCAGAATAGTGGCAGAAAAATGGAAAATAGAAATGGAGGATCGGAAAGCAGCCAAACTGGAGGAAGAAAAAATTCAGGAGGAACTGAAGGTTTGAGAAATTTAGGGGTTTTTTTATAGTGTTTTCATATAGATTCACAGTTCTTGTCACCTTCAGTGCATGCTTATTAATAAGCTTTAAAATCCAGAGTTGTAATTTTTCATTCTGGAATATACAGATAGCTACATGGTGTTCAGCAGAACAGCTGGGTGAGCGATGAGAAAAATTACAGGTCTCATTCAGAAGTGCCAGAACAATCAAACTGGTTATTCAGCTCACACATTAACAGAATTGTTCAGTCAGCTGTGCTGGATGAATCATCCTGGGGAAAAAATGTACAATTGGGAAAGATCTCATTTTAAGTTAGTTTGCTTGAATGTATTCTGTGTATTTTGGATGAGTTTGTTCACATAATGAACTTCAAAACTGTGTCACTACTTCCTTCAAAATAACAAGGGGTGGATCCTTCTCCTACTCAATATATGGGAAAAGTCCAGTTGGCTTTTCTGGGAGAAGTTAATATGCTTGATTTTTATTGAGTTTACAATGAACTTTCTATGAGCTCAGTTGCAATATTTTAATGTTTGTTGGAAATAATATTTTTTCACATTTTCTAGTTGAAAATAGCAATTTCAAAACTAAATAGGAAACACATCTTTCCACCCTTTTCATATTACTTGATAAAGATAAAAACCTGTTTAAAAATGAGAAAGTGAAATATAATGGGTTCATGCAGAGAAGTCATGACAGTCCTCTGAGACTGGGATGTGCATGCTGGCACTGCACACAATTGGTGAGGCTGAGTTTCCATGGAGAAAGCCTTTAGAAAATCTGACTCTGAGGATCCAGTAACTTCCATCCACCCTTCTCTGCCCTGATGACAACTCACTGTGTCTCTTCCTTTCCTGGTGCAGTGATTTAAGGCATGGGAAGAGGGGATAGACTTTTCCCATTGCCCCTTTGTGATGGGAGGAATGCTGAAAACTTAGTGTTGAGTTTATGTGGTTTGATTGCAAATAGCAAATTTCTTATCACTCTGTAGACTGTGAGCCTGGGATTTGAGGTGGTTGTGGAGCACAAAGCCAGGGCAGTTCCTGCAGAGGAGGCTGCATAGAGTTACTGATTTACCTTTCCACAATTAATTTGAATTCACAGGAGAGAATGGGACCTTTGAAATATGATGTCAATGAGTAATGAAAGTATACCTTTCTGCTTTATTAATGTATGAATAATGAGCAGAGCAACTAATTAAACACTCTTTCTTCTGCTCTCTGGAAAGTAAAGCCCTCTTGAACAAAGGCTGACAGTGTTCACTTACGTCTATGTGGCTGACTCACGGGACACTTGATGGGGAAAATGTCCACAAGCTCACTGTTACTGTTCTGTTTCAAAGAGACTTTTTCAAAGAGTAGAGTCAGCAGTGGCCAGTATTCATAGCTTGAGACTTTCAGTGGCCAGTATTCATAGCTTTCTATTAAGGGAAACTAGTTGTTCAGTTGTTGGTAAAATTAAAAGGAATGGCACTAAATTCTGCTCATGTTCATATTGATGGAAAGGTAATGTCACAGTGATCACAGTGATCTGTTTCCACTGTTTCCCAGGACATGAGCAGGTGTCCTTCATCCAGCTGTGTGTTGTAGGAGCTGGAAGTGGGATGGGATTATGGTTCAGTTTCTACTTTGAATTTCAAATACGTAACTTTGGCTGGGATTTCTCTATCTCTCTTCCTAAAGCTGCCAACATATTTGTTCTGCTAAGGAAGCAGAAACCCTTTCTTTCCCAATGGTTTCTATTAAATCAACCATTTGAAGAGAGAATTTACAAAAATTTAAATAAATGGACCAAAGTTTTCAAAACAAGACCCACCTGAAAGGAACTCCTGACTTAAAGAATTAGTTTGGAAACCAGATAAGATGCAGTGATTGTTTCTTTAAATGCCCTTTATCAAGTGTTCCCCATAATTTCCTGTATTAATCCAACAACAGAATCTAATTCCACTTTCAGCATAGGCTCTTCAATTAGGTCTATAGTCTGAGATCTGCTGGGAGAGACTTGGTCTGGCATAGGGTTCCACCAGCAGAAATCCAAATGCAGGATTGATTGGTACTTTGACACCACTCCTTTGCTACACAGAAAAGCAGTTTTTCTGTGTACCTCTTGTACATTGTGCATGGTATATATATAGGGATAGAAAGTTGTGTTACTGGCATCCATGTCCAACTAGAAGGAAGGAATACAACTAAGGTACAGGGAAAATGGTGAATTAATGAATCTACTGATGTATGACAGAAGTCATTGATAGATTGAAGAAAAGGGTGTGGAATTTGATGTAGATCTGTAAGCAAGCTTGCTTCAACAGATTTAAAATATTTAACACACTGGTAATCATCCTTCTGTGATGATGACCAGACCATGTCTAAAGAGGTCTCCAGACTGAGGTATGGAAAGTCCAGTCTCTGCTAATGCTTCATCCTCTTGAAGCAGTTTGACTTGGGAAATTGAAACTGTCTCCTTTCTGCTAGCATGTTTAATTTCTAACCATATTGTGTCACAAAAACTTGTTTTTAAGATGCTTTTATCCCTCTTGACCAATCATGGGACGTTAGGGCTGTCTGCACGAGATAAATGATATCTTACATATCAAAGTGAGTGATGATCCCTATTTCCTTTTCCAACACTATTCCAAAAGTATTGCTTTCCTTGGTGTTTCTAAGCAGAATTGCCTTTAATTTATGATGCTGGAATATAAACATTGACTACTCTATTTTTGCAGTTTAAGGGCAGCTATTCTTTTATGCACCTATTGCAAAGGACAAATAAGAGAGCCAATTACTATCATTAATCTTTTTGCTAATTCACAAAGGCTATGAGCTCATAAGCATAATTTTCTAGGCTTATCAGTAGCTGTCATTAAGAGTCTGAACAATGTGCAGAGCTAAGGCAAATTGAAGATGTGAGTGTCATCCAGCCAGGGGTGGGTATCCTTCAGCTACATTTAGAAATAAAAGAGATCTCTAGGTTCAGTCTTCATGTGGTCTACATAAAGCAGGAGAATATTAATAGTAAAGTACTCTCCTTATGACAACATCAGATACCTGCCAAATTTAATAATATAAGCACAGTTGACAGCAGAGATAGATTGCTTCTTAAAAATTCCCTGGGAGATGAAATGTGTCTCATCAAAGAAGATAGGTTCAGAGAACAGAACAATTAGTGCTTCTGTTCAGGAAATATCTAATTAACCTCATGCTCAGTAGAAAGAATACACTTTCTATTGAGCTTGGATAAGCTTTCAACACATGCCTGAGTGCTTTACTGTGCCCCCAAGTGCTGTGGACATGATTCTTCAGAAAATTGCTGCCAGATGTAGAGTTTAGGAATACGGTGAACTGTCAGCATTGCCATTTGGAGTATGATGGGCTTCTTATGATAGAGCAGTGAGCATTCTGTCTTGATCTGAAAAAAACTCTTGTCTCCAAGTAAACGTCAAGCACTGTTATCCTCAAGTGCAAATAAGCTGTAAGTTCAGCTCTGTGCTTTGCTGTGCCAAGAAAACATTGAGCTCTTTCCCAAAGACAGCATATTTATAATCGAGGAATATGACAACAGCTTCTTGCTGGGGTTCAGCACCCAATTAATTCTGAAAGTGCCTTAGATGAGTTATTTCAGTGGCAATTGCAAGAGTTCATTTTGCTTCCTTTTGGGTCACCACAATTCAGTAATTCTTTTTTTTCCCTATGCTATTGTCTCTTGAACAATGTTGTAAACGAGGAAACTGTTAGTTTTGGTTGGGAACTGGGTCTTCAGATTTTCCCTATCCTACTTGTAACTGATATTAATTTTGAAGGAAAATATCTTCCTCAATGACATCAGTAATGATTGTGCTTCTGAAACCACTGTCTTCAGTCTGGATTGCTGGTAAAAACTAGCAAAGCTCAGGTGTTTTCCATGGGTAAACCGGCAAAATCCGAGCCACTGATGAAGGTAGCTTACATGTTAGGAATTCAAGCTGTGAAGAGTCTCTAAGGTCCAGAGACAAACTTTAGGTAGATGGTCACTGGATCTAGGATAAATTACTCGAGCAGAGCCTGTTACAGCATGTGCAGTAAATGTCAGATCTCTCCCAACCAGGAACAGTCCTTAGCTTTGCTTTCCACCTTATGGAACACAGGGTCTTTGTGATCAGAATAGGCTGATACATCTTTGTATGAGATGTGTGAATAGCATGTCCTGGGACACACCCATGGCAGAAATCTTGTAGCTTCTGCATAAAGCTTGAGTGCAGTTCATAAATTTGTCTCTGTGCAAATACATGCACAGTGAAGTGATGCAAAACCTGTGTTCCTTTTGAGACACTGGTAGTGGAGAAAAAAATAATGCCTCTACACTTTCTTTTCTGAAGCAAGTGAGAGAATTTTCTCAGAAAAAGTCTGGGAAGGAGTTGGACATATTTCTGCCTTTACTCAGAGCTCCGTTGGTGCCTGTCAGATGGGTCTGGAGAGATGTCTGATCTCTGAACTCAGCTGGCTGTGTCAGCTTGCTGAGAGCAGCCTGAACTGCAGCTGGTGACCCTGGGGTTTCCAGATTTCCTTCCTCAGAGCAGGGAGTCCCTAAGGGCTCTCAGCTGTGTTTTAGGTGGCTTGACTCTTTTGCCTAGCCCAGGTGGTTGCTGAATGGGCTCAGGTTTGTTGCAGCTGAAGTGCATCTGGCTGGCTGCAGCTTTCAGGGCTGCCGAAGACACTTCCTGCCAGCCTGAAGCCCTGAGAGAATCCCAGGTAGTATTTGCTTCAGAGGGCTGTTGTAATAAGCACACCTTGTGGGTTTTGCCCTGAGCAGGAGGAGAGTGGTCATTCAGCTGCCCTGAAACCTGTAAGACTTCCCAGAAAGACCCCAAGAGCTGTGGCATCAGAAGCCCAGTTTTCCTCTGTAAAAAACCCCACTGCTCTATTTTACCTATTCCTCAGTACATTTTTTAAATCTTTCTGCAGCAAAAACTAAATGATGACCTAATCTCCTCTCATCTGCCTTGGACTAAAACATTAAAACTTAGCATGGGTAATATTAAATATTTTTTAGAGCTGCTCATAGTAAAGCTATCAAACATAGTGAGATACACATAGACAGAAACAAGTTTGTGGTAAATTCTCAACTGCTAGAGGATATATAAGAATGTTCAAATTCTCCAGTGGAGTAAAGGCTGGAGAGGATTACTGCTGCCTGTCAAATTGCCAGTGTGATTTGTTTCCGCAGCTTGGTATTTCTCAGCAATTTGCAACTCTGAACTGAATTGTCCCTTCCTAATTATTTTGGCAGAGCTAAAAGGGTCAGGCAAAGAGTACAGTCTCTCTCAACTGTCAGGCAGAAGATGGTGTTTGTAGGTATTACAGCTCTTCACTCCCAGCTCTGATGTGCAGGATTAGATTCCTGGGGAGAAGCAGACAAACTGCTTGCTGTATTCTTCCAGTGGAGTAAATGTGAAAAGTTCAGTTGTTGTTAATTTTAAATACAAACGCACACTGTTTAGTCGTACTTGACAAAAGGATGACTGTTCTTTTCCTGCATCATACCAGCAAGGATTGTTTCTTCTCACACACATCTTGAGGGAGTTGGGCAATATACCTGCACATCTATGCACTAATTTAATAAATATAAGTTAAATCTCCTCTTTCTGTAAAAAGGAAAATTATGAGAAAATATTTTGGTGAATTCAGAATCAAGTGCCCATGTTAAGCTTTTGTTATCTCTTTTTTGACTTAAATCTCCTTTTCAGTTAAAAAGGGAGGATTTTCTTAGTTGGCATTGTTGCCTTCCATTAAGAAGGCAAACTCTATCTGAATTGTAGGTTTTGGTGTTGTGTGGGGGTGCTTTTTGTTTGTTTTTCTTAGACCCTTTAATCTTTTTACTAGAAATGTTTCAACAACAACGACGTTAAAAAATGAGCCCAAACTTAAAACAAAACTCTTGTGTGATTCAGAGAAACTGCAGTGAGATTGATTTTTTTTTTTTTTTCCCTCCCCTCCTCTATTTCAGGTTTACCTTGTGGCTTAAGATGTTGAATAGAAAATATTCTGATAACTCAGGATTGCTTCTGTGTCTGTCCATCTTCCTGAAGGATAGACTGAATGTATTGAATTTTTTTAGGTAGTCAAGCTAAGTGAATAAATACTCTCCTCATAAGAATAAACAGTTGATCTCATATTTTTTTCAAGAAGAGAATAGAACTATTTACTTGCAGCTAAAATGTACAATCACCAATTCTATAGAGATATTAAAAAAGATAATTATTTTTTCTGTGGAAGCTGCTTGGCTTTGAAATTAGCATTGTCTAAAAGCATTCACTTCTCAAAATTACTGAACTGTCCACTCAGCTCATGTTTTTAGGAGCCAGGAAATAACAATGGAAAAATGATACTAGAAATAATCCAAGACAGTAGCATTAGGAATGACTGAAGAATACTAGGCTTTTATTTCTTAGAGGTATTAAGAGCAGTCTAATGTATTGTTCACAGAACCATATAACATTAAGGGCTGGACCTTTACCCTTCACCCTAGAAATTTCATAGGATTAACATTTTGCAACAATCTCCTTGGGCTTCCCGTACTTATAGTTTAGGTCAGGTAACTAGGATAGTGATTCAGGGTGATTTTACTCAGGGATTTATAAAAAAACTCTTACATGTAACTTTGTTACCTGTAAGGGTATAGTGCTGATTCCATTATAAAATTAAATAAAAACTGTTTTTATTTGTAATTCAAGTCATTTCAATAGTATGAATAACACTTAATGAAGTTCAGTTTTCAGCTTTTTGTGGGCTTCTATTAAACTATATGATTTAAATCTACTTCTTTACTACCTAAGGGATTCAGGAAAACTCTTTGGAAAACAGATACAGATTCCTAGTTGTGCATTAATTAAGCTCCTATGTTATTGATAATGTGAACTGAAGAAGCAATCTTTGTCAGATTTCCATCTCTTTTAAGGCTTTCTTGGAAGTGAACTTTTTTGGCATGTTACTCTTAGCTACATTTTACAAAGTGACTGTTATGTGCTGAAGGATCTGCCTTTTCATCCAGAATGTAGTGATCTTAATTTTTGGAAAATATTATTACCTGTGCTGGTTATGATGACACACTGGGACAGTTGCTAAACCAAGAACAGCAATAAATGAGTTCCTGAATTCTAAGGTTCTGTGGATGATGTGTGTAGTGCTCGAAGGCAGCAGTATCTTAAATGGGTGTACACATGGACTTAAAGAAAGCTTTGCTTACAGCCTGGAGAATAGCACAGGCTTTGGTGTCACGTGATAAAATGTTATCTGTACAGTTTTCAGATCTTAGATGCTTACATGTTCCTCATTCCTTTGATACCTGTGGTCTCAAAATGTACCCTCCTCAGGAATTCCTAGGAGGTGGGAAAATTCAGTGGTGACACTTGTGAGAGGTGAGAAGCCCAAAGTTAGAAGAGATAGTGATTTGTCCAGAATAATGCAGTTTCTTTGAGATGAGAAGCAACTGAAGCAGTGTCTCAACTTTTGGCACATTCTTCCTCTTTAGTCACTTGTGGCTTATTTCATTTTCTCCAGAAAAGAGAAGAAGAGGAAAGACAGAAAGGTGAGGAACTAATCAGGCAGCAGGAGGAAATCCGGGCAAAGGAGCTGTACCTGAGCCTCAAGCAAGCTCAGCAGCACAGTCAGCACAGCGACGATGACCAGGAGTGGGAAGAACAGTGTGAGTAAAACTGCCTTCCCAGCACTCATGTATTTCTGAAAGCAGATAAAAGGACACTTGCAGAATGTCTGAGAAGGTGTGGCCAAAAAATCCTCTACCTAGAGCAGTACAAAGTGCTGTATTATTTCGGTGGAAATTGCCAGCTTAAAATTACAAACAAAACTTTTGTGTTTCTTCCTGAATCTGTGTCAATGCCTTATAGAAAAGTTTTTGTGTACAATGACTGAGACCATTAAATTCTGTCTAATGTTCTTAATTAGTAATAATAACTCAGGGCACAGTTATTTTGACAGCTTGTCCTCAGCTATCTTAGAAGAGATAAAATCTGTCTTCATCAGTATTTTAATTACTTCCATATGGTAGTGGGGTGAAGCTATGATATCAGTGCTGAAACTTACTTCATTCCAAAAGATTACAGTAAATCATGTTTTGATTGTTGCTCTGAAAAAAACCACCTGATGATGATGATCTCATTCCATGGAAGTACTTTTCCTTTTTAGATAGCCTGAAATTCTTTATGAATATCATAATTGTGATTAATTTCAATTTTTTTTTGTGATTTAAAAAGATGTATAAGGAACAGAACAACTGTATTATTATATAGATGTATACATGAATACCATAGATAAGTAATGGCCCACATTATGAATAAATTTCAAAATATACAATTAGTTTATTTTATGGCTGTAATCATCACTTCATTAATTCCTGAGGACTAATTACTGAAATGCTATTACTTGAAATTGATCTTACAATGAATCATTCTGTACAAGATGAATTAAATCTATATGATACACTGGTGCCATTTTCCAAGCTCATAGCAGAGTATGTTAATTTTGATCCTCAAAACCTCTGCATATTACACTGTCAATAAAGATAAAATAATTATTTTCTGGAGTATTATCTAAATCCAGGTGTACATGTTTATATGGAAAGGAAAACTAACTTTCTGCATTTTGGGTGAGAGTAAAGTGAGTTGAGGAAAAAGTAGCCCTTTAGGTCTGTAGAAAATCAGCATCAGCTGGCAACCCAGCATAGAGGATGGTATTATATATTTTAGAATTTCTTTGATAAGGAAGGAAAATTTTAATCATAATGCTAAAAGAAAAAAAAAAATCCGGGTTACCTTTGCATTGAAATAAAACAAAATACTACAAACACTATTAAAACCAGGTATCATTTTCTTACTATTGAATTAATGAGGTAACTGATGTTTTAAATTGTTTTCTTGAGGAATGCTGTTTGTGCAGGGATAGACACCAAAACTGCAGCAGAATAATTATGGGAGAAGGGAGGGAGAAAAAGGAGTAAGCTAGGGAAAGTTTTGACCAGGAATTCTGTAATGGCATTTTTGGTCTGTTAAAACACTTGTGCCTGCATCACATGCTGGTAGGGATAGTTTGCCACCTGTACTTTTTGTTGTGAAAGCTCTGGGGTATTCTGTATGCTCTGAAGGAATTCCATCACCTCCAGTCTGTGTGCCTCAGTACCTGCAGGCCTGTCCCCTCAGCCAGAGGGTGACTGAGAGCAGCTCAGGTGACTCAAAGCTGCTGAGCCTGGTCACTAGCAGTTGCTCTGCCTCAGCACCTTCTCTCCTGCTGCTGGGTTTGCAGCCTGCTATAAATTCTGTGCTGCCAGAGTTATGCTGTTAGCAGTAATTGATTTAGCATTAAACTAACTGCAGACTAATGACTGGAGTGTTCCATATCCCGGTTTATCCTCTTATGCTTATCTCAGTGTCTCAATTTATCCCCATTGGTTTGAGGGCTCAGAACTGTGCTCCATTAGCAAATGGGTTCAACAACTGAAGATAGGAAGACACACTATTAGTGCTTTGTCTGAGACCAGTTGCTGGCTGGTTTAGGCTATGCTATCAAACTTTGCACTGAGTTTCCTCAGGTGTTTTAACATCTTCCATTTCCTTACCTTTACTGCAGGAGCCAAAATGCACAGCAGATAATAACAAATATTTGGAAGTGGAAACATCTGAAATTGCTATGAAATTAATTCGTACCTCAGGTTCACCAGACTTTTCATTTTTTATTTCAGTTCCAGATATATTTTTCTTTTTATGGTAATCCTTCCATTTTGTCTGCAAGTATTCCTGTGGGGCACTGAGAGGAAATTTAGTGAAGTTAGGCAAAGCTGTCCATAAGTCAGCTTTTCTAAGTAATAAATAAATAAATGCATGAATGTATAAGAGAATTACAAGCAGATGTAGTATTTACATTTTTTTCCACTGCAAACCTGCAGTGGGGCTCATGGCTGCAGGGGAACAATAGAGCTAGAGCAGGTATTGGGGAGAGGAATGTAGCAAGGATATTGACACTACTAATTTCTTTAGTAGATGGAATTCATAATGTGATGGGGATTCAACTCTCCGCATCACATTATCCCTCAGCTGTTTATTGCCAAGGCAATAAGCAAAGTGGTGCTAATATTAGTTTCTCTTCAGTTTGCTTTTGCTGTTTGCCAAAGAACAATAATGACCCATTGAAGTACTGTGTTAACTGAAATACAGGATTTTAGGGCTTTTAGTGTACTAAATAACAAGTGTAGAATAATTTGGGAAATCAGTGCTAAAAGGGAAAAAATATGTTGTAAGAGCAATTACACACTTTGATTTCATATAAAAGATACATATTGGGGTATTTTAGAGGGCTGTTGTAAGTTAGTACCTTGAGTAGGGATATTGGTTAGCAAGTGAAAAGATGAAGAGTGGAAGACTTATTCAGAGAGTCTACTGTTCAAAACTCTTATTTTTGAAACTGAAAAACAAAACTAAATTTGGATAGCAGAGGGTACATATTCTCATTAGTTTCTGTGTGCTGTCCCGTTTTTAGGTTTCTAGTTTATTTAAGTGTGACCTCTCTTTGAGAAAGCAAAAAAAGAATCTGTGAAACATGATAGGAAAATTTGTAGCACAAATATTAATCTGAATATTGTAAAAGGCATTCTGTTAATACACTTACAAAGTCTTGCAAACTGCATCAGGCAGGGAAGTGTTCAGATACCATCTGACCAGCTTTATTAATCTCTAGGAAAAAATTATTCCAGTAAAAATGAAGACAGAGATGAGTGAGTTGATCCATTCTTTTGCCTTTCCCTGAGCACCTACTTTTGGTGTCTCTTGGAAGAAGAATACCAGGCTGACTCATTATAGCTTCTTTTATATTGTTGTATTTTTATGTTCTTCTACGAATGTGTCTATGAATTTATTTTTGCCTGACTTTTAAAGAAATTCATTGGGTATTCATGTTCCCTAAAAATTCAAGTGAGTTTACTGTCAGGAGCATTGATAAAATGCTGAATTTTAAAGTAGTGGTCCCCAGTTTTTGGTAGTAACTACAAGGAGGGGGATAGGGAGAAAATCAGGAGTCCAGTAATGAGAAAAATGGATTAAGAGACCCTTTGCATCCCTATGGTTAGTGATAGAATTCAGATACCTCCACTGGAAAATCTCAAAAATTCTTCCCAACGGGAAAGAGATTATTCTCTCTGTAAAATCTCAATATCTGTATACAGCCTGCTGTATCCTATGGACACAAACACACATGTATGGGTGTATACATAAATTTAAATGCACATACATACATGTATATGTCTGCATAGAGAGGGCTGCATGTCATACTTTCAAAAGGTTTTCTGAATATTGGTATTTCAAAGTTGCTATTGATATTTAACTATGCTACCTCATGTCATACATTTGTGGTAAGAAGTACTAAAGTTTGATAGTTTGGGAAAATGTAGTCTGGGTCACTGACTTCTGATGGTACAGACTTGTTGGCTAGCAAAAATACAATAGGAATAACTATTGAAAAGAGTGCCTATTATTGAGGAAAGAGGGGCATGACGATACCTTGCCTTTTTCATTGCCAGGCAGCCTGTACATCAGTAGAAAAGAGTCCCAGAAAGGTCCAGGCAGTCTGCTCTCAATCTGAATATGTGATGGTGGCAACAGTGGAGGGTTTCTAGATGTCTTGCAAAGTTGCATCACACTCATCTTCCTTGCAGTCTCTCCTTGTGCTGCATTCATCGTCCAAGTGACCATCATGAGTGGCTTTCTAGGAGATAAATCACAGAAATACTGGAGCCATTGGAGCACTATATGTAAATGACGTTATCTACCCTTAAAAATAATGATCTCTAAGATAAATAGTGGAGTTTGTTACTTGTGTTCCTGGGATGTTCATTTGTTTGTCACTGTGTTTAGCCAAAGCTGCGGGTTATGTAGTTAAGTGAAACTGGCATCTTGCCAGCTGTATACTGTGAAGCATCTATGATTCGTTTATTATGCTATCTTGATGAGCTTTTAGTCCTGGATATCTTTCTGCTTATGATAATATTATATAATTCTCAGCTTAAAAGTCTTTTCCCTTTCCCTCATTTGCCCACAACATTTTATTTCATTTCATTTGGCCTTGAGTGCTTTTATTTCTTGATTCCATTAAACCTTCTTAGAATTTGGGAGTTAAATCCAGTTATACTTCTGCTTGCTTTAAATTGGGAGTGTAAACCAGAGGGATGCAAACAGACTAATGAAATGCAGCTGTCTGGTATTCTATGATGCATTCCTAGTCACAGGTACAGTCACAGGGGAGTAGGAAATGGAGTGTTCACTTTATGAACTGGGTATGATCGAAGCCAGGATAGTCATGGTAGGATTGATAATTGCTACTGGAGGCCATAGCTAGCTTCTTTAATATTTGCTTCACTGCATGTTAAAGGTTTGTTTTGCACTGGAATAATTTGCCTGCCTGCAGTTATTTGTGACTCAAAAACATCATCCAAATGGGGCTTGAGGCACCAGAAAAGAGCTGATAGATGATGAATATTTGCAGTAGAATTCTTGGTGCATTTAAGTTATGCCATGTCAAAGACAGGATTGTTGGAACATTAACTTTAAAATGATGAAGTTTTAGTGAAATATGCCTGAGCCACTGTGGCCAGAACAGCAGTCTCATTTCAGGTTACAAAAATGGGTAACTCCGTGGTCAGTGCCATGGCGAGGTGTGCATTAAATCTTCCAGTACAAGTTCTGGTTCTCCATATACAATTTCAGAGACTGAAGTGTGAGGCAGCCCCATCCATAGCATCAACATGTCCTTTCCTATGGCTGTTAATTTATCCATTGTTAATGAAACCATTTTTAGACTGCAAATTTCAAGTTGGAAATGTCTGTGACTATAAGTACCATGACAAAGATAGCATAGGCCTTTCAGAAAGAAAACAGCACTGACAAAGTGCAACCTACATGTCAGTTTTTATAATGGTAAATTTTGGGAGTTGACTCTTCAATTCTAGTTATGTTCATAATGGCCAAGAACTCAGACACAGACTTAATTTAAAGCAGTAATTAACATCCTTTCTTGAAACTTAGAACTTGGTGCACTTCCAGGGGAAAAGATGTCCCCAAGCAGAATTTCTCTTATTACAGCCAAAAGAAGTGTCAGATTTAATCACAATATGTAGAAGCTCAGTTATTGCCAGTAGTGGTCAGATCATTGGTAATTTGAGGCTTCTTCTAGAGGTGGGCCTGTGTTTGAAGCATCAGGGAAGCCATCCGGTTATCTGCCTTCGGTAATGTGTCGCAATTTATACATTCTTAAAACCAGCTCATGCAGGAATAAGGGCACTAAGCTGCTGTGAACAGAGGGCTCAGTGGCTGTTTGTAATTCTCAATCTCTCCTCATGTTCACTCCGCCCAGTGCGCCGCTCCAAGGCTGCCGACGAGGAGAGGAGCCACAAAGCGCGCAGGGCGCGGGACGAGTACCGACGGCAGTCCCTGCGTGCCATCCAGAAGGGAAGAGTGGCTGGCCTGAGTCATTTGTTCCAGGTGACAAACCTGAACAATGATCAGGAGATCAAACTGAACAGCAACAGTGCGACTCCTTTGTCTCCTGCAGCAGCCAGGTTGGTTTGTGCTGGAGTGGTTTTGAAACAGTTTTCTCTTGGATTGCTCCCTCTCCAATCCTTTCCATTTCAACAAGCTGCTCTTCAGGTTTTGGGATTCCTCAGTCTTGATATTTCCTTCTGATCAGAGAAAAGAATGTTTAAAGGAAAAGAAAAACAGATTTAACACAAACTAAATGTCATTTATCTTCAGGCTGATTTCTTAGAATTCACACAGAGAAGACTCCTTGAGAAGACAGAATGAGATCAGTATGTGAGGCTGAAGTCAAATGGACAAATTCTTAGGCAAGCCTTAAGCCTCAAGCCTAAACCTGCCTGCTGCTTAACAGCTTTTTTTTTTTTTTAAACAGAGATCAGTCCTAAGTTTCAGAGGCTTTTATTTTTTTGTGGCTTTTTTTCAGGCAAAACCAAGCATCTTTGGTATTTATTAATCATTCATTTCACTATTTAAGGAGCACAATTAATTGCAGGAGAGGAGAAGAATTCAAACTGGAGGACGATTCCTACTAAATAAAACACATTGAAAGCAGTAGAAAGAGTAAGGCAGGCTGTCAAGCAGAGACTGCAAAGGAAACATAAAATTTTAAACTAAAAATTCCCTCTACTGTGCTTAGTGGTTCCTGTTTGGAGACACAGTGTATTATAGCTGCTACTGATTAAGAGTTTTTGCTAGTAAAAAGGAATATACTCAAGAAAAAAGCATTTCTTGTCAATGTTTACATTGGAATAAAAATGAGACGGAAAAGGAAAGCTGACTGAAACATCCATTGTTATAAATTATTTTTTCAATTTAAGTTCTGTAAGAAAATATTTAAGGTGCCATTGCAAATATAAAAATCACACGACTGTGGTTTCCATAAACACAAAAAGTAAATTTAACAATTTTTAAAAAGATAAAGTTGTTCAGTGAGTTTTACTGAGCAGAAGTTACACTGACCATTTTGCAGCTGTATGCTTTGTCAATTTGTAAAAAGAGACTATTATTTCTGCTGTCCCTTTTTTTCTCACACTGCTGTGCTGTCTCTGTGTGCAGTAACGTCTGGGAGCGCCCTTCTCGGCCCTTCTCCCGAGATGTCATCATCCGCTGGTTCAAGGAGGAGCAGATCCCTCGGCGGGCTGGCTTTGAGAGGAGCACCAACAGGATTGCTCAGTGGTTCCATGGTAATTCCCTGATCTCTTATTTTGTGTATAACAGGGCTGTGAGCACCTGCTTGGGAAATTAATCTTACCAGCTTCCATCCCAAAAAACAAAGCCTACTGATATGGTGAAAATGAGTGCCTGTTAAAACAAGACTTTTGCATCTTTCCTACTATTACTGTACAATTTTCCTGGTTTATTTTTACTAATTAAGTAGATTAATGTGGGACTCATATCACCAAAGTTTTTTTTCAGGAATATTTTGGTCAAAATATACTTGCTGCAAAACAGCAAGTCAAGCGAGAGTACTAAACCAAGACAGGGTGAGAAGAACTCCAAAATTAACTGGAAAATACTACAATGATGTGGTAGATAGATGACTGACGTTCAAGTTTTTGATTTACCTGATTTGCAAGAATGACTTGAACTCATATCTTTTTAATCATTGTTTTACTTTATAAACTGGGGGAGCATTTTTTATTTCTTACTTTCTTTTGCAAACAAAAATTATTATTTTTTTCCTCAAAAATAATTGAAAGTGTATGATTTTAGGCAGTTTTCCTGAAATGGGACATGTGCAGATTCAAAATTTGCTATCTTATCTGCTGGAGTTGCTAGCATCTCTGAGAGTTTTGCTTTGTATAGCATTTGCAATGCAGCTGAATATGTTGATATCAAATTCACAGGTAAGATGTCTTATTTTCATAGATGTTAGCAATGATCTTCATATTCAGTATTTGTAGACATTAAAAAAAAAAAAAAGGGTTCTGGTTTAATAGCTGACATAATTGAGGACCAGCAAGACTTTAAAGTTAAATCTGGTGTTTTTTCATTTCTGCTTTTGATGTGTCTATTGCTTTGTTCAAAGCACTAAGCTGACCCTCATCTGATTCATGATTCTCTAATTCTCTAAGGCTAAGATGACGATGTGTGGGCATTCTGAAGTGAGTCAGGCAAGGAAGATTTTTGAATAAGTTTAGTGTTTCACGTATTTCAGATTTCTGTTTATGATACACAAATCCTTATGTGTTAAAAGACATCAACAAGCTGCTATTTTCATTGGCTTAATTGGTCAAAGACCCTGCAGTCAGTCATGTATAGCTTGTAAATTCTAAATACTTTCATTTCTTATGAACAGTGATACAGTGTTGTGTGTTTCCTAGGGAAGACATTAGGTGTGGTTGCTTTCTGAGAGACAAACTGATCAAAATTTCATTTGTGGCCATTTGCCAGATGTGCTTCCAACCAGGATCTTTCTGCATGATTCAATGATAAACGTTTTCCCTGCATGTGGGAAGGCCACATCCATATAAGTTCATGTGAGGAATTACAAACATAATTTATGCTTAAAGTTAAGGAGGTGTCTAGGCTTGAGCCAATGCATGTGCAGTCTTTCTACTAATTTTGGTGTCTTTTGGATTAGTTTGTTAATCACTGAATGAATTGAGACGGTCATGATCATTCTTTAATTTCCCACGTCACGCTCTTCATATCTTGAGAAACTGAATGCAATGACTAGTAAATTTGAGCAAAGTACCTAATTTTTCTTTCTCTCACTCAAAGAGCCAGACAAAGACAATCAAGTTACCTTCCAGCCTAAAGCTCAGTGGTCTTCTCTGCAGGGACTCCAGTGAGTGCTGTTTTGGTACCTATTTGCTGCATGAGTTGTTTTGGCTTTTGCAACTCTGGTCAGATTAATTGTTACAATTGTAAATTGTGAACAACTCAGCTGCCTTGTAACTCTTCTGCAGTGGTGGAATCTAAAGAGGCTATTACAGGTGCAATAATTAGTGTTTGGTAGTGTTATCTGGTGTCTGTGTTACAGTTTGTAATGGACACAAACTCTCAGGAAAACCAAACAAAACAGAATCACACATTGTGTTGAGTCGGAAGGGGACCCACAAGGATTATCGAGTCTGACTCCTGCACCTCCTGTTATTTTGTATTATATTCAGGGAACCAGGATACATGATGAATGATTTTTGTCTATGAACAAATATACAGCAGAATATATTTGGCTTGTATAAGAAATTGGCAGTACAAATGAAAGCCATTCTGCAAAGCCCAGAATTACAGCTGACAATTCGAGCCACTGGGTCACCTCAAGCGTCTCTCACAACAGGTATAATCAAGTCCTTCACATCCTTGAGCAACTTCTGTATTTTCTTATATCTCAGTTTTGAACCACAAAATGGGAGTTTAATATTCTGCCTCACGTTAAGGGTTTTTTGAATGCAATGCACTAAGAGAGCTATTGCAGCAGTACTGAAAAAGTAGATACCAGTTTATTACAGAATTGCATGTTTTTGCCAGGGTCAGTAGAGCTTGGCTTGCCTGCTTTGACTGTCAGGCTGTTCAGCTTTTTAGCTGAAGCTGAGCATTAGCTGATTCACTGTCTTCAAATTGTACTGTGGACATATAACTTATTCTAGTTATGCATAGATGAAGCTTTGAGACAGATGTGTGTAGCTCAAGTAGCAAAGTACAAATCATAATGCAAATGGCTTTATCCTCATATATTTGGCTTATTTTCCACTTTAAGTCATCAAACCAATCTGGATTCTGTTTAAAAATACACATTGTTTGAGGCATTTTCATGGTACATGAAACCGGTAGCATATGGCTTGTTTAATGTACCTGAAGTTTTCCTTTTGTCTTCATTTGAAGAATCACTACAAAATGTTTCATTTGAAGCAGGGTAGTAAAATCTGTAGTAACAAAAGATCTTTCAAATCAGAACATTTCTTTCCTTATTCACAAGAAGTTACTTCCTAAATAAATATCAGCTTCAACTTCATCCATCTCTATTTGTCTCCTGAAATTATCATCAGTTATCTAAATTTCAGCAGATCTTATTTAGCGCATTTGAAATAGGCTTTACTGTTTTCTTCATTTAAAAAATTGATGTTAAGGATACAAATTGTAACATACAGCTGAATTCTGGATGTGAATTCAGTTCTTTTTTGCTCTGTTTAAATAATAGATCCCTGCCAAAACCCAGTTTATTTGCCCTTCCAAGCTAGGATTATTTTCTTAAGTTTGCAAAGAAAAAAAAAATACATATCTATTTTCAAATGTTTTATATAAATTAAACCCAACTTTAGTTCTGTCCTAAATCATAAAATTATGACATGTTCTTTACTTCATTTGGGTTGTGAAGCAATGAACTTTTGTTTTGAAGTAGCTTATGCCCGCTTTGTGGCCACAGTGCTCAATGCTCAGTTCTCAAACGGTTAAAATGAAGAAGAATCAGAGCCAGTGATTAAGGTGTCATCAGGACTATCTTGGGATTTAATGTTATCAGTGTCTTTGTCTTTTGTATTGTCTAATAGTTGCCTTAGGTTTAAGTGAAAAGAACTATTATTTAATTTTTTTTACTACGAAAACTAAGAAATTGGTCTAAATTTAATTACAGGTAAATTCCGTACAGCGTGATAGCCAGAAAGTTAATGATTGTATTCTGATTTCCCACCTGCTAATTGATGATTATAAGCATATTAATCAAACTTGTATGGGCATCCTAATGTTGTGTCAAGTTGTATGAAAGGTTTTTGTTAATTTGAATCAAGAGCATTCTTTGCAAAGATCCCAGTTGCTGATATGTTTTGAAAGCAGGGAAGCAAATTGTTGTTTAGGATGGGAGAGCTGTCTCTCAAACAGGCTGGAAAGAGGGACCATTCCTTGTTTTTCTAAGTTTAGCTTTGAACAGGATTTTTCTTTTCAAACCCCTGTGGGACCCATGCTGAGTAAAGGGAAAGTTATCAGTCTTCCCTGTATGTTGAAGAGTTTTGCCAAACTATCACAGACATTAGCAAATTGTGGTTTATTGCAGGTATAAGACTCTTGGGATAGAATTCCATATGGCAGCAAAACTAAAGACCTTTCCTCCCCTAAGTATTTAACAAAATGTTGCTGGTGGCTGAAATGTGTATTATTTCCATAACTGCTCTTTCATTTGTCTTTTAACCTTTCTCTTGTGCTTGCAATTTGTTTCAGCACTTTTTTCCCCATTCCAATGAGTTTGTCAGCTGTTACTTTTGATGGTTTTGATATTTTTAACTTCAGATGTTAGACTGTTCACCCTCACATACTTTGTTCTGCATTTGGTTATTTTCTATTCAGAATATAGGGATGATGGTCTTTGCTGGTGTTGAGCTCAAAATATTTCCCCAGTTCTAGTTGAGAGCAATGTTTTATGGCTGTTTCTGTTTATACACAATATAACAGGGATCTCTCAGGTGTGTAGTGAGCACAGTACAGAATTTATTCATTGCCTGTCTGTGGGTGGTTGTGGGCTTGTTTGCCAAGCATCTGCTGCAGCACTATCAGATCTCCACTTGCCTTCAATTTGAAAGGAAAGTTCAGAGGCTGATATCATAGATCTGGAAACATGAGGTAGTTGCCCTAAAGGCTGTACCTTTACAATGTAATTGCAGGAGCGTGGGTGCTATTGTGGAGAACCATTTCACCAGGGGAAGTCAGAGTGGTGGTGCAGTTAGGGGAGTGGGGAACTGTGGAGGAGCTGATCAGAGCAGATCGAAGGATGGATTGAAAGAATTCTGAGAGATGCAGGAGTTGAATAATCTCTGAGGTCACGGGAGCAAGGGAAGAAAATATTCCTTTTATCAGGAATGTGTTGCAAACGTTTACAGATCAAGGTTTAACCCAGATGGCTGATGCTGTTTTCAGGAAGAAACTTGTTTCAAGAGGAAAATCTAGCACACGAAAAAAGTGATAATGGTTTTGCAAATGAGGTGTTCTCAGTAAAGGAGATATTTCTGAAAGTCTATTCATTCTGATCCTTGAACAACAGTGAGGGCACTTGGAATTTAGCATGTAGTCTGTGTTGTAATATTTTTAAAAGACACAGAAATGGCAGTGGTTTGTTTGAAAAACATCTAACAGTGAATAAAGTTTGCTGCTTTGAGAACAAAAGCATGCTTTTTCTTCTGCTCTTGAAGAGGAGCTTTTCAGTTTTTCAATAAATGCATTTTATGAAGATGTAAAGCAAGTGCTGTTAATCTAGCAGACGTACGGCCTTCTTGATAATATTAATGATCTATTTTCTGATTCACTGCTTTATTATTATCTAGGTTTTACGTCTATTTGAAAAAGTGTGCACACAGACTATTTGCTTAAGTAAACAGACCCTAGGGGTCTGGGGTTTTTTTATCTTCTAGAATGTTAGCTGATGATAAAAAGATACAAAGTTTGTTAAAAATCTCCTGAATTCACTGAGAGCTTTTCACTGTCTTCCACAGGACTTCAAGAATGCAAATATGCAAGGCTTGGTATCTAAAATGTTCTGTAGTTGGGAAACATCTGGAATGGAATCAGATAATTCCTGACTCAAATGAAAATTGTGACTATGAATGCACCTGTTGCATACATTTGCAGGACAGATCCAGTTCTCTAATTTATGCAAGTAATGAAAAGGGGAAATGAGATTAAAAAAAGGATTAAATTTTTACATTTTACAGAATGTAAAAATTTATTTTGAACAATTGTCTGGGAAAGATTAAAAAAGAGAGGACACTTTTGAGATGATAGATTTAGAAGAAATTATGTCTTAGTTCCTTTATTTAAAAGGTAGAGGTCTCTGTTCCCTGCCAGTCAGTTCTCCAAGAGGATGGACACAGTTGTGATCAGCAGTTCAAATATCTGTAGGCTTTGTGGCTTGTGGCTGCTGCAGGGATACAGCCAGGTCAACACAGGCTGCCAGATATTGCCACATGGTTGATTTTGTGCAAAATAAGTAATGCCACAGTCAATTATTATCAATCAGCATCCCCAATCTGTGTGGTTTTCTCAGAAAAATTAGGTAGGAATGGAAGTCACCTTTGTTGGGAATCTTGGCAGGAAGAACAGATGTAGAATAAGTTTGGACACCAAATTACACTCTCATCACATAAGCCTACATTAGAAAAGGGGTTGAGAAGTAGTTAGGCCTGAGTGGGAAGGCAGCTCAGCTGTCACCTCTGCTGTCCCCATCCTGTGGTTACACAGACCACAGGAGATTCCAAGGCTGCTTAGTCCTGTGCTTTCCTCCACTGCTGAATTGAGGCACAGAATGATGATATTCCTGGCAGAGTGGTGCTGCAGGATGAGTGAGAGCCCTCTGGTGAATTATACAGAGGGGTTGCTAAACCCTCTGTGAGACTGGAAAATCTATCTTGCATTTGACGGACTGAGGATTGGCTCATGTTGGGTTTGTACCATTGCCTTTAAATAGTAACACTATTGTAATTTTACTTCAGAATTATTATAGAGCAGTAATTTTTATAACCTACACGTACAGGTTTTAATGCAGCACCAGACATGAACCAGCTTGTCCTTGCAGTTTTATATATATTCTTTACATGGGTGAATATGAGCATGAGAGCTGTTATTAGAGTCATGATAGTTTTTCACTTTTTTTACTTCCTGTGAGATGGAACATTCTTTTTCTGTATTTCCTGAACATATCCTTTTCAAACATTTACCAGATATTCTGATAATATTTTTCAAAGATCACACAGTATTTGGAGTTAAGTGTTGAGGTCCTACGGTGGATTCTGGTACTTGATTATTTTTGTCCTCAGTCAGACCCATAATATGAAAAAATCCAAATGCTTCCTGAGCTTCAATTCAGCTTTTGGCTTCTTTTTTAAGAAATGAGAGGTATTTTTCTGTTTTCTGAGAAATAAGATGATCCTTCACACACTAATTCATTACACTTAGATCATAATGATTGTTTCAGTCTGTCAGTTCTATTGAAGGCTTTGGAATTGTTTTTCTTACACCGTTAGAGTTTCAAAGTGTCTATGCAGACAGGTTATTAGCAAACAAAATAAATGTTTTAGACTCATGGCTCCTCTTGGAAGGGAGCAAAGTATCAAAGTGAGGTAATGTGAGCTGTAACAGGCTGCAAGGAGAAAGGAAGCACAAAAGAACAGCAGGGAAATTGTAGAATGAGGCAGTTGAATAATTAATGTAAATAGGCTAATTGCTAATGTGAAATGAGCTTTCTTATTCTTTTACAATACATTTTCCTTCTTGACTGCTTTTTAACTGGAAGCTATATTCTAAAGATTTGGCATGTTCTGAAGACAGAAGGCATCAATTTTTCTTAGCAGGTATGGCAAACATTTAGAATGAGAGATAATAAAGAACATGTAAGCACAAAGAGGAAACAGGTGCGGTGTGCTAACAGTTTTACTAACACAAACAGGTCAGGTACAGAGCCCAGACAGTGCAGGGTTAGTTAAAAATAAAATTTTTTTTAAATAGGCTTTTCAAGTTCGTCAGGCAGTTCTTTGCATAAGTGAAGAATATTGAGCAACTATTTCAGAGAGTTTACTCCCAGGTGAATTTATTGAAAGAATATTGAAAATCAAATTCCTCTACATTTCGAAGACCTCTTCCCCTTTCACTTAAAACACTTTTAAGATTTTCTTCTCCATCTGCTACTGTTAGAGCATGCCATTGTAAGCAATTATGATTTTGCTTAGTAAGCCGTCATGGTAGCTTACAGTATATACCTGTATTTTTTCACTACAGTTCTGTCTCCATTTTGAGTTGGTCAGTGTGTCAATACATTTCTCTGCTACTGCAGCTCCTTCAGGCTTTATCACATTACATAAAACAAAGAGAGGTGTGTCTGGACAGAAAGCTCTGCTGTTAGTGCTTAGATATGAAGAATAATTTATAGAAACCGTGTGATATAAGAGTGAAAGTTATTTGGAAGAAATCATATGTATAGACATAAAAGTCATAATTTTTACACAAAATAAGGAGTGTTACACACTAGTAAAAAGCCCAGAAACCTACAAAGGTTGATTATAGTAAGACTGGAAGGAATTATGATTATTTGATGGTGACCAAAGCAAAAGCAGAAGGCCTTATTCATCTGTCCAGCAGCCTGAATCTGAGCAGTATCCTTTTCCAGGTACTGTAGTCTGGTCCTTACCTGCTGGACCATGCTTTCTCCTTCCAGTGGCATTGTGGGTGTGTCAGTTGGGGTTTATCCGTACACTTTTAGATATCAGACACTACCAGCACAAGACATTCAGCTCATACTGTGCACCTTTAAGTGCTGTGTTTTTTTGTTTCCTGATCACCCCCTCTAGCATACCACAGGTATCCTGTGCAGAACCTTGTTAGGCCTGGATGAATTGCTCATCTCCTGCTTATTGTTAGTCTATATCTAAGTGTCTATCAGCAATGTTTGCAGCTTTTGTTCCTTTGCTTGCATACTTACAAGAATGTGCTTTCTCTTTCACAGGCTTCTGTATATGTTTTCATCAGCTTATGACAGACTGAGTTATATTTATTATTTTATCTATTTAAAGCCCAGCAAATACTTGCAGACGTGAGGTCAGTAAATTTCCCTGATTTCCCAGAAGCTGGATGCCTTATTGGTCCTCCTTCTTGCTCTGCTAAGCATTGAACCTGCAGTCCTATTGATCCAGCCTCAAGGGAAAAGATTACAAGTTATTAGTTTGACAGCTCCTCTGAAGTAATACTATTTTCCTGCTAAGCAAAGACAACTCTCTCAAACAGGGTACCAGCAGGTATTGTGTGTAGTCATGCAGGGGGGAAAGTGTGGGGCTGAAAAAAATATATTGCTGGTTTAGCTTAATTCCAGTTCTTCCAGTTAGAAGCAGATCTTGACACTTGAACTGCATTCCCTGCAGGAGGTAAACAGTAGGAGATGGTAGAGAAAGAAAGGGAAGAGATTTCTGTGACTGCAGGTAACCAACCTGTTTGTGTCACTGCTCTGTGTGCTGCTGGCATGGAGGCAGAATGGGGTGGAGAGAATGAGACAGAAATTTGCCTTTCGCTTGCAAACATTAAGAAAGTGACAGCTTCCTTCCCTTTTCAATTTCAGAAAGGTCAGTTATTCCTTCTTCTCCTGGCCTTTCAGTGAATGGGATTGTCAAATCACAAACTCACAACTCTTTTGAAGAGGAAAAGCTCCAAAAGAGCCATGCGGGTTGGCACACTGATTGGCATTGGCTCCGACAGCTTCAAACCCTAGCTCTCTATCCAAGATTAACATCCATAATAAAATACACAGAGTTCTTAATCCACAGTGGAGAGGACTGAGATCTAAATTATATATAATTCCATGGGCCATTCTGCCACTGCTGCTACCACTGCTTCTTACAATTAAACACAGCATGACCTTTGATGAGTGCATGTGTCTATTATAAATTCATTCCAAGATGCTTGATAATAGGAATCTTTTTGACTTGAAGTGTGCTATAAACATTTATAGATACTCAATCCAAAGTGCAAGAAAGTAGTAGCTCATTAGTCATGGGACAGAACTCCCTCTCCTGTTTTCTCTCTTAACCATGCTACTGTTTACAGGGTGGTGACAGAAGTTTTGAGAACCCAGATAGTGGGAGGAACAATTATTCTGCACAGTTGCTGTATGAGTGGAGTACCTTTTATCATGTTTCATTAATGAAATTTAGTGTAAATGAAAGACACTTAATTCCAGACTTTGCATTCAAAAATCAGTTAAAATTTGTGCCTGCTTCTGTTTATAACTTTTTTGGAACTTGAGATGAAGTTGGTTCCTCATTGAAGTACTTTCCGTTTCTGAGTAGTGGCTTTAAACCCCTCATTCAGATTATACTGCTGTGAGTTTGAGCCTGGCTGCTAACTCACTCACCTTAGCTCTACTGCTGGTAGGAAATGAGGCAATTTAGTGCCTGGTTTTTGGTGGCTTAACTGAGAACCGTGTCAGACCCCAGGGGATGTCCAGAACTGGGTCACTCTCACAGCTGCACATGGGCACTACACCGCCACTCATTAGGTGTGAAGTTTTTACTATCTCAATGTTGTTCTCATTTGACTTTCAACAGTGCTTCAGAGTCTGGCTCACTGTATTGAGTGATTAAAGGTAACTTTTCCCCCTGAGGAACAGTACAAGAAATCAATGTTCAAGAATGCTGCAAGCAGCTAGAAAGCACTGTAATTAACAAAGCTAGCCTAAGGTTCCCAAATCTAGCCAAGTGTGTGAGAAGAAAAATTAGTTATCAATATTATGGCTAGATTTACTTTTCTTTGAGCTAGATAAAGAAGAACAGTTTCTTAAGCAGTTACAGAAAATGCGTTGTAGAATTCTATCTGGAAATCCTGTTTTAATTTGAATATGGGAAATTACTCCAGATATACCATGATTTAAATTTGTACCCCTTTTAGCAATAAAGGTTCTAATAATTACTTGATTAAAAAAAATGCAGAATGATTTCTTATAAGATTAGTGATGTCATCTGGAAGCTTCTTACAGATTAAAATAGATTTCAGATTGCTAATGTACCTAAAAAATAAATGCGTTCTTAAACTTTACACAAAGGGAATATATTTAAAGAAAAAAACATTTTCCTTCACCTGAGAGAAAAGTATGTAAAGCAAAGAACACAGTATATTTTCTGCCTAGTTATCTGTTGAAACATTCAGCTGTAAAATTGGAGTTTTCCAGGGCTTCATGTCAACTGTGGCTTTTGTTTTTCTCCTCCTTTTGAGTGAGCTCTGCTGACACTGTGATTTACTAGTACACTTGTCATTTAGGTTTATGGAAAATGTGTCTTGACAGCTTCTTCAACACCCTTGAGATTATAGCATTCTAGGTGAGCTGTAATATGTGCTTTTAAAGACCACTGTGAGCATGTGTTTGTGGTTATATAATCAGGATTTTGTACTTTTTAGATCTATTAATTTAATTATAGAAAGGAGAAGGGCCCGACAGTAATTTTTGATTGTGGGCTGTATTTTTTGTTTAAAACTGAGGGCTTCCTTATTAGATAAAAGCAAACTGAGAATGCATTCCACTACTTTTCTTCTGTCTACTTAATGGCCAAGAAGGGTATCAGTAAAGCCTCCTGGAAAGCTTCCTTGCCTTGTACTCACACATTGCTGTGGTGACTGCAGAGCCAGTTGCACCATGACTGCCAGTTGACTGCCTTTATCAGCTGGTATCTACTCAGGGTATTCATGAGAGGCTATAAACTGTGGGCCAAATCTGTGGCACTACTCTAGGTTCTTCTCAAAATTCAGAGTTTCACCTGGGAGCATGCAGCAACCCTCAGCTCTGTCACGACACACATGGAAACACAACACGTGGAGAAAGGGCCTCAGGATCTAAAAGCCAACCCTTGCTGCTTGAAGTCAAACTAGAGGTCTAAAGAATCCTGTTACATGCAAGAATCCAAACCTAACTTCCACGTAGTCAGATAAAAAAGCGTAGATACATCAATACAAATTAGTATCAATATGTAAAGGCCAGTGGAAGACATTAGCAACTCTAGCAAGTTAGCAGCTTGTCAGGGGCTGTAGTGTAATATTTTGTTTACTACCATGTAACTCAATTATCTTCTAGACATTTCAGTGTTTGTTCATTGGGCAAATGCTTTTACAGTGAGACCACTGAATTAATGAAGTTTTATTTGTAATGCTTTCCCTGTGTACTGAATAGCAAATCAATATTAGCATAAATAAAGCATTTAAACTAGCAATGTAGCAGGAAGGCTCCCAAAGAAGGCTGAACATTCATCATGCTCAAAAAATATGACCAGCTTAGGTATCACTGCTTTGTTAGTAATCAGTAGAGTTACAAAGCCTTTCCTACCCACATGTATTTTGTGTTACATTATTCAAGACATTTGTTCACAGCAATTTGACATGTGAATAAACCTTATTAAGCATGGGTGTCTGTGGAGGGCTTTGGGTTTCAGTTTACACACAAGCAGATTTTGAATATCAAAGAGTCATTACTCATGAGGACACTTTACTTTGCTTTTTCATTGAAGTCATTGTGAAGCTTGTTTGTTTTAGGTAGAACTGCAGGTTAATTGCCTTTATGGAAAGTAATTGAAGAATTCATTCAGAGATGCATCTTACAGAAAATTGTTTGAATCCATCTTCTAGACAAAAGCCAATGCAGTTGTCTTCCTCTTTATACACACTAACATGGTGACTTTTCTTCAGTGTTCTAAAATGTGCTTTCATTTAGTACATCTCATTTATTTCAAGATTTTTCCTAAATAGGACTAGGATGCATTTCCTGTTTGCCTGGAGCTACAGTCTATATTTTGGTTGTGTTGTTACATCTAAGTAAAACATGTGAAACCACTGATAAAGACAGTGAGTTCAGTTTCTAAGTCCAAATTTGAAGTGTTGGGGTTTATCTTAATTCTACAAAATCATGAAAAACTGTATTGAAAAGATTCTTAAACATTCTTTGTTTTTATAAAGAAACATTCTATTGCTTTTATACCGGACATATTGAAAAGCTTTATAACAGTGTGAAGAAGGAAAGAATGCCTGAGAATGACGTTTTTCTAAAATTATTTTCCCATTTATCTAGAGATGAGCTTGAGAAAGTGGCACTGTTGTTTTTCTCTGAGTTTTAACTCCTAAGAATTGCAGGCTTTTTGTAATTTGGCTCATGACTGAATGCACTGCTTTTCCCTCCAGTTTTTGGTTGTTGCTTTTTTGTTTTTACTTTTTGTGTGTGTTTGTGTGGGTGGGTTTTTATTTTGTTTTGGTGGGTTTTTTAATGCTTAGTGGAGATGACATGATAAAGGCAGGAATACCCATAAAATGCAGTGTTATAGGCACATCTGCTTTGCTTTTGTTTGCCTTTTTATAGTTTGTGTCATGTGGCCACCATGATTTCAGAGCATTCTTGTTCATTTTTCTACTTTGCTCTTGGCTTGATGAAATTTGACAGTAGCTTCCTATTACCTAAGCAATTAATTCCTTTTCTGCATTTAGTAAATACAGTTACTCTCTTCCTAGCTATTTACAGCTATGGCAATAATGGCACAGGGAACTACTCTAGGGCCTAATGTTGCTGTCTTGATAATTTTGATAGAAAATCAGAGCATGTTACAATACTAAGTAATTTATTGCTATTATTATTAGAAAGCTTTTTGGCAGCTGATCATCTCAGTCCAGTCTGTGTGGACATGGGCCTGATTTTTTAATTCTTCTTTATTTTCTGTACTTAATTACATGATAGAAAAATGGGCATAATGGGTCAAAACCTGCCTGAGAATAAATGGCTGCACAGTATACAAGGCGAAGTCTAATCAGGCCCAAGCTGTTTTGCCAGAGTTTATGCTGATTTATTATATAATTTATTAAGGATAATATCAACCACAGTGTAGATATTATGAATTCCATGGGCACAGAATGAAATCCCATTTTTCTCTACAAGTGGTATTTTCGTGATAGAGCATGCAAATGGAGGGGTAATGTCCTGCTTTTGGCTGGGTTGGAGTTCATTTGTTCTTAGCCCACTGCAGCCTTTTTAAATGAATGCTCATTATTTGTTGTCCCTTCCATATATCCGTTAACGTGGCCGTGGCTTTTAGAACAGGTTACACAAAGGAGCCAGTCTGCATCACAAACTTAAATGTCTGTATGCCTAAGCAATCAAGTATTCACAATTCAGAAGCATCAAAACTAATTTATGTATCAACACTGAAAGACTGTTAATGAAAAAATATATATTTGGTGTTAATATATAGTATTTTTCTTATATCAAAATTATTTGCAGACAAAAAGAAGCATCTTACTTAAGAAACATCAATATATTAAATGTGTAGTGCAGAAGCAGCACCTGGTGCTAAAATAAGTAAATATATATGCAGATCTATTAGCATTTAATTTTTAAAATAATGATTATGGATTTACATGTCCTGTAAAGTATTCCACGCTTCAGTCAGTAATGCTTATTTCAAAGATAGTAGAATATGTAGCTGTTTTAAAAGACTGCACAGTTGAAGTTTTGTGCTTGACTTGTCTTTCTTGTTGAGATTAAACACCTATAGATTTGCAAGTACAAGTATTTCTTCTGACACTGTTTTTAAAAGAAAATTCTGGTGGTTAAATGTGCGTATAGCCTCGAGAGAAGGAAGATGCTGCAAGTAAATAAAAATCTAAGGAGACAGGTTTTTTTCCAAAACAATCCCTGAGACTGACAGTAGTTTTAACACTTGCAGTTTTTCACCCTTGTCTTCCACTTGCAGGCAGTGGGAAATGGTAACGTCTCCACGCACTGAGTGAGCAGTGGGTCGAGTTCCAAATGCAGCTTGCGCAGCAAGTCAGGGAACTGGCACTCAGTTCTCATCGTGGTGCCTTCAGCGGCTGAAGTGTTCAGTGACTGCTGATTTTGAATTGCAAATAATTTCTGCTTTTACATATTTCTTTAAATTATTTTTTAAAGGAGACTTTGTTTCCAGAAGGAATTAGCGCCAGCTTCAGCAACTTCCCTTATTCTCTGTGTGTTCAGAACTGTGCCCCGATGCCCCCTACTGCAACTGCCCATCAGCTGGTGCTGGGCTCTGAGATTTCTGCAGGAAGGTCATGCCAGCCAGGGCTACTTAGCAGCAGTGCTGTTCCATGCATTGTTCTTGCCTTTGGTCCATGTGCTCCCCCTTGCAATGAGAGTGACCTGGCAATGTTGTCTTGGAATGAGTTGTACAAAGCCAGGAAGGTTCTACTAAAAGACTATTTTAATTCTTCTACTTTAATTTTTCTACTTTCTACTTTTCTTCTTTATTTCCTTTTTGCAGAAATCCAAAGTAAACAAGAATCTCACTCTGGGCTTTGTTTTGTTTTGTACGATTGGTTTGGTAAAAGCTCAGTCTTTCATCTTTGTTCATGTCTCTGTTTCCCTTAGAAGTATTTAGGAGAAACAAGAGCCTAATGATGGCTAGAGTTATAAAAACATAAATAGGTCCCAGGAGAGCTTTTCTTCTTCCCTCTTCTTGCACATATCAATTTTCTCATCTTTTTCTTTGATTTAGATCTAATTTGCAAACTAGAAGGTTTTTCTCTCCCATTTTCAAATTCAGTAAACTTTAAGAATTTAGATGAGCAGTAACAAGGTGAGTAATGTAAACAAGTGAAATGCTTGCAAAAGATGACCACAAACTAGAATTTCCTGTTTCTTGCTTCCAAGACCAAGACTGAATAAATGAAACATTCTGTCTGCCTGGAGAAAGGATGATGAGTACTGCCCACTAATGTCTTAAAAATGTGTCCCACGCTTCAATTTGCACAGAAAACACAGTATCAGTGACTATTGTACCAGGACAGAGGTGTTTCAGTTTGCCAAGCCAGGATCAGAGCATAAATCAGTCTCTTTGCTCTCTGTTTATTACTCCCCTGTACAATTTCTAGCCCTGTCAGGTTTTAGTTAGATATTTGTGTGCTTTACTGATTAAGCAAATTTCAGTGTTTCAGTAGATACAGCAAGGTCTTAGTATCTACTGCATGTGTCACATCATGCACCCATCACAGAAGTTTCTTGATGGCCTGTATAGCTTGCTATAGCTTTTTTGTACATAATAGAAATAAAAATTTAATCTCATCTGTATTGTAAGGAGGTGAATGCATCCTACGGGAATAATATTTGTAACAAAATTCCCTACTTGGAATATCGTACTGATATTTTCTCAAGTTGGAAGACATCCTCATGCATATATTTATTTTCCATGCTACTTGCAGGAAATGTTAGGTATCTATAACAGAGTGAAGAACATTTATATAGGCCTGGAAGTATTTACTGATAAAAAACCCAACCAACAAAAGCAAAACCAAAACTCTAACCTTCCTGTTGTTGATCTTCCATTGAGTTCACTAGAACACTGAGGCTTCTGACTTTGAAACATGACAGTGTTCCAACAGTGAAAACGGTACAAAATGAAATATTCTTGACCCATAATTTCTGACAATTTACTGATGATACATAGTAAATTACACAGAGGCTTTTAGTTTAAGAAGCCACTGAAAATTGAATGGTTAACTGTTCCATCTTTTAGCATAAGCTTCTTTTAAGAAGCTACTTAGACAAGAAGAGAAAACTCACAAAAATTAAAGAGTAGCAGCAGAGATTTAATGCAGGGATTTCAAGTCAGAAGAGCCTATATCTAAAGCAAAAAAAGTAATATATATATATATGAGATAAAAGGTTAAAAGTATTTTGTGCTATATTTTTTCTTCTGATACATTACAATAATGTAAAAAGAGAAGAGAGGGGTTAAATTGTTTTTATCCCAGCTAATGCATTCTATAGGCTGTTCTGAAAAGAAGGAAGAAAAGAAACCAACACGAGGCTTTGAGGAGACATTAACAGAAAAATTTACAGCTCTATTATACACTGGTATATTCAGACAAGTAATGCCAACACCTGTCTTTTATGTGCTGCACTGCTTGCTAGTGAATAAGGTGTAAATGTTTTGACAGTGGGTATAAAGGGTTTTTACAGTATTTGATAGCTGGATGTAGAATGAATTCTGAAGGAGACAATTAAGAGGTATATTTTCTGCAAAGTGCATAGAGAATTAACTGTGAGCTGCACTGGCAACAATAGATGTAACACACCTGATTTTCTGTAAACCTGAAGAAAAATACCCTTTATTACTGCATTATTCATTTAGATGGGATTTTTTAAGATTCCCAGGGGAGTAAGGCATCCATTCCTTTCAGAATTTCAGCAGGTTTTTAATTGCTTTAGAGAATCTTATCCTTAGGGAATTAAGAAATCTTCTGAGGACTGAGTTTGCTTTATTCTAAGAACTGTTGTATCCCGACAAAGCAGGGAGCTGAATCCACATTATAAAAATCACCAAACCAACCCATCAAAAAAACACTACAAAGAACCCCTTTGAAAACTCCACCCAAACAAAACCAGTCCTATATCTTTTTACTGTGATTTTTCCTTTAATTTCTCCTGTATAAAAATTCTAGCTATGCGTCAAGTAAGTCTTCAAGGAAAGCTCATTTAGGACATGATGGATTATTATCAAGGTGCCTCATCCTTGCCTAAAGGGATCTCTTGCCATCAGAAATAATACATTATTCCTCTGGGCCTTGGTTTGCTCTATGTGTCTGTGCATAGCCCAGGGCACAGTTCCTATAGTGAGCAAGGCACACTGGAGAATTGGCTGAATCTCACTGAGGTGTTGCTTCCCAATTCTGTATACACCAGAAATGTGCCAGGGTGGTTACAAAGGAGAGGAATGGTGAAGAATGGCTAATGGGCTCCTGTTCACCTTTCCCCAGCACAGATTTATCTCTATCTGAGGTATGTTACTGCATGCTTAACTCCTGAAATTGTGCAGAAGGGGAGGTGAGTGTGGAGCAGAGAACTTTCTCCACAGGCTCCCTAGAGAGTCTCACTCTGCTTTGCCTATGTAGCTCAGAGAAGACTGGCCCCATACTGGCCCCTGTGTCCTGACAGAACTCATTTGTGAGTATATTTCAAATGTGTGTTTTACCTGTTGATTTCTAAATACAACCCAGCTTTATCTCCCAGTGCAGTTCTATGGAGACAGGAAGGTTTTATTTATACATATTTATGTTTTGCTTTTTGTGACCTATTGCACATATTTTCTTTATTATCAGTATGCATAAATATTACTAGTTACTAGGACTCAGATTACCAGCCTGCAGCGCAGCATGAAATAGCTGCATTCTTAGTAGCTGTAAATAACAAAAGCATTACCTAGGAATTCAGGACCCCTTGGCTCTTGGGTTCTTGCCATGACACTTCAAGCCAGAGTTTGGAAAACAAACAAACAAAACAATGAAAAAACTCAATTCGTCCCCCAAACCTCAACAAACCTTCTAGTCATTGTGCTGGCTTTTTGTTTGGGTTTTTTATTGAATTTTTGTTGTTTTGTTATTTGTTGGTTTTCTTACTAAGCTTGGCCATTTACTTCAATGTCTAAATGGAAACAGAACTCTTTTGAAGATCTAGTCCCATGTGAGTTTGTTCTGCCTTAACAGCAGATGGTGAATAGCTTCAACAGCTTTGTTTCTATTACCAGATGTCTTTGATTTACTCCCTTGCTTTGCTTTCTGGCCTTTATTGCTTCTATTCTGAAATAGCAGAGGCAGAGCTATTGTTACCTCTCAGCTCTAGCTTTTCTCACATAATACTATTGATCTCTTCTTGTGGCATTATTCAAAAAAGCATTGTGACTAAAAGGAAGGAGAGGGTGAAACCTCTTCAATAGCAGTACACTGTAAGATGCTATTGCTGCAAATATTTGTCCATGTATTTAGTTGTGTATGCTACTCTTGCTGAATACACCAGAGAAATGGCAATGTTTGACTTCTCTTTATATATATTTATCATTAAAGGCAGAATGATCTTTTTATATAGACTTGACTGTTATATGTGGTACTTTGGACCCTTTGTTATTTTTTTACTATTTCATTTGCAGCGCAGTCCATAAACCACCTACAGATAACAGAGTTCTTTAAATTTTGTGTGACATTGGCAGTCTCAAGGATGACATAAAGTATTCAGTCTAGACATCACCCTGCTGTAGATTAATTGTGACCTTCCCAATGAACAACCAGAACTATATTTAGTCAGTTTCAGAGTCCACGTATAGACTTGCACCTGTGGGAGAGAATTGGAAAAGTCAGCCTGAGGAAAGTTGCTTTGAGTGATGCTTTTCCTTGAGAGTATAAACTATAGCTGCTCTAGTTCTTCCACTGCAGGGAAGCCATTACTTCACCTTCCCTGCTTTTATGCTTTTGCTCTTTCTGAGTGGCTGAAGGAGCTGGGTTTTTCATCTTCTCCCAGACCAGAGATGGTTGCTAGTGTCATTTGAGTGTTTGCTCCAAGCCATTACTATCCCACCTTATTGTGGGACTTCAAAAAGGTCAGATCTATTCTAAGTTTTAGTTTCCCAGTTTCAGTTTTCATCTTACCTTGTATTGGCTGCTCATGAGCATCTTCATCTTTTGTGGGCTCTGGAAGCTCTGCCTCCCTCCATGAGGTTCACAGAGTGTTCTCAGAAGCTGTTCTTGCTCCTCCTGGCTGTGGCGTATGTTAATGCTGCTGTGTGACACAGCCTGTCAGCTCCTCTGAAACCACACTGGCTGCACTTGGATCAATCCCTTCTGAATTTCTGTTTATTTGTCTGATTATGTCTTTCAAAACTGATTGCCTTCATTCAGATTTTGGCCTCAGGCAGGTTTGATCTTTACTTCCAACTTGCATGATTTTTTAAAATCGTAATGAAATAAGGAGAAAAACCTATGATGTATTTTCCTCTCACCAAACCACAACTTTTGAGTCAAAATGCCCAAGACCCTAAAATTTGTTCTAAACGAAGTTATTTTGAAGCTTCTATAGTGTTGGGGTTTTTTCCCCCTTAAATTTACTTCAGCTTTTTTCTTTCTTTCATTGTGAGATGTAATCCAACTTTTGATTTGCAAATTAAGTCTTGAAGAGAAGAAGTTGATTTGGAAATGTTTGGAAAATTTGCTGTTTTGCCATTGTGAATTTTTTTTTAATTCTAAATGCTATATTTAGAGTAGTATGTCTGCGTACCTCAGTTTTTCAGTTCAAAAAAGTGGAAGGGTTTGCTGATGCATACCAAACTGCTCCTTCCCTCTTATGGCCATTTTATTGCTATCTTTTGAAGTCCTGATTAGATCTGCCTGTATGATTGATCAAATATAGTGCTTTATATTATTCAGGTGTTATCTGCTAATTCCTCATAATTCCTTGTGTTTACTTATTTCTTTACTGTTTACACTTGCTCTCAGTGTAATGTGTTTTTATGACCTTTAGCATGTGAATCAGTCATGTAATGATTGCCAGGCATATTTGTACTCATTTGGGCTTTGATCTAATCCTATTGAAAACAGAGGATATGCTGGTATTGGCTTCTATCAGTTTTGGATTCTGATTAGTGGCCTACATCACCTTGGTTAGATGTCTTAAGTTGTACTAACAGAATGGTCTCTTTCTTCTGCATTTATTACGTGTGAATATTCATAATTGTTCATTAAATGAATTTTGCACAAGATAGAAGGCTTTTCATAATGGTCATGAAGGCACTTTTGCCATGATTTCTTTCATTACATTGTTCTCATTTATTCCTGCTAGTATTTGTAACACTTTTTCTGAGTAAGACCTCATGCACTGGAGTGTTTGAGATCAAGCTAATGGAAAAAATACAAAAAGAGAAAATATCAGCTCAACAAATAGCTTCTATTGCAGAATGGTAAATGAAAGCTTCTGGGCTGTGTTCGTACCTGCTGTCCCTCTAACCTCAGCTGGCCTCTTGGCATATACACATATAATATACATGTATTATATATAATATTTTTTTTATATATATGCGTGCATATGTGCATTAAAAATTTATTGACCATTAAAGGCTGAATTATCTTTTTATATAGACATGACTATTACATGTGATACTTTAGAGTCTTGGTAGGTCACAACAAAGGATGTGATATTACTTTATCTGTAAAATAATGAAAAAAATAATTCTAGACTTCTATTACGTAGTCTATCTTATTAGCAAAATTTATCAGCCTTGGATCCATGCTTGGTGTGGCTTTCTTGTAACAGATATATATGTACTTCATCTTGAGTTTCACTCAATGATGTATGTAGGATAACCCTGAAAGTGGAGTGGGAAGCTGAGTTATCATTGCAGAATATTGCAGAATAGCACTTTCTGCTGCTGAGGCTTCTGTAAACTTGGAAGGCAGCATTAGGATTCTTAGCTGGGCTCATTAAATTAATAATGAACTCATCACTTTTCACATGGGCTTAATATACCCTAAATGTTAGGATGTTCTTTTTCCTGTTTGAAAGATTGGTGGCAGTAAACAGAACATAATTACAACAAAAATGTTAAGACTTGCCTATCATCATCTAAAACTTGTCCTGTATTTTAAAAATGAAGCCGTTAGGAACATGTCAGTTGATGATGAATGTTCTATGATTTGAAATAACTGTCTTAGAAAATGTTATTCTCTCTGCTAAGAATCCAAGCCGTTAATATCTATAAGTATTAAAAGCTGGACTGGGCTTTCCCCTTTTTTTATCTTTTTAAGAGATTAGCAAGAATGAGAGTGAGGGGAAATTAGTTTTCAAAGCATCAGTGGTTTCTATTCAATATATTTCATTAATGTCCTAACTAGCAAAGATAAGAGCATTTGTGATTCTATACCTCTTACTGGAGACTTGGAAAACCAAAGTTTCTTGATTTTACTTAAAACAATTTTAAATGTAGGGGTTTCACAGATGTTTTCTATCTTTCTACAATCACCTCCGGAGTGAACAGTGCCACTCTTTTTCCAATTGTCTTGAGAACAAGATAATGTTTTTTAAAGGGTAGAGGGAAACTTTCATTGCTGTAATAACCACCCTCTGAAGAATTGAACTGGAGAAAAATAAAATAACTGAGAGGCAAGGAGAGGGAGGAGATGGTGCAGAGAGATGGTTTCTTGTGAGCTATTAACAGAATCAGGTGAGTAAAAGGGAAGAGAGTGACTGGCTGATAAGTTTTTACAAGATCTGTAGCAGAAAAGGGAATTAAAACAAAAAAAGAACTTGGCTGTGAGCAACGTAGCATTTCTCACCTACTCAGTGATAGGAAGTGCCCAGAACACAACTAAGGTCTGGCAAAGAAGATGGCGTTGTGTGGAAGTCTCCAGTGTTTTAAGTCTCCCACACACTAGTGGGAGTTGAGAGCAGTTGAACAGATTGTTTGCCATTAAAGTAATCAATGCTAAATGAATTTCATATTATAGGCCTGATAGTGATTCAAACTCTAGAAATATCCTAATAGTGTTCACTGTATACTACAACCACTCTTTTTTTACAGCTCTCTTTGTTTTACAAATCCTCTATATTCATTGAGGTTGAATTGTCAAGTCTACCTCATTGCTTGTCAGGGCTGCATAACAATTCTGGCAGTGTTTGGAGAAGAGGTAGTTGTAACAACCACCACTTCCTATCACAAAAGTTATCAACATGCCTTCAATCTAGAACTACAGTATAAATACTGATTTATGGTAATTAATGTAGTATTTGCTGGTGATGGCACTGTTTATCCTTTCCTGTCATTAAATTCTCTGAGATTGGTAGTGCAGCTCGTCTACATTTATTTCCACCGGAGATTTGTCAAGGAAGTAGCCATCATAATCACTAATAAAACATTTCATGCAAATTTAAATTAGGCCAGTTTGAGAGAAGACTGGGTCAACAGATGCTGTGATTTCAGAATGAGTTTTTGTGTAATTCTTGGGTACCTGGTATTGGGATGTGGTGGTGCAGCTTCCCATAATTCGCTGTATCATGTGGATTCATATTGGTACTGTCTTTTCATTTGAACAGAGTTCAAAAATTTTTAATAATTCATCTTGGAATACCTCCAATAAAAGTATTCCGAATTTTGAAAAGTGCATCAATTGACACTGTTGTTGAGCAGTTACTTGCTGTTTCTAAACAAATGCTTATGTTTGCACTGCCTGTTTTTCATGTCTGGTGCAAAGATGATGCAATATCCTTCATAAAAGAGAAATGGGTGTCATTTAGCAGACTATATGTGTACATTTCTTAGTACTTGAAGGTATTCCCAAGGGGACCTCTGAACCCCATTGAGATTGAGCCCTTCATCTCTGCACCAAGTAAAACTGTAAGAGAAACTTGTATTCTCAAAGTAGACAGAAAATTGAAAGAAGATGTTTTTCTACCTTTCCTAATATCACACGGTGCTTGCTTTTAGTACCCAGACCTCTTCAGTCCCTTCCTACGTCTCCCAGATGCATAATTTTCCTTAAGGACTTAATTAGAGCATTCCAAACTTTCCAAAGATAAACCCTTCTCTGTGCAAACAGATAATCCCTGAACTGTGTTGGTTATTACATTAAAACAATGTGGCTTTTCAGTACTTGGACTCCGTGGAACTTTCTCTAGGACATGTATAAGATTCTACAATGACAAGCAGTTCCATTAAATATTACATGCATTGTTTGGAGAAAGTTATCCCCACAGAGAGTAACTTTGGAACATGTGCATGCATTATTTACTGATGTATGTGCCATGTTCACATTCAGAATGGCCTAATTCAACATCTGCTCCTGATGAGAGTGAGCATCTGGGTTTCACAGATAATTGAGGCATGAGCTGACTCTCCTCTAGGCCGACCAGACAGACTGGAACCAGGCTCTCTGGGTAGATGGTAAGACCTGGTTCAGTTCCCGGTGTATTTCTGATCACACCTTTGTTGTAGGTTGGGATCAGAATAGGTTTTATCTGTTATAACCTCTATGCAAGCAGAAGTACCAGCAACTTCAGTGTTGTGCCCCAGAATCAGAAAGAACAAGAGAGATGAAGATTTTTCCAACATGAAAGAATAAAATGGGAAAGGTTTTGAAACTACTCCCATTAAACCTTTCCCTCCAATTTACCTATATGCATCTATGCATGGGTATGTGTGTGGATGTACAAAAGCAAAAAAATGCTTTTTCTCCTGATTCCTTCTGTAGGACATATAATGCAGTTATAAGACATCAGAGTCTGCAGAACTGCAATACAATTGCAAATATCAGCAATGCATTGCAAATTCAAGCTGCAATGCCTAGCTGTGCAAGTCTGATTAAATGACAGCTTGTCCAGAATTTGCTGGTTTGATAGGCCAGTTGCATTTATTTAAACTTTGAAAAAGAAGTAAGGATGGGAAAAAGCAAGTCTTAATCATCAAATTAAAAACAGATCTCACCAGACTCCATCAAAACCTTTACAGGTATCCTTCAGAAGCAAACAGCATAAACATTGTCTCCATCTCCTCCTAGACTCCTCCTTGAAACATTCCAGTCTTCAGAAGTTACAGCATTGTGATTTCACTTCTGTTCAGTGTTTGCTGCATTTGATTGCCTCTGGCAGACCTGGTACCTGCATAACCATGGGGTTTTTTCTTGCCAGGCATTATCAGCCGTCAGGAAGCAGAGGAGCTGTTGATGAATAAATCTGAAGGTGCGTTCCTGGTGCGAGTCAGTGAGAAAATCTGGGGCTATGCCTTGTCCTACCGCCAGCAAAACGGCTTCAAGCACTTCCTGGTGGATGCTTCGGGAGATTTCTACAGCTTCCTGGGGGTAGATCCAAACCGACACCCAACGCTCACAGACCTGATTGATTTTCACAAGGTAACACTTGCTAGGTGGAGATCAATAGAGTGGAATGGATTAATAATTTAATGAGGAGCCATGTAGCTTGAAACCACACTGGAAAATAGGAATGACCATAGTGGGAAAGAATATTGTACAATAAGCCCAGCTGTAACATTCATACTTCTGTTGCACTGAATCACAAGGCTTTTCCCCTTCTTTCAAATGCTCCAGTATGTACTTGTGTCCCTTTATACGGTGTGTACTCTCCTTGGCTACAAATAGCCTAATAAGGGCTGACAGATGTAACGCTTTCTGAGTCTTTTTGCTGTGGAAAATTGGATTTGAAATACCATAGAAAGGTCTTTCAATGAAATTTCAGCATTTTTCTGCCTTTGATGTGAGGGCTGTAATGTGCAAAACCAAGAGAGTGTGACCCTGCACCAAAGAAGGGAACATGGAGGGGCTCTCTATTAGGGATGTATCAAGGGTCACTTCTTATTACCCAAAACAATCTTGCAAGAGGAATTTACTATTCGACTTTAGATGGGTTTGAATTACTTTACCTCTAAGTTCTGTTTCTTGTTGCCAGACTCTAACTAAATAGTAGCACTGTTTCTGAAAGCATAAATTGTTTTTATCTGGAATCTCCCTATCTTCATAAGTTTTAATTCTGTTGTTTTTTTTTTTTTCTTAGACACCCTTGTAGTTCATCTGCATCCTTTCTTTTCTAGTTCTCCATCCTATTTTATCTTTTTCTCACCCTTGTCTCAGAGTAATTCTATAATTTTTTTGCTCCTCCTTTTCTTCACAACTTTTAATTTTTAAAATATTCAGTCCCAGGTTATTTTTCTTCTAAATTGCCTGTCTTTTAAATCTTTCTTTTATCTCTCTTGTTTTGCTGTATCTGTTTAGTGTTGTCTTAGTGTCCTCTCAGAGATCACTCTGATATTAAATGTCCACAAGTTATATTTCCATGTGGGGAGACGGTAGGTGTCACATTTGACTAAAATATATGTCCTCTCCTAATTTAAATAAACCTTCCCAGTGGCCACCTGGGAAGCTCAAATCCCTGACAACCTTCTTGTACAGAATGTCCTTTTGGCCAGTTTGGGTAAACCAACTGGGCTGCGTCCCCTCATAGTTCTCCCTTATTCCCAGCCTACCCTGCTAGCAGGGCCCGAGTGGGGAAAAAGAGAAAGCCTTTGTGCTGTGCAAGCAGTGATCAGCAATAGCCAAAACTGTAGTGTGTTATCAACACTGTTTTAGCCACAAATTAAAACATGATGTCACAATGGAGCACAGGCAGCTGTGAAGGTCCACCCCAGCCAGCCAGTCCCAGTGCACCTGGAAAGCATGTAACCAGGGTTTTGTCAGGGAAAAAAAGCAGATGCAGATTATCAGGTGTTGGATGTGGAACCTCTGGCTAATGTAGTTTCCCCTCTGCTCCTAGTGATGGTGACAATCAATTCCCACCATCTGTGCTTCAGCTGTGTTCCTATATTTTCATCACAGCTCATGTTAGGCAATCACTGTATTAGGAGCACATCTATTTACAGACAGGAGTAGAGCACTTGTCAGAAGCAGAATGGCTTTTAGTTCCTGCCATTTGAAAAAAGGAAAAAACTTGCTTAGGTGTCCCATGATAAGAGTTAATAGCTGCCCCAGCAGTAAGCCTATGAGGGAAACCAGTTCAGCTTTAATGCCAGCACACAGTTCTATTTTCCCTGTCTAGCTTATGGCTGTATTAAAACGAGTACCTTTGGCAATCACCTCAGGAGGCATTTTATCCTGTCTGTCATTTGGTTTTCTTAGAGACTTTTCTGCCTGCCCTCTCTGGTGAAGTACACTGTCAATTGTCCCAAAGCCTCCTGGTAACCCAAAGCAATCTCTATGTGACTGGTTGTGCTGTGGGCACATTTCCCTTACAGCTATTGCTATAATTTTTAAAAGGGTGCTGCTTTCCTCATGGCTATTTTTAGCAAGAGTATGCTTTCCCACCCCAAGGGTTGCATGGACTTTTTTTAAGGCCCTGAGGAGGAATGATGTAACTAATTTTTTACTTGCTTATATTGAGTGACTTCACTTTGTTTCATTTTGATTAAAAAACTGAGAGGTCACTTGAGCAACTCAGCTGGCAGACACAAGGGGGTGGTAACCATTAGCTGGAAGAACAAACTTTACAGAATATGGTGTGAGCGTGCATCTTCTGTGCATAGGTGCTGTGAGTACAGACTGCCTTTTCCTAGCAAGGGCAATGTCTTTCACCTTGCTGTCATCAGCCAGGAGGCTGTTACTGTTCTGTGTGAGCACTCAACATTGAGCCCCTGCTCAGTCTGCCTGGGGTAGCAGCATGGTAAGACTGGCATCTGTCTGTTCAATTAACCCATGAGAACACCCTCTATAAGCATCTGTAGTTGACTTCCTAAGTAGTGCAGCAACTTACAAGTAGTACAAATCAGAGAGTCTCTTGTGTGCGCTGATTTCACTGCTTGATAGTAGCATAAGTTGCTACCAGCATAAATAAAACAAACAAAGCATGAAGAAAATGATTAACCTATAAGATCCTTTTGCTAGTCTGTAATTATTTAATCAAGTGTTTATTCATAGTTGCTTGCCAGTTACAGAGGAGGGATGGCCTTTATTGCTATTCTTAGAAGGCAGGTGCAGTTTATATCTTTGGTATTTTAATTGGTTTTATCATTCCAGGAAGAAATCATCACGTCCTCAGGTGGGGAGCTACTCCTGGAGCCATGTGGACAGCAGAAGAATCCTCCAGACTACAGCCCTTTATTTGAATAACTGATCCAGGACCAACAGGAATGCATTCTGGATAGCTGTAGTAATAGATAGTTACAAAAGTAAACAATGGAAGTAGTTAACCCACTTTCAAAGCCACTGGTCTTGTGGCCAAAAAAGTATCCTCATTAGGAGGCCTAAAACATTTCTGGTTTGCATCTGAATTATCATCATCATTATCCATACTGCCAGCACTTGAAAGGTGAGAAATTACCAGCAAATTGCAAAAGAGGACTACTTCAAAAAAATTTTCAAGGGGTTGTAGCCAATTGCATGGAATGCTAAGTTCCTGTCCTAATTTTCTCATGTTTTATACTGCAAGAAGCATAGACAGGAGCCATTCACAGAGTACTGTATGAAGTATCAGTGTTGCTGAACAGATTCTGTGTTCCAAAGCAAGGTTTGACAGTTTCTGTTGACAATTTCATTACCCAGTGGTGCACTTTGATGACAAGAGAAGCAGCCTTCAAACATCCCTGTGAAGTTTGTGATTGTGTATGTAATTAGGTGTAGCTTGAAAGTTGCCATTATGCTTTTGAATTCAGGCCTACTAAGTTCCCCACAGCAGAGACAAAGGTCAAACACATTTTATTTACATTTTCATTAAGCCCAACAGCCTTGGAAGGAGGTTTACTCCTGTACAGTAAGGGGTCAGTCTGTTCTAAAGGAAACTGTTTGATTTGCTGCAATTCTCTCACTGGCCTTGTCATGCTTTCCACTTTTAGATGTGCAAGAGACACAGTGGATATTGCTAGCTTTACTTTGCTATAGGACTGGGTATTTTCCTTTTCTGAGTTATGAGAGAGGGCTGGGCTGGTATATTTATACATAGAAAAGGTACAGTTAATTGCATTACCATCGTGCTATTTTTTGTGTAAAACCAAGATGCACACAATGTATTCCTGATCCATTTACTACAAACATTAACCCCCTGAAAATTGAACAGAAGCCTAGATCTGTGGAGCAGTTGCTTAGTCCTTGGACTAGAAAAATATTAAAACCTCATCACAGTACACATAGGCAAGGTACACTGAGCATATTTCTAGAAGCTACTGCTTTGGGCAGTCTCTGCGCCCTCTGTTCAAAATCCAGGTGAGACCTCTCCTGAACGTCCTGTCTCCTGAACCCTTTCTCCTCAAACAGTCATTTGACTCTTGACTCACTGTTACCTTCTGTACTCTGTCTGATGAAGATGGTAAAGACAACCAGGAAAAGAAACTTGTCTTATCCAAGCCAATAAAGCACACTAAACATTTCAGGTGCTACAACAGTAAATATTTGTGGTAGTAATAACAGTATTTTTTATGATTAATTTTATGGCTAGCTCATATTAAAGTACAGATTTTTGTACACAAGCTTCATTCTTGGTCAGGAATTTTTTCTTCTGTTAATGTTGGGTTTTGTGTGATTTAATCCATCAGTGTTTGTGGCCCATGAAAAGAAAATTCTATTGAACTTCCCATAGAGACAGCTGGGCAGTTTCTGTACTAATCACTGGGAACACTGGCTCAGGAGGTTTTAAACAGTTACTGTTAGCACCTCGGAACAAAGCAAGTCAGGACACAGCGAATAGGCAGAAAAGATCTCCTTTCTCTGAGAAAACCAGCTCTGCACTTTCTTCCTCCTTCAGAGGCATCTCAAGAACCACCTCAGCCTCAGGTTATTCACAGCTGCACAGTTTTTTCATAGAACAATTCGAACTTTACTTAAAGGAGGATGGAAAGGACCTTAAAAATTATAAAAAATTGTAAGTATCCACAGACTTACCTCTACACTCAGAAAGCAGTAGGTGACTGTACAGGCACCCAGGTGTCTTTACAGACCAGTCTTTTTCCTTTAAGCGCTGAAGAAAACCCCCCAAAAAACCAAGAAGAACAAAAAAAAAAAAAACCAGGAAATGCTACCTTTTCTCTGGAAAAGGCCCTAGGCATGCTAGAAGACATGCAAATGCCAGTTTTTGGACGATTACTCAACACAATGCTGTGAATGTTTATAGACAGAATATTGAAGAACTTGTTCCACATGCAATTCACATTCAGAAGCTGATAGTAATACTGCTATTTATTTCTAGTGACACAGTTCCCAGCAACTGCTTGTGTTTTGTTTAGCATTAAGAAGGCCAGGAAATAATAGTTCTTTAGCTTATGTGGCCTTCTGCAATGTAATTAACATTATTTTCACTTCAGAGCACATTTCCTAATTCTAATTTTCTAATTTTTTGTCTGTCATCAATTTTTCACTCTAAGTTTTACCTAGCTTTAAAATAAAGTCCTTTCAAGTTCCCCTACAACTGATATTACTTGGAATACTGCAATTCCTCCTGAGAGTTTTACTCTCCTAATAAATGGCAGAATTCACAAGTAAAGGAATTGCTTGTTTTTTCTCCCTTAAGCCCCACAGAAATAATGTATAAAGTATTCAGCCAATTCATAGAGTTACCAAGAAAGAAATCTAAACAATACTTAACCAGAAGCAGCTGCAATGGAAAATGCTGTGCACTTGGCTGAAGATAAGTTTTGTAGGAAACAAAAAGAGATCATAGCTAGCAGAAACTAAGAACAGAAGCTTTCCTTGGTAGCAATGTGCAGCTGTTGCCAATATACTTGAGTGAAGTACAGGCATGGAGAGGTTTTCTAAGTTAACAGGTGCTTCTTGTTGTCTAAGGGGGCAACAAGACAATTAGGGGACTATAAAAATGTAGCCCAGTTAGTAGGAAGAATAGGAGATAAAACAGTGAAGGAATAAATATGGAAAATTAGGAAAATAAGCAAGGGAAAAATGTGCTTATCCTGTTCTTTTGAAAGCATTTTGGATTTTTGCTGCCCTGGGAGGAAGACCAGGCACTGCTACCTCTTTTTCTCTCTGCAAGTCTGGAAGATTTCAGCTTTGAGCTAAACCTACCTTGGAGGTAGATTGGACACTCTTGAATCTGTAAGAGCTGGGCTGGTCTGTGCTGCAGCCCAGAATGCTTCCCTCTATTGCCTCTCAGTGTAGTGCTGGCTGCAGCTGTTCATCACTGGCTGAAAAAATGGTGGTGCTGCTGCCATTTCCTTGGCTGCCAGGGGGAGCTTTAGCTCATACCCCTGGGACCTTCCAGTCTTGCTTCCTGACCTGCTTTTCTAGTGGTAACTATTGGTGAGTTGTAAGAGAGGCATGTTATAGAATTTCCTTATAAGATTCCCTGTCAATATTTCTTACTGATGAGACCACCAGGAGTTCACTGAGAGGTCTGCTATGCTAATTGGATTTCATAAATAAAAATGCCACAGCAGTAAGGTAAATTTTAAACTTTGAAATGAATTAACTTTTCTCATATCTGTTTCACACCAATAAAATATGGCACACAAGGTCCAGAGCTTCTTTGCAGGTTTCTTTGGAAAAAGCATCTCTTGAGGATTTATTCTTGATTCTTCATAGATCCGCAGATCCGTCTGTTTTTTTGAATTTTGTTTTAATCTGTTATTGTACACAGACATCTCCAATTTAATACTGCTCTCTTCTCCAAAGAGAACAAAAACCAAGTAAAGAAATTGACAGCAATCATGGATGAGATTTCCAAGGCTACTCAAAGAAAGTAGATGCCAGTCTAACTCTTTAATTAATGGAATAATGATGTAGTATGAGTTTTTGCACACTAGTTTTATAATAGATGTCCTGGATTATTCTTTTAGGTACTAAATCCCAATTGTTCTGAACAAATCCTAAGCTAAATAAAATAACACCTCCCTCAAGAAGGAGATACCTAAAAGTTGTTTTTAATACAGAGATTCATTTTCAGGCTGAGTAGAAACTACTTCAAAAAACCAAATTCAGATGGAGAATTTCCACTAGATTTCAGTTAACTTGAATCAAATTAAACCTATTTCTTGGCTGAGGTGAGGCAGTATTAATTCACTGACTACAGTAAAAGACTTCAGTTTTGTATGAACTAGGAATCCACTTCTGCTCAGACTTCCTTTGAAACACCAGAAACCTGAATATTGAGCATCAATGGAGTTACACCACATTACACTGCAGTCTAAATTCTTCCATTTACCACAACACAAACCTGGTAGACTGTGGTAGTTTACAGTGGGAGAAGCTTTTCTCTTTCTATTAGTAAATTCGTTTCCATAATTTACAGGTCAGAGTTTATTTTTCAATGATGTTCAGGGACTGGCTTTCTTTTCTGTCTTAGTGTGGCTTTGCTTTAGATTCATTTTTCCCTTCCCAAGAGGAGGGGGTAAGTGACCCCTGTGAAATGTGTGCCTGGCCAGCTATCAATTGCAGAATGAGGTGTTTGCACTTGACCAGATGCTTGCTTTGTGTTTTCTGAGATGAATCTCCTGGATACATACTGTCAGATGATAATGATGCATAATTGATTTTTATAGCTAATTTCTTGCCATGCAAGTGCTGAGTGAAAGCATCTCTTTAAATATTTGTTTACTGCTAGTGATTAATCCTGTAGCTTGTATATTTACATGATGGCCCATAGCTAATGCAAATTTTCTACTAGGCTGGAGCCTTCAGTGGGTTTGGGTTCTTCTCTCTTGGAATTTCTTCCAGTATTTTTAAATGAAGGTAACTTTTTATGGTATCTTTATTATACAACAATAAGTGACTTTTCTTATGGAAGAGAAATAACTTCAAAAGAGACTGGACATTTAGTTTGGTCCTATTTGTGTCCTTGTGATGTACGTACAAAGACAACACTTGGCATGTTAATGTCTCCTTTAAAGTTTAGCTGCCATTTCTCCGCCGTTCTCAGTTTTAATGAGAACTGTGGGTGGGAGAAGGTCCCAAGCTCACAAGCCATGGAGAGAAAAGAGAGAAGGCAGGACTGGTTTATTCTGTACAGATTTCCATATAACAGCAGGCAAAGCTTGGATTAAGTACTTCCTGAGATGCACAGGTTTTCCTGCTTACCATTTTCCTGCTTACCCTCATACAACAGCAGTAGGAAGCAATTCCTAGTGCGTAAGAAAAAAGCCCAGAAGTTGTTCAGTAAGTAACATTACAGAGCACCAGGAGTGATATAGAAGGAGTGTGGATCAAGAACACAGTAAAGACATATTGTCTGTATGGGTGTGTAGATTTGGAGTGATTGCAAATTCTTGTTTGGTAGGAGTTAATTCTTTTAATGACGTGATTGTTGTCATTAATGGTCAATACATGTGAAGACGTGGCCAAGAGTAATGCACCTTCTATTCCACAAGCTGGTGGAGCACGGACTGCCTGAAAGGAAAATCTGACATAGTTGTCTTAGAAAAAAGTTACTAGCTATTCTTGTAATTTATTTGGGGCAGAAAATTGTAAAATGCATAATGCATATCAGGATTTACAAATGTAGAAACCATGTACTGCTTACCACATAAAGTATGATGAGTTTGCCAGTGTAATTTTCACAGCACTTAAAAACTCAGTGAAGAATAAAAGTATCCCTGGTTATTCTGCTCTCCTGTAGGAAATGTCAACTTTATAAACAAGAAAATATCTTCCCATCCAGGAATTTAATCTTAATAATGGACTACAGCAAGTAATTTCTGAGAGCTGTACAGTGAACACTGCACTGCAATTAGTAAGATAGCCTGTCTGTTCTGGATTCTCAGTCTTTTTGCTCATGATAGCCAGATGCTAATGTGAAATATGTTTTTAGGAGCTCATTCAAATCCAATGTAATGAAGAAGTGTTAAAGTATATGTTTCATTATCATTTTTACTGTTGACATTTTCTCTCAAGGAATCCAAGAAAAAAATAAAATTCTAACAACAATGCAAAAGTTCTGGTCTGCCTTCTAGATAATATTTTGTTACCTATTACGTGCTGTACTCACACAATGCTACTTCATTTGTTTTGAATTTCAGTAATCTATATGATATATTGGAATCTATCTGATTTTTTAAATAAGAAAGCAGTAGAGACAGATGTAGGCAAGCAAACCATTCTGTGGACAAAAAATATTCACTGAATTCCAATGCTGAGCTCCCACAACATTTGCTGGAGTTCATGTGGCAAACCTTAGTTGATAAATATGAAAATGTTTTTATCAGGGCTGCCTGTTAAAATCACTTTTCACTTCCCCAGAGCTACTCTAAAATCTTCCATTGACACTATTTAATGAAAAAATGTTCTGTTTTCAAAATGCCAAGCTTCATAAAATTGTTTCAATTCCTTAGAGTAAAAAATAAAAAAAGAAAAAAATAATCTAAGGGCATTTTTAATTGCAGAAAATATGAAAAATGTTCTCAAAATTTAACACAGAAAAAATTTATATTTTATTAATTTCTAAAAGAAAATGTGCTACATTGTGCTCCAAATTCAATGCAGATATTCAATGTTTTTTGACATTTCATTACGTATCCATTCTCTCCCTTAATGCTAGTTTCCTTTTAGGGGAGAATTAAAATACCCGGGGAACAGTTACTCAAAATGTCAAGCCCATTAAATATCTGATCTGATGACTGAAATAAATTTGTGAAGGTTTAAATAAGACCCCAGATAATTTTTTTTCCAGAAAAAAATCAAGCTAGGAAAGTGAGTTTAGAAAAAAAGAATGGATGCATCTTGTCCACAATTTTGAATATATTGTGTTATGTGCTTGGATCCTTAGAGTATGATTTACATTTATACACTACTAAAAAGTCTGAGCCTCAAAAAGTAATTAATTTCTATTGAATAATAAATAACATGAAGGAAATTAAACCTACTGTTCCAGTTTCTCTGCAAAGGCTAATTCTATCAATGGTTATGTAAAAGACCAAGCCTATTCATGAACATTTGTAGAAAAACAGTATCTAATTTTCCAAGCTGTCATTGTGATCAATCACAATAGAAATCTCCTCCTGAATGAAAGTGTGATTAAGAAATACAAAGTTCAGACTACACATTCAAATACCAAATGGAAGCATTTGCAATGTACCTGCTCACTGCAAAGGTGAAACATCCCACAGAACAGCTGTGGTGGTGTAGCAAAAATGAATAGCTTGGATTCCAGTTGTTCTCCTCGGGCTGGACTAGACACAGGCCCTTCAGAGTTGTATCAGCTCCTCTGCCAAAGATCACCGATTATTTGAGAAGGCAGGATCAGGAGAGAGTGAGAAAACTTGTGAAACCTTGAAATATTACTATGAAAGGAAAAAAAAAACCCAACTTCCCTTTCCCCACCCTAGATAAGAATCAGTTTCTAATGAGGAAACAAGGAGGCATTGTGAAACTGGCAGACATTGTTTCCTGTTGGGGAGGAGACGCACACAATTTGTTGAAGTCAATGAGACAGAAGTGAGGAATAAGGGTTTCATGGGCAGGGCATTGTTTATTCATTCTGTTCTACAGCAGTGCACATACAGCCATGAAGTGCTTGGAGTGCTAACCCATCTGTTCTCCGGAGCAGCTCACATCCAGTGGGCTAAAAATACTCAGTCTGCCAAGGAGACAGTCAGGGTACTTTGAGAAGTCTTGGATGCTTTTACTTTGGACCACAGAAAAAGGTGATAAATTAAGAGGCATCGGGGTTCTTTTTCTAAAATCTCTTTTCCTCCCCCAGACCTATTAATAATGAAGCAAATTCAAAGCAACGAAGGAGAAAACTGGCTGCTGGCTAAGACTCTGTTTGTAATCCTGGGTCTGCACCTGCCCACAGTGCTAAAGTTCAATTCAAGTTACACTTCAGTAACTGATAATCACTTGTCATATCCCTTTATAAAGCTTTTTCATCAATGTCTCTTGTGGTTCATTTTCTATCAGCAGCAAATCAATGACATTTTAATGGAATAGAGAGCCTTCTTGAGACTGAATTATGTTGCTTTACCTGTTTTAATATCAAGTGAAGTTCTCAAAGGCTCAACAGATAATAGGTTTTCAGATTATTTTTCTTTGATAACTTTGTTTCTGCAGAATGGTGGCATCTTTGTAATCAGCTGTAATAAAGATTGAAGGCATTAATGGACTGTACTGTTAGAGACAATAGGAAAATGTGGGGCTTGGATCTAATATCCAGATCCTTATAATTGCTGCAGTGAATTAGGGAAAGCTTTAAGTCCTGGATGTGGTGATTCAGGGAGAATCTGAAACGGTTTCACAATCTCCAGGGTAATGCAGTAATTACCCAGGCACGAGTAAGTACAAGGTCACGGACTGAGTTCCCTTCTTGAAAACTGCAGTGGGAGCTGTACTGTCCCACCCATCACTCTAAGCACAAAGCTGCCCCGGAGCCGGGTCTGCGAGCAGGGATGGGCAGCCCTGAGGCCGCCCGTGGCCGCCCCGCGGAGAATATTCGAGACAAGCATCAGCCAAACAGCACATCTCGCTTTTCTTGGGGTAAAATTCACTGGATGGATTTGAGCCCACTTGAGCCGGCCAGGATTCGTGGCCTGGCTTTGCTGTATGTCGCCGACTCGGGGCGCTCCGCCCGTGTCCCCTGTGGCAGGGAGCGGCCGCGCCCCGGCCCACCTGGGCGCTGTGAGGGGCTGCGGGGCCTCCCTCAGGCGGCACAGCCGGCAGCCTTCCGGAGGAACCGCTGTGCCCTGCGGTCCCTGACCCGTCCGTGACCTGTGAAGGCTCGGCTCGATCCTGAGGCTCTGCCGCAGATGGCGGAGCAGCGGCGGCCGCAGCCACGGAGAAGGAGCGTGCGGGATGGAGCGGTCCCAGCCGGCAGCGCTGCGCAGGGAGAGCCTGGGGCTGAGGGCCCGATCTCGCGGCTTTGCTCCAGGAAACTTTCCGAGCAGTTTTCCTCGGCCCAAAGCTTCATGTTTCCCGAGCCCTACCCAAACCAGGTCCCGAAATACAGGCAGGATAAAATCGTGCCCCGTGGGCCGGTTCCTCTCAGGTTGAACAGAGCAGATAGTTTACAGATGGACAGGATGAAACTGGCAGGAAATGCCAAACTGTCTTGGTTTTCGTCCTGGTTTAAGGACTCTTCACCTGCTGAAGATTGGGAAGCTCCAGGGAAGGAAGCTGCCCTTTGTCCCTAAGAAAAGGGAAGGAACCGTCTTCTCCAGTAATACTTGCATGATGGAGGCAGACCAATAGGTAAGATGCATTTTTTCCCTCTAGTTTGGCTTAGCTTCCCTGAATGGCCAGTGTAACAGTGGTGGAATGCAGGAAAGGTACCAGCTGACTGCTGAAACAGGAAAATCACCCACATGAATTGCTGAGGAGGTCATTGTTCACTGCCCCGATTTGTTAACCAAGTCCAAAGTTTGAGTCTGATGTAGAACAAATCTAAAGGAAAAAATTTCCAACATGTTTGGATCTCCATGAACCACTGAACACAAATCACATATCAGTTAAGTATCAAGGATGTTTACAAAAATGTGATGTTTTCCAATTATTCCAATGGGTCTTGGGTCAAGCCCTGAATGCAAAAGAAAATAAACCTGCCTTCTCCTCTTCACAGTCACAGCTGGGGCACACATTATCAGGGCAGTTTGTGTTTCCCTTAATGGAACTCTTTCTATTTGATGAAGTAAACTGTATCATTCTCTCAAACTGTAAATTTAAATATTACCACCTTGGTCCAGACAGCACTAAACACAATTTCCGATACAGGAGAGGGAAAACTGTCTGAGGACTTAGAAATGTCAAAATAAGAAATGTCCAAATAGGATTGTGCTAGAGAGCAGAGTGGCAAACAGCTGCGTTCTGGTTGATTTGATGTGCTTTGATACAGTCTATAAACTTTCAAAAATTATTTAACACATACTGAAATAATGCTCAGAAATGTAATGCAATAAAGCTTTTGTATAAAAAGGAGTGTAAATGGCTATCAAGAATGCAATGTTGCCTGCTTTTCACGATGAAATTATTCTGTTTTGATTTCTTTGTCTGAAGTAATCTCTGTGCATCCTTTTACCACAGAACAAGCTGGAGAACATCTAAACAAATTTAATGCTTTCTTAAGTAGTTTGACTGATATGTTTATGCTTATTTAATATTTTGTGAGTATTTTTCATGGTAGTTTAATTTTTAACAAAGCAAGGAGTCCAATAGAGAAAATAAAATGTGGACTTATGGCACTGTAATTGTATTTGATGAGAAGCAGCAAATAAAAGGTGAAGACTCTACTGCCCTCATTCTACACAGCACAAAACTCAGGTAAACACTCCTCTGTGATACTAAAGAAAGGAAGTTGCTTTTGACTCAGCGTGGATGAATTGTGGCATCTTAGAATAATTTGGGGCTTTAGGGGCCTTTGGAAGTGATGTTTGTACTAAAATTTTAGGATGGTGTCTCCTGGATTTTAATGGAATTAACTAAATTTTCTTTAATCTTTCAGCATCTGGACTTTCATTTTTTCCTTGTCACTGCACCCTCTGGAGGACCATAGGTGTCTAATTTATTGGTCCAACTAACAGATCTGCCCTTTTATTTTTATGAATGTCTTTCAGGCTGTCATTCCTGGAGCTTACTGTTCAGGGGAGCTTTTGCTGTACACCTTTTTTTTTTTTTTTTTTTAAACTTTAAGTTTTAAACTACAGTTTAGATGCTGGACTTTGTTATGTGTGAATATGGGCAAAAAGTTCCATTGAAAAGGCTGAAAAATATTTTATATACCCCAACTTGAAATTCTTGCCCACCTTTTACTTTTGCAGCATTAAACTTCTTTATGTATAATCACAGAGCAATAGGAGAGTTGCTGATTTTGTTGTTTTGTTAAGGTTGTTAGCATTGGTTTTGCTTTTATTTTATTTAAAAAAAGAAAACCTGTGATGGGATATGAGCGGATTTGTTAAAGGCTTCATGAAATTTCTTCTTTAAGCTTAGTATTTTTCAGTGATTGTTGCTGCTGCATGTCTAATAAAATGCCTTGCTTTGAGTTCTGTAACAGCTATGGATGTGACTGAGGTGTTTGGAGATATGTGAGAGAAAGAAAAAGCAGCCCATTTCTAACTAAAGAATGCAAGGAAACAATTTGTCACTGCTGATAGCAGGAAAATGAATAAATATTGCAATAGATACATGTATAGACAATGAATTTGTACCGGCATCTGAGTGATGTCCTGTCTCAGGAAGGCAGGCAGACCAGGGTTATTAACTTGCTTTATGGAGAGTTTCCTTTCAGGCAGGGAATTTGTGGTGGAAATCAACAACTCGGTTTTCCTGTATTCTTTCTCTTTTTAAAGTACTATGCACATTATTACACAACACTATGTTAAAAAAAAAAACCAACCCAGGGCTTAGTTGCCTGTCCAGAGATAGGCTCCAAAATTCACATTTTGGCATCACAATAGTAACAGACAAACTGAGAAGTCTCAAATGTTCTACGTAGCTGTGTATGTACAATGTATGTTTAATATATTGGAAAAATTGTGATTCAATATAGCCGTAAAAAAAAAAAAAAAATTGAGCTATGTTGAGGCACAGAAATTTCAGTCAGCTCCTGTCAATATATTTAGACACAGATTAGGAGTTCCTTATCAATATTCATCATAAGGCTATAAGAGGAATGGACCATGACTTCTAGGACAATAAACAGCTAATAATTATAGCACAAAGCCTGCGAACTGCCTCACTATTTCTTCATTATTTTTACTTCATTTTTCTTGTTGCTCAGTTTTAGAGGTCCAGGATCTTCTGCGACTTTGCTTTTTTCAGAGACATAGATATCTCCCCTTCTTGATTCTCACCTCCTGCCTTTTCTTTTCTCCTATTTTTTTTGTTTGTTACAATCTAGTGTTTGTCAGTGAATTGTCAATTCAGTGCGCCATTAAACTGTGCATAACACATTCCTTTGGCAAAGGTGCCAGAACAGTTATTATAGAAAAGTTCTTGTAGAAATAGAAGAGAAGAAAACCTTGGATAAACCATTTAGTTATAGAAAACAAAACTATTTCATTCAAACTGAATTAATTCTGGTTTTATAGGTAACCATAACAGAACCCTCTTGAAGTTTAAGAATAGTTCAGTGCTTTTACTTCCAGTCTCCCTTTAGGGCCTCATAAAGTTCCTGGTTCTTACTAGTTTTGATCTAAGTGCTAAAAGGATGCTCTGTGAGTGCCTGCCTGATCCAAAAGTCCTGAAACTCCACGCAAGTTTGCCTTTATCTTCCTTTTACAACTTGTTAAATGTCTGTTACAAGAAGCTATATAAAGAATGGGAAAGTCTCAAAAGACCACCGTGATCCCAAGGACCTCAATTCCATGAAACACTTTCAGATGAGGGTCTGAACTCCTGTGCTTCATATAAAAGCATCTGAACTTTTTGAGAAGAGATACTCTCTAATGAAAATGTCCTTATGTATTTTTTAATCTATTCTGCTATTTTGGATGCTAAGTCCTTTAAAAACTCTTTAGAATACATCAAAATGTCATATTGTGCTGAATGCCTCCTTTTTTCCCTCTGGATCCTAGCTTAAAAATGAGTGCTGTAGAATAAGAGATCATTTTGGATTACAGAACAACTTCTCAAAATGTCAGTTGTAAATAGTCAGCAAATCCCTCATTATCAATAAAATGGCACTGATATGCAGTCAAAAAGTAATTTCTAATACTTCAAATCCATATCCTCACAAGCCATTTATCTTGTAGCAGTCCTAGCAGCACCAAGCAAAATACAGTTTAATGCAAGAGGGATCTTTGGGGGTTTTGCATGCCTTATGAACAAAAGGTTTTAGAAACTCCCGCTGGACAAAGGACTATGATTTTACCAGTGTTTTGAATGAAACTCAAAGTTGTACTCAAAGTTGTTTTCAAGTCATCATCTTGTTTCATCATCAAGTTTCATCACTGCAATAGGTATGAAATCCTTTAGTATGTGTTCAGATACCATTCATTTTCTGGATAAGAGTCATTATTGTTTATGAAACTGCATTGCTCACAATACAAGCTTGGATGTTAATTAATATTTCTGAGGTTTTTCATCTCTGACTTGTGTTTAGTTACTTTATTCATTCACTCATATTCCTTAAAAGGTCTTTATCATGTGTGAAGTGAAAAAACCACCTCTCTAATGTTACTTGTGTGGAAATTGTAACTCAATAGGCCTAAAGCCAGTATTTCTTCAATGTAGGTCAACTGTAAAAATCCCATTGACTTAATTGGCAGAAGAGTTAGACCTGTATAAGAAGCAGAGAAAAAAAACAAGTCAGTGGAAAAGTTGTATGAAAATTTTATACCATCAGAGAAAATGTGGTGATGTTGAGGGCAGAAAGTGTGAGCACACTGCTAGGCATTGGTGTTGGATTGCAGAGTGCAAGCTCATTTAGCCACAGTGCTGGGCATTCAGCACCATGTTACTGCAAATTCATCTTGTTTCTGTAGATTTTATGGCTGGAATTTTACTCTGTACTTTTGACTTACCTGCTGAGGTTTTCTGACTGCTATTTTGATAGCTGTTTACCCATTAATGTAACACAGCTCATCTTACATTAACATCTGTAAGTGAGCAGTCTGAACTGAGCTGTCCTTGAATAAATGACTCCCAAGGGCAAGTCCAGGTATCTGGTTGCAAGCTGCTGGCCAGTCAAACATGTGTAAAGTATTAGGAAGCTTGTGAAATATAATTCATTAAGGAAAAAAAAGTTTTCCAGGAGAAAAATGGATCTCTAACATTTTTGTTAAAAGAATAATAAGGAAAATAATCTTGTAAAATGCATCTGTTACATATGGTTGCTTACCAGCAAATATGCTTTCAATGACATGCAGTACAAGGTCTCCAAATATAGATGCTTTTGAAAGGAAAAAAATTCCGAAGTCTTTGAATAAAAACTGGCTAGATTTAACTTCCAGAAACAATCCAGTCTGAGTAATATAGTGCCACAAATGCATGTGAGAAGTTTTTCTCTAAGTACCAAACCAATTTAGAATTAAATTCATGAATGGTAGCTAAGTTTCAAACACATACATTTGTTTTTAAAACATGGTACTCACATGCTCATTAGAAAAATTTGTAGACCTCTAGTTGACTTCACTAAAGCCTGAACTACCTGCACAGCTTTTCTTGTTGTTCCTGTAAGTATTTTATAAGTCTTTCTCCACCTTCCTTTTTCTTCTCATCTCTCAATGAGGGTTCATAATTGAGCAGCCAGAAATGCTGGCAATGGATTGTGTACCTGAATCTCAAAATGCTTTCTGCCAGGAGTCCAGACTAGATTATTGCAGTGGTATCCCTCATCTAACACAAGCTGGAAACAGCTAAGGCTGAACTTGATTATCTCCATCCAAAAGGATGGTACATGCAAGCTCCAGAGGATAATCTGGGCATGCTTCAAGATGTAGAAAATAGCTTTTAGAGGTAAAAATGGGGCTCTAAGGTTTGGTGATCATCACAACAGGTCCTCTGAGGTAGAAGTAAATGCAAGCCTTTTCCATAGTCTAGTCTATACCTTGGTTGTTTTGATTTTAGAGAATATAATCCCAGCTTCAATTCATTCCCCACATGGAATGATGTTTTAGATGATTTTCTCCCCTTCACATTGCCTAGTCCTCTTGTCCTACCACAGAAAAATTCAACCCCATTCAGAGCACCAGCACACAGCCAATGCACATCTCTAGTACTGTCCTGAACCTTCCAATCAGCTGTGTAGGGTGACTTGGTATCCTGGGAAAATTTTAATGTTGCCTTGTCATGAAGGCAGTGTTTCCACACCCTGTAGAACAAGGCAGTTGGATGGGGGCTGGAGACATAATTGGAAAGATTGTTTTCTACACAATGGTCTGAATTCCAGTGGAAGACCATAGCAATAAGTTAATGATGGAAGAACTTCAAGTCAAGCACTAAATACTTTCATGCAACATATTGGGTACCAAATATTTGCTTGCTGGGAGGATATATTTAATGCTACACAAACAGTTTGTGAAAAGGTATGTACTGCCTAAGGAAGAAAAGTGCAATTAAAACGTCATTAAAACTGTTCTAAAGGGAAGTGCTTTGAAAGACTGACTCTCTCAAAGGCTCAGAATAACTAATTTCTTTCCTTTTGAACCTAGAGTACAGAATCTGAGAATGAGACTATAGTCTAAATACTGTTATTCACACAGATGTGAGTGAAATCTTTCACTTTGCATATTCCTGCTGCAAGCAGACATGGAAGTGCTCTTGTGCTCAGAGATCTGAAGTCAGTGAGCACAGTGTTGAGGCAAGCTGCAAACCCTGAAGCAAATGAGTGCATATTAACTCAGCTCTGACAGTTGTTAAGCCCAGCTCATAAGTTTGGGGGCTCCACTGGATGATCATCTGCAACTCATAGTGCTGGAGTCAGGAAACTTCTGACGGGTCAAAGTTGAAGGAGGAAAGCCAGATCAATTTCTTTCCCATTTGTTCTAGGTCTAATAGGACATCTTTGAGTAACTGGTATCATCCCCTTGTATTGGCTTTAAAAATAGATGTTATATATATATATATATATATATATATATATATATATATATATATATATATATATTTGTACTAGAATAAAACTTTTCTTCACATAAGATAGGGAACCTCCTGCTGCAATATTCTGCCAGGATTTGACAAGGGTTCATAACTCATCATATATGTGCAATGAGGCTCGTTTTGACAGGCATGGAGTCAAGTAGATTGCATTCAGTTTTCTTCTGGACATTCACAATTAAACCTTTCTCAGGATTTGGCAGACACAGCCAATTTAAAACATTTCAGATCACAGTAAAATTGGAACAGGCATAAAATCCTCCTTAACTAGTGTGTCCCTGTCACTGCAAAAGGCCTGAGTTCTGAAATGTCAGTGAATTCACTTTCTCATCACCCTTCTACTTAGGAGACAAGCAGACAGCACCTTTTGTAAAAATAAATATTTTAATAGCATTTGGTTATTTGGCTTGCATGTGGAGTTATGCCCTTAAAATTAAAGCCAGGGAGCTTTAAGACAGAAATTGACTTGTTTTATAGAAACAGTAGTCATTTATGGACCAGGATGATTGTATGCCCTTCCAAGAAATATAGCAGACAGGGTTGATCATTTTGGCAGCACTCTGCAAAATCTCAGTTTCAAGCACAATCTTGATTGGGAACATATCACAGCCCAACTTTTCAAACATGATGAATAATTTTGCATTGTCTTGTTGTGCTAGAGATATTTTATAAAGTTTAAATTTGTTAGTGCTCTGCAGATCCAAATGAACTTGGGCAAAAAATTGAGGCTTCTAAAATCAGTAATTTTTGAACAATCTTTCTTTCAACATTATTTGATAAAATCTTTCTCAACAGTTCTTGATTAGAGCTTCTGAGAAAATTAAGCATCTGAATATGGTTATCAACAAGAATGCTCAATTGTTAAATACTTTTTATGTATGTTAAATATAGTAGACAAATGCAATGCTGCAATCCAGCCTAATTAAAAGAGTGTTTAGGTCCTATCTGTCCCACCGCCATCTTTTCGAGAAGATGTGGGGATGTGATGCCAAAACACAAAATGCTGCTCCTGATCTGGTGAGGTGTAGAGGAGTTTGTTTCTGCAGGAACAGAAATAACTTTGCCCTTTTGGCTCACTCAGCCTCAGGTGGACGTGGAGCAGCTGGAGGACAGCACTTGCCCCTGGTCCTCAGGTGAGAGAGATGAGAAGTGAGTGCTCTCTTGCCCCACCAGTCCATTGGGATCTTGGTGGGTTCATATAAACTTGGGACATCCCCTCATTCTCTTTTCACTTTGATGGGAATACATGGGAAACTTCAGTACAAGGTAAAAAAACCTCACAGACTGAAATGAAGTGAAAAGAAAATCAATCCCTGCTAGCAAGTGCCTAGACAGTAGTTAATCTAGGAGGCAGGCTGTCCTTTCCTCATGATTTGTGGCTGGTGCTTCTTGTCTTCTACATTACCACTGCAAAGAGCTGTCCTTCTGACTGTGTGAGCTCCCAAGGTCTCCAGGTAAGTGCTATTAGGAAACTTAAGGGTTTTTTTTCATTAATTACATGGTGGACTAAAATTATGATTTTTCTTTTGATATCTCAAATTAAATTTGGTGTTTTTAAATTTTCCTGAAAGTGTTGAAAGAAGTTTACCCAGAGTTTCACAGCTGTGATGACTATAAAAAATATTTATATCCATGGATACCACTGAGAGCCAGCTTAAAACAAGAGCTTGAATATCAGTCTCTTACATCAGGTTGCTGCTTAAATAATTTGCAGGCTTTTGACTGTCTTGTCTCTGTTCCTTTTCTTTACTTCAGTATTCAGAGAAACTGAATTTGTGTAACCAACTTATCTTCTTACTGTACCTTGCAGCCTTCTGGCTCTCCCACCAGCACTGGATGAAGACACAGGAATAGACTTGTTTGAGGGGGAGGAGTGTGTCTGTGGGGAGGTTCTCAGGTTTTGGTTTGTTGTCCTGAATTTTTTTCTCCCACAACTTGAGCAAGAGGTTCCTAATTGAGAAAAACTTAGGTCATGAAGTTGGTCACGGTAGTAAGTAGAGGATGGAGGCTGATGGAAGTGTCTCAGCAAGCAGTCAGGAGAAGGCAGGTAAATGTCTGCCTGCTTCTTTGTACAGCCTAAGCAAATACTTGCAGGAACAGTAAGATTGTTAAGGAGTCCTAAATTTTGGGTATATGCTTGTAATACACCACAGCACTGCCAAGGCTAAATTACAGACATAATGGCTTCAAGAACACAGCATTATTAGTCACATTTACTAATTAAAAAATTTGCACTATTCCCCCCAAATATCATTAGAGAGAAATTATACAGTATTGACATTTCCCTGAGAAATCAGCATTAAAACCAGCATTGTTGTCCTCATAAAGCAAGTAATTAAATGAGGGGTAAAACAGCACCAACACACATTCCATGGGCTTCAGACATGATAACAAGGGATGTTGTGAACTGAGATTAAAAAAAAACATGTCTACTGTGAATACTTCATATCTCTTTTACCCAATTTGTCTACAACACGCTAGGCAGATTTAAAATATTTGTTTTGAATAGCAGAAAATAACTTAGCTGTTACTCGAACTCTTTCAGTAGCTTAAAAATAAGCTTAAAAAATGAACAAGCTACTAATGGTAACATTTTCTGTTCAGGGGTGGCAAACACGTAAGCCTGGGAAAAGTTACTATTACCTATCATTCTTGCTGTAAAGCTGCATGAATGTGTACTGTGCTCACAGCTTGAATGTGCAAAAGAATGTACTATGCAGAACAGGTGATGATCAATGCAATTTAAGCACTTCAGGGACCATCTGGGCTTTCAGTTATTTTAAGATGGAGAAAAAACAGCTTGACGTGTTTACTGTGAAACTGCAAATACCAGCACTGTACAATATTTTTCAGTATTTTGTTTTGTGTCTTTAGCAAAAGAATGCTTACAAATCTTGGAAGTGGAGCACTGGAAAGGGACCTTTTTATTCAGCTTGTCTCTTTTCAGTGAGATAGCATTAATGACAGAATGTTTTGTCCCTTGCTGTCTAAGCAGTGACACAACTTCCCTGGACACTAATGATGGACATAGAAACATTGTGAATTAGAAATTTCTTTTCCAGACTCCATATGAAATCTCTTCAGTAGGCAAAGTTTGTTACTCTTTTTCCTCCTCCCCGTGAGACTGGGCAACAATTTATTGCTATAGCACTTTTACCAGCTTTCATATTATGGAACTGTTGTCATGTTACCTGTAAAATCCCTCTTCTCTAGACTAACCCTGCTGAATTCATGGCAGCCTTTTAGGTCACATTTTTAAACCTTTGACTCTTAATGTTCTCTTTGGGATTTGGTAATTTGCTTTTGTCTGCCTTAAGCAGATAGGCCAAGCTACAGACAGGGTTCTATCTTGGCTCTCACCAGGATGATGAAAAGCAGAGCATTTTCTCAATTTCAGATTTACAATATTCCTGTAAATACAGTACAGAATAAGTTAACTCTTATTCAGGTTTAATCTTAACAACCAGAATTCTCCCTGGTAGAATCTGATGGTTTGTTTTCCTTCTTTCTATTTACACTCTTTATTTCTCTTTACTGTGCTCTGGTCCTAATTGAATTTATCTTACTGTTTCTAAACAATTTTTCTGGTTTACCAGGATTATTCTGCATCTTAGTATTTTTCTTAAGTATGCTTTTACATTATCCCAGTACGTGGTGACATGTGAATTTTGTGTGTTTTTTAATTACTCAAATAATTTATAGGTATTATGGCTTGAATAGTTAAAAAAATGTAATCACAGGGCAGACTTCTGAAAGATCTCAAAGTCTCCTAGTCTGATAAGTAATAAACTGCTCATTTTTATTTCACCGGCCATCTCCAAATGTTTCCAGTTTATTGTAATGCCAGTGTCAAATGCCTCACTAAATAGAGGTGGCCCATCTATTGCTTATTCTTTTTCACTAAGCCAGCTGGAAGGAAATTCACTTGCTCTAGTGAGATGTTTTGTTTACATCATGGAGGAAATTATTTTATTTACTTATCACTATTTTCAGAATGCTGCAAGTCTTCCAGGATCTTCCCAAATATCTCATTCAGCTGGGTGATCTGTAATTCTCAGGTACTTCTTACACTGTTAAAAATAGGTTTGCTTTTCCCTCCGTATCAGGACCAGTTTCTGATCTCAAACCACAAGTATAGGTACTGTGTTTCTGGGGGAGCTCTTTCCAGCTGTGATTTTGTTCATCTTGCAAGCTCACTGCATTTCATGGCTGTCACTCTCTGCATGCATGCATGCATGTATTCAGGCACTCCCAGAAGTCTTTGTGTGAAAGAACTGAGTTCAGAAAAAGCAGGCTGGAGCCCATAGAGCAAAAGAGTTTTTTTCAAAACCTATCTCACAGTATCACTATTAGGATAAAAATATACATAATGGAATGTTTTCAAAGATGGAAGTTGTATGCTATAAAATGGGTGTAGTACTTGCCAAGGTTCCACATTATACATAGATGTATGTGAAAAGTATTGAACATTGGATAATCATTTTCTATATTTCCACATCCTAAACTTATGAAGGAAATTAACAGAAGTGTCTCAGAAAATTGTGAGTTACGGGTCTGACTACCAGATAGGAGGTGCTCCTTCTCTGAATTAGGGCACGGAGACAATAGTGAAAGGTGTTAGTACAGGAAAACCATAGTCCCAGCATGAATTCTAGAAGGGTTTGTTTACTATTAAGCAAAACTAAGCCAGTTTGTATAAATGAATTTGGAATGGCAAACATACCCCACAGTCCCCACAGAATCAAGACATTTTCCTGTTCCATAATGAAGGGGTAGGGAGAGGGCAAGGGCACAGGTGTGCCTGTATTTTTATTAGTTATCACACATTGTAAATGCATGTTGTTTGATTGTAAGTTACAAGGCAGTGGGTAAATTACGATGTTTTTAGTGAAATACATATTTCAGGAAATCCCCAATTGAATGAGATGGTGGAAAATGGGAGCCAAATAATAAAGTATGAATTATGTACATTGCAAAAGCTATCTTTGCTCCATAATTTTCAGTTTACCAATGGACCAATGCCATTTCATGGGTGGTTATTTACTAGTGTTTATTTCTGAATTGAAACAATAGTGCCTGCACTGTTAGAGCCTGGATATTGTCACTGGACATGTGCAAGCAAATAAAATGGGAGCAAAGGTATAAAAACCAATTCAGTACATTTTAGCCTGCTGCAATTATATGGAGAAATTGATTAGAGCATATGAAAATCCTCAGGGTTTGTCAGGGCTAAGCTGTTAAGTGTATGGCACTGGTACATGAAGCACATCTGTGAATTCCATGCAAGGACACTTCAAAATAGAGGTCCTGCGTAGGAACTCAGGGAAGCACTGCACTGGGTGGAGATGGCAGTCCTGGCTGAGGTTTTTCTGTGTGCTGATGCAGTTCAACTTAGTAACCTGTTGAATTTAGGAGCTTTTTGTTTAATGTGGTCAGAATTACAAAGAGCACTATTGTGTTAGAATGGTGATAATGTGCCCTTGATGAGCTCTGGTGATAAACCTGTGGCTTGAATTTTGCAGGTGAAGCATGTTGGTTTATAAGGGGATGGAGCAGTCCATGTGGGGCTTTCTTCTGAGGTATTTCTGTGAACTGCCCTAGTTTCAGTGGGAATCTTTGTTGGAGGCTGAGACTGCTACGGGGTTAGGGAAAATACTCTTCAAGCAGGATTTATTTTGAGGTAAATCTAAATGACTAATTAGTCATCGATTAACAGCTTAGAGGAAAGCAGCTAGAAGTAGTCAATACTCTCTTCTGAACTGGACTCTGTATCTCACAGCAGAACAGAGTGTTGCAAATTCTCATAATCAAATATCAAACCTTCAGTGCAGGTTGCCCAGCTTCCAAAGGATCAGTTGAACTGGAGCTGTGTACACCAGCTGAGATTCCCTCCCATGAAGCTGTAGCAACAGAAGCATCAACACTAAGATAAAATTGGCATGTCAGGTTTCCTTTTTGGGAGCTACAGTTTATCTGGGAACTAAGTTCTAGCATTACAGGGGAGAAAAAGTCTTTTAAACATGAAAATAATTAATGAACGTTAAGCAGCAACTAAAGCAAACTTAGAAGTGGATAATCATGCCTTTCAGCAGTAGTTCAGATAGTGTTATTATTTTTCTTTCAGAAAAAAAGTCAAAAGGATTGAATTAAGGAAAGTAAGATAATTATTTTAATTGTAAATACAGATTTCTACATCAAAGACTCAATTTCTGCTTTTAATAGTGAGTGGAGAATGTTTTGAGGATTTAACATCTTTTCCCTAAGCCTCTGTTTTTTCAACTCCAGCACCAAAACTGATTTCACTCGCCCAATATGTGGTCTTTCATCACACTGTTAACTCTGAGAAAAGTCTTTCCAACATTTCAGAAATTCTTTAATAGAATAAATGCCTACAGTTGCAATAACTGTTTCTTCTGACCCATGGGGGTTTGTGTGTCTGATGGCTGAGAAGCAAACATCTTTTTATGTGTTGAAAGGCAAGAATGACACATGCAAGCTGCAACACATTTTATTTCCTGAGACTTCATCATGTGCATTAGGCCTTGAAATTAAAGCTTCTTGTTAACTGAATGTGCTTCTACTAAGATTTGCCTTGATAAAAGCAAGAGTTGTAGTGTAGAAAAAATGACTTTGTTTGTTTGCTTTGTTTAGTAACACTGAAAGTTACAAGTCACTTATGTTCATTTTTTTAGTTAAGTCAAAACTGCTGTTTAATAAAACATTGACACAGCTTTTGTGGTAGTAGATCAACACGACAATTAATTTCTCTAAAGGACCTCCTTCATGTTGGAGATGTGGGACAGAAAGCCTTGTATATGCAGCTTTTATGGTTTCTACTGGCTTCTAAGTTCCTACTGGTAATTAGTGACTTCAATTTTGCAGCATGAATTGTTTCTTCCTCATAAGAATATGGAGAGCGAGAGCTGAAAAGTTCTGTGCTGATTTTTTACAATATCTATGTCTGAATAGATATTGTAAAAAACTCTCAAACTCTCAAGAGTCCTTTCATTAATTTCAATGATACACTATCATGTGTTTTGGGGCCTTATCTGATGACCTGGGACTATAAAAGGACTTCAAAATTTCTTAATGATATCACTGTAAGTGCTGTTACTTTTATGAACATATAGGTATTCATTAATTTTTCATGATTATCCCCAAATGAATATTGGTGCCATGCATCCTCAAAAGTATTTGATATGTTCAATAAAAGCCTTGTAGGGTGATGGTTTTTAAATCAAAAATTGCTTTTGATTTTTATAAGTAGCTGAGATGAAGAAGGTAAAAAGAAAGGAGAAATTTTTTTTAAAAAGTGATCTATAATTTTCCATTTTGTAGCAAATTTTCCATTAACTAAAGTAACTTTTTCCTCTTGCTGTAGTTTTGAATTGCTTTAAACCAGAAGTAGTAGCTTAAAAAGGAATAAAATTATGGCAGAGAGAACAGTATTGAGTACATTTAGCTAAATAAATAAGTTCAGTATCCCTAGTGACTTAATGTAGCCAAGATTTTCTGTTACCACCTTTTCTTTTTTTTTTTTATTTCTAGACTTGTGCACACACTTATTTGTGCACAAGTGTGCTTGCACAACTTGCGCAACATGTTTTAAATATATATATATAGGTATATAAAAAAAATAAGCAGTGACAACTGTGGAGGCATGTGTTTGAGACACACAGGTGTAATTATTAGTCTTGCTTTTTCTCTATCTGAGGTCTCTAATATTCTAGAAGAGCAAGGTATATTATGTAAGCCTCAAAGTGAAACTGGTGTCTCTTAATCACAAAATCAAACAGGGGAGAACATTCAAAAAAGGTGTTAGTAGCTAATAAAGAAAGGAAATGGTGTATGTGCAACAGTCCCCATAGTAATAAAATAGAATTTCCCTGCTTTAAATTAGTCCAACAAGACTAGATCATTTCCTTATGCCTTGCTAAGCATTTATTCAGAATGAGCCAAACAAATAATCATTCAGAATGATAGCTATAGATTAATAACATTCAAGAACTCTTTGGTTAATTTTTTGGTTGACGAATTGGGAAGTTGTAGAGATGTACCATGAAACTACTGAAAAGAAATAAATCATGCTGGCTCATTTGACATTAAAACCTGGAATGAAACTGTATATGACTTAGAAAGATACCTTAAGGAATCACCCTTTTTTTTTGTTATATACTCAAGTCACTGTGAGTTGTCACTTCCCAGGAAGCTCCTAGTGCCACGCAGCTGTTGATACTTGAAATAGGTGCAGTGGAACCTGGATATTTATGTTCCCCTGCTTTTGGAGCACATGCTTACCAGTAACAATTACAAAGTTCACAGCACAGCGTCAGAGTTGCCATGTAGCGAGGGAGCTTCGTGCTGCTTCTGCTGTGACACGAGCTTGAGTGGAGTAATAAAGCTGGCTTTTGCTGTTTCATCTGGTTCTGATACCCCATGGTTAAGGGTCAAGGCCCTTAATCAATTCTCTGGGAGTCCTGTGTTGCTGATTTCACGCTGCCCTGAGCCCTTCCACAGAGAATTCTTGCAATCTCTTGCCTTCTTCTATTACCATCAAGAATTTCTGTTTGCACCCTGCAAAATGAGGTCAGGAGAACTGAAAGCAAATCTGGTAAATTTTGGTGCATTTTTGGTAATCAGTGCTGTACTTCAGCAGACATTTTGTAGGCACACAGAAAAATCCAGTCTGAAGACAATGCTGTTTATTTTAGCAATTCAACAAGAACAAAATGGCAGTCTTTAAAAAAGATATGGCAGAAAATTAAAATACCCCTATGAACCATGGGGGAAAAGGCTAAACCTTCACAATAGTTTGACTCCAAATTTAGAAAAAAAATCTTTCCAAAGAAGTTTGGAAGACTGATGGTCTGTGATGAGACTGAGTATGAGAAAACTCAAAAAAGTAAAAAAAAATGAAGGAGAAATCCCAAATGCAGACTCATCAATAGATTGCAAGATGAGACCTTGTACTGTATCAGATGCCTCTGATATACTGAACTTTTTCTCACATCTGGTTATATGAAGGACAATCCACTTTGTAATGGTGACCTTTGGTCCTCATGTCCCTGCCTGCACAGGCATCACAGTCTGTAGTTGGAATTTTAAACTGTTTCCAGTTCCTTTCTAGTCTTTGCAGGAGTTCCTTAATTTTGTGCTTTGGTGCAAGGTGGCAGAACAGTGGTAGGGTCAATGTCTCCTTCACATGATGCCAAAGCAGTTGTAAGAGAGAGTTGTTGGGCAAGTCACAAGTTTGGGCAAATTGCAGGGATGTCAAAAGAATAGATTACACAGGTGGAGTTAATGGAAGCAGGATTGATGGAGAATCAGATTATAGCAGAAGTACTTGACTGGGAAGTGCTGTGGGGAATGTTGTGTGTTGAATGCATGTGAAATTCCTCGTGGGTGCATATTCCTGGTCAGGTTCTTTTGAAGATCTCAATCTAGAAGGACAGAAACTTTATTACTGTTCCTCCTGGTGGTGTAAATGCATAAATAAACACACCGAGTCATCTTGGCTACAGATCATGGTGCTCTTATCCTGGCTCACTCATTCTCCACATCTTTACTACTATTCATGCCAATTTCCTACTCACAGTGTGTAGGCACCCATCCTCAATGTGCTCTTCTGAGAGCATTCTGCCTTTTTCCAATCAAATATTAATTTCACTTATACAACATGGTTTTAAAAGTTATTTTCTAGTCTAATATTCCAGAAATTTTGCTGTGACACAGTCTTGGAACATTGATTGTGATGTAACAAACACAGCAGTAAGGCTAGTGCCTGAGGTCTTAGAGAAAATTTATTAATGTTGATATAAAATTTTACAAGAATAAATGTTTCAGATAAAATCCCAAGGACAAGGCAAACTGCATTTTAATAGAAAAACAGGTTTCTATTAAAGTTCTACAGGGAAAATTCACATTTGAAAGCTCTTATTACCAAGGATAAAGGGTATTCTTACTACCTAGTCATATATTGTAGGTCTGTTCGCTTTTCTTTGCATGGGCATTGTGTGAGAACTGAGGTAATGAAATCTACCTGAAATCTAATTTAGTAAGGTCAGCCTTATCAAAGGTTTGGTACCTCTGTCAGATCACCTGGGTTCTGTGGCTTGGCTCTGTTTGTAGAGTGGCAATAATGCTACCAGGTGGCAGCACATGCTGTGAAAGGCTGAGGAGGGTGATACTGAGTGTGCTCTGGGTGCCCACCCCTGCAGAGCCCTGGCTGCTGCTGTGACTGGGAATGCTGTTCTGCATTAGAGCATTATCTGCTTTCCATTGTAATGTTGTTCTGTGAATAGCCCTGGCATCCCTTGGCTGTGCATCAGGCTGCTCACATGCCTCACCAAGACACAGCACTGAAATTCCACAGAGAGAAGCTTTTCATTCCCTCTGCCAGTACCATCCAGCGGCAGAAAAAAGTTATCTTGAAAAATGAGTGAGGTTTTTCTTTGCAAAATTTTGCATAAATTCCCCTCAGCAGAAATATCTTTCCAAAACCAAGAGATTTAAAACATTCGCTCTGATATTGTTTTGGCAGTTAATGAGATCTGAAGTTATGATGAATTTGAGCTCAAACAAATTGATATTGTCCCCTTTAGAAGTATAAAGGAAAACAAGGTCATGAATAAAAAAGATCATTAAAGAGTTATTTATATGATTATCTGTTTGAGGTTAGTCTGTCTATTCTCATTGTTTTGGACATGACTCCCTTTTCCCTTTCCTTCATTTCTGGCTGAATAATACTATGACAAAAATAACACTGTCTTGAAGTGTAGGATTTGAGTCTTTTTTTTTTTTTTTTTTTTTTTTTTTTTTTTTTTTTTTTAAGGTAGGATGTATGTCAGGAAACTTTAACACATTCTAGCCTGCTTATATGTATTAAATATCAAGGAAATGGCTTCTACCTTTACCCTCCCATAACACAATTTATGCAGGATAGAATTGACTAGTTTGTTCTAGTTGCCTCTATGTGAAACTGAGTGGATATATTGGTTTATTAAGATAACATCTTACAGAAGTTACTCCACTGACATTAGTGGTTGTCTGCCTAGCTGGTCACTTCAATGCATATATTCCATGAGTACTTGTACATTGACTTTTACACAAGCAAAATTAAAGTCAACTGACACTGTCATCCTGATTATAACTATAGGAAAATTTCCTCATCATTTGAAACTAAAGGGAAAAATATATTTTGACAGAATAATCATCAGGGTAGAATTAGTGCAGATTGAAACATGTCTAGGAAAATTAAGTAAATTCACCTGACAAATGCATTAATCTTTCTCCAAAGTAGCATTGCATGTGCTAGTATATGGTGAAATAAATCAAGAAACCTGGGGTAAAATAGGACCTTTTTCTCCTTTGGAAGAATCTGCTTGTAAAACTGGATGTCTTGTATGGCCTACTACAGACAATAAAATTCAAAATACTTGTGAAAATAGTTCTGCATGTCACACCTGCAAGCTTTCACATACATGTATTGCTGTGTGTACCCTTAAAGTTTGTGTCATAGTTACAAAAAGGAATAAAACTGGAAGGAAGACTGGGATAATACTGTGGTGCTCAATAGTAGTCTGCTTGTGAGTTGATATAAATAGTTCACACGCTGTTATTTGCTATTCAGACTGTAATTCATTTTTCATCATAGCAAAAAAGAGAATTCCCTCTCTTCCTTTGCCCCTTCCCCCCCTCCCCTGGAAGAAAGATTTTAAAAAGTGAAGGGATGGCCAAGTTTAGAGCACCCTCCTAGAGCTAAGTCATGTAGCACCTTGTAATCTCATGCATCATCACTGGACATCACTGCTGCTTCAGAACTGAATATTTATGTGAAAGAACTCCTTTGGGGAAGTAAACTATGTCCATTTAAAAGTGCCACAGTGGGCAAGGGGACCAAGCAGTTTTGGTGTTATGATTTCTTGGAACATAGCAATCGAAAGGAAAAACACAACTACACAGAAATGCATTCATGAGAAAGCTTGGTGCAGTGTTCAGTTTTCATTTACTCAAAGATCACGAGGATTAGAACAGAAAATTCAGATAAAACAAAATAAAGTGGATCAAACCACTTAATTTTGTAGTTTTATTTTTATTTTATATTCAAAATTATGACAAATTTCTTTCATGAGGTCCAATTAATACTCTTTGTAATGAAATATGAGTGACAAGCCTAAATCATCAGATTTTCCTCTCTCTCTTTCTGCCCTTCATTTTGTTTTCCTCAAGTACCTACAAAGACTTCAAGGAGAATGCTTAGATCTGATATACTGGCTTCAGTGCAGTGGAAACTAGGTGCTTTTAATGGGTGTTTTACATTGCTTTCAGTGATAGGTCTTGGCAGTTGACTGAATTTACCAGTTTCACTTTAAAATGTGTGGGTCAAGATATCCTTCTTTGCTGTACCTCTGAGAGCTGCACTTGATTTTTCTTTTCAAAACACTTCCTGAATTATACTTGCTAATAGGTGTTTCATGTAGGCTTCACTTCCACACTAGGAAACACAGTTCACCAACCATGAAACAGATCACTCTGTTTTCCTTCTTCATGCTTCCATTACTTTGGAAGATGATGTGTGGTTTGTGCTTTTTCCCCTCATTTTACTTGGCCACAAGATGTTTTAGGGAAGAAAAAGCAAACTCATGTGCTTCAGTTTCCTGAATTTTCCCTGTTTCAGGACTTGCATGTGAATGGTGATGCTGAGTATATGCATAGAGGGATACCTCACAAACAGTAGTCCAAGTCTCCTGGAGATGCAAGGTTTCTGTTGCTTGGACTCCTTTCAGGCACTTGAGGACATCTCCACCCCCCATTTCTGAGTGGCTCTGCCACCATGGTGAAATAAACCAGTCCCAAAGAGCATTTCTCATCTCAATATTTGCCCTTTGTCAGTACTTGACCCTCTTTGTAAGAATTTTGTTTTGAGGTTTAATAGGAAGGTTGTGTTACCTGATGTAGAAGCTGAGCAGTGTTGACACAGAATGAGATTTTTGATGTGAAAATGCAAGCATTCACTTACAGAAGACCTGTAGTTTCTTCAGTTTTATGAGCTTGACAGTAGAAACTATGTTTTGTCTGCTTCCTTTCCTTCCTTCATACCCAGTGTGGTTTTATCTCTCTGAAATAGCTTGTCTCAGCTGTAAAAAAGGAAAAGGGCTCCTATTCCATAAACTACTAGCATTTATTAATAGAGGATGACAAAATTCTGATTCTGACTTTAAGGGAAGAGACCATATTAAGAATAAATATGGAAATATTTGAAGATGGATCCTTTAAATCCATTGCTGTAATCTGAGGAAGACACAGATGGATAATGTTCACCTTCTAAACCCACAGCTCATCTGCACTTAGGCCGAGTCTGATTTCTAGACAACTGCCAGACAGACGCTGTCCCTGACAGAGTTTCTGCATCTGAAGGAGAATGGACGAGGCCAGGGGAAGGAAGGAAAGAAGCCAGGAAGCCTGGCAGGACTGCGCGGCACACGGCAGGACGGCGGGAGGTGCCGCCCTGAGCAGGGCTGAGCCCGGCCCCGGAGCGCGCTCCCAGCAGGTGGCGCTCTTGAGCTGGCCAGCCTGGCGCCGCTCCTTCCGCGGCAGGTGTCTCCCTCCCCCTCGCTTTTTAATGAATTATTTTCTTTTAATATCATGGTGATGTCTTCCGCATGTGTCTCAAACTGCAAGTCATGGCAGGGTGGTGTTGTACCACTTTAAATGCAGAGGGCAGCAAAATATCTGTAGAGGAACAAGGTTTTGCACTTTGTTCCTGCTGAAAGTCCATTCCTTTCTGCAACCATGATAAAACCTGCTTTGATTCTGAGTAGTGCCTATTGTATCATTTTCTAAAGACTAATTTTATTCACTGGTTGCAAGAAATTGCATGCATATTGACAAAATATATAATGGCACAGCAAACAGCTATGGACAGAATTTAGGAGGGTTCAGTCCTCCCAACATCCTGGCCTTTGTATCAGATGGAAAATTAATCCTGTGGGGGAATCTTTATGAAAGCTGGCCCCAGCCTTGTAGGGAATTGCCTACCAAGCGTCCTGTAGCTAATACTGCCAGTGTCATCCTGCGCAAGTATTAAGGTGTGAAATACTTTAAAGAATAGGAATATTGTGGTTACTGTAGCTGCATTTTTAAATTTCCCTGCACCTGTCAAACCAGTTTCCAGTGGCTCAATGCTCACATTTCACCCCTGCAGCTTCCCAAGCTATGAGATCTTAAGACTGTCATTGATGTAAAACTGAGCATAATGAAGGTCTAATCTGCTAAAGTTGATTTGTATTACGGCCAGGTTTGGGTTCAAAGGAGATAACAATTCCTGATTCATTCTTGTATAGCTGCTGTCTGAATTACATTCTTCCATTTAAATGTATGCTAATTCAGAGCTGTGTACTTTTTTTTACTTCTAAAGAGCAGCACCAATGACAGAAAATTAATAAAAAGAATCAGGAATAACAACTTAGAATAAAAACCTCTGCAAAACCTTCCTCAGTCTAGTTTGTAGGAGATATTCTACATTGACTCAAGAGGAAAAGGGAAGACAGACTGTGACTTAAAAATGCTTACAACTGGATTGTTAGTGTTCTTAGCAGGTAAATTATAGCATCCTTCATGCTTACTCATTTATGTGTTAACAGGTGATAAATAAAAATAGATTCAACAACACAATTAAATGTGTCTGTGTAACACACTAAGGGGTTATTTCCGCTCTTTTTTTATGTTGATAACATATCCAGTCTGGGATAAACTCTCCCATAATACAACACAGATGTGTTCAAGTTATTCCTGTGTATGATGTGTTCTTTGCCTCAGTCTTTAATAGCACAAGCATTTGTTCTTTGGATGTCCAGCCCCCTGAGCTGGAAGACAGGGGTGGAGAGCAGGATGCAGCCCTATGATCCAGGGGAAATGGTCAGGGTCCTGCTGGACCACTTGGACACACATACAAGTCTGTGGGGGCAGGTGAGGTCTATCCAAGGATACTGAGGGAGCTGGTGGAAGTGCTCACTGAAACATTTTCTGCCATTTACCAGCAGTTCTGGCTAACCAGGGAAGCCCCAGTTGGCTGGAACTCGGGAACTGTGATGCCCATCTGCAGAAAGGGTTGGAAGGAGAATGGAGGGAACTACAGACCTGACCTCAGTGGACTAGTAGATTCCCTTGAGTGTCATCATGAGGCATGGGCAGGACACCCAGGGGACCACACCCTGCTAACTTGGTTTTAAGAAAGGCAGCTCCTGCTTTATCAACCTGATCTGTGACAAGGTGGCATGTTTAGTGGATGAGAGAACAGCTGTGGATATTGTCTGCTTGGACTTCAGTATGGGTTTTGACACTGTTTCCCACAGCATTTTCCTGGACAAACTGGCTACTTGTGGCTTGGATATGTTCTAATAGCCAGTCTAAACCTTCTGTTGTGCAACTTAAGGTCATTTCCTCTCATCCTGTCGCCTGATACTTTGGAGAAGAGACTGATTGCTGCCTTACCACAAATCCCTTTTGGGAAGTTTTAGAGGGCAGTAAGGTGCCCCCCTGAATCATTTTATCTCCAGGCTAAACACACCCAGCTTCCTCAGCTACTCCTCCTGTTTGTGTGCTCCAGACCTTTAACCAACTTCATTGCTCTTCTCTGCACCTGCTCCAGCTCCTCAATGTTGTTCTTGTAGTGAGGGACCCAGATCTGAGCCCTGTACTCAAGGTGTGGCTTCATCATTGCCAACAACAGGGGGATGATCCTGGTCCTGCTGGCCACACTATTCCTGATACAGGCCAGGTGGCACTGGCCCTTGTTGTGGCAAGGTGAGGGTCAGTCTCCTACCAGGTATCAAGGGACAGGATGAGAGGAAATGGCCTCAAGTTGCAGGAGGGAAGGTTTAGATTGGATAATAGAAAACATTTCTTCACTGAAAGAGTGACCAACTAGTAGAACAGGCTGCCCAGGGAAGTGATTGTGTCATCAACTCTTGAGGTGTTTAAAAGACAAGTAGATGTGGTACTTAAGGACACGGTTTAGTGGTGGATGTGGCAGTACTTGGTTGGACTCAAGGATCTTCAAAGTCTTTTTCAATGCAAACAATTCTGTGGTTCTCTATATTGGGATGTCTTAGTCATTATTTTTAACACCTTAAAAAACAATCAGCAGTATTCCTATACACAATTGTATGGAACAAGAACACATTGTTATACTATATGTTCAGTTTTCTCAACTTTATACAGGTAAGAAAGAAATTTAAAGTCTCTGAGACATGGTCCATGCCATTCTGACTGTGGTCTGTTCTTAGCTGCTTGACAAATTTGGGTGTGGCCATGATACATTAAAATGTATTATGAACAGCTAGAAAAACTGGCTGCTTTTAGCAAGGGTCTTGATATTTTCTTCAGAAACCATCCAGAAGTCAGTTTCTGTCTAGGTTTTACACTTCATGAAAGAGAGTGTGTTTCTTTACTCATCACTTCTGAGAGACTAGCAGCTTTCCAGGTAGGTATTCCATCTAACTAGAGATTCAAAAGGCATTTTGGAGCAGATGTTTCTGCAACATCTGATATGACTCATCATGGGTGAGATGCTACTAGAACACCAGAATTTATCCTCTCTTAAGACCAATAAGAAATCATCAAACTGTAGAGACAGTGCCCAGAGGTATGAAACATGACATGTTTCAGGGATGTGTCTCCAAACCTTTGTTGCTCAAAGGACGTATGATGCCTCTAGACAAAATTTTTTCCCAACACAGCATAGAACAACATCAGCACTCTCATAATACACAGCTGTGTATCTTGTACCCTGTGGAGCTTAGTCTCTGCTCTGGAGAATTGCTTACATGACATTGCCATCTGGATGCATGCAAATTATTTTGTTCTTAGTTTTATAAAAACATTAGCCTTGCTGCTGAGGGGAGGTCGTTCAGGGTGTCTTTATCTGCATGTACATAAACACATCTTCCCTGCCCAGAAAAGCTTACTGTGTATAGTTGCAAGGATATAAGAAATTTGTGATGCTATAGGCATGTAAAGAATGTAGTGGTTTGCTTACTTTATTTTACTGGTGGAGACTGTCATTGCAGCAAGCCTCTTCTAGTTGTCTTTCCCTTGTTGCAAACTACGTCTGGTCTGTGGCAAGCCCAGCTTGCTGGATGTGGGATGAAAATATCTCAAACTGTATGTTTTGATCATCCTGTGCTCTTACTTGCCTCCTGCTGACCTTGCAATTGCAAGACATCCTCCTTGTAAGCATAGTGCTTGATTAATCACAATTCACCTTGAGTCAGGCTTCCAGCAGAGTAGGTGTCCTGCTTATGCTTCTTCAGAGCTTGGGGCTGTATTTGCTCTCAGTTTTGTGAAGTCCTGAGCAGATAGCACCCTTTTCTTTGTCATCCCTGTTTTGGCTGCATGTGAATTAGCAAACAGTAAAATGGATAAATAAAGTATAATTCAAAACAAATGGTATTGTCCATTTGTTTTGTCACTGGGTTTATTTTTTGGAGAAGGGTGACATTTAATTTTCTTTTAAGAAATATCTTTAATGAAGTAATGTGCTAGGACATGTTCTTATGTGTGATGCTTCAGGAACTTGGCAGGTTGTGTGTGCATGCTGAGGTGTTTGCCAGCCTCAGAAGAGAAATTGTGTTTTCTTAAAGTTGTTCTTAGACTAAATGCTCTTAGAGAAGGAGAGGATGAGAAAGACTATTTCTCAGGTTGCTGTCATGCTTCAGTCATTTTAACCTCTATGCTTCATGCACTGTGCATGAAATCTATTTCCCTGCTGGTTCCCCTGGTTCATAGTACCTAACTAGTGAGGTCTGCTTAAACATTAAGTGATTTCACCCTGGACTCAAATTAAGGTTTAAATTCTTGAGACTCTGACACCAACATGTGACAAGTTATGAAGTTGAGAGACCAGCTATGCTACTTTATTTAAAATACATTAAGTAAGAGAGGTGATGGATTTGGGGCACCTGTGTGACCTTTTAGAGGCTGGAACACTGAAACTTTCTTGCTATTTTAGTTTTTAGAATACAGAGCAAAAGAAATATGTACAAAAAGACATGTTGCTTTTTAATCTCTCATAATTTTCTGGATTATTTCAACAGACCAAGAAATTATGGTGCTAATATACAGTATAAATTTTTCTCCTTGTTTTACAGGAAATAAATAAGCCATCCAAGTGGTTTTCTTCACCCATGTGAGTTCTCTTTAGTAGCATAGCATTTCTGCTCAATACAACCCAGCTCTCACTTCTTTTTGTAGAAAACTACTAAATTCTGTTTTGGCCAGAAACTATGAAAAAGGAAATCACATAAGCAGAGGTTTAAGTAGGAAAGACTTCTTTGGCAGTCTCATGACAAAGCATTTCTTTAATTTCTCCCTGTCCCTGACATATTAACATGTTGATTTTTGTAAAACTTGACTGCCAAGAGTATTTTATGATGCTGAGGAGAAATTATTGGAGATTACTAAGAGCTTTCAACTTCTGCCCTTTTATTGGTAACCACTTAATTACTGCCCCTGATCAGAAAAATAATTTGATCAGTTTATAAGGTGTGGATGGTGAGTATTAAAACTCCATGAGTCTTTCTGTTTTCTCTAAAGTGGTGTGTTGTACAAGAAACACAGATGTCAGGGGGGGTAAACAAAAATGAGCTTTCAAGAAAAAACTATTGAAAGAGGTTTAAGGGAGTCCTTGGCTGTTTACAGTGGAGATTGGTGAGAATTTCATCTCTGCCTCAGGTAAGAGTGACACTGAAATTCTGTGTGAAGTGGCAGTACTCATGCTCTTCAAAAGATGGTTGAAAATCTGACAGTGCATAAAAGAAAAAAAACCCACTGTGTGAATGAATTGGAGTCTATTATTTATAGAGAGACAAAAGAGGTCAGCCTGATTAGTTTACCAGCAGGCAAGATGTTTCCATCTGTTAACTCTTTTTTTTATAATTGAGAAAATTATATATTTCCATCTGACCCTCATGATTAGTGACTTTATATAGCCTACACTCATTTCAGCCTACACTGTAATTCAGTAAAGTTAAAATATCAATGGGTTGAGATTTGGAGGGAATGAGTGCTGCCTTCCTGGTTTGTTTGTGCATGGAAACTGAAGCAAGGTTTCTGTGTCTCAGTTAGAGGACAACGACAGACACTGTTTATTAGTCTGAAGACAAGAGAGGGTCATCAGACTCTGCCATGCCAGCAGATATGAAAATATGAAGAAAAAGAAGGCGCACTTATTTAGCATTTTAACACAATAAAAATATTTCTTTTTATGTGACTGTCTTCTCCAGTGACTACCAACACTGCATAATAAATCACCTAAATTGTACCTAGGGAGTCTCACTGTTCTATAACTGCTGCAATGAAGGTGTTTTGTATGCTCTGACTGCCTACCTCTAGGTTCCTTTCACTTGGAAGACCCTGAACCTCTTCCACAAACAAATTTCCATCCTGGACTGTGTTTCATAGGCTGCTCAGTAGTTAATACCTTTAAAAGAGTGGGGTCAGAAGAGGGAAACTGAGTGAAAAAGTCAATAATGAGAATTAACTCAATACTTTGTTGCACCAAGAGTAAAGCAGTTACGATCTGAGACAGTTGGGGCTTCTTATGATGATTTCTTTCCTTTCTTTCTTTGAATTCTAGACCAGCATGCAAGGTGAAAGCTTAACTACAGTGCTTTACTTCAGAGATGCTCATAGGCAGTGGAGCGTGCCAGACTTTATTGGAATTTGAAACTGCAGTCAATGGCATTTTCTGCTGTTCTGCTGCTCATCCTATTCAAAGAGGAAATTTACTATCTAATCACAAGTTGCATTGTCAGTCTAAACAGAGTAATGCAAGGCTTCGAGGCATAAGGTAATCCAACAAGAATGACAGCCAGTGGAATTACTCTTGTGTTTGCTTTTTCATTATGGAGGAAGCCTTTGAACTTTCAAAATTGGTGGCCTTATATTCTTTGGGGCTTCCCCGGTGTGTGAGTCCAAGTCGAACATGGAAATCAGATAGCTGGTCAATTACTACTTTCTAAGGCTAAATAGTGCAATTGGACATTGATGAAAAGCAAAATGAAATATTGTGAGCACCCTGTAATTGCTTCATCAGAGGCAATAGGGCATTCACTTTGGGCGCTTGCACGCAAAGGATCTGTAATTCACCCAGGAAAAGAGTTCATGGTCCATGACCCAGTGAGTATTCCCTACTCACTGATGCCCATTGTAACATTTTGTATGCTCTTGGCTCAAATTAAGGCTGGCACAGAAACTTAACAGCCCTGGAGAATGGCTGATGATGTTGCTGGGAAGTCATTATTGACCTTTTAATCTTGTGCATTATGCACCCTCAGGGACACCCTTGGGTTAATGGCATTTTAGAATAACATCAATATTTTGACATGACAACCTTGCAAGGACTGTAATAGAGACTTAAGTCAGGTTTTGCAAACAATTCATGTACAGCCAGATGCAGAAAGGGTATGCTTATTCTTGGAGGCCACACACTGTTCTGCATATTATTCCTTTTGCATACTTGGTCTCAAATTTAATGTTGCTGAAATAACTTATAAATTAAACTTCTAATGATTCATGCAAATACTTAGAGGGAGCAGTAAACAAAATAGGTAAGACCAAATTTTGTTGAAAAATGTAGCTTTGAACTTATCCATGCCTCCCTCATACATGTGATCTGATATTGGTACCTCAGGGTAAGATGTGCTTATCTAGATGTTGAGTAAGGTGACCTAACATACTAGACACCTGAAATTATAGTAATCTAGAAGTTTATTCAGTTAACTGGAATTAAGAATTTTACATTGTTTTCCTATTTCTGACACAGCCTTGCCTGGTAACTTCACTTGAATGGTATTTTTGTACTAGAGATATAATAATTTCATCAGGGAGAAATGGGCTAGAAATTGTGTTGTGCATTTTTCATGATGGGGATAGCCCAAAAGTGCACATTTTAAAGACCAGTGGTCTCCCTTCTCGAGGACACAGGTTTCCCTAGCAGAATGCCATGCAGAAGTGGCTGTCAGAACCACTGCACAAACAAGTCAGGGTATCCAAGACTGCGCAAGAACTAGACACAATTGGTCCAAGAACAATTAGATTTTCAGGACCAAGCTTCTCCTTGGTTCCACTTCAAGCCCAACACATTTATGTAGATTGTAGACTGTTTATGCTACACCTGACGTGAGATGTCTGAAGAATTTGTTCTAGAGCAGTTCATCTGGCAGTTCTCACCCAGGAACAGACTCCTGGAAACCAAACAGCAGTGCTCCCACTATCAGGTTTGCCTTGAGAAGTGGGCCTTGCTTCTGCTCCTGTTAAACTGAGCTAAGTGAAGTTTTAGACTGAGATTTCTCTGCTGCCACCCAGAGCTCAGTGAAACCCAGCCTTTTTTCTCCATTTCTCAGTCCCTTACCCATGGGGTAGACACATTCAGCGTCACCTTCAAGCTTCCTTACAACTTTTTTTTTTAGTATAATCTGAACTCTTTGAAACAACACAGAAAAAAAAGATGAATTATTAGAGAATATAATTACATATATATTTAAGGTGTTAATGCAATACAGACCTAGGGTTATTTGGGTCCTTACAGGCCTGAATTTTAGAAAATTGCATACCAAACTAAAGCTATTTTTTTAAGAGTCCATTAACTTTTAATGCAATGACAGGTTTCTTTCTCTTATGTGAAATAAATCAAGGCTTTAACAATGGCTGACATATCGTACAAGACTAATGTTTGCATGACAAGTATCAGGAACAATGACAAAAATAAACATCACTGGAAAACTGATTTATGAGGCTTGTTTTTTAATCTACCCAAATCGTATTAGCCTGGACATTTTACTCAAAAGCTATTACCTCAGTCTGTTACCCTAAAGGAAACTGAAGAGAAGGACAAATATTTTAATACCAGGCTATAACCATTTATATTGATGTGCTTAAGTACAGAAACAAGGCTTTGATTATTTGATAGAAAAATAAACTCATTATCTAGGAAGAGTGGTCTAGTGGTTAAAACCAAAGATATCTTTTTATACTCTTCATAATTGGTTAGTTGGCACTCAAAGAAATAACCCATCCAGTAGACAAATGACCTGAAAGATCTAAATTTAAGAAAAAAAAAAAAACAACCAAGCAATCTATGCATTTGTCATTTAGAAGAATAACATCTAACAGCAGAAATCACTTCATACTTTCTTTTTCTCTAAATTCCTCTTAATTTTAAAAACTACATGCAATTTGAAATCCTTGTCCTTTGTGCCGTTAATGCTTAAATCTCCAAAATTTCAAGGAGAATAGGACAAATATTTGTCTAGTTTACTGTTATAAGGCTTTGAACAACTTTATTCAAGATTCTTGGAGAGTTTGTGCTGACAAAACCAGCTCTGCTGTTCATCCCTTCAGAACAAAGTTCATATAGATACATTTTTTCAAGTGAATTTTTTTGATGGCTAAAGCTACAAAATTACTATTATGACTATTAATGGCTATTATGACTTTAAACATGTTTTTTTTCCTCTGAAAGGGTAAAAAATAATGCTTTTAACGTATTTTTTACAAGATGGTATGAAGTTTATGGTATGAATATTATTGCATTGTAAGAACTGTATTTGGGAAATACAGTCTGCTGTTCTCCAGGACCTGTGTTTCTGCTAATCAACCACAGCTTCTCCTTAGACTAAAAGGAAGGATATTTCACAAGAGTCATGGATTTGTCTCAAAATTGTGATTTCTTGACTTACTCACGTGACAAAAAAGTAGCTTTATTTAGGTACAAACTGCAGTGCAGAGTTTTAAATGATTACACAAAGATGTTCTTGTGCTAGTAATCTACCAGTACAGGAGTGAAAGGCAGAATTTGTTTTCATAGCAGATAATACTGAGTGACAGCTGAAGTAACTTATAAGAAATACACAACTATTGAGCTCCTTCGTTAGAATACTGTGGCAGGATCCAGATGTTAACTTTCCTTTGTTTCATTGTTGTTGTTGTTGTGGTTTTTATTCCTCTAATAATATCATCAATTACATTAGTAAAAAACTGCCTTGAGTATGTGTGGGAAGTCTCCTCACAAGTTCCTGGTTGCTTTGTTTATGGGATATCTGATAGAGGAGAAGCAAAGAAACCAGGCAGTTTTTCATACAGTTTTTCATGCAGGTTTTCATGAGTGATGTTAAAGGCTGGCTTCCTGTTAGGCATGGTTTAAGTTTCCTGTCACTGTGTCAGGTTCCTACAGGTTGATTCTCTTCCCGTACTCCAGTGGCTTTAGAGTCAACACAACTCTAACTGGTCACAGAATATTCAAGTTTCTCACTGTAATATCCTGCCCTATGCCATTTAAGTGACCAAACCTCTAATGGGTGACAAACTGACCACCTGCCAGCTTCTCTTTGCTTTGTAGTGGAGTACATAATGTGTAATATTGTCAGGTTTTAATGCCTTTCTCCAAACGTTTTTGCCCTTTTTACTGTAGCAAGAAGGGACATGCTTTGAAGGCTGATCCTTCTCTCAGTGTATTCTGTAGCAATTGAAGTTCAGAATGCCAGCCTCTAAATAGGGTGATGACTCATGTTAATTATTTATAGATTAATTGTGTGGAAAAGGAGATGATATCACTGGTAAAAAGCTGTATTTCACAACCTCCCATCCTACTCAGACTAAGTGGCAGTGACATCTGCAAAGTAGAGCTGTTGGACTAAATGATGTAAAAGGTCTCTCTTCATAATTGGTACTTTTTACTTTTAGTCAAGGATACAGAAAACGAAAGGATTGACAGCTAGACTGAAAAAAAAAGCTCAAGGAATGTAAGAATATGGATGAAAGTTGGTAAAATTTCAAGATTTAGTGATGTGTTTTCACCTGTCCAGGTGCTGTCTGCTTCCCTTTCTATTTACTGGTGTAAATCAGCTTGAGATACTTAAGTAATAGAAGACCAGACCAACTGTTTTTTATGGAATCACTGTAGTAATTTCAACACTGTCAAACTCTTCAGGTATTCAATTAAATACAATGCAGAGTTCCACTGCAATTATGTCTAACCTGTCAAAAGTCATAAATGTCCACCCATATCCTTAGAAAGTGTTATAAAGGGATTTTCTTATCTCCAGGTACCACCAAGACTCTTGAGGACAGTAGCTCCAGAAGACCATTAACATCAGTATTTAACTTGTGTGGGATAATTTGAAGAATATATTTATTTACACTGCATAGCTGTGAAATCATTTGTTTGTTTGTTGCTAAATAATGAACAGTTATTGCTACCCTGTAGCATTAGTGAAAGCAAACATTTCCCAACAAGAAAAGAAAAACAACCCTGAAAGAACCTCACACACCTTTGTATTTCTCGCTTTCAAGAAAAAAAGTACTATATTAACTTCCTTGAAGCCAGAGTGCCTAGTCTATGTTATATGTCTTTGTTAAGGGATTGAGGAGCAATAACTCACTTCCTTATTTCTGTGTGACAGCTAGCAATATTTATGGTATATCTGCAGAGCTGCTGCTGTTCCCCTAGATAAATCATAGTAAGCCCAAACATTTGAAATATTTTTTAACGAAAAAAGAAATCCACATTTCTATTTATTTTGTACATATTTTAAAGTCCTTTAGTATTTTAGAGAGTTCTCCATCATCCTGAACCCAAGCTTTATTTTTTCTTTTAATTGACATTATCACATGCTTCAAAGATGAAGTACTTTCAAGGCAAACAAACCTTTTGCAAAAGTTGTAGGATCTGGATAAGGGTTTGACACAAGAATGCAAGAGGGACTGGACAAAGCCAGGCACTCCTCTCTGACATCAGGCAAAGCAAGCACTAGGGAAAGTCATGTTGCATTAGGTCTATACACTACCACCCTTCAAGGGCAAGGAGGCAGGCCCTGACTGTCACTGCTCATTTCTCAGTTTCTTCTCTCAAAATGCTGAGTCCACACAGAGGATGTGTGGAAAATGAAGCAGCAGGTCAGTCTGTTCCATCATAACCTCAGAGAGCTATGAAAATACTCTCCCTTGAAGAGTCACCATTTTGTTGAGGAAGGAGAGAAAGAGGTGACACACATGCATGTGTGAGAAAGTGAGAAAAAAGTAGTTTTTGAAGGAATCTCTTAAATTTTCCATTGAAGTTTGAGAAATTCCCAGTGCTCTGGGGCATTGTTGTACATATTTGTCAGACAAGAAATGTCAGAAACTTAGAACTGGCACAGATTTGATTATTTGCCTTTTTAATGTATGGGTGTTTATGTGAGCACTTCTTTTGTTGGGAAGGAGCTGTGAAAACCGAATGTTGTGTTTAACCTGTCCGTACTTGTTTTGAGAAGGGCACTCTTAACAACAATTTATTTTTCCCCAGGACTGACATAAAGGTTTTTAGGGTCCAGATCCTACTGTTTTTTTCTGTCCCTGTTTCTTTGGAGATATGCTAATTTTTCTATGCCAGGATATATCCACAGAAACTCCTAGATTCAGATTTTTCAAATTATTCAGGACTTAATTTTCTTTCTATTTTAGATTTTTAAAAAATATTATCAATCTGTTTTTTTTTCCAGCAATTTTTTCCAGAGTATTCAGATTTTAAGGTCACTTTCTATCCCACCTCAGCCTCTTGAGAATAACTGTTTCTGAATTAAATCAGCTGAAAAAAAACCCCAAACCAAATAATTTTTGCTGCCGTGGAGTGGCTTCCAGCAAGCTATGAGGGATTAATTTCAGGTTACTTGCCAAGATATTCTTACTTGGGAGTTGATTTAATCTGCCAGTAATTGTATCCTCTGTGTACAGTCTTCCCAAAGTTGGTTCTGTGAGTAGTTTATTTCTGCTGTTGTTTCTCACTGTGTATGAAGCATCTCACTCAGGATCAGGTTTTTTGCTGGGGGTTTAGGGGCTGCCCTTCTGCAGAGCCCCTTGTGGAGCTGCTGCCTGTGAGCACACAGCAAGGCTGGCTGGGACACCCAGGGTCACTGGGGCAGTGGGGACAGTTCTTACCAGGCTGGCTGTGACACTGGGGTCACCGGGGCAGTGGGACAGTTCTGACCGGGCTGGCTGTGGAGGGGATGTGAAGTGGGTGGGAGCTGAGAGGTGTCTGGGAGTGCCTGGCATTGTGGAATGCTGCAGTGAGAGCTTTGGCTGTAGGGGGAGGGACAATGCCATTATTAGAGCCTTTGAGTTGCTTTGAGCTGCTTGCCTAATGACCTGCTCCATTTCTGAGGTTGGTAAGTGGGCTCCTGCCTTCCATCAGACTCTTATGTGTGAATAGAAACCATTTCAGTCTCATGAGGGAGAGAGGTTTATATTGTCCTCAATGTGTTTGGAGACCTTGTGCTGCTAATTAATGTTTATAAGGTAAATTTAAACACGTACTTTTATGAACTTATATAATTGTATGTGTAGAACTTCAATGATTGCCCATAATAAATTAAATCCTTTTCTAAGAATATGATGAAATATGGAGTCACACTAAAGGACTTGCTGCTTCTGAAGATGAAGCTATTGACAATATTCTAAATTTAATTCTCTAATCTCCCAAAGCATTCGGAATTGAATTTTCTAAACTCCCTTTCAGTTGGCACATTTTTTCCCATGTTTAAAGGCAAGTACCTTAACATTAGGATGAAAGGCCCATGAAATATAAAGTAATTGACCATGAGATAAAAATGAATCTTTCAAAACATGAGATGAATAAATATCCCAAGTCTGATTTGAGCTTTAGCGTTGCTGATACACCTGCTGTTAAGCCCATGTCAAATAAAGCTCTGTGTGTGGCTGTAACTTCAACCTACACAACCACTGTGCAATGGGTATCTAACATATATTTAGGCACTTTGTCTACTAGCAATAGCAGCATAGAGAAGAGCAGGACATAAGAATCATATACTGTGACAAAGAACTAAAGAAGGTAACAGGCACAGCTTTCCTATGATTTAAAGTACTTTGGAAATGAATTGTCTGTGAAATGTTCAAAGGGTGGACTTGACATATGTAAACAAGGAGAGACAAAGGAATTCCCATTCTGCCCTCAGCCTCAGCAATTTCATCTCACTCTTCAAACTTCTATTCATAAATGATGATTAAAAATTAATTATAATTACTAAAAGCTAATTCTGTTTAAGAATTAACAGATAAAAGCTTGGACTAAGATGATTTAAGATATTTTTACTTGGAAAGGTGAAATCAATAATTGTATCACATTCTAGGAGACTAGTGGGTAGTCTGCATTCTTCTGTACCACAGTTTACTTGGAAATATCTTTGCTGTCTCAAAACCAATATTGTCACCATTAGAGAAATCAGATAATACCTTGTGGTGTGTTATCTCATCTCTCATTTGTGGGAAAATGCAGAGCAATGCAAAAGTATTAGTATTCATTTTTTTATTAATTATTCAAGTTTAAACATGAAGGCCTGGGAGGAGGACGAAGTACTTCAAATCCTTAGCTAGAATCAAGTCTTTCTTAACTTACTTATAGCTGATCAAGGGCCGAGATTTCATTTGTAATGATGATGTATTTACACTACTTTAGATAAAATCTTACTGCATTCAGGGAAATGTTCGCTGTCTGAATCTGTCTCATGAGAGTTGGTTGAGAGAGATATTAGTGGATTAGCTAAGACTTTTATTGGCCTTCAACTCAATACTAGCATTACTACAATGAGTTTAGTAGATTTACAAAGTCCTCACTCAATACTTAGGAGGCAAACAGGGTGGAATGAATTTTAGAATTTTTCAGAAAATTCAGTGAAGGAAACAGTGCACTTAATTATGCCTTTTACAGACAGGGCCATTCATATTATCGATAGAATATTCATCCATAGCTCAGAGTAGACAGAAAGATCTCTCCATAGACAAAGGAGAGGACATGAGAGAGGTCCGTGAAGTCTCAGATGGCTTCCTGCTTTCAGAGAGTATCACTAGTGAGAGGACTGTCATGGGCAAAATGACTGTGAACAGGATGTTACTGTAGAAAAGGATTTTCATCTTTCAGAAGTAGCACAGAATTAACATTATTACTGTTTCATGGTTATACTATTGCATTATCAGTCTTTTTTTTGTCTTTATCTGTTATCGTATGACCAAGTTCACATGTGTCACTTCTCATCTACTTTCAGGTACTGGACACAAAGTAATTTGCCATGTGTTTGGGCCATAAAAGATATCACAAAACTTGAAATTGTGTTGCATTCTATAATTTCATCGTTTATTCTTTCCTTCCTCTATAAAATTCTAACATAACACTTGTGAAGAATTTGTAGATTAGGCATTCAGTAAAATGATATATTTGTTTTAAAAGAAAGTCCTGTTCCTGACTTAATTCTTTGGTATAGAAATTGGATTTCAGGGAATGAAAAACAGTTGTAGTAAGAGCAGCTAATAACACGCTCTTTATATATCCATGGGAAAAGCTACTCTTTTTTTTATCACATTTTTACATAAGATTCCATATTTTGCTCCCACCACTTCTTCATGTCAGGAGCTTTTTATCCTTTCTTATGACTCAGTTTCAGTTTTGGAAACATCAGAGAACCCAGAGCATTAGAAGATCCGAAATACTGTCTGAAATGGGCTTCAGAAATACTGCATTGTGCTTGCATGTCTTCATACTTTACTCTTTTTGCATCACTCAACTTCTGTTTATATCCAAGCATATTTCCCAGTCTGAGTGTCCTAGCCTGTGCTGTAATCTATTTCACTCTTGGACAGTCGCCACACACTTTGATTTCATGTGATATGAATGACTTTCCCTCGGATCCACAAAAAATACATTGAACTTCTTTTATGTGGTAACATCACTGAATTTAACTCAAGTCTCAAAAGGGCAAAAGGTTTCCTAATTATTTATTGTGCCTCTTGCTGAAACATTGACTAGAAAATGTCTGCTTATCAATCTGCTAAATGCTAGGAAATTGCATTTTTATGTGCTGTTAGTATGTAACCTTTTCACTGCTGCCCTGTGCCTTACATTCCTGATGTCTTTTTCAGATGTTCTGAAAATGTCATAGATCAAACCTTTCAGTAAAGATGTAATACAGAACAAACCTGACTTGTTATGACCTTAAGACCTGATTTGTTTGAGCTGCATTATTTGTGTTTGCATAGCATGGCTTCCTAATCTGCATAGGGCAATATTTTTTTTGTTTGTTTTGGTTTTGTTTTTTAGCTTTTACCCAGTAGAAAGAATGCTTCTTGCATAAAGATCAACCTTCTTCCTAAATAAGGAATGAGTGGCAAGTATGGACCCACCTTACACTTTCTGGGAAATACCTTCCTCTACTTCCTCCAGTTACATTTATACTAAGAAGGCTTCACAGGAAGGAAAGAAGTTTTTAATTGGTTTGTGTATTTACATTTAACCAATTACTCTGGCAGGCCACTGAAAATGCTTCCATTCAGAATCCTGTTTTCAAATCAGCCAAATTGAATTTCAAAACAAGCTCTTTTACCAACTGCATCAATAACAGATTAAAGAGAGCAGATTTTAGCAAACAAGATTATTCCGTCACTTGTTTTGGTTTGATACTCAAATACTCGAGCCTTGACTGTAGATTCTAAGAGGAAAGTTTGGATGCAGAGGGAAAGCTATGTTTGGTCTGGAGCACTGCAGTTCATGTAGTTTAATTGGTTTCATTGATTTTCCCTCTTTTTTACCATTGTAGCACCATAATTGTGAAGCACATTCTAGATACTGTCCTTAGTTGTCATAACTGTAACTTCCCTCGAGAAAATTGCCATTGTAAACATAAACATCCACACTGCAAAATGAAAAAATAAATATTGTGTGTTATACTGTGCAGTATCTGTGAAAAGCAATAATTGTTTTTACATTATTCATTCATTTAGAAAGTGCAGCTGGCCTGCTTCTACTTCTAAATCCTCTAACATGCCTAAGGAATGTCAGACTCAGATTCCGTTGTAAGAACTCTTATTGCAAAGTTAATTCTTTATGCTTACCTATGCAGGCACTTGTAAAGATGGTGACAAAAAATGTCTCTTACCAAGCACAAATTACAAGGGAAGACTTTTGAGTCCTTTTCCAGAACCAACCTTTTCAACCTCAAGGTTTTGCTTTGGAAAACTTTAAAGTACACCATGGTGGTTGTCTTCCAGCTGGAACCCAGGCTGTACCCCTTAATCTGCTTCCTGGTCATGGTTTCAGGGAAGGACCTGGTTTTGCTGATGGAAGTTTCTGACAATTAAAATGCCCACTGTGAAATTGTGGCAGCCACTAATCCAGACCAATCTTTCCCTACAAGCCAGAAATATCTCTGCAAGACATGATATATGTGCAGAAGCAAAAGCAACCCATGGCTGCTCTCCAGCTCCTCTACCACACTCCCAAAGCAGAAGGGTGTTGTGGGAGGGAGTGGTGTGATCCCTGCCCCAGGAGAAAAGGAATTGGAGTCTCTTATGCTTCTCTCTGGCTGAAGCTGTGCCCTTATGCTTTTCCCTGCCATCTGACCTTTATGTAGTTTGAGAGAGGTGCCCATTGTGATTGCTGTGTGTTCATGGATCACATTAAATCACATTACTTGAAATCCCCCTCAGCTCATGGTCAGAAGTCGCCAAATTTATCAGATTCAACCTGTCATACATAATTCAAAATTCCAATTAAGCCATGAGGAAATCTATTGGTTCAGTTCTTTGCATTGCTGTCTGCTTTTTAAAAACTCTTTCTCTGGGAGGGGTTATGAGTTTTCTTTTTGAGAGAGATGAGGGAATGTAAAGCATTTTTTTCCCTCCAAGCAAATTCTACTCTACTAGTATTTGGGTGGAAATAATTAATTTGGATGTAATCACAGTAAATTTTGCCTATACAGCTATAAGCATTGTGGCAGTCAATTACAAAATCACTCAAGTAGTTGTTACTGAGGAACATAGTATGGGGGAAGAGTATTAACGTAGTAACCCAAAATTAAATAAGCCAGCAGGAAGAAAAATAACCCAAAAACCCTCCTGAAAAAAACCTCCATCACTTTTTCAAGAAGTTATTATTTTCACTCTTTTCCAAGTACTGTCAAAAAGTTTTCTAGACAACTCTTTTCCCCCAGAAATGTAATTGAAAAGGACATCTCATTTGCAGATGAACTATGTCTCTGAATGCATTAGTGAAAATATACAGCAGCCAAATCACCAAAGGAGCATGTATAATGAAGAGATTGTCATCAGGTTCTAGAGTGATATCTGTTTGTAAATTCATGTGTTTCAAGCTTTGAACAACGAACAAATCTCCATGTCAGTCAAACCCATGGTACCTGTTTGATTTCAAATGAATTTTTAAGGTCTACTGTGACTATAAAAGAGCTTGCCATGTTGGTAGTCATTTCCCAGACAAGTCCAAAAGGCAGAGTTCACCAGGGTGACAAGGGGCTTAACATGACAAAATAACTTTTCATTTTACAAAATTTATAAATCTTTGTTCTCTTGGAGTATCCTAAAGTGTGGATGGATGAACATACCAAACTTAACTGGTCCTTCTAACTCTGATCCTTCAGATGCCTTCTTTTATCTGAAAGGAAGAGAAAATTTATGCACTCTGAACTGAATGAAAAAACAGGGCATAGACATCAGTGAAAGGGTGTAATTCAATTAATTTCCTTTTAAATAATCTGATTTCAGTGCTGAGAAGGAGGAAAATAAACATTGCTGGGATAATTAAGTGGTAAGTAAGAAAATGTGGCAAGTGGCATAAACGAAATGATATTTAATGTGCAAAAAAATAAAGTTCATTTAATGTGCAAAAGAAAACACTGATTCTAATTTATCACACCATTTAGGAAGGGACATTCATTAGCTCAAAGTTTGCAATTTTTTTATCCTACTTGTGGAGAAATAACCCCTGCTCCCTTCTCAAGCTTCAGGTGCTGACAGGAGCTCAGTGCCTCAGCTGCCCTGCCAACATCCTTCGTGTCTGCAGCAGCAGCCAAGGCCAGGCACAGGCAAAGCTCTGGTGCCTTCAGGTCAGTGTGGCTACACACTGTCACAGGCTGCTGGGTGCTTCTCTCTAACATGTTTCTATCCAATTTGGTGATGAATAAAGAGCTTTGATCCTTGGGTTGGGACCCCTGAAATGACAGCAGTTAGGTCTCAGTGTGTATGACACATCCTGAACAGTGTTTTGTGTAGAGAATTTGAGGCTGGATAAGAATTTAGGTCTATTAATGTACGTGTGGGCTAATAATGAAGTAATGGCTTTCTTGTATCAACCTAATCTTTGCTTACCACATCTACAATGCCATGTATGGTTTTCAGTGGTAAAAGGTGTTTGTATGAAAAGCCTTTTGTTTCAAATTAACTATAAATGGTACATAGAAAAAGCCAAACTTCTTAATGCTGCACTAAGATTTAAGAAGTTTCTTGTTCATTTTCCTAGACTAAACCAGATTATTTCTCAAATCAGATATTTATATAAGAAACACAATTTGTGAGAAGGAAATGTTTATGTAGAGGAGGAAAGCCATTAAAATAATTTCTGGCAGAATATTTGTAGCTGCAATGAGACTGATGTACAGTGGAAATTCTCAGGGAGGTGTGATTTTCATTTTCAGACCATAATGAATTTCAGGTGGGGTTTTAAAAGGTCTGTGGTGCTTGGCAATCCTTTTGGTGGTAATCCTTTGGAAAAAATGTGGAAGCGAATACAGGGGTTTTACAAATGGAATTTATGTTCATAGAATCAATGTATTACCTATGTGTGAAAAAATCTTATTCCTTCCTTTCCTTTTGCCTTGATGTGTATTGATGGAGCCCCAAAGCAGCAGAAGTATATTTCAAATTTGGGTAGCTGTGGCAGACAATGCAGTGAGCTGGTGCAAGATGTCAGGATGATGAAGCAGCAATTCACTGTGCTTCATTTGCAGAGCAGGAAGAAAGGAGGAATGCTGGAATGAGCTATAAGTGGGGGCAAAAGATCCCTGTAGTCATAGATCATCAGCCAAATGCAATGTCATGGGATGAATACCACCCCAGGTCCTCAGCAGTATCACTTATGTGCTTATATCTGTCCTTTGTGAGCTGTGAGGACATTCCACTACCTTCACTAACCTTGCAAAAATCCCATTTAAATAGAATTTGCAGAAGGGTTCAGTAGGACACTAATTTAATATACGTCTAAAAATCCATATGTCGTAGTAACTATGATGCTATTATTCAGGTGGCAATCCTTACACAGTTTAGGATGCTCCTTGAGATCATAATGTCTTCCACTGCCATAATTATTACATACAAAACAGGAAGGAAGAAAAGTTTAATTTTTATTTGCTTTCTCTGCCATAAGGACAAGTACAGGTCTTAACAGACTAGGTTTAAATTGCTTATTTTCCATTTTCTGGTGAAGACATGGAATGAGTCAGTAGTTGATAATTTGAAGTGATCAAGTAGCAACTATTGTTTCTTCTCTGAGACACTGCTGAAGAGCTGAATTACTGGCATCTGAATTACATATAGAATTGCCTCTATCTCTGTTGTTTTTGTACTTTTTCAAAATCTGTTTGTATTGAGCAGCTTTGATATTATCTTTGGGAAAGGAATGTGATGAGATATTAATTTCCTTCCTTTCAATTTTCCACTGCGGAAATTTATTTTGCTTTTGTAAAGCTAATCATAATCAGTCCAATGCAAGAGTTTTTTTCATTTAAACTTATTTTTTACATTACTTTATGATATTTTAGCATCGTACATTTTTTCACTCCTGATTCATAATTTTCTTCAGTAAAGATAGTAGGCTTTGAAAAAAGGTTGAGTTTTCAGATGCATAATGTGCATTGCTTTCAGTTTTTGATTTGAATGGTGAAGCAGCACCTGCTTCAGGGTGAAACTTCAGGGATATGTCATAAACTGCAAGGCATAGAATGGATTAGAACTAAGACCAGTGATGTTTCAAATTTGCTGTGTCTATTTTAGCTATCATATTACTTAGATCTATAATTATGTTTTGCCTGAATACTAAACAGTCAGAGCAGTGGGATCTACAAACTGTGGCTAAAAACCTCGAAAAAGTTTCTGTTGCTTCCTCTGCCAAAAGAAAACAACCCAAAAAAAGACCCCCACCCCCCCACCCAAAAAAAAAAAAAAACCCAACAAAAAACCCAACAAAAAAACCACAAAAAACAAACAAAAAAAAAACCCCAATCCAGACATGCTCCCTCCCCATTGCTTAGAACTCCCCAGTTTGTTTCCAGAAGTGAGTACTGTAAACTTCGGTTCCTAACAATATTGTGCTTGCTGTCTCTACTGCAGTCTTGGTCAAACTCAGTTTTAACTCACAGAATTTAGACTGAAAATTGTGCTGAAGATCACACTAGGCTTGAGTCAGAAAAAAATAAATTTCTAGGCTTTTTTTTCAAAACTTTCTTGGATGGGTTTGACTATGAATACTGCACACTGTTTGAGCCTTAGGGTATGCTGCTAATGGAGCTCCCAGACTGAGGGAATCACTAGGCTTCCCTCTCAGCACTGCATTGTAGAGCTGTGAGAATAAATACTTGTGGACAGTGACTTGCAGGTGCTATTAAATAGATCTATTCTGCACTACAGTTGCCATGCACTTCTAAACTACCTTAGATTCACAATGCCTGTTCTATTAATTTTATATTCATCTTGGAGACACTGTCTTCTGAAAGCTCCCCTGTAAGAAAGGGATCAGCATAAACTGGACTGTACTAATAGCTGAGACTGAGCAACTGCACACAGCTATTTAGGTTTCCAGGCCCTCCCCCTGCTTTGTTTAAGGAAGGCAGACATAGACATCTATATGATCTGTCTCAGCATTCTCCCCTGACAATTGTGTGAAAATTTTGTCAGTGTGAGAGAGAATTCATGAAGAGCACACTGAGTTTATCAAACTTGTTATAATTAAGCCTGTCCTGTCTTCAGTGATAATCAAATATGATATTCCGTGTTGTAATTGTAGGATTAAGAAGTATGCTTTTGAATGTGTGGGAAAATCCTAGTAGTAAATCCCATTTTGATTTAATGAGAATTGTATTAAAAGATGTAGTGGGAGAAGCAAGTGTAACTGATGACTCACCATAGATGGAATAATTTCTAGCTTTGAAAATACAGTGTTTTAGTAGTAGAATGTATTAGTAGTATATTACTGCAAATTAAATAATCATCTGACTCAGGAAATGCTAGATATGTAGTATAAAAAAAACAAAAGGCCAGCATATGACAAATCTAGGAGTGATGAATAAATAACCTGAAGGAAACTAGAAATAAATTCTATTAATTTGAAATTAAATAACTAATTAAAAATAAGTAGCTCTATAAATATTTGACATTCTCATGCACTTAAATTGTTATTGCAATAACAGTTGCAAAAAGTATGAGTCACATAATAGAAGATTGATGTAGCAGCTCCTACCCCTCTGTGTCAGAAGCACAATGCTCTGAGCTGTTTGGGTATTTCTACACCAAGCAAAAGCTAAAATTTCAGAGTCTTAGAGCGCAGGGTATTGAGGTAAACCGAGACTATTCTCTGGGTTTCTGTAATACATCAGGCTGTAATTTGTGGTTATTCAGCTGCTGCCACAAAAATAGTTGCACTTCCCTATAGTCAGCTAGAGCAGGACTACAGGATTGCCACCTCAATGCAAGCTGTCCTTAGTCATGAATCAGAGCCCTGGATATTTTCAAAAGCTAGATTTTAGCCAATTATCCCCATTACCCTTCTCTCCTGACTAGTTTTAACAAGTTCTATGAACAGATTAATCTACTCAGTTATTAAATGAGGGAAGCAGCCGACTCATGGGTGGTTCTGAATTGAAGTAGGCAGCTGAAGGGTACCACCTTTGGAGCTGAAGGTAAGCAAGTGTTCCTGCATCCTCCTCAGTGGTGGAGAAACTGAAATCATGGCAGTTAAATTAGTTGACAGAAATCCCTAAAATTGAACTGGGATAGACTTTTCTCAGAAAGATTGCATAAGAACTTGTATGTTACGTATAACTAGTATTACTCCAGAACTAGTTGCCATTCAAGAACCTGGAATAGTCTACACTTAAATGCTCTGAGCTGTCCACTGCAAATAGAGTTACTAATTTGAGGAATACATGTGGTTTGGGCAGCTCAGGGTGCAGCTGCAATGGGAGCTGCAGGTTGAGCCCTGGGTGGTGGGAGCCTGAGACAGGAATCTGTGAACTGATCCTTTGTGTGACAAAGGGCTTGGGGACCTGGTGAGAGACATTCAGGGACACGGCAGGAGCTGAGGACCCCACTTTCACACACTTAGACTGTGAGGGGATAAAAGGGTTCCTTTTTTGGTGTCCCTCTTGGAGGCACCAGCTCCAGCTGTAGTTTTATTTGTTTATTGCACCAAGATGAAACTATTTGAAGGATCTGGATGTCTGAGACTCTGCTGTGGGAAACCTAGAGTAAGGAAACCTGGTCTGACTGTGTGAGCAGGGGGTGCAGCTGCAAAGTGGCTTTGGTCCCAGCTCAGGTTGTGGGAGTGGGACTGCAAGAGTGCCTCCTGGATGGTCAGAGAGAGAGATTTCCCTTACACTACTGATACTTAACTTTCCCCAGAAGTGTTTTGAGCAACAGCTAAATAATTTTTATGGAATTGTGAAAAAGTGTAAAGTTAGTTATTCTGTCTGTAACAGAAGGAATTTAGGGATTGCTTGTTCTCAGGTTTCAAAGTAATCTTGTGAAGTGTGTGGTATCACATACACAAAAAGTGCCACTACCACCAGCTGAAAACTTTTGACCTAAATTTTTTTCTCTTTTTTTTTCTTTTTACTGGTAGGTGTTCATATCTCATATAAACTTTGTCCAGCTGATATGTCAGGGAGAAAAGAAGTAAAATATTGACACATGCAAAACTATACTTCACAGAGCTCAGATCACATATTTTAAATCCAAATCAGGATCAAACCACTTTATTGAAGACTTAACAAAATGAAATTAGCAATAAGTGAACTATAAATTAAGAATCAATATCAGATAATCCACAAAATGAGACACTTACAAAATGTTAACAAATGCCCACAAATTTTGAAACACCCTTTGTAACTAATCCTACCCTCAGTGATGGGCTCAGACCCCCTTTCCCCAGGAGCTCCCCACCCTCCCTGAGTGATGTGTAGCCCCTCCAGGGTTGGGTGCCTACTTGGTGCACCCAGGGTCTCTCTCCTGGTTGGATTGTGACTGCTCAGCATGTCTGATGATGGAGATGCTCTGTGAGGCCTTGGCAGAGGCTGTGCCACTTGTGTGACAACCTGTGGTACCATCAAAACATGTTTTGGCCACCTCTGTGTCAACCTCCAGATCTCCCCTCTCTTACAAATGTTCGTGCTTCAATAATTCTTTTCAGGCTTGCTTCTTTGTTTCAGAAGTCTCTGTAATTCCTCAGTTATTATTTAATCCAGCTGATGGTTCTCTTTCACTTTAATATGAACTATGTGGGGCAAGTGTCCTCCCAGAAAGGTTTTGTGTAATATGAGTCACTCACGCTGTTTACTCTTGCATTTCTGCCATTGCAAGTGTTATTCAGGACATTTGTCAAAGGTGGACCATGGGAGCACTCACATAGTATGCAGTTGAAAAGAAATATATACAGTATGTGTTTTGAAAGCTTTTGATTAGTTCTCAGCTGTGGGTGGATGGAAACACTGGTGTTGAAAATAGCAATTCAGATGTTTAAAGACAAATGTGAATGCTTTGGAAATTTTCACCCTGTCATAGATTTGTCATGCACTTGCCCATGCTTTTCTGTCTGTTAGCACAGTTCATTGTTCTGCCCTTAATAGAACAGAACCATATTGAAAAATCAAGGATAGATCTAAGTAGTTTTGTGTGTCCTTGATAATAAATACATATATATGACTCCCTTCATGCCTATTATGCTAACTGTTACGTAACATAGCTCCCAGTTTGGTCTTTATATTAATTTATATTTTCCAGTGTGTTAGGGCACTTCAAGTCTTGCATTATGCTCATATAATAAACTATTGATAAGATGAATTATGCTGCATTCTTTTACTTATATGGATTAATGAACATTGTGTTTTCTGTTTGAAAGGACATTTGCTCTCTGTTTTATCTTTACTATGTCTGCTTTGTGGTGAAAAAAGCTTTGTAAAAGCTTCAAAACTGAATCTTACGCATGTGTTATGGTGATATCAAAGGGTGGTTTTTTTTACCTCTAAGCGGGATTCCTCTTAAATCACCTTTGGCTTAGCAAAAGCACACAAGGATATTTAAATGCTCGGTCAAACTTTGCACTTTTGTTTTACAAGTTTGTTTATATGTAGAAGTTAAATGGTAAATAGGAAGGAGCAAGTAGAAATCATGAGAACATTGCTTTCTTCCTAGCTTACCTGAAGTGAACACTTTAAAGGATATACACAGATGAACAGAGATTCCATTTCTGTGTTTATCTCCAAGCCTTTCCTGCACTACCTCGAGTAGAATTTAGGTATTATTTGCAGTGTCAGTAGTCTGTCGGAGTGAATAAACTTCTCATGTTTAGCACAGGCCTAAGTACATTCAACACTCATGACAATGTTATAGCTAAAATTATTACAGGACTTGATGAAAATAACATGCAGTGTTTTGGTTGAAGACTGAAAAATTACACCTGCAAAGACATAGGCTCCAAATTGTGGAGAGCAAAGCAAAGTCATGGTCTCTACAATCCAGGACAGTGATCCTTTCTTTTCTCTATAGCCAAAGAAGCAGAAACTAAGAGGAATGTATTTGTGCTGCAAAAGTAATTGAAGTACCTTGGTGTTAAAGAAAACTGCTCTCTCCAGTCCTGTCAGAAGAGGGAATAATGAACGTTGCTACAACAAGGTAAGTACTTCTTCCTTTTCCTTCATGGCTGGCATTTTGCAGCAGCGTGTATATCATTGGCAGAGACTTGATTATGGTACCAAAGAAGATTCACACATTCTAGCAGGGATGATAACTTCCTGGCTTCTGGAGGCCAGTCACTATTATTGCTGTGTATTTCTTGTTTTACTTTAGGTAAAGCCTCTGATATCTTTCTTCTTCCTTCCTAGTCTGTAAAATGGATTTTACAGTATGTCCTTTGTCTTTTTCTATTACAAACTCATATACGTGTATGGGTGGGCTGTTGGGTTTGACTTCTGATCTTTATTTTGGTATAAATTACATTAAAAATCCAGTATGAAAGGAACAATCTTTATTACTTTGATTAGTTTTTTTTTTCTTTAATACAGCAAATCTGTGGGGACCGAAGGCCATCTTAATCAACTCCCAGAAAATTTAGTGCAGTGCGTCTCTATGCATCACTGCCCGACACTGGGCTCATTATAAAGTCTTTTCTATACAAAGTAGCTTATCTTTAACAAGTAAATCCACTAGAGTTCACAGAGTATATACATGATTGCAGCAGCAGCAGGTACAGTAGTATTAAAAGCTGAGGTAGATAATCTGTCTAAAAATGGTAATGCAAGAGACATAGCTCAAAACTCTACTGCAACCCTCATACTGCAATTGCAGCTGGTATAGGAAGAACTAACCCTTTGTCACAGTAACAAACATTGACAAAGATACAATTGCCCAAATTTTCTTCTTTTATAACAGTGTGATCAATGACAACTAACTATCACAGCTGCAGAAGTTTCCATGAGCTACAACATCTCCTCAGACATATGGAGAAGAGTAAATATAGTAAATAGTAATCTGAGCAGGACATAGATAACTGAGAAAAGCATATTTTAAGTGTTGTGTGAGTCAAGGGGATGTTGCATAGTTTTCACTATTGTTTTCACCTGCAATCCAATACTGCATTCTGTATATCTATAATTCCTCTTCAGAATCTCCACAATCATGGATTCATAGAATAGTTTGGGTTGGAAGGGACCTTTTGAGGTGATTATCTTTTACCCAACATATGGTAATCGATTGAATTACATGTGTTCCTTTTGCTAAAAGCCACGTAAAGAGAAAAGTATGTGACAAAATAATTTCATTTAATTTCAGATTAACACTTCTAGCCCTGCAGCTGAACTTTGTGGTGGGTCTTGGTGAGGGCAGTATTCCATGATCAACACAAAAAAACCAACCAAACAAAACAACAACAAAAAAACCCCCCAAAGCTGATTTTGTTAAACTTCTGCTTAGGATGAATACTTGAACATTCAAACAACATCAAAATTCTCTATTTTAACATTTTGAAATGTATTTTTATGTTCTTCATGTTTGGTATTCGATATTAACAATCCCATCTAAACAGTCTTTTCTAAGCTTTTCTATTGCTTCAAGAATTCTGAAGACTTCAGTCTTCACTTACTGTTTGAATGAATATGTGTTTTTAAATCTCACTTTTTTAGTGAAACAGCTATTTTGCCCTCTGTACATTTATAGTTATGCTCCTCTCGAGGCTATAAAGTGCAGAGTGGTTCTTGATTATACTGTTGGAAACAGTGCTTAATTTGTATACAGAGATCTGTAAATGTAGTTTCAGCCCCAGTAACTACTGAAATGAAACACCACCTTTCTTCTTGTTAGTGATCCTCCTTTTTTTTTGATCATTGCCTTTTCTATGACCATGTGGTAGCTTTTTCTGTACTTCTAGATTGTACTATAACCATGGCAATTTGCTCCAGAGTAAACAGAACATGTACAAGGAATTTGTGTTTTGTAGGCAGGGAAATTCAAGGCCAGTCCAAAGACAACGTCAGATGTGAGCAATATATTCAAGACAAAACTGTGAATCATTGCAACTGGAGGAATGGCCCATTTTCAGAGCTCACCACTCTTTTCTTCCCTGCTATTATTGCTCTGGAGATGTGGGACATATTTTGGATGATGGTGTTTATTCAAAAGCCTCATCTCCCTTTTCAGGATGAAGTCTGAATTTCAATTCTGATGAGCTGCTGACACTAGAAACAGATGGCTGTGAAGCCACTGGAGTAAAATAGCTGCTGAGAGAGGTTAGCTGAGTTTGTGTCTTGTGTTTTGAAAACAGAAATGTCAAGAGCTAAGGAGATTTATATCTGTTTCCCAAACTGAAAGGATTTAGTATCTTGCATTTCTTATTTTGATCACAATTTACATTTTAAAATCATTTAGACAATTCCTTCTAGTGGTATTTCTCTGAGTAACAGTCTGGAAGAGGTGAAAAACTGATGCCTTGTGTCTTATTACAATCAATACATCCTCAGGCTTTTCCGAATGGTTTGAAGCGAAAAGCTCTGACTTAAATCTAATTTGTATCAGAAAAAGGAACATGATGTCATTTCAATATAGATAGTGATAAACATTGGTTTTCAGCAATATAAATAATACAGCAACTAAACTGGAGGTCAGGGACTCAAAAGCCTTAATTTACACCATAAATCTTTGCAAACGCTTGCTGTGAAATTTTTCAATCCTTAATATTTATTTGTTTATTTAATCATTTGTTCAAAGGAACAAGGATGCATTTGAACCACAGTGAACAACTCATTTCCTGGGACTAAATGGTGCTGAGAATTTATACCAGGGCAATAATTATTTTCCAGAACTATCTGTAAGCCTCACCTACTATCAAGATTTCAGAACCTAAGAAAAATGTATAAATAAGAAGGAGCCTCTCTCTCAGAATGCATGTCCTACAGAAACATAGAGAGCCCAGTTATGATACTCCAATCGCAGCCTTAGTCTCCCGTGGAAGGAAAGCAGTTAACATCCCACAGGAGACCTAGGGAGCTCAGAAACTTGCAGCTAATGGTCTTGCCAGTCAGCACAATTTAATTAACAACAGCAGACTATGTAAAGGCAGAGGATTCTTTGTAAATGGATGTGCTGTCTGCAGGTTTTAAATTGCTCATGTTAATTATCATATTCAGTTTGTTGGCTGAATTTTGGGGAAGGAGTTAAATAATCTAAAGAAATTCTGTAACTGCCCCATTTTGGCAGAGTTCTGTCACTCTGTTGCCCAGTGCTCTCTTCTATAGCTATATTGATAAGCTGCTTGTTTTCTGACCTGATCTTAATTGCAACTCTGGTTATTTTTTCATAACACTATGAATTTAAAAAGTTAGACTGTGCCTCAGTGGAAATTCATTGAGGTTCTGCCTGTTTTGGTATTTGTCTCTGTTGAAATGATTATGCAAACTGGATTTAAATGAAGCTCCAAAAATGTCTTGGATGTGCTTCCAAGTACCTGCAAATCTCCACTGTTCACTGCTGTCCATTGGCCACAAAGGCCCAGTGAGTCCTTACAGCCAGAGTTCAAATAACACTCCTAGTCTGGTTACTTCCTTCTTGCTGGCATGTGATTACTGAACTTATGTTGCCATATATTAAATAAAGCCCTCCAAAACACTGAAATGGAAATAAAAATTGTTAAAACCAAAATTATTAGTGGTTTAAGTATAAAAGAATTCAGCAGCCACTGTATTGGTTACCAAGTAAAGTACTGTTTTTCTACAAGTTGTAATTACAGCCAAATAGTGGTAAATGTACAACCTTGTTTCACACAGTCATGCCTTTAACAAGGTTATTCCTCTCCTTTATCTTTATTTAACAGAGCGTATTGTGTTCTCACACATGGTTTGATGCAAAACCAATGTACTCTTTAATAGCTTTTGAAGGAAACTTCTTTAACAGGTATCCACAGAAACACTTGTGGAATCAACATATTTGCATTTCAATACAACTGTTTAACTGGCTCAAAATGAGGTCGACTGTCCCACAGCTTGTATCTCTGTAGAAAGGCTGTTTTTAATTGCTACTCTCAGCAGTTCTTTCTACTTTGCAGTGCATGAGTGGTCTTACAGTCTGACCCCTGGTTGTGTATACATTGTATTATTAATTTTATGAGGCAATGGGCATTAGTGAGAGGCAGAGGTTGACAAAAACAGTAGTGTATGGCTCTGAAAATATTTCATTCTTTTTAAAGACTGTTTTGATTCAGAAAAGCATAAAAGCTGTAATTTTCATAAAAGCATTAGAATGCTTTATTATTTTTTCTCTCACATACGCACACGTGCAAGCCACACAAAAATTGCACACAGTAATATCAGCAGCAGCAGTTGCCTCTCATCACCAGTACCTGCTTTAGTGTTGGCAGAAGGAGAAGAAGATGTGGGGCTTGTGGGAGCAAGGACTGATGATACCAGAATATCTTGTCAGCCTTAGGCAGCTGCTTATTTCTCTTAGAACTAGACACAGCAAAAGCCAGGCAGTGCTGGAATGCTGCTTGATGGGTATTTACCTCCTCTGATCATTTTTTAGATGGTAGATTTTGTCTACATCTGCTCTACTAGATATGCAGGCAGTCTTCCCACCAGTGTTGGGTCATTTGGGGTTTTTTTCTGAGGTTTTTTGAGGGGGTGGTTTTGGTTGGTTGTTTTTGTTGTTGTTGTTGTTGTTGTTGGGTTTTTTCTTTTTTTAATCTATGTCTATCATTGAGTTTAGAAATTCAGAAAATACTCTCTGTCCCTTCCAGATTTTTTTTTAGTTGTGAAAGTACTCCAAGTCTGGTATAAGAAATCATTGAAACATTGCTTTACTTTAATCACACAGGGGAACAGCAATGGGGATTTGAAACCCTAATGGTAGAAGCAACGAAATAATTATTGCAGAAGTGCAAATTACTCAAGACAGCTTTGTACTACATTTAGAAGGACTTCAACTTCTTAGGCTCTGTAGTAATGGAACATTTGATTCAAAGTTACTAAACTTCAACTTTTGTTTTATGGAAAGCTTATAGTCTAGGCACGAGTTAAATGATGAAAGGTAGATAAAGAGACACCTTTGTTCATGTTCTTACCTAAAAAATACACCTAAAAGGGAATATGAGCTGACAAATCAAAGCTAAAGAAAAAAGTTAGCATCAGATTGGTATTGAATGGAAAGAAAAACACAAGCTATAAATATAATGGCATAGAGATATGTATGTGTTTGAGCCTTGAACAACTGGTTGTAGCAGATTAAAGGAAAAGATCAAAAGGAATTAAGGGAAAAAGTAGGCAACTTGAACAGAATGCTGAGTGCTTTGTCTATTTATAGTTTGTAATGCTGGAGAGAGCATTACAATTGCCCAGTCTAGCTACTTGTGCAACTTCTAGTTTGAAACCTTGTAGAGGGAATCATTCCAGACCTGACTGACTGTAAATTGCCACTTCCTGGGTCTAGCAGTGCTCTCACTCACTTGCTCTCACTCACTGAGCACAGCAGGGTGTACAGGGACCTCTCCACTTGAGAACATCAACATTGCCCATCTGCTTATTCCCTGTTGTGACAAACAGCTGAGCTCATGTTTTCCTGTGTCATGAACATTATTTAATCCAAAAAACTTTTACCTGATTTAAAAAGTGCTGTCCAAAGATACCAGAGACATTTGTGAATGAGTTTCTTTCTGTTTATAACAGAAAGTTGTCTTTAATTTACAGGCACATACAAGTATATACATACACACAGACACAAATGAGAAACATTAACTCAGCTGGTGTTATTGGCTAATAATGCCAATAATACTCTAGGTAGCTTTAATTTTTATATCAGCCTGAAATTGTATGGATGCCTGGCTCAACCCATTTCAGGTTTAATGGAATTTGAAAGGAAAAACTTCTCTTTGGATATTTAAATTTTTTTTTTCTTTTAAATTCTTTCCTCACTATTGAATTTGCATAGCATCTAGGCATCTCAATGCACATCATTCCCCCTTTTTTTTTTGTAGTGCTGCACTCTGCTGATGTTCTAGTCTAAATTTTCTAGCTGTTCCTACCCTGGAAAATCACATGTTATTGTATAATCTCTTTGTTGATCATTTCTCTGTCTTGTTCTTAGCATAACTTTTTCCTCATTCTTATCACTAAAGGAGCAGGGGAAAGCAGAGCATCTTCCCGAGCTCCTAGCACACAGGAGATCAAGTGTCAGAATCACAGGAGAAGAGCACAGGACCTGTTTTCTGTGGCAAAGGGTTTTTAGGCCAAAGTCCATATACCATAAACATACTAAACTATACTTTTGTATAGTTTTCGAGTCTTTTCATGAAGGGAACAGAAACATAAAAGTTACAGGCTATAGCCTGTGATGAAGATGACTGAATTTTTCAAAATACAAAAAATCAAATTTTTCAAATCAAAACATGATCAATATCCACTTCAGGAGTTGTCTAATGAAGTATTACCTGTGTCACTGGGCAAGAATTTTTATTGTATTCTTGCCAGTGCTGAAGATTGGCACTGCTGCCATCACTGGGAATTCTGCGGATGGCTTGGTTGGGAACAAAAATCTCCTTTCCCTCCTTGCATCCTGTGATGTGTTGCAGACAGATCACATCCTGTGTGCAGACAGCAGCACATTTTCTCTGACTGAAGAGATTGCCTCTATTCTGCTCCAGGGCGACAACAATTTGCAGATTAAAAGGCCCAAAAGTTGCACTTGTATCTTATCAGTGATAGGAAGATCAGCACACCCAGCCTGAAGCCAGTAAAATCTTTGTGCTGTTCTGTGAATTACTGTGATATGTGGCAAAAACAGACCAGAAGGTTTGTGCTGTTCCCCTGCCTCTAATTATGGCCCTGTTTTTAATGGTCACTTTCAGAAAACAATTCTTCAGTTGAAGAAATCAGGTTTCCCTCCTAGAAAGAGCTTCCTAACCCCTACCCTGGCTCCATTAACTCTCCTGGCCTCCTTAATGCAGGCTCATCTTCTGTCTGTGTCTTATAGAAGTAGAGGGAGAAGAGGATTCTACATTCTGATTCTGTGTTGGAAGAAGTGTCTTCTTTCAGCCCTTATTTAGGCTTTATCTATGGCTTCACTGGAGAATTTGCAGCAAATATGTAGGAAAAAGGTGAAATTGTTTCATGATCATTATGTGTATAGATCTTTACCTTTCTGAGATGGAGACCCAATTCAGTTGTTCCTTCTAAAACAAGAGGCTGTGCTGTGCTTTCCATGGAAGCTCAGTGTATTTCAGTGATAAGGCAGGAGAAATCCCTTCTGAAGTATCATACCTCTCCCCATAATAAGTGCAAGCCTGCTGTTAAGTTTTAGCTGAGTAAACTAGTAGAAAAATTTACATATAGTAGGCAAGAGAAGGCAAGGCAAAACTATTTAACTTTAAAAGTTTGCTCTTTAAATTTAGGTCTAGTTTCCTAAAAAATACTGCACTGGGGATTCATTTTAAAAGTCTTCTATCTCAAGTTACTGTAATCTATATTTTCCTTCAGTAGAGTGTGTATAAGGGAAAATACGACTGAGTGTCTTTCAGACACCCATTAGAAGCAGCAATCACTTATTTAACCTTTGACAGTTAAAGCTGTGGGATTTCATCTCAGATGTAGGCTTTAGAACAATAAAAGTTAATAAAACCTTATTGTCAAGGCTGTATTATTTTCTGTGGTGAAATCATTGGAACTTGAAAATTGAGTTCTACAGCAGAAGGAAAGTAAGGGAGGGAGAAAAACATTACATCCAGATGAAACATAATTCAAAGGCATGAGAAATTTATAAAGTCATACCCGGTTGAGCTGTCCTAGTCTATTTATTGATTTATTAAGCAGAATAGTTAACTGGGAAATGGTTATGGAAGATGCAATTTTTGCAGATATTCTCAATCATGAAAAAACATTTGTTATGTTCGGCTCTCAAAAGCCAAATCTGTATTACAATGCAAAGATTTTGAGGAAGAGGAATGTCTTAGTATTTAATATATTTAGCACAACAGCTCAGAGCTTTTGCATTTTGTGTGCGTATATGTAAATATGCAAATCAATATTAACGCTTTGTAATTTATGTGTTGTGCAATACAAAACCTGTTTGGTCATAAAGTCATTAATTGTGGGGAAAGCTGAAAACCCTAAGTGGTGAATGAGATGATATAAATGAGACACTTGTAGTAGCTCAACCAATTGCCATGGGAAAGGTTGCTCTACCCTTAAATTTGCAGTAAGATAACACAGTGCTGCATTTCCTGAACAGGGTTACATTTTGACTGTATTAATGAATTACTGTCAGAGCTGTGTTGTGACAATGATTCCTGTCATTGTCAAAACTGCACAGGGGCTAAGCAAACATGGATGTCTGAACCATCAAATTAGACACTTGTGTATTTCCATAGAGAAATGAAATATATTCCTAGAGCTCTTGGGATGGTTTGTTACAAAATCATAATTCCTTGCATGTATTTATGGTGTGTTCTATGTATCCATATATGTCTTTTTAATGATAGCCTGAGACTGGAATGCCAGGGGTTTGACTAATGAGATAACCTTTGCTGTCTGTAGCAGCAGTGATATCTTTTTACATAAATTCAGGATGGCATTTAAAAAAATATATATTTGCAAACACAGAACAAATGTATGCAGTTATTGCTGAGACCTTTGTGCAGGGAGTTCTGCAATTTCACCTACCCCATTTTCTTAACCATTCCTTGGAAGATTTTCTGTTTCCTTCTTTTTCTCCCTTCATTCATTCAAGAGCTTATTACATGCCTGCTAATCATGAAGAATATGTAAATAAGACACAATTAATATTCAGACCCACTCTGTGAGCTAAATTAACCTATTTTGTTTGGAAGATGAAATTGATTATCTTTTAGCAATGGTTAAAATCAAGGTTAGGTAATTAAGAGTTTCCTGTAGGCTCAGGAAATGATTTTTGTAAACCCTCCTGAAAAAGTCCCCTGAGTGAAGAAAGCTGGAGTTAAAAATGCAGACAACCTGAAGATGATTACTGCATTACTAATACTGCAGCTTGTTTTTCAAGTCTTCATTAAAATATTTACTGTGATGGTTCAACTACACACCACAGTCAGCAATGCACCACAGCTGATATTTATTTCCTCATTTTAAGCCCATTTTAAAAGGTAGAGAAAACTATACCTTGGTTGAAACAGACAGCTGACAGTTGTAGTGAATCTGGTCTTTTCAATACTGAATAGCAGCAAGGAATAAAATTAAGTTCCTGCTGATAGCTCATAATTGGAAATTGTTTCCTACAAGAAGAGAATAATTTTTTCTTCCCTAAGAAAACCACTCTTTTTTGTTTTTTGAAAAAAAAGTTTATTTTTGTCCCATACCCTCCCTTCCCCCTTTTCTAATTGTCTTTATACTTTTTTTTTCCTGAAAGGGATCTTCAGATCCTTAATAGGTAAATTAAAAGAACAGATAAAACTGTGCTGAACTTTTCATGTTAGAGGAGATGGGACTCATACAGCTCTTAAATGTAAATAGGAGTAATCACCAGCATAACATAGTGTTACTTCAGTATAGTGTTTCTATTCTTTTGTATGGTGATAACCACAGTTTTAGCAAACATTTTGTTTCAAATTTGTGAAATCAAGTGCTCTTGAAGCACGAGAAAAGTCTCAATTCTCAGAAACCTTCTGAAGATCATAGTGAAGCTAGTTGTGCACTTGAAAAATGGAAATTTCTTTCTAATAACAAAAGGCAAACCGCCAGTTTCCCTGGAGTAAGTTACTCAATTTTGGTTGTTAAAATGCAAGGCAAAAGAAGCATTCCATGACAAATTTTTATATGTGTGATAGAGATTGTACTGTTTTTCTTTCTTAAAATAAATATGAAGTCTTCTTAAGATGGCAAAAATGTGGGCAGCTGCTATGGGCAATACAGGTGAAAAGAATGTTAAATTTTTTATGTCCCAGTAGAGTGCTACAGTGCCATGGGATCATTTTATATCACTTCCTATGAGTTAATTAGACTTCCAGTTTGAGAAATATTCTGCAGCCCTGTGTTCATTAGCCTGACAGTTGCAGATGAAGTGCTTACAGTTTATGCACTGTTTAATCCCAGAGCTATGGAAATGTAGGAGAATGTGGAGGAAAGCCCTCCTGCCTCTGTGTGTTCAGAACTTTGGTAGAGAAACGGCATTGAAGGAATATTGATGCAGCAATAACAAAAGTTGCCAAATCCTGTTTTTCTGCTGTGAATGTGGCTACTTGCTTTGTGGACATTTAATGCAACTTTTAATTTATTTTGTACAAGATAAATATATCCCAGGAAGATTGTGAATGCTCTCACTTCCAAGCTATTTTCCTGATAAATGAGTGAACCTACATTTTGGATCATAACAGAGCAAAAGTGTAAGTTTTGAAAAATTGGTCCTGCATCTGGGGAAGTGTATTGGGATTTGAAGTGGCCAAATGTCCCTTCTGAATTCAATCACACCTTGTGACCTTGAGAAAAGACATCTCAGTCTCCTTCAGCTGAAAATGCAGGAATATTTTAGTTTCAATATTTAGATGAGTCAAGCTATTATTTTTTCAGCTGAATTTCTCACTGACTAAATAAGGACTGCTGCATTAGTTCCTATCTCATGTGCACGGCGGTCAGCTCAGTAATGGTTATGGGATTGTATTAAGTCATGTTGCTGTCTAAGAAAAACTAAAGTTAGTTTGTACTGCAGCAGTGAAAAAAAAAAAGATATTGTTCAAGGGCATTGACACCATGAAGGTCAGCACATTGCAGGCTGTCAGATGTGCCAAGTGTAATATTTTGACAGAGCAGTTGACAGCATCTCTGAATGGGTTTTTGCCTGGGAGTTCATAAAAGATAATGGTGGTGAGCAGATGTTAGAAGCATAGAGGCTTTTCTGAGAAAGGGAGAAGAAACACTAGGAGAAATGAGGAATACATGAGGACAGGTGATCACAAAATTAGAATGTCTGCAGGCTGACAGCCACAGGAACAGATGGAAACCTTGTTCAGAATGAAGTTGAAAGGAAATACAGAAAAAGAACAGATTGTCTCAGAGTATAGTGCACGTATGATCTGCTGTACTATACATATGTAGGTGTGAATACAAAAATAAAAGGCAAAACCATGCTCCATACATATGAATAAACCTGTGGATTTAAATGTTGCAGAACTCTACAATGCTAAAGTAAATTGGCCCAATTCTTACCTATTCCTCACTTTTCAAAGTGGACCTAAAACATTACTATACTGCTTTGGTCTGATGCCTTAAGTTCTAGCTTTCATATTTTTCAGATTCTGTACTGTATTAGTGTATAACTCTGAACGTCATATAAAGCGTTAGCAAGTTCTCCTCACAAACAAAGACAAAACAATCCTTTTCCAGCCTGAGAACCAAGGACACCATTGCAGCTTCGGGCCCAAAAATAGAAACAACAGGGAATTGAGGAGAGCAATCTAGAGGGTGGGACTTCATAACCTGAAGCTGTAATTGGACAATTAACCCCAGTATGTAAATGGACCAAAACTTGTAAAAGTGTGAAAACTCATGACTTTGCATCCATCTTGGGTCGAGCCATAGCCACGCTCTTGTACTGCCCAAGGTGTATCCTTTGAAGGCCTTTTTAGTAAATACTGCTTTATTCCTTTAACACTGTCTAGCCTCTGTTCCAGGTAGCCTCTCAAGGCATCAGGTCCATAAAAAACAATTACTTTTGAAAGGGCAAACAATGGAGCAATAAAAAATTCAACAAAATGTCAATATAAATTAGATTTGCATAATTGGAATTTTGTTCAGTATCTAGTTCCATGAGGAAAGTTCTCCCAAGCTGAAAAGTTACATTTCAGGAATATTAAATTATGTGACTACTAAGAATACGAAAGGGAGAGGTTTGCCATCCTCCTTACAGGAAGGGTCCTATATATATGCAATATTGATGGAGCTGCTGTGTTAGTGGGACCCAGCTGTGGGAAGAGAGCTGAAGGATGCAGGCTACCAGAAAGACTTCACTGCCACAACATTCTGATTCTCCACCAGAGTCTCCCAGGCCAGTTAAGTTTGTGGTATCAGTAAGCCAGGTGCTCGGCTGCCTCTGGATCTGCAGGATGAGAACAGGCTCTCCTGGTAAAGCAAAGGCATGGGGCAATTATGTTCATTACAGCCTGCAAGGCATGGGGATAATATGGTGACAGGAGACATGTGAGTGCTTTTCTTGCACAGATTGTTACCACCTGGAAATTAAGAGAGAAACTCACGATCCTCTGATTTCTCAGGGCCTGTTTGGATGAGTTTGCAAGCCCCAGTTGCAACACAAGTGCATGCTACTGAAAAACCTTGTAATGATTAGTGAGTGGCCTCCATGAAGACTCAGGAGAAAGGTAAGGATTCTTGTGTCTCATGTTAAATTTTTTTTTTTTCCTCTGCTAGAAGTGTGCTAACATAGAATCCTTTCAGCAAATTTACTTTCATTAATCCAATATGAAAATGTCTCTGTGTTAGCTGATTTTCTGTGTGTCTCTAAAACTGTCCCTCCCCATTGTCCCTGTCTCCCCCTGAATCTTTGAGTCTCTGGTAGTACAATAGCACTAATCCTATGTAGGTCACCAGTGTTTCAACCAGTTGTTCTCAGCACAGGCACATGGATATTTTATATTGTTACAGAAAATGGGTTTTGCTATCCCCTTCAACACAGGCACAGGAAAATGGAGAGGACACATCTTTGGATATGTCTGCAATATTCAGGTTAATAACCTATTAATAAAACCCATTCAGGCTGGTGTGCTGCCTCTGAGACAGCAGTGTGATATTCAATAGCAGTTACTCTTACTGGCAGATATGATCAAATTGCAGGATGTTCCTTTGTTAGTGACTGCCTCTTTCACACAGCCCCTTTCCTGAGCTACTGCATCTGCTTGCTAAAAGTAGCTATTTATAACTTTGCATTTCAAGGTTAAAACACTTCACAGAGGTCCATGTATTTTCTACATTAAGCAGGACTGAAGACAGGTACATCCTGAGTACACTTTTTTCTTCTACTTAATATTACAGCGCAGTGTGACAAGTACACTATTGTTGCATGAATGTTATGTGGATAGAGCTAACTACAAACATGGAGCATGAGAAAGGTTTTAAGGACCTTGGAAGGTGGATGTTATTTATGAAGTAGTATTTCATTATATTATTGTTACAAGGATCACCTGAAAGTTCAGGGAAACTTCTATAGTAACAGATTTATTGTGTTTATTGAAATTACAATCAAATTTATCAATTATTATTTTCTTGTAAGATGAAAATTGAGTTGTTGTTTTTTTTTTACCATTATTAAACATTTTCCTACCTAAAGCTGCTTCTGTGAATGAAATCAGGGTACACACAGGCACATATAAGTTATAGCATATGCTTACAAAGGAAGGGAGACAATGACTTTTTTTCTCTCTAATAAAACAAACTACACTGAATACTGTGTGAGACTTCATCAACTTCCTGCAGTTCTGTGCTTTGGTGTGAGTGTACTAAGTGTTGCAGAGCCGGGCTCTTCAACATTGTACTCCAAGATTACATTAAATACAGAGGGATATAATGTATATATAATGTCTTCCAGGATAAACTTGGCAAATTTAATTCTCACACCTTGGGAATGGTGTGTTCAGAAAATGACTTTTAAGGTATCTAGCAGAACACATATATTTTTGCTACTTGACAGTAGCGTTGTTTTGCTGTATGAGTTCTCTTATATCATGGGTTCCTTGCAGTATTTTTCATTATCTCAGAATTTTATCAGATGAGGAAAGAAACACCTTATTTTAGCATGTGCCTGTTGGGGAAAAGGGTAGTGATGGAACTAACTTCTTGTACAGGGAGTAGAATAGTCTTCCTCAGCCTTTCTCAGAATTTACAGTCCATTTTCTAAAGGTATCTTTAAAGTAGCTAGAGAAAAAAAAGAAGATTTTTCAGGGGCACTTTGAAGGATATACATGCTTATATTCTGTATTGTGCAGTTCAGTGCTACTGCTCCAATTTCTGGTATCTGGCACTCTGATTGACTGCTACCCAAACTCCTTTTTAAAAAGAATGCCTACAGTCATACCCACCAATATAAAATGCTGCTTGCTAATGGCCCAATCCACTAAAAACCCATCTCCACCTGGCTGCTGATAATCCAGATAAGGAAATCTCTGCCTTTAGCTTTTCACGAGCTTTGGTGTCAGTCTACCGTCTCTACCCCCTACCTCCGTGTTTTCTCCCTTTATTTTTTTGATTGCTCTCCACCTGAGTTCTGTAAAATTGGTAGGTTAAAAAAGCTTTTAGAGGCTAGCTTTTAACTTTTATTTGTTAAGTATATTCTGTATTAGACTGTGGAATTGTACTGGGGAGAAATTAGGTGGGCAGAGGTGTGTGGGCAGCAGGTTTCAGGAGATGCAAAGGCTCCCTCCATGAAGATATTGGTAACCAGATTAGCCACACATGAAATGAATTTCTTGACTGTGTCATATCTGTTTGTAAGATTTAGCTACCCTCTGCAGTTTGCTATGATTCCAGGCCCCCTCTGGCTGCTCCTGTGGCACAGGTAGCTTTGCTGACTGGACAGAGACCTGAGTAGCAGATGATGATTTGGATGAAAGGGAAAGGTAAAAAAATGTGAGGGAATGAGTGGGAGGAGAGAGAGTTTGGGGGAAGGGAAGGAGTCTCAGTGGTTCAAGTGAAGATGCAGTGAGGGGTGATGAAAGAGGAGGAAACAGCAGGGAGAAGATCCTCCCAGCTGGATGAATCAGCCACTCCACTCCATGGCAATCCCAGCAGTGTCACTACATTGCTGTGCCACTGGGTGGGTGGGGCAGCTGCAGCCTACAGTGATCTGGGGGGATTTCATGGCACTACTTCTGTGTCACCTTACTTTTGACTAAATGCCTCTGAAGGTGTTGGGAAAACCACCGGAAGAAATTACGATCAGATTTTTTTTTTTTTATTTAAACACTGGAACAGGAATACATTATCAAACCAACTTAAGTGTACCTGAGGAATAAAAGTCTTGCTGCCTAGCATGCTGTCATACAGGCAGTTTAATTAGGCCTGTTTAATATGGTTTGGGATTCCTGGATGGGTAATAGGTACTGCATGAAAATCACTGCTCTTTACATCTTGTTTAGGTATCCCAACTTCAATTACCATTGGAGTTATTTATAAAAAATAATGCAAATTAAGAAGAAAGAAAAAAAAAGTGTAATCTGTGAAGGGATGTTTAACAATTTATAGAAATAAACATTAAAAGTTTTTTGCAATATTCACTTGCTTGTTTAGATTATCCAGTTTCTTGAAAGTATTTGTGAAGATAATTTTCCTAAAAGAAGAGGGAAATGAGCACATTAAAAGAATCTCTGTATATCAGTGAAGAGATGTGTAATATATCCTATGTAATGCACAAAATTATCATACATAGAATATTCCATGTAGTGTATATAGTTATATACAATAATATGTATTTATAAATACCATTCAGTTAACAATATTGAACAGTTGTTTGTGAGTCTGAGTGATGCAGGGAGGAAGTTCAGAGAGCTGTCCCAAGAAGGAAAAGTGCCTCTTTTATGTGTTGAGATGGTTTAAAGGATGTGGTTTATTACTAAAGAGTGGTTGTCTACAATGCTGTAGTAGTCCTGAAAGTGAACAGGCTTCTCTGTACCAAAGTTATTTTACAGTTACCAAAAAAAATGGAGTGGTGGCAAAGGTGCCAAATAATATTTAATTTATCTGATAAAATGTGAATGTAGATTTTCAGAGACTGAAAAGTACCACTTTTAATAGAGTTGTGTGTGTGGTTTGGGCTTTTTGTTTGTTTTGGTTCTGTTTTTTCCTCCTAATTGGTACTTGTCAAAGATCTACAGTATTGTTAAGAGACAAGTCATGGATGGTATGCTGAATTACCCTTGGTAAAGATCATGCAAAACGTACCTAACTTTTAATCAGCTTTATTCAGGGAAAGAGCTGTGCAGGCCTACAGAAATCACATATAACATTGTCTAGATATTGATTTTCTGTTTTCTAGTATCTCTGCTCTCATTAAGAACTAAAATGCAACAAAACCCCATATACAAGCACCTTCACTCTAAATTCATAAATAAAACCTTGAAGAAAACCTTTCCAGTGCTGACAGTCTCACCCTGCAGCTTTTCCTGGGGGGAAAAAAAACAAAAAAAAACCTTCATTTTGATGTGGTCTCATTCTTTCTGTGATATTTATGGAATTTGTGTGGAATATGATCCAGAAGATGAGTGGATAAATTGCAGCAGCTTTGTGTCTTTTGCTGTAATAAGTTCTATAAAATATTCAGTAATTTATCTTTTTTTGGCCTGATTTTTGGAAGAGACATTTTTGATGACTGGAAATAACAGAAGACTCACCCAAAATTTCATTATTAGAAGATTATACATTATAAGATCAAGTTCTCATCCCACATTTTCCCATGGATTTCCAAAGAAATGAAACTAATCTGTATTCTGACAGGTACTTTAGAGAGAAGCTAATTCTCTGAGGTTAGGAGCATTTGGATTGTCTTTTCTTGTATCTGCTGAGCCTGCCATGCAACTCACCTACCATTTTAATCCTTATTGAATACACTTATGCATTCTGTTGCATCACAAGAAGTGAGTTCATACTGTTTCTACAGTCCCTAACCACTCTTCAAGAATAAAATATCTTGACTAAGTGTGAACAAGGGTTATAGCCTGTTGGGGTGTTCTCAGCCATATTGTGAGTGAAATGCTGGAATTCAATTCCTGTCTGTTCTAGGGAGTGCTTTCACAGGGCAGTCTTGGCTTGTGTGGGAATGTGCAGAGCTAAACAATGGGGCATGACATTAAAAACTGGGTTTTTGGTCTTTGTGGTTTTTAGATTAGGATCTCTCCCTGATCTAAAATTTAAGGACAAATTTCTGCAGCTGTTCAGTCTCAAAGGATGCAAGTCTATCTCTTGTTGCAGTCTCCAAAGCTTATTTGCATCTAGCTATGTTTGACTTCTCACTGAGCACTGAGGGTGTTTTTGTTCTACTTACCAGTTCTGTAAACTGTCAAGCATGCAGAGTTTAGATTACACAGCCCAAATATTTTTCAGGGACAGATATTAATTGAAGTTTAGAGAAAAAGGATTAATGAAAAAATGAGCACCTGCACTGGAAAATATGTGCAATATGAATTTCAGGGGTGTGAAGCATACACAGATTTGTTTGGTGGTAGCTGAGGTTCTTCAGCATCTCTAAAAATGAAGCAAAAGAACAGTTACCATGGAAATGTTATTTTTGTGAGTGCTAGCTTAGGTGGAAGACAGGTCAAGATAAAATGTTTTGTAAAGAAATAGCAAGGTAAGTTTTCCTTTATAGAATATTTTTTAGTCAATTTTGGTTCTAAATTAAACCTTTTGTGCAATTTGAGTTGAAAAAACCCACTTTTGTGTTAATCACAGTAATTCTACATATTTTTCAGGTAATTTTCAGACTGATCTGGAGGCACACCTATTTTAAAAGCAAATGGTATATAGTAGTTTCTTAATTAAAGAGAAGATATTATAAAATGAACTAGAAATGAAAAAGTAAAGTAATTTTAATTGAAAATATATCTACCATAACCTTGAGCTGTGTTTCTAATTACTTGGTTTTTTATATATACACAGATAAGATGCTAATATAAATCATGTAAAGCATTCTATTTACATGAACTTTTGTGAATGCTTTTTACAGATGTGCAAATTGCCTAAAGTGTAAGTGGAGAAAATTCCTCAGTAATTAATTAACAAAGAATACTTCTGTGACTCTTCTGTTGTTATTCTGGATATATTTACGCATTCTGTTTTTGTTAAGGGAAAAAAAAAGTCAGATGAGCAGTATAAAAACTATTTGGTAGGTGCCTCCTTCAGGAATTTATCAGCCAATACAAACAGACTACAGAATTTAGGGGGAAGTGCACAGGAGGCCCCCAGAATCTCATTTCCTTCCTTAGCTGGTCGGAGTGGGGAGCATCACAGGAGCATTTCAGATTAATTTATTGCCAGCCAGTGTTAATTTACAGCCTGTGCCAGGACTGGAGCTGCTTTGTCAGACAGGGCCTGTAAATTACAAAGCTGCTGTCACTAACAGTGGGAACACTTCTAGGATGGCCCACTCAGTATAAAGTCCCCTTTCTCTTTGTATGCCTACAAGGTCAGAAGTTCAGTTTTTTGTTTTTTGGGGGAAACTGGAAATTTTCTTTGGAGTAAGTTTATTATAGCATCACAAAGGATGTGCCTGGAGTTTCTTTGGTGGCTGGCCTTGAGTTTAGAGAGTGAATACCTCAAGCTGGCTGAGTTGATGCTCTTGCTGGTGTGGCTTATGGCAGAGTTTGTGAATGAGCCACACCCTCAGAGCTGATCAACTGGAGTGAGACTCAAACTGTAGCAGGAACCACCAAGAGGTTTGGGGTTGAATCGAAAGCAACTCTCATGGTGAACATGAAATGATAAAGGTACCAGCACCACATCTGTCCTGCAGGAAGGGAGAACAAGCTACAGTTTACCGTTCCCCCCAGTTTTATGATCTAATTTTCTTCCCAAGGTTACTTGCTAGTTTGTGACAGCTTGCAAGGGAACTAGCACATTGGCAGGAATTTGGAAAGTGATAGGAACTACAAAACTGTCAATAGAGATTAATATACAAAACCACAGAGGGACCCAGGACAATCAAGCAGCACAGAAGATTCACCATTTTCCTGAGTTCAGTTCTTTGCTCTTTGAGCAACCTGCTTCTGCTACAGCCAAGTTTGTAGAGCTTGTTGGCAGCTCCGTGTGCATCAGGCAGGCATTGGCTTCTGCCAGTACTTACTTATGCCAGGGGATTAATCCCACATCTTGCAAGGAGAAGGAAGACAAAGAGGCATCTTGTTCTATAGACATTGTGGGGTGTTCTTCATCCACAATGAAGAGCTAAAACCTCTATTTGCTTACACTGTCAGCTTGGCAATGTATGCACAGGTATAATCAAATGAGGAAAGAATCCATTTCTTGTACAAGAGTACAAGATTGCAACAGGGGAGCCTATCTGGGTAGACACTCAGGAAACCACTGGAAACTTGTAGTCCCACAAATAAAGTTTCATTCCTCAAACATTCGTCCTTGCAAACTTACATTTGTAAAAGGAAGCCACACCTCCTCTCCAGCTGACCTACAAATCTGCCACTTTTCATTCTCTCCTCTTTTCATTAGGCTTTTTTTGTTTTTTTCAGTGTTGCTTTGTTACACATAGAAAAAAATTTGAATAATATTTTACTGTGCATCCATCCATCAGCTTCCTTTTTGCTCATAAAGGGAAGTAAACATGACACAAAAGGGATTCTGGTTGCATTTTAAAGAGCTAAGGCTTTGTGGAATTCTGCTACTCAGATGCAGCCTACATAATGTGTTGGGGAGGTTGCAGAAATAAATTTTCTCGCTCATTAAACATGCAATTTCTTGGGGAGATTCTTTTCTTTTCCTAAGCAAAAGACTCATATCCAAGAAATATAGAGAGAGAGAACTTTTCTTAAATCTTTTAACTTGAGAAATAAGATGAATCAGCCATCTTAATATAGCAGCAAAAGGGGTTCCCCTGTAATAAAAACCATGTGTATGACACAAAATATTTAAAAGGTGCTTCAGTAAAGTAGGTGAGGATATCATTCCAGACCTGAGTATTTGAGTGCTTTGAAAGACAGAAGAAACAATGTGGTAGAAAGCCCAGGGGCAGCACCAGCTAGCAGGGCAGGAGTGTGTGCCCTCACCCTGTTCTGGGAGCAGTGATTCCTGTGCAGGCAGGTGCACGCTTGCTCAGGGCTGCTGGCACTCAGGATTTGCTGCTGCTGCTCTTGTCACTCCACCCTTCCCAGATTCCACTGCATAGATTTTAAATAAGGGTTTGGTGGAGAGCATAGTTAGAACAAGGCACTGCCTGGGATACAGAGGGCACCCTTATATGGGCAGTCCATTTCAGGGAGGATGAGGAGACGAGATGATGAAGCTGTTTAAGAAAAACAGGACTCTTATTTTAGGCTGTAAATGTCTAAAATGATAGATTTAGGAGGAAAGGGTTTGTTTAGAGAAATAAATAATAAGATTTGGACAGCCTAAAGCAGAGGCAAAGGTGAGTTTAGAGAAATCAATCTGTTGAAAAATAATTACATGCAAACTCCCCAGAAAAATATGTTTTTCTTTATCACTTTTATAATTCTCTATCTCAACTATACCTGTAAGATATGTGCTATTTAAGGCTCCAGAAGTGCATGTATTCTCCCAAAACTGTAGAAGGAAGCTACCTCTGGAATGGAAGTCTGTGACTGATTCCCTAAAACAATGCTTCCAGAATTCTCCACTGTTAGTCATTCTGTCATTTCTGAAATTAGTTCTGGCAGAGTCCCAATAGCTTGTAGTCTGTTCTGGAGAGGGGGCCATGGTAAGCTCAGTTTCATGTGCTGTTGAATAAATAAGAATACATCAAATGATAAACAACACAAAGCAATAATTCTAATTAGTGTTATTTTACTGAGTATTCTGTTTAATTACAGCTGGAGGGAAAGACTTTTTCATAGCTGTAAATTTTAGGGGTTCCTGGGTTGCCCTGGTACTCCAAGATATTAAAAAACTGTTCTTTTGGCTGTGAAAATATTGCCAGAGTATTTATGTGCTACTTCATACTGTTAATAGAAGTATTCAAAATCAAAACAGAGCAAAAAAAATAATTAAAAAACTCTCAAGTGGGGCTACAGTCAGTTTTGCCATTTTTTTCCTAGTTAATTGCAAAATATATAGACTTCTGCAAATCACTGTGTAGAAACTTTCTCTTGAAATGTTTCACTTTTTCAGGAAACTTAGCAACTCTGACCTTGAGTCTGTAAGTTTCCACCAATCTTGCATGTCATGGCCCAGTAAAAGTAGACTGTCAATAGAGAATCCCTATTTAAATTATTTACTTTTTTTACAATGCACTTATACTTCCATGTAAATAATTTTAGAGGAGTTTTACCTACCTAATTCTTTAATCTGTTACAATAATTATTCAGTGGTTGTCTAATTAAAAACTACCACAACAAACCAATCCACAAACTTAAACGCAAACTCAGTCATGTACAAAGAGTGGAAGCAATATCTGCAAAGGCCTGGCATCACTCTGCAGGGTGTAATTTTTAGAAATGCCCTGAAATGATTTCAGGAGCACAAGTTTCCATGGAAGACTTAAGCATGTGCAAGAGTAATAGCTTCAAAATATATTAGTATTTCAATCTTACTGAAATATGACAGAAATAGCACTTTTGATGCAAGACCTGTTGCATTCATGAGACTTTACATAATCTTTTGGAAACTTGAATTTCACTGTTTCTCTGTGATTTTCATGTAGGACTGGAGTCAAGAAGTTGTGAGAGGAAAATTAGATTCAGGGCACTACATCCTTCTTTCCTGTGCATCTCCTACAACCCCTTGCATAAGTGCAAAGTATGCATAAAGTAAAAGTAAATCAGGATGGGAATGAGATAACAAATTTCTGCAGAGACATTTACAATATTTCTGAGAAAGACACCAACATCTAATATATGAAATAATATTTAATATTGACCCAAGCGATAGACTCTAAGAAATAAATTTACTCCAATGTGGGATTCAAATTATCTGAAAAATCAAATTCTGCAGGTCTAAAGGGGGGGAATCACCAGTGAGTCCAATAAATTAGGGGTTTTTTTCCCTATGATTTCCACTGCATTACTACCTACAATGCTTTAGTATTTTTTATTACTTTTTTAGTTTTCAGACTAGGTTTCCAACAACCTGCTCTGGGTTTTCCTTTGGAGCATTATAATGTAGCACTTCTGAAATATATAGAGATAAACTAAGCTTGGGATATTTAAGAAGGAAATTCTGTAACATTAGAAAAAATTACACAACTGTTTTTTCTCTGGCATTTTGTTTTCCCAGTGTGTGGCACTTACTTGGCCCAGGAAGTAGCAGGAACTAGATTATTTAGGATATTCATTCCAGTATATCAGTCACAAACATATCAGAATCTTGAATGAGGAGCGCCAAAAGCAATTTTCAAATGAGTGCAGGATAAAATGTTGATACAGAGCAGCTACACCAGACATCCTGTTCCCTGAAGTGGAGATTTCTTTCTCATTGTTTTTTGTTCCTGAAAGATCTGTAAAAATGGTGCTGGCAAATCTGCAAACAAAGAATTACTATAATCCAATCTGAACACAACAAAAACCCCCAATCTGACCGTAAGAAAGCATTTCCTAAATCTTCTGGGGTTGAGCAAGATGTAATCCTTTTTATTTTTGTCAGATGACAGCAAGCTGTTTTAAAATGCAATTGCAATGAGATAGTGGCTAGCAAACTTGGAATGGGTGCATTTGTTTTTGAATCCTTGTACAACAGAGCGAGGCACTGCTTTTAGGCAATGACAACTACAGGCACTGAGGATCTTCAGGTTTTTCTGGATTAGTGTTTTCTTCTTATATGTGCCCTTTTGCTGGAAAATATATGCCTTGATTTGCGTGAGCTTCTTTATTTCCATGGAACCTCTCTCCTTTTACCAGCCCAATACGTAAAATAGAATTTTCTGATCTAAAAGCAAGCCCACAATGTCTTGCTGTCATTGGCAGCTGCAAAGTCGGAGAAATTTATATATGAGTTATTATGAATGGATTCAGGGGGAAGCATGTAGGTGTATAGAGAAGAGCATAAGCAAAGAGGTTGGAGCAAAAATGCTTTTAGCAAGGGTCATCAAAGTTAAAATGATTCAATTCATACTCAGACTAAAGCAGCAAGTTCAGGTCCTTTGATATTCAGTGAGCCACCATTGCAAGGCAGACCATTGTTATTACTTGCAGAGCTGGGATGATTAAGACTTTATCTAAAGTGACCAGGAAGGCACTTTCTGCCCCACAGGTCTGATACCTGGTCTTGAATAGAGTACAAAGAGTAGATTGAACCTCATCTATTCCTTTATACATGAAAAATTCAAACCCAGAACATTTGTGGAGGAAGTACATATCCTTAGTTTTCACATAGTAACATTTTTTTTATGAATAAAAATTTTTGTGTTTGATTTTGAGGCTGTCAGTTGGGGTTGGTTTGTTTGGTTTTGAAATGGTTTTCTGGGGCCTGTTTTTTGTTTGGGATATTGTTTGGTGGGGGTTTTTGTCTTGTTTTAATTTTTGTGGGGTTTTTTGTTTGTGGTTTTTTGTGCTTTTTTTAAGTGCAAGCATTTAATTTAGAGAAGGGGTCTTGAAGGGATTTTTGCAAGTGTCTTTCCACAATCAGATTGCTTATAAGGTCTTTTTGTTCTTCCACTCCAACCCTCTCATTTTCTGCCCTTCTCTTAAAATCTAAAAAGAACCCATTCCTATTTCAGGTTTGTAGGTTTGTAATTATCTACCCTGACCCATCCTTTTTAAGCTTTTTTCCTTTTCTGTTAGGGACAACAAAATAAAGAGGTAGAGTTTGGAATGGCTACTGAGTGTAGTAGTTCTGAAGTTGTGACTGAAATACAGACAAGAAGTTATGTAGTGTGTTATCTGCAGCTTTGTCATCACTTCCTAATGGGTATTACAGCAAACTAAGAAAGACATTTATAGCTTCATGGAAGGAGACTGCAACACATTTGGTGTAAATGTGTATGGGTTAATGAAAGCTTAATTATAGTAAATGGAGAGAACATTTGCAGCTTTTGCTGGAGGAAATGAATTAGAAATGACCAGCTCAAGGAGGCCATAAAGAAAACAATCAATAGTATTAAAATGGAGATAATAGCTTATTCTGATTCTTAAAAGAGAAAAAAGGAAAAAGAGTTATGTTAGTGTTGGAAATTGCATACTAGTTAGATGATAAATTCTAATTTCAAATTTTATAATGGACAGCAAGATTGAAAAGTCCTCATTTAGTTTCAAATCTTTGACCCAAAGGTTTCAGTTTTGCAGGCGTACCAGTGACCCATAGTGATCTAATTTAAGTGTTATTAGAATTATAGTGCAGTAACATGGGAGTATAAATAATGCAAGAAAAAGAACAATTACAGCAATTAACCATGGCCTGAGCCACAAAAAAAAACAAAAAACAAAAAAAAAACAAAAAAAAAAAAACAAAAAACAAAAACAAAAACCATAACACCCTGCAGCAACTTAGAATTCATTAAAGTAGCAGAGAAATCACTGAGTTCTCAAAACCTGGTACTATACTCCTGCAGAGGAGAAGAAACCCTGAAGATTTAAATGAAAGAGATCAAAAAGAATCTTTTGTGAGAAAATATAGAGGCATGAAAGAATTTAAAGGAAGGCTTTGGGCAAGAAGAAAGTTAAAATCTGTGGAAAATGTAATAATATTGTTTTAGACTCAAGTAATAACATGCAGATTCTGAATTGGAGACCTCTTAATGCAAAGGTAAGACTACATAAGCCAAATGTAATGCAAGACTGTGAATGAGTCTGACATTTCTGGTGATTGTGGTGCAGTGAAAGTAAATACTGTCTGAAAAGAACTGAACCCTATGAGAATAATAATTATACATAAATGGAAAGAGGTTCCAACAAAAGTTAGAAATCTCACAGACAACCTGCAGATTGGGTTTGGTTTTGTTCCTTGCAAATTCTGTCTCAAGAGTTGGTGTCTGGTAAACTCTAGAAAGTTTGCTAATTTCTAGTAAAGGAGTTTTAAGAACAGTCAGACTGGTACCTGCTAATGATGACAAAAGATAAACGGAAAATTGCCCGCATCACTTTGTCTGGAGACAAATCAGAATTAATTCAAGGAGTACAACCTTCTTATTTCCTATGGAATCAGGAAACTCCCATGTGGATGCCAGATATGATGACCATAATAGTGTTTCAAAAGGTCCCTCAGTTGATGGTTCTTGTACTTGCTTTAATCAGGTCTCAATAAGAGAAAGATTAAAAAATTGCTTCTGTGCTAGTTGAGGCTGTGTTGCACTTACCCTCCTGCCCTCTTGGTCAGTGTTAGAATTTCACTGAGCCAGCATGGCAGAAGTAAGGTTTAGGGAGCAGATTTGTGATAGGCGACTGTGTGGAAATGAAAAGTGTGCTCCAAAGTCATGTTAGGCATTCCAAACAAAACTACTGGTTTAGGACTAGGTCAAGGACAAAATAAAAATTAATATGGTAATAAGCTATTCCAGTGAATTCACTATGTGTGCTGAATGCAGCTGCTTAATATCCTATGGAAACACATTAAGTGGTGATTTAGACAGCAAGAAAACCATGATGCAGAATGTACATTAAATAATGAGGGAAGGGATGTATGGACAGACCCTCTCTTGCATTGGGGATGGTGGTGGTAAAGGCAGGGAACCAGACCTATGTGTGGCCAGGAGGGCAAAACATGAAATACTCATTTGCAGGGGCTGGTGTGTTTTCATTGCTCTTTTTCCATTCTTGTAATGCCAGTGCCCAAGGCTAACACAATTTTTATGCTCCCTAGGTATGAAGTGGGATCTTATCCATCCACACAGGTGTCTGTTTAGCCAGGCCCTTCATTTCCTTACCATCCAAAAAATAAAAGACACGCTTGGAGAAGTTTGTAAGTTTTAATGAAAGGCAGTAAGCTTGGCTTTAGTACATAAGAATATCTGAAAAATACAGAGCTGCTACCCAGAAACATTATTTCAGTGGAGCTACTCGAGTGTGCTAGAAGACCTGGTTTTACTTAAGTGCTGTTATAGGTTGAGGTGTAAAACCAATAAGCTTTAATGTCTCTTCAAACAACACTATTAAGGTCAGACTGCTCTAAGTTACATAAGTCTTTCCCTGATGATGTTTTTGCCCTTGTTCCCTCTATTACATTTTTGGCATCTCATCTCCCTGTGGGCCTTTTCTTAATTTTTCCCTTACCGAGATCATTTGGGTTGACAATTTTATTATAAAACTCCCTATTAGGGGCTATTTTTCTCAACTCTTCAGGTCTCAGAGAAATGGGATGACTTGAAAACGTTGCTTTCTCTTAAAAACCCAAATAATATAAATTTTAGCCTTGATTATTTCAAAATGAGGTTTTAAATTGTAAGGTAGAAACTCAATAACTGTAGCAATCAATACACCCATTTTTAAAGGTGCTAAAATTTTTGTGCCAGTAGCATGATAATTTTGGGGTTTATGCATTTCAAGACAAGCAATGGTATTTTCTCTAAATGTTTTACACATGGAAGGCCTTCATGGAAAAAATCTGTGCATTTCCTTTGCAATAGGTGTCTGAGCACGTGTGGTCTGCATGGTTTCTGTCTATGTAACATTTTGTGGATGCATCATATACTTGAATCTCTAAGAAATTGTAGATGCAGATTTGATTTTAAGAGCAGAATATCCCAAGAGAAATGGTACAGTTATTCATATTTGCTTTTACGAGAAGTTGTGTTCCAAATTTTGAATTTCTTTCAGAGCTGAAGTAGTAAAGAACCTCTCTTGGCATCTGTTCCTTGCCAAGGAGAACTACTTCATATTTACAGTACTAATTTTTGTTACAACCTTGTGTGGCAATACGTTCTTTCAACACTGGCCTCTAGGTCTTGGAAGGAAAGACTCCTTATGTCTATATTGCTCAGAAAAAATGTCTGTAACATGCTTTTTGAGGGAGTGTATGCTCACACTAGACTTCACTGATGTTGTAGAGAGGTAAATCCCAGTTTGTTAGTGTCACACAAACTCACTGTGCTGAATAATCAGGCACAGTAACTCAGAACTAAAACTTTACAGGGCTAAGGCTCACCTTGGCATAAGCTCCACAGGTGGCTCCCTACTTGTGTAGCTTCTCTTGCTTGAAATGTGTCAGTAAAGTGGTAAAACTTGGTGTTTCAAACAATGTAGCAAACACATTTTTCGCTGTTTTCTGAATAGCTGGTGTAGCAAACTACAAGAGCAGGTAATTTTTAGGTTAACATTCATAGTGCAAATACAATTGTTCATGATGACTCTCTGTAAAGTTCTTTTGCACTTCAATTTGATTTCCCTGTCCTGGCTTGTGCTTAGTTAATAGCAAGTAAATGCTGCTAATAGCTCTGTTTGATCACATTGGTCTTGAAAACTTAAGGATCATTTCTCCTTTGACTTTAGCCAAGTTTCCAGTCAGTATCTCTTACAGTGTTTATACAACACTACTAAAGTTTTATACGAAGTTTTATTCAGCGCATCAGCCAATCTCTCTAAAACACACCTTTTAATTTTTGTTGCAGCTTTCATAAGAGATTAGGTGTTTCCTGAGGGATCTGGGCCCAAATACTTGCCTGCTTTTGACTGCACTGATACTTTAAATCTCTGACACTTATGTGACCTATTGTTCACAGATCCCATGCTATTAGTATAGACAAGGAGACAAATCTCCTGTGTGTTGCTGGACTGCCCGATAACAGTGAAATAATAATAGGTACAGGATTTCCAGCCCAAAGTTCTGGGTAAGTAATTATAAATTCCTCTGTAGATGAAAAAAATCTTGATAAGTGCGTTGTCAGCTCAAAAATAATATTATTTTTTAATTCCTGAAAAATTAATACTGGCAGCTTGTATGCAGTGAATGCAATTGGAAAATATGCAGTTCTAAAACAAAGTTTTGGAATTGCAAGAAATTATAAAAATCCTTACATCTACCTCTTTTAAGTGGGTTTTGAGTGATAATTTGTATTACGATACTGTTGAGGAGGGTTTATAGCTACCTATTTGATTGTAAATTATATTCTCAAATATTCTTTAAAAATTTTAAATTTCTAGATGATTTACTGTTTTATGAAGTTTGTTGCAGCAGTTACAATATATTTTTATCACTCAGGAGATTTCCTTTAGAGAGAGGATCATATTTCTTTGCTTTCCATTGGCACATATAAAAAATACAACAGAAGAAACTGCCTAGTCATAAAACACCAACTGTTCAAGACTGGCTCAGGGAAGAACCACAATAAATGTTAATTGATAGGGAAAAACCAGAGGAATTAACAATCTGCAGTATTGTCCTGGAATGCAATAAAAACCCAGCATGTATAACTCAAAGTTTGAATATCAGATACCTTAATCCATTAGGAAATGATAGACCAGGAATTTATAATCTCTATTATTAGAGAAATTGTTCTGCAAATAATATGTATTCTCAGAAAGAGAAAATTCTGAACATATAGGAAGAAATGATTCAAGGGTGGAGTGGAAGTAAGATGGTCCATTTAGGCAGCCAGCACCTTGATTTACCTTGAAATCATGCGCTCCCCTTTAGCCTGGTTCTGAGCTCGCTTGTGTCTCTTCCAATCCTGGTTTTGTGACTTGCAGTTGGCTCCAAGCAGACCAACCTGTCCTGCACCTGTGTGTGGAAATGCACATCAACTCCGCCTGAGCTGGGCTTCTCTTAAGAAGAGAAAAAAAGTGTAAATAGTGTTAAAAAATGCAATGTGTGATTGTGTGTAAATATTTAAAAATAAGCAAAAGGATGTGTGTAAATATTTTATACTTGAATGAATAGAAAATGCAGAATTTGATTCTGCAATGCAAAAAAATGAATTTTGCTAATTTAGAGACTAATGAGAGTCTTGAAAATGGTTGAGATTACATTATGATAGAACAACAATCTAATAGTTTTCATTTTGTGCCAGGTGTGAAATTTAATTTTGTGCCAGAATGAAAACTCTAAGATATTTTATCTTTTGTGCTTTAGTACTGAAATGAATCACTAACACAAACTGGCATTTCTTAAAGGAGATGGTGTGTGTGCTGCCAAGTGCTGCAAGAGGCTAAGGAACTAAATAGCCTTGGTTTTGGCATCAGGGTAAGGTGCCATTTATTGCTCTTGAAGAATGATAAAGATAGGAGGGAGCACTCATGAGATGCATATTGTAACTAAATTATGAGTACTCTCTATCCCTAGTATCTTGTAACACTGGAGGACTGAATTAGTTTTTCTGATACACTGTGGATGTCCAGTACCATATTCATACTTGTTTTAGTATGTTCAATGTTTCAGACACATTTCCTCATTGTTTCATGGTCATGGTATTGTTGCTTGTGGTGATAATTGGTCACAGAAAGAGTGGAGCCTGCTGTATGTTCTTGACAGTAGACAGCACTGGCACTAAATAGAAAAGTAAGAATTAAATTCCAAGCAATCAGCTGACAACACACAGATAGAAAACACCTATGAGAATTGGGAAGTTGTTAAAGGAGAGTGGTTTTTTCCCCTTCACCAGGATATGTGTGAAAAATATGTTGTAGGGGGTTTTTCCCCAATCAGGAAAACTGCTGCTGGCTTTTAAAATGTAGAATGAGCATTGCTAATTTCAATTTAGTTATAACTACATTCAAAGGCAATTTATTACAATTTGTAAAACTTTATCATCTTTACGCTCTCAAGGAGCACTTGATTAGATAACTCAAAGCCACTGAATTACTGAATCAATGAATAATATGCTATTCCACTTAAAAGGGAAATGAAACACTAATTCAGTTTGCTATAGGTAAAACAGAAACAGTGCTGCAGTAATCTTCATAGCAATAAAGAGCACTTTAGCTGTTAAATTCTGATGGAATAATTATTAGATTTGGATGAATAATGGATTCCTCAGCTTATTGGGTGAATTGGAAAATGAAGGAAAATCTTGAGTGAACTAGAATACTTTTTTTTTTTAAGTTCAGTTCAGTTTGTAAACGAAGCTTATTGCTTCAAATAGCAAAGTCTAACTTAAAAAGTTAAAACTTAGTCTAGTTTAACTTAAAAAGTATCAAAATCAAGTGCATCAGTTTTGTACCAAAGGAAGTCCTGGCTCAGCACTTATTTTTAAGTCCATGAAAAATATTATTCCCCCAAATTTTTTTTCATGCAAATTCAGATTTTCTTACAAATTATAAAATTATTGGTTGTTCTTTGACTTTAAACTTCAGTTTTCACTACAATCGCAAGATGCTGTGCGGTGCTGCATTGTGTGCACTTAAATTTGGACTCTGTTAGAACCTTATGTATGGGCTAATCTTTTACTTCTGTTTTATTTTTTTCTGTCACATTGCATAAATAAGTAAGAATGCAAATAATTTTCTTCACACTTTTCCTTTCTTCCTCCACACCCTCTGGAGCCCCATTTCTTGAAATACAATTAATAGCTAGCTAATTTTGGCAGATATTTTTCATTTTGAATTGTAAATGATAGAAACCCAGGCTTCAGGGAGTTGTTTTGCTTGCAAAAAACCCCTTAGCAGAGGAGAGGTTGTAAAGCAGAATTTTACTGGTTGTTTTTAAGAATAAGGCCAACTGAATATAAAGTGTGTTGAAAGTAGGACTGTCTGAGAATTTTGAGTGCTAAGGATTTATGAATTTTTAACCAAGAGACTGCATGCAATACAAGATATTCAGCAAATAAAAAGAAAAATTTTGTCCTTTCTCCTGTTCAAAGTTTTCTATTGCAAGAGTACAACACAATATCCTCTGAGGGCTTACACTGAAGACATAAAGCAAGTGTCCCTTTAGGCTTCATTATACTGATACCCTCGTTTTAGCTGGCTGCTCTGTTGTCTTCCAAAGTTCTGGCTGCTTCATGTAACAATTCCACTGCCATACCCTAGGCAGGACCCCAGTGCAGAAAGCAGAGGGGATTTGACTGCCCCCTTACACCAGCTCTCCTTGCTCTTCTGCTGTGGCACTTTTCTGTCTGTCCTGCTATGGCTGCAGGAGTGCAGAGGCTGCACTGAATGGACCCCAGACTGCCCAGTACTGCTTGTTTTCACAGAGCCTGCCACGACCATACAGGGCTCATTCTGAATTCACAGCTCTATTTTGTCATCTTAATGCTTCTTCTTTGTAACACTGCAGTTACTTTTAATGTCTTGTATGTATTTGGTCTGGTGTTTTCTTCAGACTGAATGAATTTTTGAGGATTTTTCTTCAGTTATGCTCATACTTGGATTGAAATTGGCAAGATTACAGAGGGATCAGAGTTTTAGGAATAGGTACCTACATGGTCTTAATAGTTTTTAAATATTCTTTATGAAGTCACACACTGTAATCAGCATGTGCACCCTTTCTCTAGCTTTCAGGGTATTTATTCATTCAAATATAATATTAGGATATACTTTAGTTACAATATTCTCAAGGTACAAGCCCATCAACACCCCACTCCTTTGACACTATGACTGCTTTGATGACAAAATTGCACTTGAGTTCACCAGAGGAGAAAGGATTCCTGATATTCCTTTGCAAGGGGATGGTGAGCTGGAAAAAAACCCTTGAGAGAGGTAGCTGCTGTTTGCCAGGAAACTGAACCAGTGATGTAAATAAGGTGGTAAAATCGGTCTATCATGTCTGCAAAATCTGGTATTATAAGAGCTGCTCATTATGGCAACAAGTAATAATATTCTTCTATGTATGGTAGTGGTGTAAGACCTTCTCTGCTATTGCTGTGTACTTAGTGTTTCATTACCACAGTAGTGTGGGAGAGCACTATCAAGTGATTACGTAGCAAAGTTAACACAGGCTTAATCTCTTTCATAAATTACCATGGAGAAGAGACATCTTTTTATGCATAACTCTGAAAAATGTCCCTCTCCTAGTGTGAAATGACATGTTTCAAGTGAAATATCACTCCAAAGTTCTGACATTCAGATGGCATTAAAAAAGCAGGATTTTGTGATTTAAAAGTAATCCTAGCCAATTCTAGTCTGTGAATTATAACTTGGAAGTTATTTGTGGTAGCCATTGTTAGGAGCAGTTCTGCATGCCTGGCCCTTCATATTTCTAGATTTGTAATTCTATTTTTGGGTTTGGGTTGCTGTAGATTTTGTGACAGAAAACACAAGCTCTTTCGCAGGTGGATAGGAAGAAGTTTAATTGTGTGTAGCATGAGTGTTTACTTATTTAAATGGACAGTTGTCCAGGAAAAATAGATGCAAAGAACATTTTATTCACTTACTTGAATGAGTACTACTCATTCAAGAAAAGAAGGAGAAATTTTAATAATCAAAATTATTGCCAAATCTCAAATGTTTACTCTCCCTGACTGTTATGTGGCTCCTTCCTGTAGAAGATGTCTGTGCTGTACTAAAAATAATGTGACAAAGGTATTGCCTACAGGGCACAATTAAGATTATGGACAATGGTATTAGTGAAATGGAAGGGAACAGCTCCTGCAGTCACTTCTGGAAAGACAGGCTATCCTTTTCCAGTTAAATAATTCCCTTTGCTTTTAGATTTTATTAGGTATAGATTTTACAAATGTGATCCAGAATCTTGCTGAACAACACCACAAGGAAACTTGTATCATTATTGATGCTCCCTATCATTCCATGCCCTGTGCCAAATCAGATCTGTCTGGAAGGTGAAGCCTTGGTGGAGCAAAGCTGTGGAGCTGGGACATACCCCATATTTTATACAGAGGGGCTTAGCTGTAGCCCCACTCTGGGACTTCAGCTGTGGCATGACCTGATACCCAGCATGGGACAGGGGTGCCTATAGAGGATCTGTTTGGGCTGCTTTTATCAGATTTCAACTGAATGCTTTCCTTTACTTTTTATTCCTTTTTGGACCTGTGAATTATTACACCCATCTCCCCTTTTCTAGGACATCACGCAATGTTTCCCTTTCCCTTTCCTGTAGGTGAGTGGTAGTAGTGCCCATCTCTAGAAATTTCTTAGTGTTGACGTCTGTGGAGTTTTCCTGCTTTCCACCTTTTCCAAAGAAAAGGGAATGTGCTCTGAGAAGCTGCGTATGCAGGTCTTGTATGTCCCAAAGACTGGATGCATATGATGCAGCCATGAAAACAGACAGGATAGACTGGTGGTGTTGAAGACACTTGAAAATTGACTCCACCCCAGTTTTCTTGGTAACTTGGGAAACCTCAAGGAAATGATTACAGATAAGGGAATCCAAACTATACAATCTACTAGTAGCTTCCTAATTCAGACTCAACAGGCTTTATGAGTGAAGCATTTGCTTCATTTTACCCTTTAGTTAGTCCTGGACTGTGCTGACCATCGTACTGAGTTTGAACGTGGCTGAGAACTGCTGGGTTTAGTGCAATGCTGCTGAACAAGTTAGCACAAAGATTCCTTAACATGCTGAAATTGTTCTCCAACGTGGTGCTGAACACAGAAAAGGAATCTTTATATAACTACATGTGTACAGTTTGCTGTTGAGCTTCATGCCAATTCTCCAAAAGCCCAGCAAGCATAGTAACAATAGAGACCAGGCCTTCTGTGAATGAAATACTTTTTACCTTTGGGAGATGTTGTAAAATTTAATCATTTGACAATTATGAAGTGCTTTATGTTCTTCAGATGAAATGTGCTATGTAAGTGTGAATTAATATTATTGATGAGCTTAAGCCTCAAGATTGAATGCAAATGAGAACCTCTCAAGATAATAAATACCCATTATTCATCATGAAGGTTGATGAAAAAATTAAATACCTTTCACAGAAGATAGCAAAAGTATGAAGTTTAGCTGTGAGCTGAATCAAGCACAGTGGTTGACTCAGCCTAAGACTGTTGTTATCATGACATGGATGTGGGCCAAAAAAGCATAGTAAAATCTCCTGCACAATGGGATAGAGAGCAGCACAGAAACCAATGTCAAGCAGCATTCATGCCTGTGTTGCATTTTTTTTTACTTGTGGTCTCAAAACCAAGCAGGTGTGTTGAAGGAGAGATGATAAAGTGGCAGCCTGGAGCAATGGAACCCAATGCCATAACTGAAAGTTGGATTCATCTGTATAAATATGAATGTATATCCCAAGGATGATGTATGCACGTCTAAGAAAGCCACCCAGGCAGCCCATGTCAACAGTGGTGCAGTTCAGATGATCAGAAGTTAATGTCTGTATTAAGTGAGTTAGAATTGAGCCCTTGATATCTTTTTACTGTTTAGATCACAATCCATATAAGGGAGCCTGAGCTGACCAGCTTAGATACAGGTACCCACATAGCAGGCTCAAAAACCAAAATCCGTGCACACGATCTGCTAAGAGCCTGTCTTTGGCTGCTCTTTATGAGAAGGTTGGTAGCTGTCCAAGATAACAAAAACAACTAATCCCTTCCTCCACTGCCTCAGCATCTTCTCACCACCACCCAAGATAACTGAATATGCAGCAAATCATGGAGTGCAGTTCCAACTTTTTCTGCCGGAGCCTTATGCCTTTGTGCTGTGAAGTGCTCTGGATTCTGGTCTAAGTCAGTGGGGAAATTAAACAAATGCACCATTTAAAATGTGCTAGCAGTAAAGCTACAGTCAGTCTAGTGCTGCTAAATTTGTGCAGTTTTACACTAGAGCTCAGCATCTTTCTGAGCATCTATCCCTTTCTGTGGGATAGATACACTCTAGACAGCTACTTAGACCTGAGCCAAGTGTAGTTCAGGTATAATGAACCACTTCTTCATTGCTCCTAACATAATAATAATCTGTTTCTAGACATTAATCAGAAGCATTAAATCCATATTTAATGGAATAAAACTACTGCTAGAAACATCAATATTCATAAAGCCTTGACATAGTAAAGTCTGGCAGAATTGTTTCCTTTCATTTATTTAAAAAACAAAAGATGTCCAATTCAAATACTGTATCTTGTTTTTTACTAGAAAATTTCTGTGGTGGGGGTTTGTTGTGTTGTGTAGTTACAGCATTTACAGGAATTCATCTTCTGGCATGAGGCCTACGTTTTGACATCCTCAGGAGTATTACAAGAAAAACTAGGCTTGAACCAGGGCTCCAAGAGCACCATTTTAAACAGAAAGAAGTCCCTTTAATATTAAAAAAGTCTATACAAGTAAGAAACATTTAAAATGACACTACAATGGTGCTGCTGAGTTGAGCTCCATATCAAGGGTTCCAAATAACAAAAAACCAGTTTGATGGTATTGCACATGAGAGAATCATTCTGAACTGAGAAATTTTCTCCCTCAAAGGAAAAAAACCAGAGCAAATAAAAACCCCCTTATGAATGGAAAATTATGCAGCTATTCTTTAATAATTGTCTCTGTTTATGCAGGACTGTTTGAAGTGCATGAATCATACTCAAATCAGCCAAGGCATCCAGGCTGCTTTCCTGTATGAACCATCTTCTTGAAAGTGGGTTGTCTTTCAGCATGGAAATATTATCCTTTTTCCAAATACTTCCACCCTAAACCAGCAGCTGTTCTAAGCTTTCTGAATTCAGATGTGTGTCTGTATATGAGACCCCAATACAAAAGACAGACTTGCCTTTCTATGAGAATGCTTCTGATCACCAGATTTGAGTGAATGTATGAGCTAATACTGTTGTTCTCCATTCCCAGGTGTTGAACTTGAGAAAAATTAGCACTTTCCTGAACAACCCTGATTTCTCAAACTAGAGTTTAACATTCGGTTGATTCTTAACCAAGATGAAAGAAGGAGGACTCAAACATATTCATAAATCTCAGTGAGAGGCTGCAGCCAGAAACTTCTCTTCCCAGGAGGGCTCTGTGCATTTAGGGAGTGTTTAAGCTACTTGCATCGTACAAAAGGAAGAAACCTTTTGAAAAAAATGGCAATCTGTTCTGCTTCCTACAATATAGCAGGATATCTCTTGGCCTTGCTGGAGAAAAACAATCCCTTTTAATGCTTCCAAATCTTAAAGTCTCCACTGAGAGAAAGAAAAAGTTGTTCTATCACTGAGTTGTTCTATCTGTGTTGAAATTGCTTACTCATGTACACAAATTCAGTTGTGGTGAAAGTGAGGAGGGAGAAAAAATATATGTTCACACTTTAAACCCTGTAGATTTATATGCTTTTCTGAGGTTATTATACCTTCTATTAATGTCCATATAAATTACCTTGTGTAAAATCAAAAAGGGTGATAAGAAGTTAAGAAACTGGCATTAAGAAGGTAGCATTTGTGGGTGACTGTTTTTATGTTTTGAACTGATCGCATGACTGAATTTACATGTCATACTCTGCCCTTAGACCAGTAATAACTTTTCTTGCCCATCTGAATGTTTATATTTGCTTCAGAAAACTGAATTCATCATTTGGAGTATTTTAGGATTATTTTTCATTATAATGTTCTTGTTGATGACATTCATAGGTCCTATTCCAAAAAGACTGGGATGAAAGAGGTCTACTCATTCTACTGCTCATGTAAGTTTTATTTTGAGTTTAGAACAGGAAATGGTTTCATGTGCAAAGAGATATTATGAATTCTTTTCTGTTACAGAACTAGATTTATTCTCATATTTTCCCCATCTCTTTTACTGTTTCAGGCCACCAAATTTCCAAAACCAGAATTCTTCTGGCATGGTGGAGAGGTGTTGATTTTAATCTCTTCTTCCAGTGTTTAAGCAGCCGATTCTCCCCTAGTACATGGATTTTGAGGTCATGTGCATTTCTCTGTTCCAAGATAAGGAATTCTGTTAGTCTCTTACAGCAATGAGGACAAATGAGTTAGTGCTACAACTTTTACATAGATATATATTATAGATGCATTTATGTATGGAATCCCGATAAATTAATTTCAGATGTAACTATCCCTATTTAATTGTGTGTATGCTGCAATGATCTGTTTGCATGTCTGTCTCCTACATCCCAGATATTTTTTATTTTGTTTCTAACTTCACAGAATGGTGTTCTAATCTAGTTGATCTCAATGGATACAAACATACTGAAACTTCAGAAGAGGGATAAGACAATAAGTCTCTCACAAAAACAATTTCACTTCACTGGATTCTGAGTATTTTCCATATGAGGACTCTTAGCTAATGGCAATGCTAAGAATTTTTATTCCAGGATTTTTCTTTTTTCTTTCACCAGAAAATGCAGTCATCACTACGTACATAGGCTTTACTTGCTCTTTTCTTACTCTTACCTAGTGTCTACTTTTCCCTTTTAAATAAGTTGGCATTCATCTGAAAAAAAATAAAGCATGCTGTTCTCCTATACCTACAATCTTCTCTGCTCTCTCTTACTGCTAAATTCACATTCAAGGTCAATTACCTTTAACTACTGTAGGCTTCCGGCTTTGTCCTTCACTCCTAACTCTCTTTAGTGTCTGCAAATTGCAAATGCTTTCAGATGCATTAGTGTTTAGTTGGGAAGAACAACTCTCTGTTGCTGCTGTTCTCTATTTCCCCTTCGGCCTCCATATTACGTTTCATTTTTCCTCACTGCCATTTTGCAAGCAGTGTCAATGTTAACAGCAGTGTTGGAGATGACCTGGCTCTGACCCATTTTAAACTGGGGGAAACCGCATGTGTGGGAAATGGATGTGAACCAGCTGCCAAACCACAACAGAAGGATGCTGTGAGGGGCTGCTATCAGGTAATAAGCAGCCAAGAGCTTAAGGTGCATTGCCAGAGCTGGCAGAGTCTCTGCTGCATGAAAACCACTTTTGAAAGATTGAACTGTACTTCTAACCTTTGCCCTTTGCTACAAGGCATCCCAAATCTCTCTTATTAAGCAAATGGCTTTATTTCAAAAAGTGTAAAAGATTCATCTTTTTTGCAGACAGGAATCACATCCCTAGATGTACTATATTGAATTATGTCAAAACCCCAGTGCAGTAAGCATGCCTGTGGTGTGTGACATTCTTGCCTCTTGTCTCTCTGCTAATTCTTTATTCCCCTCCTATTTTCTCGATCCATTTCACAAATAAAAGATGGAAAAGTTTGTAGAATTTGAGATTTGATGAAAAGCTGTTGGAGCCTGATATGTGGCCAGCAGTTTCATTTGAAGGCCACTCAATTAAAAATTCAGCAGGTATTCACCATTGCAGGACAAGTGCTAATGAACTCATTTGGTATTCATGAGAATGTCAATATCTATCTATTGGTACAAGTTACATTGAAATTCAGATGCATGCCTAGGAACATTCAAGAATTATATTAAATACTGCAAGCAGCCAACTCTTCATAAGTTAATTAGTAGTATACTTTTTGAAGACAGATTCTCATCTGTTGTAAATCATTAAAAGTCAATGAAGTTATACTGAAGATCTGCCCAATTGCTTGTATTAAGGTCTTGGCACATGTTAGGAAAAAGAGCTTCCATTATATATAAAATTAATTAGTACTTAAAGGGAAAAAGAACATAAGGTGAAAGGGGAGCTGGTGTGTCTTTGGCTTCTGGAGGTTAAAGTTCATTAAGAAACCGAATAAGAGCTTGAATTACCACTCCATGTCCTTTAGTTGTGAGGACAAAGTCCATGAAAGTAGCAGCAATGAGGAAATTGGTTCTTGGCTTTGCCATTGCAACACATCATTGTGAGTACTCGAGGCACTGCAAACAGTTCAGTACAGGCTGGAGCTCTGCTTCCATTCAAAAGACTCCATGAACTTTGTGTGAACTAGCAGGAATTTCTTAACATTAAAAATTTTGGACTGCTGCATAACTTGTGGAAATTAAATTGACAAAGCTTCTTGGAATATTTTCTCAATTGCGTAAGGAAGTTATTGTTTGTGCTTATTTTCTAATGTCCACCTTTCAATTTCTACTCAGAAATGAGATATTTGACATCATATGTCCACTCACAGTTGTGCTCTGGCTCTGTCCATCTGTAGCCACAGTTCATGACCATGTGATGTCATACCTTCTCTCAACTGGTTTTTTCAGAATAGTTTTAGCTTAAGAGATAGTCCTGGTTGTCTTAAACTACCTTTAAAAACAAGCATAGACACTGCTCTAGCTCGTGGTAGCAGTTTAATGAAAGATCAAAAAGCTGTAATGTTTACTGTGATGTACTGACCTTGTGGCTGAACCAAGTCTGCTGTCAATTAAGGTAAACCAGGCATTTTAATTATTCTTCACTTTCTTATTTATACTGACTTGGCAAGGGTAGATGTGCATTCTTTTGCAATTCTGGGAAGGTAAATTCCTCATAAAATCGTACCTTTTACACACGGATATATGCCAGGAAAAAATCTTAATGCATTTTCTAAAATCAGAAGCTTGACAGTGTAGGCAAGTATCTGCATACTTGTCTGTCAGAATAATTCAGATTAAGCAGTGATTGTTAAAATAGACTTGGTGTAGTTCTCTGGGGTCTTGTAGCTCTGTTCCATGGATTCCTTCCTTTTAACAGCAGCAGGGTGTGGTTTTTTTCAAGAGAGATTTACTTTGTGATCCAAGGTGGATTGTAATCTCGATTGTCACTGTGTAACGTGGTACTCAGCCTTACTTGAACTATCAGTGTACAAATCTTCCAGCAGATGCATTCAGGAACTTTTTCTAAAAAGGCACAGAATAATTGCAGTTGGAAGGGTGCTCAGAATGTCTCCAGTCTAAAATCTCCCTCCAAGAAAGGCCAGCTGTCAAACCAGACCAGATTGCTCTGGTAATTCAGGTTGTTCACTCTGGTCTTCAAATACACTTATAAAAATAATCTAAGCGTTACTTTATAAAACCTCATACCACATGTTTTTAGGCCAAGATTTTCAAAACTGCACAAGGAATTTGGATGTCTCAGTGTCCATCTGTGGCTTCTCTATTTTTTTTTTTTAATAGCACAATATCCAATTATTGAGTCGCAAGGTTTCTAGAGCAACCAAATTAAAGGTGAATCAGTCCTTAAAGTGAAAATTATTAAAGTACTTTGCAAATAACCACTTTGAATATGAACTAAATTAGTAGTTTATAAACAGATAATTTTTTTTTTCTGTTTAAGAATGCAGTCTGGATTAATAACTCAATAAGTATTCTTGAATGACCCCTTATTGTGTCTTAAAATGCTGTATGACACTAAAATAAATCAAAGCTGTAGAAAAAAAAAAAAAAGGGAAAAATAGGAACTGCAGATGCTGCCCTTTTTTTAAAGTTGTTGAATGTAACATTTCTAGAATTCTGTTTCCTGTATCTTATTGAATGCTAATGCATTGTTTAGAGCATGAACTAGTTTTTGTATATGAGCTTAGAGATTTTGTACTCTTGAAACCATAATAGGAACACATTCTATCTGTAAATGGCACATGTGGAGCTGTGGACATCTGTACAATGCTGATGAGGTGATGTCAGTTGGATGAACCCATTCTAAATTCATTTTATGGTTGGCTTTGCATCTTCACTTTGCTATACATATGTCACATTTCTGTGTGAGCTGTAAGAATGAAAGTCACTGGAGCCTTGGATTCAGCTGGTTGTGCTTTCAGCTCTTTAGAATTCTTCAAGCCTGATTTTTCGTGTGATCAAAACAGAGGCTTTGAAAGTGAACATAAATTATTGAAGTGTTGTAGATTTCACTGCAAGTCCTGCAAGTATGAACATGTTTTCTTCTAGAGTGATGTCTCTTTACTGGGGAATGTTGGTTCCCTTATGATGTGATATTTTTGTAACTGTTCCACTAGAAAAACAGTTCTAAAACAAATAGCTTCAAATAACAAGAGAGATAATTTAAAAGGAAAAAAAAAAAAAGCTTTTCTTAATTTTCCGTATTTTCCACTAAACAAGGATAACACTGTAACTCAGCCTTTAGTTAAGAGAATTAGTGAGGAGGAGATGCCATTTGTTTGAAGGACACTTATTGAAGACATTCTTCTAGATTAAATTCTGTCAAAGTTTTGCTTACTTTTGTTTGCACTATCCTACTTTCTTTTCTTGTAATACACAATATAATTAATGTTCTCAAAGTTTTCCTGTGTGGCTGAAATTGCTCCAGTTTAGATCTGCAGAGCAAGTAGCTTCCTGTCTGCAAATGCTTCCAGCACACACATTCACTGCATAATCCATTGCAGAGTTCAAAGCTGCTGAAAGGAGAATCACTGGTGATGTATGGCTGAGTTTAATTTCATTTTCAGCCTTCTGCCCTACTGTAGTTTAATAGTTTACAGTAAATGAAAGTTGCCGTGTAATACCTTACCAGCTGTTATTCCATCAAGTGCACAGGAACTTTTCAGCTTTTTTATCTCTTTGCATCAGTTCATAGTATTAACCTGTGTCCATAAACCACTCACCTTTCCTTCCTTTGTTTCCTAAATGAGTTGGAAAACCACACTTTGAGGGAGAAATAAAGAAGCATGAAATTTAGCTTTTCTGAGCTGACTTGCATAGCATTGATGCAATAAAATAAGCATGTATTTGCTTGGTAATTAATTTTCTGTGTGTAGAAAAGAGTGGAGAATTATCCTATTATCTGCTCTGTTTGACTAAGTCTATATACAGAGCTAGTGTATCTATTTATAGATAAATTTTTAGATTAATTGTTCCAGACAGTACCTCTGAGATATAGACAAAATATAACATATATATTTTAGTGATCAGCAGTTTGCTTGAGTAAAGTTGGTGCCCCTAAATAGTTAGTTAAAAAAAAAAAAAATTCAAATTTCTAAGGCATTGAGAAATAGGTGGTTTGTGACTTCTTGGAAAGGAAAATGGAAGAATAGTCACTATGACCTCGGGTACATTACCTTTTGCTGCTTTCTGAGAAGCATGAGGCCATGGCTCATGTACATGTTCTGCTAGCAAATTGCATTTTTTGCATTAAAGTTATGGTTTTACCAAGAGAGCACTTGTTTAACTTTGAATCTCACTTCATTTATACTGTAAAGTAAAACAGCAGCCTAAAATACAATTCCTAATATGGATCTTTCCTGCAAATAGGTAGCATAGGGTTCAGTACTGAAAAATGTGTGTATTCTTTTGACTTGGGAAGGAAGGAGGCAAAGAGAGTTTGTCACTCATTAGTAGATTTTTATCTCCACATACTCTTGTCTCTGAACCATGACTGTGCCTGACCCAAATCTGTCTTTGTAAGAGAGATGCACTTCCCATCAGAGTCCAGGCTTTTAAAAATTTGATTTTATGGTGCTAATAGGATAACAGGCTAAGCATATGCACACTGTCAGGGCAAAGCCTGCAGTGAACCTGAAGGGACACAACTGACTATGTTTAAGATGCAAAGAAGACTTCTCAACAAAAAAATAGTTTGTCAGAGTTTTTATAATCACTGCCAGAGCCATTTGATTACACCGTGTAATGATCAGAATAAATCCTCCCAAGTATTTTTTAATCAACAAAATGTGACCTGTCATAGATTTGCAATCTATTAATTCAAAGGAGGACGTGTAACCACCTCTGATTGTGGTGGTTAAGGAAAGTTATGCAGCCTGACACTTTATTGCCTATAAGGACAAGTAACTTCAACTCTACTGTTGAATCATTGAGATGTGTCATAAATACACTGGATATGAAGAAGAGTTCTGTTTCAGAGGAGAAAGAATTCTATGTTTCAATTTCAACATTTATTATTAGTTTATTAATAATGCTGTTACTATATCATAGTAATGTTTCACAGACCTTACACTACTCTCACCAGAAACTTCGATGTGTATATTATAAAAGTTATTTAAAATAGGTCTGAAACGTGATCAGTAATTCAAACGGATTTAAACTTCACAATGGCTTCTAACCTTAGAGCATTCATTTTAGTACAGAGGATATGAAGGTGGAATTAAGTTTAATTTAGAGTGCTATTAAAAAGCCCATGATTCTAAGTCACAGGTATTTCACAAGGAATGGAACCCAGCCAGTAAGGTAAAATCAGGCAGATATAAACAATCTGCAGAATATTTTTCTTACATTTTCGACATTAAATCTGAGATTTGGTTCTCAGATTTCATTGTCTGAATAAGAGATTAGATTTCACACAGCCATTTGCCATGACAAATTCAAACCAGTGCCTCTTACCCTCAATGAAGTGAGGTACCAGTGCACTGCAGAGCCCTTCAGTATATAAAATAAATAAATAAACACTAGCCTTCAGATACTTGCATAGTTAGAAATTGCCAGTGTCTGTTCATTTAAATTCAGATTTTGTTGACCTTTATGGGGCTTTCCTGTTTCTTTTATTTCTGAAAAAAACAAACAAACAAAAAAAAAAAAAAAAAAAAAAAAACACAAAACTAGAGACATACAGGCTATAATTTATTTTTAGGAGAGATGAATGTTTACCAGAATGTTCAGTGGGGGTATTTCACATGTATCCAGCTGAAATACTGAAAGAATTTATTCCTAGTGAGTTGACATCTCTTTGGAAGTTTTGCCTGAAAAACATATACCTAATGACTTAATTGTTAGAAAAATCTGCAAAGCTCATTACATCCTAAAGGAAAATGCCGAATATTTCTGCAAAGAAATCCTAGATGTAGGAACTTGCCCCAAAAGAAAATCAAGGCATGCCATGTAGCCCCAGAGCTTAATGGGCATAGCCCAAATTTCAAATAGCAGCAAACTGCCATGGATGAGAAATATAATCATGAATAATGCTGCTGAACAATTTTGATTAATGATAGAATAGATCCTGAACATTAGGGAGGTAAAATTCTGTAATTTGTGATGTACATAGGTGTTGATGGTACTATAGAACAGTACAAGATGCAGCATTAACTAACTTTGTATTTTATTAACAGAAGTGCAAATCAGCTGGAGAACATTAATTTATGATGGCACGAGGCATCTGAAAAATTGTGATGATTATTCTGACTAGGAATGGAAAACTATTTTTGTTAACTGTTTCACTGGCTGTATCTATCTACAATCTCCTTTCCATATCTTTTCATCTCAGTTGCAAGTGTGTCATGTTTCATTGAGGTCCTTGCTAGGGAATGGAGCTGCAATGTGAGTGGCATATGAACCTTAACCAAAGAAAAAATAACCTCCCAAAAAATCACCCCCAAAACCCAAACAAATTATGAGCTCTGTAGAAATTGTGACCATAGTAAGACCTGGCTGAAAAAAAAAAAGGGTAATTCTTAAGATGCTAGCCAAGAAAACTTTGTTCTCCAAATTATTTCAGTGAATAAGGCACTGTTTCTTCTTTGACCTTGTCAGACCAACTTTTCATTAACTCCATAAAGCATTTTAATTTATTGCTGTTGCCTTAGATACTGTAACTGATGGCAGTTCCTATCAGTTCCTACCATTGTGCCTAAAAGTTTGCTGAATTTTTTTTTTTAATCCACAAATGTTTTTTTTTTTATTTTGAAAGTTACATACCTATTGTGTTCAAGTGGAACTGTACCTTAAGGAGACCAAACTCATCTACGACTCCCAGTTTTATCTAGACCAGGGGTTGATGCTGATGCAGTTTGGGGATCTCTGTTTCAAGTCAGGCTCTATCATTGTGTCTGCCATGCTGTGTGCTACAGAAAAACAGCAGCAATTCCTTATGATATGTAATTATCTTGGTTAAATTTTGTAACAGCTGGAAATTAGCTACAGGGAGATGTCAATATTTTTAATTTCTGTTTTCCTTGGATTTTCTTTAAATATAACTATTACTCATTTCATGTTTGGGTATCTTTTTTGAATTTTTTTTATAAATTCATGTAAATAACAAAATGTAAACCATTTTTTCCTATAGATTCCTGGCATATGAAAATAGGAAAGAATATACTTGTGTATAATGACACTTTCTCTCCATTGCCACTACATGATCAAAAAGATTGTAATTCCACTTTGATTTCAACTAGTACCATGCAGGCTTGGGATTTTCTGTCATAGTTTTCCTTTTTCTGGTAAAAAGACATATACCCAAGAGACTTGAACAGAGCAGTTTTACTCTGTTAGAGAATATCACAGCAGAGAATTCTCATGGGATATACATCTGGGGCCTTGAAACGTAGTTGTCTTGGGAGAGTGCTTGCATTGAAGCTCAAAATAATTTCAAAGTATCTATGCTGTGACAAGCTGCAGAAGATAATTTCTATGGTTCTCTTCTGAGTGTCAGAGTGGTGGCTGGGTGCAGGAACACAAAATCTTTCTGAATTAGAAAAGCAGAAAGCCTCTGTGTTTGCCCCCAGACTGATTGCTCTTTCCCCTCTGTGCTGGAGACTGCCCAGAGCAGCCGAGTGCTGAAAGCAGACCCACATTGGTTCTCACCAGGTTTGCAAAGGAGCAGGGAGAAAGCTCTGGAGTGGTGGCTCAGAGGACACATCACAACAGAGAGAATCAGTGTAAATTCTGCTCAGTGGGGAAAGTGGTTTTGCATTGGTTTTGTTTTTTATTTTTCTTTTGGTTGGGATGATGCATTTTCCCACTTGATCAGCTAAGAATTCATGAACGAGGTTGCTCTGCACCTAAGTAAACAGTATCAGTAAAATGACTGTGTTAGGCACTGGAAAGCCATTCTCAAAAATATGACTCCTAAGTGTCTACTGTGACATAGGGGAAAATAAGTGGGTAGATGCTGCCATGAGATGATATTGATGGTGTTTATCTTTTAAAAGTGAAAGAGTTATTACAACATTTTACCTAATGAGATGATATGTCCTTTAAAAAATATTCATTCAAATGTATATATTGAAACCCAAAGTGAGAGCTACCATAACTGAAAGCAACACAGTTCAGAAAGAAGTCTGGGTGGCAGTAGGCAAGTTTATTTCTATTCACTGAAAAACCAGAAAAGCAAACTATATGCAATGATCTATATGGCTAACATTCTCTGCACTTTTTTTTTTTTTTTTTTGCATTGACTAAAGATCACTGTAATTCTTTTGATATTAAGAATACTTTTATCCATACAAAACCATGCTGAAGGATACAAAACCAAGCTAAAAGGATCTAGGGCTTCATTGTTAACTAAGTGGTTTTGCAAACACCAATGTGTCTACAAGCTTTTTAGAATTTATATACTATGATAGATAAATAGTGTGTGTATATAATGCATATTTTGTTTACACATGTATTTATTTCTGTTTTAATAAGCATTGAAATGAATTGCATTTGTAAAGCACAGCATCCCTTTTTTGAATCTCTTATCTGAGTATCCATCCTGTCTGGCCTTAAGGCAAACCTTATACATATGTGACATCTTTATCTGCTAACTCTTTAGGTGCAGCATTTTATAGGACAATCTCTTTAAAAGTAATTGAGAATTGATAAGTCAGGGACTTCTGTCTCTATTGAGGAAAATCTAAGTCTGAATAGGGGTGATAGACCAAAGACTGGATGAAATTCTCAATTTAGAAAGATCACATAAATAAGAAAGGACCTATGTAATGAATATAAGCTTAACAGAATGTTCAGTGGAACTAATGTGCATAACTGTCCTCAGTCCTGCTGATTATTCAACATGAAGAATTTAAATTATCATTTAATTCTATTAATTCTTGCTCTGTCATGCCAGCCTGGAATTACAGCCACCTGAACAGAAACAAACGTGATAAAGGACTTGGACTGTAAATTTAAAATAAAAATATTTCCTCTCGCTGTTAGCAGTATTGTATGGAAACCACCATACATAGTGAAGGAAGGAAATTGAAACTGATCTGAGAACATTATTTGGAAGGATCTTTTTGTAAATGCTGAGTCTTAGGGGAGTTGCTTTTAATTCCTACAACTATTTTTCTTCTGTCACCTTCATTCTTCCTTTCTGCCACTTGCAACTTACTTTCCTTCCCTCTGGCTCTTTGCACTACTTTATCCTTTGGTTTGTATCTCTGTTTTTTGTCCCCCTTTTTCATCCTTCCTGTTTCTTTCTTGAGGCTGCTGTTCAATCTTCTCTTTATTTCTTTTATTTTGTTCAGAAACTCTCTGTAACCATAACTTCTTAGTCTTATTTTGTTCATAACCAACTGTATTCATTCCTAAATACAGGGGAAAATAAAGGAAGTTTCAAAAATAAGAAAAAATTAAATATATAATAGTATAAATAAAGATGGAAGCCAAGCAACTACGGTTTGGAAGGAGAGAAAAGTAACCAGTTTGCTTTTAGTATATTTACATATTGTTCCTCCAGAGGATTTGGATAGCTGCATATTCATGAGAATTGCAGCTGGCTGGGAAGTAGGTGATCTGTGCAGGACTCCACGCTCAGAGCTGCAAAGCTTTGAGTTGGGAATACAGTTAGCCTTGTTGCTGTTCAGAATTCTGTAGTTAGAGAGGGCAGGAATCAGGCACAGCACCACACACTTTGGACCCGGAGACCCAGCGCTGCTTCTGAGTGCTCTCAGGTCTTAAAATAGGGCAGGGATGACCCAGATAACTGCAGGCACAGGAGGTGTTTGCTGTGGGAGCACTCCAGGACACTGTCAGAGGGCTCAGGCTGCCTGTGCTGTTACTGAAGGAAGACCAACTAACCCACAAAGCATCAGAGAGGTGTTGACTAACAGAGCTGGGCCTGACTCACCCACTGAGTCTCACAGGAGACACAAAAATCCCTGCAAGCTCTCAAAGATACTCCCTCAGAAGAACAGGACTTTGCAGCAGATGGGCATTTACTATTCTGTAACTGTACCATTTTCAATCTGGTGCTGGGATTCTGCAACTCACTCTTGCTCTATTGTCAAACCATAGCTCAGATAAACCCCCAGCCAACAGAAGTAGTGATACGTCACAAATGAGTCATCAAAGAAATGCTAAAGCTAGAACAGATTATGGGCAAATAAATGATTTCAGTGTGTTTACAGGTTAGTTGTCATAGTTGTCATCCTTCTCCCTCTTTTTTTGACATTCTTCCCACTTTGCTTTTATTTCCTGCAATTTTAAAATTTCATTTGGAAAAACAGCAACCAAACAAACATCATGACTACCTCAACCCCAAAAACACTTTTCTGAAAAAGTAAGTATAGCTAGGTAGGAACTGAAATCATCACTAAATGGCAGCTTCTGTTCCCCTGGGACTCCATGAGTATTGCTTGTAAGAGAGCAGAAGAACTGGGATAATGAGATGAGGCTTCTATCTCTCCAACACTTAGTGTCAGAAAGTGCTTCCAGACCTGATCACTTTCAATGTCTGACAATGCAGAAAAAAAAATCCAGTTTATAGGGTCTGCAAGAAAAGCATTTGTCCTGTCATTAAACTGGCACTGAAAAGTCCAGCTAAGACTAAGCCTTAATTTATCTATGCCTTCATCTATACAAATATATGGGCAATAACCATCTATGTTTTGCATCCAAGTGAAAATACTTATCCAAACAGAGTATATTGACACTCCTAGAATCAGTGATGATCCCTAATGAGTGTTGTAGGTTGGTGTTTACAAACCATTCTCCAATGTGCCTTCACTAGAAGAGACTGGTAAGGCTTCCAGCCTCTTGCCAACATGGCTTTAGAATATTTTTTGGAGATAGTGCAATAGGTTTAATTATTTACAAATAGTCATAAATTCCAAGGTTTTAATGCATCTCTTCACATGCAATGTACTGTATTTTTGTTAGTCTGGAAATGCTGCACATTTACAATGAGTTTAATTGAATTTATTTGAATTTATTTTATTTTCTTGTTGAAAAGGGAAAGTAAAGAAAACATGTTCCTTGAAAATTCTGCTGCTTCTGGGCTTGAAGAGATATTCTGAAATGTTTGGGTAATTAGTAAGACTGTAGCAATTGGCTGGGAATTCGTGAATTTTTAAATTAGAAAAATAGTTCAGGCTTTGCTGGCAACCATGATTGAGGGTCACAGGAATGTCTTGTGTCAGCCTGGGATCAATTCCATGAGTGGCTTCTGCACAGCTGCTTCACTCCTGCTTTGAGCATCTCAGTGCAATGGCATGATCTGTATTTGCCTAAATGCATCAGCATGATTCCTTAGAACTGAGATCCTTTCTTGATATTCAAACCACACAAAACAAGACTGAATATGTGTAAGAATGTATTTACATGCCCTTTAATCTGGTAAAAAACAGTAAAGAATACTTAATTCTACTGAAAGTCAGATTCTGCTGTCAGTCATATAACCAGTGGATCATGGAACTTTCAGCCTGTTCTTAACATTGTCTTCTAAAACTGCTAAACTCATTTTTGAATTACTTATTTTTAGTGACTGTGTGTCTAAAATTTCATTAAAATGAGAATTATATTTTTAGTTCAGATCAGTAGAGAACAGTTGTCTTTTTACAGCAAAACAATTGAAAGCATAATTCACATATTTTCAGATCTCCCACTCAAGACAGTGGAGAAATCTAGCATTAAAGAAACTATTAATGCAATACAATGTAAATTAAGATCATGTCCAGAACAAAATGTTCTTAATATGCTAACTCCAAACTCCTTTCCATCCCTTTGGATTTAACAACCAGTTTCAAGTGCTGTAATTCAGAATGTGCAATTTAGTTGTTCTTGACCAACAAAGAAATAGAAGAAATTACTTTAGCAGTGCAACCTTCAATTAATGTTCAAGTCCATTGAGACTCATCATGAAAATTCTAGGTATGTGCATATTGCATTAATCAACCCCCTTGTTGTTATTGGGGCTCTTGTATACAGCAAAGCTCTCCAGATACAAAAATATTTTCCTCTAAACTACAGCAGACATAGTAATGAATGTATTAAAAATCTTATAGCTCTCTGAAATGTTTTGTCACTACTCAGCACTTGAAAAAGAGCAAGAGACTCATACTGATCCTTCAAATAGGAAAAAAGTAGGATAAGTCAGTAAAATACCATGTGAAAAATAGGTATTTCTAGAAATTCCTCACAACATTTCAGAAAAATGCTGGCGAAACTTGGCAAATTATAGGTTTCTCAGAACAATAAATATGGTCTTTTATAAACACTTCTTAGAAATGTCTAATTGAGGGATTTAAAAAATAATTTTGGCAATAAGCCTGCATGCATTTCAGACCCAGATTGACTTGAGAAGTACTGTCTACTAAAGTTTTCTTCAAGTAAGCAAGAATAGCAATTGCTGCTGTGAAGCACCTGGCTGTATGGAAGGAAAAACATGAAGAAACACTGCCACAGTAGAGCACTTGTGAGTTACTCACAAACTGTGAGGGAATAATAACCCTAATTTCTTGTAGTTTGTTTCCTTGGTTGAGATCCTCAGAAAATATCCATTAGAAGAGCTGCAATGTGCTTGTGTTAGTTTTTTAATGCCCTCTGTTCCAGTTACTTACCTTACCAGATGGAAAATTCAAGAACCATTATGAGATTTACGAAATGCAGCATTTCCCCACACGTTTCTGTCCCTTCAAACAGAGCCCTGCATCTCAGATTAATGACATTCCTTGAAGGATGCTGAAAACAAATTTCTCATTAACAAACTGGCTTAAGAAGAAAATAGCCCACTGAACCCTGAAGACTTGAAACTACTTTATTCTCAAACAGTAAAGGTTTACTCTGGTTTTAAACCTTTAAGTAAATTTGCCTTTGTGTGCTCTGGTCTCTTGTCAGAAAAAAGTCAGTGGAAAAAAGACCTTGATTTCTTTCCTCTTTTACAGAAGCACATTTTTAACAGTGAGCAGAAATTCATTAACTTGTGGAAGTCTTACTTTTGTCACATCTTGAGACCATCATAGTTTTCAGTAGATTATATAATCCTCTGCATTTTTTTTTTTCTGTCAATGAAAATCCAAATCAAACCATCTGTGCTTTTTAAAGAAATTTGACGTAATCCATTTGAAAAGCACTTAAAGGTGTTTTCCATCAATAAATCAGCACAAAACCATTTTTTTTAATTGGCATCAATGTATATGAATCCTTCTGACATTTATTTAGGCAATCTATGTTCATGACACAGAGACCTAAAGTTTTCAGGTTATAAATGACAGCAGAGGATCAGTTGGTTTGGAAAGCAACCTTTCACCTGGGCCCCAAATACAAAATAGGAGCATTGATGTATAATAAAACAATACTGACAATTAAGTGAATTTCTATTATACTGAAGTAAGGGCCTAAAATTTTTATAATTTTCTAAAATTGTAGAAATGACTTGCTCAAAATTATCTATCAGGTGATATTTGAAATTAAGCAGCTACTTCCTTCCCAGCTGTGAATGTCAGACTCAAGTTAGTGATGTACTGTCCAAAACTAAATACCCATCTCTGCTCCAGGGAGTAAAAAAGAAAAAAAAAAAAAAAAGAGACCGGAGGGACATACACATGTTCAGGAAACACAGAAAAGCACATGGAGTGATGTTGTCATGAAGATCTGTGGTCTTATTGTCTCAAGCAGCCCATGTGTTGTCAATACTTGTAGAAGTATTGCAGAAACAGAATTCTGAAGTGTTTGAGTGAAAGCCATGAGCTAACTATGTGATTGGTTATTAAGAGCTTTTCCTAGCCAGAGGTGCAGCCTGGAAGAAACAGCAATACATTTATTTGGAAATTGAATGAACAGGTGGTAGATACTGCTCTTACCAGTTTGCTGTGACAAGAGCTGGATTTCCTGACTTGGAACTAAAAAAGGATAGGATTGAAGTTCTGGCCACAAAGACATGTAACTAATAGTTCTGCATGATGGAAAAAGCAATCTGGTAGAGGACTGCTGCCAGCTGTAATCAATTTACTAAGAAAAGGATATTTGCACCAAGATTCAAAATGTCAGCTGATCAAATGACATTGACTGAGATGAAAGGCAGGTACCTTGTGGTTGTTGAGGTCCAGGCTAGGGAAAGAGTGGGTGAGCTGTAACTCTGTGCTTCACTATCATTGTGTCAGTGCACCCCAGGTAACAGAGTGTAGCTCTAAAGGATTCACAGAAAATCAACTTGACCTGCCACCTGCATGAGCACCAAAATTATTTGGCAATATTTCTAGTCCAGGGATATTTTCCCTTCTTTTTGTCAGAATGTGAATATCAGTTATCCCTAGTGTGTCTATTTATGTAGTAGAAAGGAAACTTACAGTAGCATTAGCAAGTTCCCCAAAAAGTTGTGGGGAAATTCCTCAAAAACATCGGGAGCATTCTTTAAAGTCATTTATGAGTGCCAGGGTGGCATTCCTAGGATCTATTAGTGGTTTCCTAGAAAGTAGTGAAAAAGGTCTGTAAGTTGAAGATAAATTCCTGGGAAGCAGCATTAGTAAATTCCTAGGAGAAATCAGTAATATTTTCAGAAAATCCTGGAGGAAATGCCTAGGGAATAACTGGAGTATTAGTGGAAAACAACGGGAAGTATCTGTAAAGAATCTTAGGAAACAGTTGGGAATTTCCTAGGAAGCCTGCAAAATCCTACTAACCCTTTAGACAAAATTGCCAGAAATCAATAGGGGGTATTCAAGAAAGCACACAGAAATTAGAGAGCAGTAGGAAAAGATCTGGAAAGCTTTGGGAAGATTCCTGGATGAAAGTACTGAGGAAATAATTTTAGAAAGTAGTGAGCCTGAGAGAGCAATTGAAAAATTCCTAGGTACAGGAGATATTTCTGAAAGCCTTTAGTAAAAAATTCCCAGAAAGCAGCAGGAGCACTGCTAGAAATCATTTGAAAATTTCCTAGGAAGGAACAACAAAATTTCCTGGAAAACAGAGAGAGAATTGTTAGAAAGCATAAATGTAATGCCTTGAAAGATGTTACAGAATGCTTTTATTCAATCTTTAAGGATAAAACCAATCTTTGGGGATGCCAGCTAAGAAAACAGGAACTGACACTGTGTTTGGTGCTGCTGTAGTTTCTACCATGACTTGAATGTGCAAATTCCTGCATAGAATGTTTTAAAAGAGGTGTTCAGTGTTCTTGATGTCTGAGTAGTTACTGTTGGCTGTTCCAGGAAAAAGAGATCGATGTCCATGGGGACTTCCTTTCAGGATTCAGGTCCAAGCTAATATAATATTTCTCCTCTAGCTAGTAGAACATGCTGAGAAGAAAGAATTGCCTTACCTGAGAGTTTGAGGACTCCCTGATGGTATCCCATTAGCTCTCAAATTATTGCTGCTTTTCAAGAAGTTCAAAAAACTGCAGTTCCCAGCAGATTGCCTTGACAGAGATCACTTTCTTTTACTATACCTTCAAGACATGCTCAAACTGCATGTGGGCATTAGTTCTCTGCTAGCAACAATCACTTGCAAAAGCAGTAAACCTTAGTATATGTGAGATACTGGAAGCTGATACATTTTATCTGCAATTCTCACACCAGACTCCTCAGAATAAAGAAGGATTGGGTCCTGCTTTATGTATGACTTAGCAAGGGTTAAGACAAAAGTGTTTCTGATCAGCCTGGAGTGGCTTTGCATTGTTTAAATGTGATCTTAAAAGGAAGCCTATAAGCTCAGAAAATGAGCTCATATGTGAGTGGTAAGAAATGGATGCTAAGAAGGTATAATAAAGACTTTTTGTCCCTCTCACCTTTAGATTATTCTTGGTTCATTCTAAACCCTCTTCCTGTGTTCTTTTGTACTCTGGTATTGTTAGGGTGCTTTTTGCCTCTGTGTGCCTCTCATTGCCACAGATGGAGTTTCCACACCTGCTAGGAGTGATCTTTTTGTCCCTCGTTCCCTGTGCTATTTTCAGTGCCTCAACCATCATGAATCCAGTTTGCTTCTCTTTGCCTGAGCTGATTCCAGCATGGCACATCCCTTAAGGTTTCCCATCTGCTTTTCTGTCTTTGTGGTGATCAGTGTCATTCTCTGCCTCTGACTGAACTGAGCTGAAGCTGAGGATGTTGATGATGTCTACATTTAAATAGGAAAACACAGCTCCTATGGAATCATTAATGGTGTAATTTTGTAGATTGCTGCATCTTGCCCGTCTCTTACAAACATCCAGTGAAGGAAGGCTGTAGGAATGACCCTGCTGGTCATTTAGAAATGGCCAAACTCACAGAGGTGAGGAAGCAATTTCAAATTAAACAAAATAAATATTAAAAAAGAGAAGGATGTTGTATTGACGTAGAATCTCACCAGGTTTTATCATAGCTGCAAATTGTCCAACCAAATTGGACAAGATAATTACAGGCAGAAAGATTAAAATGGTAGTTCATTTGCTCTAGCATTGCATCTCTGCTGATGAATACCAATAGCTCTTTTAGAGGTTGAAATTATGTTCTCATCTCTGTCCTACAATGAAAAATATTTTTTTACATCTACCAGGTAAATAACCTTAATGCTAACCTTAATGTTAACAGTTATATTTTTCAAAGTCTTCGAAAAATACTCCTGTATTTTCCGTATTTTATATTTGAAGAAATTAAAAATATATGTCTGTAAATAGTCATGGTAATTCTGACTATTAATAACTCTTGCTATTTTTGATGAAAATACAAATATGTTCACTCTTTGACGAGTACAGAATTTCTTACTGGCTTTTTCCACCAAAGGCTTGGTTTTTAAATTTAAATACAAATGAAACAGAGTGTAAGAAAACATAAACTGAAAAACGTTTCGACTTTCAGAGGAAGCTGGGGACTTTTTTTCTTTAGTACTTTAGCTTTTATAAAGCCTTGCTTTTGGAATCTTCCAGTGCCTGCATTTCTCTTCTGGAATCCTGCTAGCATTGGTGTAAACAATTGTAAATTATTATACAATTAGAAATTGTATGGTGTATCTAAGTGGTGATGGCTAGGAAAAGAAATGGCTGCAAGAAATTGAAGGATAATTCTGCATTTTTCCTTCTTGTCCTTTATTGTGGGAGTTTGTGTTTGAGAGTGAAGGTGTGATGGGAGATCTGAGTGGAACCCATTAATGTAATTCAGTCCAAGTCAAAAGCATAATGGGATAGATCACGCAGGTATTTATTAAAAAAATAATATGAGGGATCACAAATGCCTAAAATAAGCAGAATTTTGCTTGCACTTACATAGACCAACAAAGGACCTGTAAAAGAAAAAGATGAAACACAGAGCTAATTAAGTATAAATAGCATATTGCGTCCAGTTTTCAAAATGCAGCAGCTTCCTATATAACATAACATGTTTAAAAGGATGTTGTTCTGCCTTTGAAGGAGAGAGATTTGAGCTCCAGGGAATGGGCTTTTTTCACCCTTTCTTATTGCAGCCTGCCTTTCACTGTGTGTGTTGTTTGTAACCTTAGTTCTGAACTGAATCTCATTTAGTAACACTGGAACACAGGACAAATACAAATAATGGAAAGTTAGCTGTATGTAAGTGCATTCCTAAAAGCATTAAAGAAAAAAATTTCATCAGAAAAATCACCTTGAAGCTAGACCAGTAGTTAAAGAACTCATTTCTTAAACTAGATGTCAGTACTGCCAGCATGACTTGGTCTCCAAATTGCAGTGCTTAAATTGCCAAAACTCCTACTAAAGTCATTCCTAAAATGGTGTGTACATGAGGAAAAAATACTGACAATTGCTGTCTGTGGTGCTGTGATTGACAAAACCACAAAACAATGAATATAAATTATTCAGAGAAAAACAGCACGTTCCTGGTGAAAAGAACACAATATCAGTCTCATTGAGTTTTATTTCCGATGGAAGCAATGATGAAAATTAAAGAGATCAGCATAACAAACTGTAAGGTGTCAGTAATTTTTGGTAGTCAGAACTTGAAGTGGAATAGTCTACACATAGAATGGGTTCTAAACCAACCAACATCACTTTCCTGCTTAGGCATACAAATAATTTCCCAATTCCATGACTTGTGACTAGTGGTATGGCTATCAATGGTTTTTGTAGATTATTTTAAGGGTCTTTTGGAAACACTTTAAAACACTGGAGAAGTTTGTTATGCTTCCATGATTAGCTATCAAATGGGCAGAATAATGGTGTTTTTTTTCTTGTTTGGGTTGTGTTTGTTTGTTTTCAGTTGTAAGGTGTCTTGAATCACAGGAAAGAATGAGATCTGGAATCTTGATCTCTTTACTTGGGTATTCTAGCATCTGTTTCAACTTATCCATTACCTCTTTGAATTTGGATAAATTGCTCTGCCCTTCTGCATTTTGTTTCTTCCTCTCCTTTGTGTGCCATGTTCAGACCAGTGAGTTCTTTGAGGCTCTGCAGCTTGGCTTGTCTTTCTGGACCAGGAAAGTGACACTGCTGAAACAGCAGAAAGCAAGCTGGGAAACAGGTCTGCTTTCCATAAAATTATTGGCAGAACTGATCAGATCTAATCAGGAAAGAAGGTTGCTGACACTTAAAGAAGAATGCACATATACAGGGAAGTGGTATTATATTCCATAATGCTTTTGTACAGGGTTTTTTTGTTTCTTGTCCACAGTAAGGGTTTTTCAGTATTTTTTTTTAATCTTAAATATTTTTATGAGTGTGTATCAAATATAACTTCGTTTAGACTACCTTTTTTCTATACTATTTCATTGAAATCACAGACTTCATGAGCTCTGACTGGAGCTCTGGCTCTGTCAGTTCAGCATCTGTACTGCTGCAAGAAGATTTCTAAAATATCATCCTTACCTGAGGTTTTTTTTTCTGTTTTTTATTTTTTTTCTGGCGCAGATTTATACTGAAAGAAAAAGAGCTCATAATCCCTAGTGCTTCTGTATCTGTTTTCAGAAGTCATCCATTACAGCACTGACTGCTTCTGAATAGAAGCTGAGGGTGTTAATTAATTAGTCTGCACACTGAGAGCTGTCTGTAATTGCAGTTTTCAGGAGCAGTTGTAAACATCAAGGTGGGAATACAGTCAAGCTATGAAAAGAGAGAGTGAAGAGAGGTTGTATCAATATTGAGCCACATAAACCAGACTACTTAGAAACAGGATAGTTTAATATGATTTTTCAAAATAAAATCAAAAAAAGCCGACAAAATTCCAAACCCAAACGAAGAAATTGTGGAATGAAATAATGCCTCACTACTACGCTTTTTGAAAAGAATATTTTGTTGTCATTACCAAAGATCTGAATTAGTTCCAGTGTTGTGTTGCCATGCCAACAGAAGACTCGTCAGCTTGTTTGCTCCCGCTGTCAGAATAATACATTTCTGAGTTTAGTCCTCCGAGTAAGCCACCTGTAGCCTGAGTGAAACACCACAGGCTTCTTTAAGAATTAAAAACAGTATCTTCAAATATATGCATCTGGAAAAATCCAAAGGTAAAGATTAGCTCATAGGTAGAATAGATAAGGTTTTAGTTTTATTTAAAAAGTGTCTTCCTAGTTATTAACAATATGTATGAATATTCAAATAATTTAAAGAAAAAATTATTTTTGCTTAATTTGGTATCACAGTGATAGATATTAGCTAACAAATAGACTGAATTCTCTGAAAGGAATTCTCTTAACAGCTGGCACTAGACCAAGATATGATTAATTACTCAGTGCAAGTGTTGATAAAGCCAAAATCTGCAGAGTTTCAGCATGTATGCAACAGTTATCTGAGTAGACTGAATGAAGAATCCTTGGCACAGCCTAGCAGATAATACCCAATGTAAGTCAGTCCATGCAGTAATACTCCCTGCTTCCCTGGTAGAAAATCCTACAAGCAAGAGACATTAATATTAATCTGGCTCTCAACATTGGTATAATACCCTGGAATCCAGACATCAGCTCTTTTCCAAGGTTTATGATGGTAGCCACCAAGGCTTTCCTTTTCTCATTTTCCTCACCATGAAAAACTGATTTTATTGTGTTTTCAGATGGTTTCATTCCACAATTTAGCTTATGCTCTTTACCTGGTTAGGTTTTCACTCCCACTTCCATCATGAACAATTTAGATGCTGGTTTTGGTGGAAGACCATCATATTTCCATAACCCATTTACCTAGAAGAAAAATGTTGGCACATTTTTTAGCTGCATCCTTCATGTAAATGAGGATGGGAGCAAAAAATAGCTGACAGTACCTCTACACAAGGAAGGTGGAAGTATAACAACCCCTGGACTTTCAAAATTATCTCTGTACTGAACCAGAACAAACACTGCTGCGTTACAGCTACCTAGGGATGTAACTGAAGCTTAACCCAGCAAGTGTCTATGTTGTGAATTAATGATGGTTAAAATAGGGTAATTACAAATAAGTGATGATATTGAAAGCACTGCTAGGTTTGCTTTGCTCTAGGTGTGTGTTCTTGCTCTCTCCCAGCTTTTTATGTGGCAAGTCCTGAATGCACACCAGCTCTTTGCCCTGCAAATGCATGATTTTGATTTTAGAGGAATAAAACCTAGAGCAAAGATCTGAAAGAGAACTGTGGTAGACCTGCAAAAGACTGGAAGCCTGATGTGCCTTATGGCACAGACTGGCAGTCACTGCAAGGAATTGGGAAGGCTTCATTGACTTTTGGGCCAGGCTAAAGGTTCAAACAAGATCTGTGTATTTCTGTGACTATAAGGAACATTTAGAGTTTCCATGGAAGTGACAACATATCCTAGAGTTGGGGTAAAGCCAGTGTCTTTAAAGATCAGAATAAACTCTATGTTTATATACTGTGCATTTTTTTACGGGCTATTCCCTTGCCATTTGCACCTATAGTTACTGTAGGATACTACCATTTTCAGAGATGGAATAACATATCCTGATCCAATATGACAATGCCTATATTTAGTATTTGAATTGAGTAGGGATGCTATGATAAGAGCATCCAGAATCAGTCTCCTAATAAATATAAATGATGTATTTTATTTGTTGTATAATTTATTGTTCATTTATGCGTTCTTCTTTGCATGAGTTAGCCTTTCATGCTAATTTCTCTGACAGCTGGATTCATCAAAAGGAAAACCAGGAGATATTTTTCATTTTAACAAATATAAATGGCAACCTGGTGCTTCCTTATCTGTTTTATGTAGCATACAGAATAGTTTTTGGAGTAATTACTAGGTATTGGTTTAAAAAATAACAGAGGGGGGTTAAAAAAAGAGAAAAGCAGGAATTTCATAAATACTAGGTCAGAGAATTCAAATCTAGTGAAAGCTTATTAGTTAATTGACTATATCTCCTGCTCAAAATGGATTTTGAATAAACTGGGGTCCTGTTAAGTACAAAGTGATTATGCCTCTGAAAAGAGTTTCCTAGTATTCAGTTTTAATACAGTATGTGCTTAATTCTGCTCAGTGAAGACCCCTATATAATTTTACATGGTTGAATTTGAACCATTGCAAATGAAAATGTTAATGTGATTTTGGAGTATCATTAGCAATTTTGGGGGGGTTTTAGGGTGTGTTAGCCCCTGGATATTGCATGGTAAAGATGAGAACTTACTGGCTTTTAGGCTAAAATTAGTAATGTGAAAACTGTGTTCCATGGTTTTGTAATCAAGCAAGAGCATCAATTTTAGCTGAGGTGGAAGAGTAAACTCGTGCTAAAACTTTAGGAGAAACAATGGCCTATCTATCTGAAAGGGAAGCAAGATGTTCTCACATGTCTAAATCCTTGAGAGAAATGAGAGCAAATTAGATGATAGAATAATGTGAAAAATAACCCCCAACTATTTATTGCTGATTTTCTTCAGAATAATACATCAGGATGGTTAAATCAGGACTTTATTTTGCACAGGTTTTATTTGTCTCCATAAATTTCATGCAGCTCTTAGAGAAGTTCTGTTTGTGATTTTTGGCACTTTATGGCTCATTTAAATTTCTAGGAGGGGCAAACATTAGAGGGCCTGGCTCTAAGGGGGTCACCAGAGTCCATTGGTTAGTCAGTCTGCTGCACCTGGAGATGCAAAGGCAGAGATGCCAAGTCATCAGAGTCTAGTTTTCCCTCCCAGCCATTCACTCAAGTCTTGGGTCCACGTGCTCCCCATTGTGCTTCAGCCACACAGTAGCTTAAGGCAAACTTTCCTTGTGTGCCAGCTCCAAGTGCAGTTTGAGGCTGGTGGAAGGAAAATCCCGAGTCCTCACTGGGGGTGATGGGGCTCCTGTGCCGTGCCAGCCAGCACCAACATATTCCAGGCACTGCAGAGCCAGGATGTGAGGTAACACCCCAGCCCCAGAGTGCTCACATGCTGTGTCTCATTGGCCAGATGGTGTCAGATGGCACTTCTCTGGCACCAAGGGTGCAGCTCTGAGCTGAGAACCCTCTGCCCCAGTCATGCAGACACACCTGCTTAGGCTGAGCTTAGCTCAGGTGCCTGCCTACATTTCTAAATCACAATATCCAAGATTGCAGGGCTGACAGCCTAAGAAGGAAATTCCACAGGCACAGCAGGTAAAGCTATCTCCCATGCCCCCTCTGCATCCAAACTAAGTGAATGCCTGATAGGAATAAATGCATCATTCACACAAAGGAAAACCACGTGTGAGAATTGGCCAGGGAATTCTGTGCTTAGCCTCAACAATGAAGAAAGTTATTTTTAATATGAAGGATGCATTTTTTTACTAGTAATTCATTTCCTTTCCAGCTTTATGCAGCTCTTCATCTATATATATTGAATACAAATGTAATTTTGTAATATGCACTGAGTAAACTTTTTCTTGGAGTAGGGGAAATGGCATGTATCCTTTAAGCTGTATTTAAGTTTATTCTCGGAATATTTTGTGAGGCATTTATGCTTTGGCATGTCCCTAGAATGTAGAACTTTTATTCATGGAAGGAAAAAATCTACAGTTGGATGAAGGAATAAAAAAATCAAGGCATGAGCAAAGAGGTTAATTTATAAATAAGTAAATAAATAGACAGGATTACTGTGCTATGTCTCAGTAGTATGAATATGCTAATTTCTTCAAGTTCCGGGGTACCTAGCTGAGCAAAAGTTAAGTACAATTACTTTAAAATTAATGCAATAAATGAATGGGTTGGAACATTAAAGGAGAATGTATTTCCTGCTCTACATATTTCAGTTTTAATTTGTTTCCTATTTAAAAATTACAACCAAGGATTTAATGAATAAAATTGGTATTTGTTAATCAGGCTTAAACTCAGTATCTTAATTATTTCTGCAAGGAATTTAATGTATCAGGTTATTAGAAAACTGACAAAACAGGCAAAAAATGAATGTTCACTTTTAAAATGCTGTTTTAGTGTTTCACAGTTGGAGCCTGTTAAAAGTGATTATATTTTAAGAAAAAGAGTAGATTTTAAATGTTAAAAGTAGTGCAACTTTGACACCTGTTTCCTGTTTTGAAAGATTCCCTCCTACATAATTTGTGCATCTCCATTCTACTCAGTCACTGATCAAGTGCACATTCAGTAGGGAATATCTGCACCACATGTGGGATAAGTGGTAGGATTGTGCCTCTCAGTGTGGTGGCACAGCCAAAATGATCCATTGCCTCGGGGGGCACGGCATGAGATCCCTGGTGCCCATGACAGTCTGCCCAAAAGCAGCAGGAGACACACCCTGCTGGAAGACACCTTCCTCCTCTGGGCTGCAGGGTGCCAAGGGAAGGCACCTCTGGAAATGGCCCAGTGTGGCAGTTTTCACTTCTGTCACTTTTGAAACTCATTTCTACATTTTAGGAAATTTGACCTTTCTTAGAAAACAGTCTAAGGGAACTCCTTGGAATCCTTCAATGCATAATAAAGATTCAGCATGTCTGGCCATGAAAGATAAATTGATGTGAGGTTGAGAGTGAGGGGGAAGCAGTCAAAGACCTTCTGGGTGTTTTTGTAAATACCAAATAATTACTTGTATGAAATCTCCTTATCTAGATATATTTTTTATAAGCTTTCAGAGCTGTGTGACTTGGAGGTTTCCCATGAATGCCTTGCAGCTTTGGGAATGAGAGTGTTAAACCCTCTAATCTGTCCTCAAAAGCTCAGCCAAACTGAAACCATGAGGAAGTGCCATTAATGGCCCATTAATGGTTTTTTGGATGGTATGCCAAGGTCACTGCTTTTCAGACAGTAGGAGGAAGCTATGCATCTCTAAATACAGGTAGCTATTTCATATGTGTTTCACTGTCACAATCAATCATATGCTTGGAAATTCAGGCTCATGGAATCCTTTCTTTCAAGAGACTGGCCTAAGGCTTTTAGTGTCAAAAAAGCAGCTGTTGAAGGTAGTTTTTTTCCTGACAACCTGCTTTGATTTTAGAATGACATATGGGAGAAATGGGAGCGAGATGGTGATCCTGTTTCCCCAGGAACCAGCTGTGTGCAGGCTGCTGTACTGGAGGTGCCACTGTGATATATTTCCCCTCCATCAGAGGGCTTCACTGGACAAATTGTGAGGGGTGTTGAAAGTGATAAAAGAAATGCATCACTGCATATTTGCTTTACAAGCATGATACATAAACAAAATGTTCTCTCTCAGCCACTATGCAGAAGTATCCCCAGTGCCTTTATAAAAATTGATCTGCCCTTTGAAGCCCTCTGCAGTCTGAAATGATGGGATTTCAGTCTCCAAAAAGAAGATTAAGGACCTGGCCTCCTGATAATAATGACAGCCCTCTAACGCCATTTTACTTGACTGTCACAACCAGTACCAAGGTTTTAATGCCTTTACTAAACAGAGATGTAATAGATTAAATCATCAACAAAGACACAGTGATTTAAAATACATATGTTTGTAGGCATTTTAGAGCCACATAATTCATAAATAGGTTTAATTTTCTTTGGAGTGATAAAGTTAAAGTGACTGAGCACCTATTGCACCAGGAGGAAGGAGCAAATCCTTTTAATGAAAAGTGTCTTAGAGACACTGAACTAACACTGAAGTAGTACGAAGTCTGTGAAAAACTGAGTTACTTATCTAAAACAATATTTTAACTCTACACAGAGTACATGTTTGTTCTCAACACTGCCCTTTCAAAAATGGGAAGTCTGGAGCTGTAAAATGAGGGTGTGTCCAGCAGGACAGACAGCAAACACTGAAAAAACACAATAATTATAGAGGCTGAAATCTTTGTTTTCTGGCAGCTTCTTGTAGCTTCCTGCTTTCACTTGGAGGGTTTTCTTTTATCTGCTGGAATGAATAAAGAAAAGGTATATTCATCAAAGATCCTTAGATAATTTTCATGAAACAGAGTCCAAATATTCTTCCTGTTATTTTGGCAGGTGCTATTTTAACTCTTGTTAAAGGGAGAAGTAAATCCTACCTGAAAAAGCTGCTGGATAAGGATACCTACAGTAACAAAGAGATCAGCATGAACGTTTAATATAAACTTCATTAAAATGTGCATTTAGGAATATTTTTAAACATTCTTCTGAATATTTTAGCTTTAGAGATTTTATTTGGAAGGAGTATTAGACAGTATTTTATTAGAGTAAAAGTAAATATTGTAAACAGCCTTTAGTAAAAATGTGGGAAAAAATACCAATACAACAACATTTTAGTAACAGATGGAAAGAATGGGAAATAATACTTCAAGCAAACTTCCTGTGCTTTTGTTAAACTAGAGTCTTTCAAATATTTAAAGATATTATATGCTTAAGACCAAAAATTTTCTTTGAGTAAAATTTATTTTACTATATTTTGAGAAATCAGGTCCCTCTTTTCTTTGCCCACTTCAGTTTTCTGCTGCCTACAAAGCAAGATGGAAAAATAATTATGGTAGAGATTTGACGTATTTGGGAAACATAATTAAAATTTCAAGTAACTTGCTTGTTCTTTAAAGAACAGAAAAACCAGTAATAGATAGATATACATTTATAGGTGTGTTTCTCTTCAGAAAGCATATTGAGTTCAGAGCAGAAGACATTTTCTTGCTCATAAGTGCTACAGTATTAATAATAAACATTCTGCCGAATAAGCCACAGGAGAAGCGATAGAGATTTTGTAGTTCCCAAATTTAAAAGCTGATCTTAATAAGAAATGTTCCCCGAATGATATTTTATCTCTGAAACTGCTTTATCACAATGGAGAGCAATGGTTCTCTCAGAATTTCTCAAGCAAGTTTTTTAAGAGGTCTGCAATCTCACTGTTTCTCAATGACAGAAAAGGTGTTAGTTGGAAAGATAAAGACAAAAAATTGTCCAATTGGCTTTGCAGATGTCATGTTCAGGATTAAGAAATACTAGGCAGCACAGCATACTCTTCTTGAAGAAAGATGGTCCTATTTCCAGGGGTCATCTGCTTTCCATTCTTTGAATAACTAGGTCATTGTGACTTTCTTTAGGAAGTTATCTCACAGTCATAGCAGATCCCATTATCAGCAAGTTTACTGTTTTATTTAACTTACTTCCTCAGCCTTTTTTCATTTTTCCTAGTTTCTGTTATCTGTGACAGGATATGTAGGGCTTGCAGCAGACAACAATGCATCAAGAGATAAAATGATCTAAAGTATTGTGACTTTACCTTGTCAGCAAAACTGCTGCTGTAGTTTCTTTAGAATTTTTTTTTCCCTTAAAATGAATGTAGTTTTATGTTTCTTCGGAATCCTTTAGTTTAAATCCTGATGAGGACACTCAGGATATTAGTAGAGTTGCTTCTAGGGATTTTAGTATAGCTTCTTGCTTCCCCTGCCCTTAAGAGTATAATCAGAAATATAAAACCCATTATTTACTGACAGACATCAGTAAGTGATTAAAAGCACTTTTTTCTACACTCTCTTATTCTGGATCTTCAGAGGCAGACACACAGAGAGATGGCCTTACAGTTTTGCTCTTTGGACTTTCCTCATTTGTTCCCAGCTCTTTTTTGGCACAAGATATTTTATTTACTGCAATGGATGCAAGGTCAGGATCTGCAGGTAACCCCCAAAGAGCTTTGCAGCTGACTTGTCAAACAAAACCAATTGCAGTAATGTTGCAGTGAGCGTGTAAGCCAGACTATCAAACCAAATTAGAACCAAATTGATGACCCAAAGATGAAAGTACAACTTGCCACTGATTGTTCCCCAAGGCTAGTTGTGTTAGGTGACTGAATTTCCACTGCTGCTTCTGTAAAGGACAAAGAAAACAGCAGCCATTGCATCATAAGTTGAAAAAATTGTATAAAAAATTCACTCATTTGGATTACTTTAGATTTATAGAGATAAGAATTCTGCAGTGAATGTGAGATGTATTTGATAAGGTAATTACAGGGGGAAATCTTTTTTAGCCCTGTGTATATCACTGGGGAGTAGGGAGCACTGAGAAATTACAACTCCTAAGCTCAATTCTTTTTTAATCTCTAGTCAGCCATAATGCTCACAGAAGTCAAGTCAAACCTATGCAAACAAACCCATCTTGCTTTTATGTGACTTTGATAGAGCAAATATATGGAGCACTTTTTCTTGCTGTATTATCATAAAATATATGCAAAAATAGCAAGCTGAATATTAACCTTTTTTCTATTATCAAGCTGATTCTTATGGAAATTTATGTCACACAAAAAAGAACAAAGTGAAATTTATAAGGAAACTTTACCCACAAGGCCATCAACATTTGCTTATTTTTTGCCTGCAAAAATGAGCAGTTAGGACACACATGCCTGTTCTAACTGTATGGCCTTTGTGTCATTTAGTGTTCTGTATGGAGTCAAAACTTTTCTTGGGGAACTTTTGGAACTCCTTCAGCACCCAGCTAAAGTAAATTTGTGGAATAAGTTAGGAGTACTCACTGCCTGCCCAGAATGCTATCATATCATCTTGAACCACAGATGTTTATATTAGTTCTGTGAAGTACTGTACTCTGGTCATTAATTCTTTTAGTGGCTCTGTTTTACCCAACATGGTTTTCATGATTTTGCCAGTCTTATTATACTTAAAACAATGCAACATGCATAATTACAGTAAATAGTTCATTATTTCAATCAAAAGGCTATTAAATTAGCCCTAAAGATAGATTACACATGTAAATCACACATAAGGATCTGTGCAGATCTTTTGAAGAATCTAAATTTATTCCCTTTTGAAAATGTGAATAGCCTTCAAAGCTGCTAAGGAATTCTGTGACATGGGAAGTTGCTTTGATTGTTTCCCACAGGAGAATTGGGTAAGTCATTGAATTCAGTGAGGTTACTTGATATTTTGCTTAATTTGATTAAGCATGACAGAATTTCTAAACTAATTAGTGTTCAGCGTGACAAAATTGGTGTTCTAGCTGAGACATGCACTAAGATGTCCAGGTTATTGTCTTAAATCACTGAAATGATACTGTGCACATATTACAATTTTGGAAAGGACCCTAGCTGATAGAACTGGAATATTGGAGCAAAATGTTTGACATCAGTGGACATGTACTAAATTGCACTTGGTTCACTGTGTGTAGGACTCCCACTTGAATATCCCATATTTCAGTGATAGTGAGTGACTATTTGCTTTGGCAAAGAGAACACTTTAATGAGAAGCACCAGAATAGTAAAAAAGAGCTCCTGGTAAAGATAAAGGCTATCAGGAGAGTTTTCCAATTGATTCAAGATGGAGCATAAGTTTAAAAGATGCTTTAAATAGGGCATCTTGTGCTTTGTATTGAGGTTTTCTTACATGTGTGGGCAAATGGCTCTCTTTAGACTGCAGATGAGATTTCTGAGGAAGCCAAAAAAACTCTGCAATTATTTTGAAAATGCAAGTGATGTGTTTAACGGTGAAAGAGAAAAAAAAAATCTTCCTGAGAAATCATTTAAAATTCAAAACTTTTTTGGTTTAGATTAAATGTTTAAAAAGAAAGAACTTTTAAACCACAATTACCTCTGAGATTTTCCACCACCAGAAAACAAAAAATTTTATTCCGAAAATTTTGCCTTTTATGAGATTTGGAGCAGGCGTCTAGGAAAAAAAATTACTTTAGTGCATAGACTATTTATTTAGTAATCTTTAATTAACAAACTAATGAGCTGTACATTGTTTCATTGTAATTTACCTACACAACTAGCAAGTGGTTCTACCCGTTGGAAGACCTCCATCCATTTATTTCTCATATATTATTTGACAGATGACCCCATTTGATCCTAAGCCAATGCCAGGTGGAGCAGCAGGAGAGCTCCCAGCTGTTCCAGGGTGAATAACATGGTGGAAACTGGCAAAGAACAGCATGAGGATTGATTTTCACATTAAAGTGTGATAGGAAGGGAATAAGTTATCATCTTGCTATGACAGGGTAATCCCTTTCTTTTATTCTTCATTTCTGTTTGCTTTTGCCAAAGAAGAAAAACACCAGTTTCTCACAGCAGTTTGTGTTAAATGCATGCTGTGTGAACTTCCAACTCTCTATCCCCAGAGCTTGGACACTGTTACTACACTGGAGGGTAAAAAGAAAGTTGACATTCAATGATGCTCTGTGCTGTTTTCATTTTAGGATTACATTTTAATGTAAACTGGAGATTTGACAGCACAATGCAAATTTTTTTTGCAATTCATTTTTATGTTAATCTCTTATAATCTAACTGATATTCATATGCTAATTTTTTGTTAGGACACCGGTGCACTCCTTTAACATGTAAGTTGGGGAATTTGTGCCATCTCACAGAGAGGAATTTAAAGAGTTGAGTTTGTATCACAAAGAAAACACAAAGCCAAATGCTACTGACACGTATTTTCCTTAGTTAGTGTTAGAGAAACTCCTTCTGCTTTGAAATTTTTGCAGCAGGCAGTATGAGGGAGTAGTGAGGAATATTGTCTGTATCCTCACAGCTGGGCAGCCTCACCAAATTCATGCCCCATGGGACTGAATAGAATCTCCATGGATTATACTGGAAGGGACAGGATGGATTAATAACTGAGGCATTCCTCCACTCTAAAAACAAGTAACGACCAGGAAGGGGAAGAGAAGTAGGAAATGAGTTCAGCAGTATCTCATAGCAGACCAGTGCAAAGGACTCAACCCTCCTCAGCATCCCAGGCAAGATGTGCAACTCTGTCTCTTAGAAGTACCCTAAGGTTCTACACTCTTATTTTGTTTTCAGAAAGACCTGAACTGAAAGATGAGCAAATATCTTGATTTTTGGAATGATAGTTTGGTTTTGGTAGTAAATACAGGCTAACCTGTGCATAACAAGAACAATATTCTTTTTCCTTTTCCCCCCCTTTCCATCCTCCAGCATTGTAACTGGTTTATTTAAACTTACATTACTTGTAGGATTCCAAAGGTTGTGCTGGAGCAAGCAAATCATTGCAGATGCAGATCTTCCCAGTGTTAGGTTTTTACAGAACTTGAGAGACCTTATTTGGTTTTATGGCTTTTCTATTAGTTAATCCTCTGTCCTGAAAAATGTTTATGGACTGGTATGTGCTCTGATGGTTTCACTATTACCATACTTAGACTCTTGCTTTTCCTGTAGGCATTGGAGTGAATGTGTAAGACAGGATGGTGGGAGGTGAGAATTTCACACACATCCCACCCAATACTCAGCCATGCCTGGGAACTCTGCCATGCACAACTCGTGTGTCATTCCTTCTTGGATGTGCGTGGCATGATTCAGAAATATGTATTTATAGGCAGCTGCAGCTCCTTCTAATTTTTGTCTCCAAATATTTACTATGTCCAATACCATTACAAAACAGAGCTTTATAGAAGTTGTACATATATGGAAGCATTACTGCCTTGGCACAATGTGTGAGTGATGTATCTGCTGGGGTGGCCCTGCAGGTCAGGCTTTACACTACAATTGGCTCTAATCAAAAGCTCTCTTATTCTCCGCAAGCAGTCAGAAAAATGAAATTCTGTGCATCCTCTGAAAACATGAAAAAATGTATGAGAGATTCTGCTGGATTGAACTAGGAAAGGGAAAGCACACTGAACTGCAGAACTAAGATAAAAGCCCTTTTGTAAATTTTAAATGGCACCATAGTTTATACTTCGAGCAGTGGTCAGTAGAATAAAATGCTTATTTCTCTGTTGAGAAAGAGTGAAGAAAAGATATTTTAAGCAGTTTATTCTGTTATCATTTTTGCAATGATTTTTGAAGTCTTCATTTGTTCTGTGAGCTTGAGAAGACAGTTATCATTCTCTAGTCTGGGACTGAGGACTGTTCATAAGGCTACTGGTGCATTTCTTTCATATGTGATTCTGCTCCTATTCAATTAAGAATGCCAGTGAGCTCACTCATTCAATATTACTAACAAGCTAAACCATTTATTTAATAAATCACTTTTTAAAGTTAATTTTCCCAGCTTTTGTAGCCAGAGAATTGAATTTTAGTTGGTTTTCAGCTGGTGAATCCTTCCTATCAATTCTCAGCCATGCAGACTTGCCTAATCCATTTCTTGGTTATTAAAAGATTCCCATATATACATCTTAATATACATTAGGAGAATTCACTGAATATACATCCAGCTCAAAGGCACACTTGTATGGTCTCTTGCAGATTAGGGAATTCCTTCAGATGATGTCTCACACACAGATACTGGAGTCCAGTAAGGAGTGTGAACACAATGGTTTGGAGAGAGTTTTGAAATTATTTTCTCAGGCACAGGGAATAGCAACACAGGACTCAGACAGGAATATTCCTCCAAAAGCTACTGAGGCTGTATTGCAGAAGCAACCTGTAAATCAGAGAACTCTTGCTTCATGTAGAGAAACTAAAGTGGTGGGAAAATACTTAAAAAGATAGGAATGTGTTTTCATATAGAGAGTAATTGCTGCATGGACATGTAAGCTAGGAAAATGTGGGAAAAAGACCTGAAAACATCTAAACTTCTTGTAGTATTAATCATAGAGTACAGTGTTGATTTTCAGCCTGCTAGTTCATTAGGGAGGAATAAACATTTTAGACATGTCAGAGTACACCAACGTTATTGCTTTTAATGTACATATTCAAATCTAGACTAAATTAACAGAAATTTCCATTAGTGATGGCCATTCCCCAGTGGATATAAAATAAACTATTTGAGGCCAGTTGTCCACAGTATGAGGCTGTCATTTTGCCGTAATGGCACCAACTGGCAGCACCATTGGCAATCACATTAATGCAACCCAGTAATTAGGGAGGCATAGCAAGTGTGTATCTTCTACTACCAGTGGTGTCTCTGCAATTGTACTGAGTCACATTTCTGTGGGAGGTGTGGGGATCTTACATTCATCTCTGGCAATGCTAAAACTACCCTGTTGTGTAAAATAATGTAGACTTTACATAGTAGTGTATTTTTTTAAAGGTAAAAATGCATTGCAAATAATGTATTTTTAACACACTTTTTAGGAAATATGGAAATGAAATTTAATAAGAATATTTACAAAATGTATTCTTGTTCTTCCTGAATACAACAGGTTTCTGTAAAACATTGAAGAAGATGGGGAAGGGGGCAATGTAAAGTGTGTGTCAACTAACCAAAATCAGTAGATCTAGTAACTTGAGTATCTGTAAAAGAAATCCAAAATTTTTATCAAAAGAAATAAGCTAGGAAATTTAGGTAAACCTGCAATACATTTTCATCTTGTTAGAAGAATTATAAGTTAAGAAAAAAGGTAAATGTTTCCTAGAGGATTCAAATATTTCCTAAGATTCTGCTAAGTCTGGTAAGACATGGAATGTATTTATCCTGTCTTTTGGAAGGATGATGGCAAAGTCCTCCTTTTCAAAAAATGTTCATCTGTCCACCTATTTGATTTACACTACAGTTCATCCATTATCTCTACATTTATATTACCCTGGGTTTGCATCAGCTACTGTGAAATCCTCTGGAATTTTAAAATGGTCTACAAATTTTTCTTCTATTAAGGGATGTAAATTGTAAGGTAGATAGTAAATCTCCCTTGGGAGTTGGATGTCTCTTTTATTATATTAATTATTTAGTTTATTTGAATGACATGGATTATATGAAATCCCCCTCTGTATTTTTCCTTATCTCATTTTTAGAGACAGTAGTCCATCATGAGGAATAGTGAATAACTGTCAAGAATTAATTCTATTTCCATTGTAATTAAGAAAATGTTAAAGGCCAAAAAATTGGCTGAGTTAAAATTAATTATTGATAAAATGTTACAGTCAGAAATACTTTATTGGAAATTAGCATGAATTGCTTAGCATGAACCACTGCTAAGCAATAGACCTGTTATGGTTTGTGAAATGTGTCCTGGCAGACACACCAAGGTCCTGTATTGTTTTAGAATGTTGGTGATATTTTTGTGTTTGGGTTTTCTTTCTGCTGTCTTCCAAGGGTGCAGTGTAGCTTGCCTACCTTGGGTGTCTTAAAGTTGCCTTAGTATGCTGGATTATGAGTGGGCTGAATACACAGAGTGCAAATGTACTGTGAACTCTGCAGGAGCAGAGAGTGTAAAAGTTACATGATTGCTGGGACCTACCTGATCCAGCTGTCAAACAACTGCTCCCAACCAACCATGTGTCCCCACAACCCCTCCAGAGCTGTGCTCTTCTTGTCCAGGACCATGTGGAGTGACTCAGCTGTGCTCTAAATGCACAGAAAGAGCTGCTGGAGTGTCAGGATCTGCAGGCTTTAGGAAGTCTTTCTGCTACAAAAATGTTCCCCTTCTTACCACAGGGTCAGACTTACTTCCTTCTGTCTTCTGCTTGAGAGCTGTTTCCATTTGAATGTTTCTTACTGATTCAATTCCTTCTTGCCCTGCTTTATTAGGGAGGAGTCTTTTAGTCAACAGTGTATTTGAATGCTGTATTGTTGGTATCAATTGCTTTTAAGCTCATGAGAGATTGCAGATGCAGTAAAGGTATAAGCCTGCTGTGTCAGAGGTTTCTAGCAGATCTACCAAAGAGAGATACAGCTAATCAGCAGTACTGAAAGTCAGTCCTTGTAAGTAAAACTTTGTGTATTTACAAATGCATTCTTTTATTCCATACCATAGGATTACTTTAATTTATGTATGTATATACATTAATATATAAAATATATTTACTAAAAAAAAATTGCAAGTAGTTACTTTTTCCTTTTTTGGTTTATCCTTTCTATATATATCTTAGTGTCTGATATAATAAAAGGTTTACATTGCTGTGAGTCCCAGATTGCAGTTAGTAGTTCAATCCATCCTTTTCTACTTCATCTTGTTGCTTTACAGTCTAATGGAGAATGGGACTTTCAGAGGTGTTTCAGAGGATTGCTGTGATGGGTGGTCAGTACAGTTGATCTTAAGAATATTCTGAGATAGAAGCAGTCATCAGAAACCTGGGCCTCCTTACAATGAAGGAGTTTATGGCTGGATTGCTGTATGTTTTCTTTTCATTAAATTCCTATTAAGTATAACAGCTACAGAAATCATGACAGGAGAAATAATTCCACATAAAGGAACATTGGAGGTTTAATTTATAATAAAGTAATCCAGCTGAAAAATTGAACAGAAAGACATGCATTAGTAAACTCCATCTGTATGGGTGGAATATGTAGGGATTTAGACCCTCTGTGCAAGTAGTCCCCTCCAGTTGTATTGTGCTGTGCATTTCCACTAGAGTAATTTTCACATGTGACAACTTGGAAGAAGGACACAAGGGAAAAAGGGGCTACAAGTTTGAAGTATCAAATTCCATAACTGCTTGGGAGCAGAATCTCTGTGAATATCCTCTATTCTTCCTTCTTCTTCACCAAGCTTTTACAAACTGAGCCGTATGATATTTAATATCTCTTGAGTCAACTGTTCCAACAGTGTCCTCTCCCAATTACTTGTGCCCCCTCAGTCTCCTCACGGGGGTGAGAAGCAGAAAAGGCTTTGGCTCTGTGCCCTGCTCAGCAATAACAAAAATATCTCTGTATTGTCACCATTGTGTTCAGCACAGATGCAAAGCACAGCCTATAGCAGTTACTGTTAGGAAAATGAACTCTATCCTAGACCAAATCAGCACACTCCAAATAGTGGGAAACACAGTGTAACTGATCCTCAGCTCTGCATTTTGTTGTGATCAGTATTCTAAGCATGGGTTCTGTGTATACTAGGTATCAGCACTTGAAGCTAAAAATTACCCTGGAGTGCAACTAGAAATCATAGAAATCCCAATTCTCATTTGGGCATTGCCTGCAAATATTTACCAAAGCAGACTACTGTGGAAGCCCAGGCTGTAGTAATGCGTGGCTAATGGCTCCTGATGGAGAACTGTGAGAGAGCCTTTCAGAGCTGAACAGCTGTGAAGATGCATCAAGAAAGATCTTTTGGAAATTTTAGGAAAAAAGAAGAGAAGCATTTTCAGAGTTGAAACTAGGTGGGTCTTTTCAAAAACACATGGGCAAAAATTTAGATGCCTAAGGCTCACTTTAAAAGCCTTATTTATTCATTGGATTTAGGGAAGGAGCTCAAACCTTAAAACTGATAGAAACGGATAACCCTTTCAACTTTTCAGACAATGAGAATAAATTTTCAAATGTTTAGTAAATGAAATACCTGAAGTTCTTGCTTCTCCCTCAGCAGAAAATAGAGTAATTTTTCTTTTTCACCAGTGCAGCAGAAGCAGTTCAGTAGCACTATATCCCTTTGGGATATTAATGCAGGGAACCCAGCCATTAGGGAAATATAAAAGTGCTTGGCTGTACTGAACTACAGCACCCCACAGGATATAAAAAGAAGAAATGAACTGGGAGAGAAATGAAGTTGTCTAGGCTGTCTAAGGAATCACTGATTCTTTAAGAAGTAGAGGTGTCTTTAGCGGAAATAGGTTCTTTTTATGTTATTTTAGCTTTTGTGGCACAGACGTGTTATATGAAAGATACCTTTCATTCTCATCAAATTGCCTTGATCTCTGAAGACAGCCTTTATTTCATTTAATTTGAGGCTTTGAGATTGCCCTTTGCTTATTATCTATTAACCCACTCAAAATCTAGTGCTAAATTAAATGCCTATTACAAAGCAGGCATGTAACTCATATAGCAGTACTGAATTCTGATAGCACATGTTGAACACAGATTAATTTAAAGTTCAAGGAGCTTGATTATATTTTAAATTAGAAAAAAAACTGTCTCCCTCCTTATACCTGCAAGCATTTAGTGGCATTTTGCTGTGCATTAAATACGGCTTGTTTTCTTTTTTTTTCTTTTGTACAAGATACAGAAATCACGTAAATAATGATTTTTAAATTGTTTTTAATTTCAGTCTGGGAATTGAGCAGTGGTTAAAGATTGGACAGTACTGCAGCAGATTGAATATATTAATTGAAGTCTCATAGCTCACGCTGTGATGATTTCCCATGTGTTTTTTCTACTCAAAGAATTATCAGGTACAGGGAGGCTCTGACCAAGGCCAGCTTTGATGTGCAGGAAGCAGTGTTAAAGTGAAGGGCAGAGGGGAAGAGACCCTGTGCTCTTATGAGATCAGGTCTTCCCACCAATGCTGGAAGTGATTCTTGAAGAAGAGGAATTGAACTATACTCTGATTATTGTTTCCTCATTCACTCTGTAAGGAAGAGTCAGCACCCATGATTTTGCCCTCAGAAGAGTTGTGTTCCTTTCTGAACCAAACCCAGTACACAGCAAAATGTTTCCTCCAGCCCCCTTCCAAGTGGGACGGATCAGAAATTTTGTGTGTATATATATATATATATATATAGATATATATATATATATAGATATATATGTATGTATGTATGTATACACACACACAGCTGTAGTTTCCATTCATCTACTATGCTTATGAAGGGACTCCAGGATTTGAAAATATTTAAAGCATGGGGATTTAAAAGATTCCCTGCTAGGAAAAATTTATCAGTTAAGTAAAACTGAAGCTTTCAAAGGAGTTCAAGACATTTTGGTGTATTTGATCAAACATTATGGGTTATTCTTAGCTTTGCAACTTACAGGGGATATTACTCAAATATCTAGAAAAATGGAAGGAAGAATGTCTCTGTGTGTGTGGTGGGTGTGTATTTATTTATTTATTTATTGTAATTGATAAACAATTAAATTAGGTAATTAATTAAGTATTAAAAACTATCTAGGATTAGGAATTAGGCTAAGGACCAATGAGAAACGCACATGATGCCATTAGTGGAGAAGTGAATTTTATAAGGAAGTACTGTAGGTAGTTTGTGGCACTGGGGAAAAGGCATGGTCCCCTAAGCATTACTTTTTCCAGCTAAAATGTGAAGCTTTCCTTGAAGCCAATGGCCACATAACTGACTTGAGAATTCAGATCTACTGCTGATCACTTTTAACTTGCTCAGATAGTTTTGTTCTTCTGCAGATGGAAGTATAATCCCCACAGTGCTTTACAGACAGGCAGGAAGCTTCTAATACCTGCCAAGTGAATAGAGGTGTTTCTTGAATTCCCACGAGTGAAAAGGGTGAAGTTTGAGGTTTGCCCTCACGGTCTGTAAAGCCTTCCTCTTCAGTAGGATAGGTACAAAGGTGGATAAACTGTAGAACAATTCTAAAAGCCAAGTAAAAGCCAACAAAATATTGAAAATTAAAGTTTAATTCCTCATCTAAAAATTGCCATCAGCATGTCTGTGGTATTCATGAGTTTTAAATGAAAGTGGAAAAAAAAGCGGAATCCTTTTTGAGGACTGTGGAGTTAGATAAGCAAACTTCTATATTACATATACTTATGGTGCTTTGTTGTGTTTTGTAATCTACCTGAAGGAAATTCACATTTATTGATTTAAACCCAATTCTGGGACTGCCAGTTTGAATTGCTCTTAAACATTGTGTATTGTTTCCCTCCTGAAGATAAAATGTTATATTTAAAAGAAGTTATCAACCCTTTTGCTTAGATTTACTCTCATATTGATTAGTCACTGGTGTTCTTTAGTTAATTTAGCAAAAATGCCCCTAGCAGTGTATGTTTGATCTCATGCCGGTTTTTGAGAAATGTAGCTCTGCTATGTTAGGGTAGAAAAATAAAAAAGGTTCTCATTATAAAAATAGAGCTATTTTTTAATATTTTGTAGATCTTGTGGTGATTTGTAAGCATTTATATTAGATTAGGGTGCCAGAATTTGAAGTCACAGAATATAAAGTCTCAACTTTCAGAGGAAAAAGTATAAATATCTGATTATAACCCATAGAAAACTGTACAGTGTTTTATTGTCATAGTTTTCCCCATGATATTTATTTTTGTTTTAACCATACAGTACTAATAATATTGGTGTTATAGTATACCAATACTATAGTAGTATGTATACAATAGTATATCAATGCTATATTACCAATATTATAGTATTGATAGAATAATCACAACACAAACAAAGGGGATTTAATGCTCAGTACCTGCTGTAAATTGATGAACAGGCTTTCAGCAAAAGCTTTTGAAGCATTTGTGTGCACGAATTTTTGCACCTGCTAAATTTAAAGCAGTAACTGAAGTTCCTAGCTGTGTGGTAAAAGGTATGTATTTTGTACTGAAGGTGCAAATTTTTATATTTTTGTACTTAATGCATATTTTAGTCTCATTCCTGCTATAGAAACAAAATATACAGATAATTTAATCAGATTATTCAAAGAAAAGTTAACATTAGAAACAGAGTTTCATACTGGGAGCTTTTAAAAGGGTGGATGATTCCACTCTGGGCAGCATGAGAGGGATATGCAGGTAACAAGGGGCTGGGCCCTCTTTGGGCCAGCCTGTGTTCTTCCTGACAGACAATTTTTCAGCCTTGTTCTCCCACTGAAGTTTTCAGGAACTGCAAATGAAACAAGCCTTCACTGTTAAAAACTTTCTTGCTTACCATCAAGTTTGGATCTTCCTTCCTGAGTTTTAAAGCTAAAGCTTTTTGTCTAATCCTAGATATAGGACAGGTACTTCCCTTCCTCTCTGCACGTCATTTAGATGTTTTTAGGACTGTTAGACATTTAGTCTCCTTTCTTTAGACTAATCAGCACTAATGTGTTTGGTCATTCATCATTATCATTCCCAAGCTGGATGTGTTATTCCAGCTGAGAACTTGCCAAAGCTCAACAAATTATGCTCTCACCACATTGAAATTCAGAACATATGGGACATGTTTCTTTCCTACAAACCATTTGCCCACATTCTCAAGGAAGGCAACAGAATTCAATGTGAGTAGAAATATGAAAGTTGATTTTTAGTTCAGAAGGAGTCTTAAAGTCAGTACTCCTAAAATAAAGAGCTGAGTTGTGCTTCTGTATCAGAGCATAGCTTGGTGCCATGAAAAGGTTCTGTCTCAGGAAGCCACAGACACTGAGCTCAGACTTTAGTAAGCCTTGGGACACCAAGCCTTTTATCATGATCTGGGATAAATTGGATGATCTGGACAAAATTGGGATAAATGGAGCAGCAAAAGACATTTCGTAGAAATGTTTATGTTATAGGAGAAGGAGCCCAACAGATTCTATTCAAGCAAAAATTTCAAACTTCCTGCAACTGAATTTTTTGGTATCTTTGAAAAATTCTCCTTTTCTTTCAGAAACCTACCATGTACTCGGAACTTACACAATACACCTATATTTAATATTAAGCCTAAAAGTAAAAAAAAAGAAAAAAAAAATCAATTCTGCTGGAATAAAATCTGGAAAGTGGTTGGCTTTTAAGATTGAAATAGAATTGGGGAATTGGGGGCTGGATTTCAGTGCATAGATCCCAAAGAGCAGACAGGAAACAGAACTGTGTAACTGTGTAATCAGAAACAGAATCTTAGGACCATTTTTCTATGAAGCAGTCCTTTGGCTGAGGCCCAAACAAGAAAACTTATAGTGGTCTAAGTGCCCCATTAGGGATGAATGAAAAATATTTCACTACAAATATTTCTTTCACCTCAAGCGGGGTAATTGGTATGTATCATAATGTTCATTTCCTCTGAACTGCGTTTCAGGAAACAAAGCAAAGCAGGATATCTTCCCGGCAAGGAGGTAATCTGTGCCGTAAACAAAATTAAGCCCAGGTGTCCTTATACACAGTCCCAAAATCTATCTCCTAAACTATTCTTCCCACAGAAGGTCCTTATTACAGACTGCACGCATATTTCTTTCCACCCCTCAGCTTTGTCTGCTTCTCAGAAGCATTGACTCCACTGAATTCTCTCACAGAGCTGTCTGTCTTCTCCTAGGAAAAACTGACACCTGTCTTACACTCACTGGGGTTTTGGAGATCAGTTCCAGAATTACCTGCATTTTACTTTGTGAAAACCCTGAAGTATACTAAGTGGCCATGTTCTCTGCTCCATCAACAGCATTTCAGCTTTTCATAAAAAATGCTGTCATCTTAGGTGAATTTTGCAATCAGCTTGCCCAGGATGACTTGAAGAAAAGATTTTGGGAAAGAAGAATGTTCTCAGCACCCCCCAGCTGGCCCAGGGACTGTTCTCTTTGTCTGTCATTGCACCACAGTTCAATTGGATCTTTACCCTTTCATCTCTCTGGTCTAATAGAAGCTGTTGCCTTTTTTAATTTTTTCACAGCCATTTGCCACTGGCAGAAATGTCTGTGTTGCCTTTCTGGTATCTGACACAATGTGATCTAACCTCACAAAGTAATTTTCTTTGGAAAACTGTGACCTATTGGTACAATGGATCCTGAATTGGAGAGTGAATTAGACGTTATCATCACTGTCTCTGGCCTGCCTAAAGTTCTTGGTGCTACCCCTTTGCTTGACTGTCTCTTGGTTCAAGCCTTCAGAGTACAGCCTGTTTCACAGGCTGCATTTTAGTGTTTTTGTCCAGCAATTCTGTCTTAGATCTCTTAATTTACTAAAAGTTAAAGCCAGCTTTACTGAAGCGGAATGTCCAGGATGTCATAGGGCTGTCACAGGGACTCTAGATTTGGGGAAATGTGATTTTAACACTCCAGGGCTTACATGTTTGCATTTTTCAGATATAAAAATTCCCTTAAAAATGCAAGTCAAAGCTGTTGCTATTTTTTATTGATTCAATAGTTTATTTTTGGGGGATATTTCAATGTTTTTCTTTTTCTGGAGAGGTTGTAAACTTTCATAATTCAGCACTGTAACATCTGATTTGAGGGGTGCTGCTGTGTTTTGGCCTCAGCAGTGTGCCATAAAGTGGAATTAACCATGTACCTTATAGGTGATCTCTCTGTCAATATGAAAAGCAGTGTGTGCTTAGATGTAGACACCAATGTTAGTGAAATAGTGTGTTTTAAAAAGTGTTGTTCCCACCCCTTGCAGCCACTGACGCGTTTAACGAGAGCGTTATTCAGTGCTTCTCCCTGTGCAGCTCTGTCCCCTGCCTGTGCTTTCGTGCAGGGACTTCCCATCTCCAGTGTGCCACACAGTTTGTGAGAGGTGTGCCCTCGGTCTCGTACCTGGCAGCACTTTGGGTGCAGCTCCCCAGCAGCTGTGGGGGTTCTTGGGCTCACACAGCCCTGACCCCGGGCCAGCAATAGAACTGCTGCTGTGCCTGAAGCAGTGCTCTTTCATTCTATACATTGTCATATACTGTGCATACAGTGGAGCTGAGAAATTGTTACCAGCTGCTGCTGCAATTAGATCCAATACCTAAAGCAAGATTGCAGCACTGAATTCCAAGCTGGAAGAGAAAGTGTGTAGTGAAGGAGAAAAAAATGATACAGTGTTTATTATTTTCCCACTCTCAGCTTCTTTTCTGAATTCTCTCCTCCATTTCTGTCTTTCTCTAAACCATAAATTGTAATAACTTTAAGAACTGGAAATCAGATCCTACTTTGTTCTAAATCATATGGGAAAACTGCTGTTTTGTGTTTCTACAGGATACACCCTTCAATGGATTGAATGCTGTCACTCATAGTTAAGCTTTTGAGTTTAAAAGCTCTGGATGCACTTAGTTAGCCAGAGTTGATCAGGAGATTGAGTTTACTACACAATATGCATATGTGTATTCAGACAGCTTTCATAACTTTAAGAAAATTTTGGCTCCCCCTAAATCCCAGATTATTTTGAGAACTTTTAAGAGCCTTTAGAAGGAGAACAGTGACTGCCCTTGTTACTGTATGAACTGGTCACAGTGACCATTATACCAAATGTGGCAATTCGCAGGAAAAAGATAACCAAAAAGGTTAGATAATGCCTCATATTTCGTGTCATACAAAATGGGCAAGTTACATTCCTGAAAAACAACCAACAGTCATTGTCTTGATGATGGGAGGGGGCACCTTAGAAAATCTGAGGTGGTTGAAGCTGAAAGTTGGCTTCACATATATTTCTTGTAGTATATAGTCTGCAAATTCTATACAGTGGGGAGCTTTGAAAAAGTTATCCTTTTTTTTAACAAGTTCCTTAACTACTTTCTTTTTGATGGAAGAGCTGTTGGAAAAGTTTTTAAAGAAGATAAAACAAGGTTTGATGATGATTACTACTTTAATCAGTTGGGTACTATTTTTTTCTGATTATTTTGGGCACTAGAGGAGTTAGGTGTTAAAAAGAAACCTAAAAAATTTTGTTTTTATCTTTCTTCAGAACATGAAGATTTTGTTTTTATTTCCAAAATGGAAGTAGTATCATATTCAGATCAGATTGTTGCAGTAGTTTTCAGTAAGTGTTTAAACACAGAAACACCCACTCAAATATTTATGGCTCTGATCCATCCATGATTTATTTATGTGCTCATCTTGCTTTTGTATGACTAATGCCATGACTTTGCATGATTTTGTGTTCAGAAAATATTATTATTGATATAGGCAAGGCATGTCCACACGTAGATTTCGCTGTTCATAGCCAAAATTGGTTAATCTTCTCTATCCCATGAAATGTCATCTTCCTGGCTAGATGTGATAAAGTCTGTATCAAAGATATTTTCTAAGTACAGGGTTTGGTTTTCTTTTGTTTGGGGTTTTGGTTTCAGGGTTTGTTTTTTTTAATGTGGAAAAGTTAAATATAGTTCTATTTATAAGAGATTACTCCTTGTTCGGTTTTTTGTTTGTTTGTTTGTTTATTTTGAATCCTGAGTATCAGCCATAGTTTTGACTTCAAAATTGCCAAAGCATGGCACTTTACAGGCCTTATCAGAGTTTCAGAAAGTCCATGTCAGCATTTACAGAAAAGAGAGGTTAGGCCTATTTTCTGACATGGTTTAAAGTAGATTGTGTGCAGAGATTGGGAATGTCACCATTACTTTTTGAGTTTTCCAGTAAAGATGAGAGTCTTTGAAAGTCAAAAGAGATCACAGAGATATACGTTATAAACATTCTATACAAATACAAGATATTTTCTCTTTTTCACATATTAATCTAAATACTTTGTTCTTAGAGGAATTTCTTGAATTTAAGAAGATCACAGACAACATGAGCTTCAAAAAGCCCCTATATTAGTAGTTAGATGGAGAATTTTCCTTTGTTTTCAACAAGGACACCAACTGTGTGACTAAATCTCTGTGTCACATAATGAGACCTAGAAAAACTTTAAACTGATTATCTTCTTATTTGTAACCAAGTTAATTTGTGAGTAACTGCACTCACCTCATGTTAATGTGGTTGGGTGCAAGAGAGGAGTCAGGGATAGGGAAGAAATATCTGCTGAAATAGTTTGAGAATGCACCTGTTAACAAACATTCACAGGAGTTTTATCCTGGGACTACCCCAAATTGCCTAGTTTCCCTCACAATGAAGTAAAATTCCTGCTTATCACCTGCTCTCAGAAGTCTTAATGCCTGAACATTTTGTCATAGAGATACAGCTGTCCAAAAAGCTGATTGAAGGTATTCCTGTTGTGGAGCCCACATGTACAAGCTACTCTGTGTAACCACAGGGACACATATATGGGCTTATAAATATTGGTTTCTCCAGACCACATCATGTTTTATCCTTAGCAGTGCGGACACAAAGAGATGTACCCAAGAATCAGAGTCCTCCTGAGAGGGGAATTGGCTGCACTGAAGACATTTGTCACTTCTTTCTAGGTGGTTGGTGTATTCTGTAACATCTGTATGTTCTTTATACTGGCTATGCAATACATAAAGTATCAAGAAAAATGTCTTAGGGGCCAGTAGACAGAACTGATGAGCTAAAATACGTGATCCAATCATGGGGAATTGAGCTGCTTGTAAATATAGCCTCTAATGTAGTTGCCTAATCCTCCAGAATTCTCTTTAAATGTTTTTTTAAAATTATATGGGATAGATACAAATGCTGAACCCCAGGGTGTACTGGGTTTCTTTTGACAAAATTTTTTTATACATCCTTTGGAAGCAATGAGCTAAATGGAATGGATTGAACATTTGGGTCTAGTTTTGTGTGTTATTTTTTCCTTGCACTTTATCTCAGTTTGATAAACCTTCCTATTCTGGTAAAAAGAAAAAACAAAATCAATGTGCGGACATCTTGACTGGACAATTTCCGTCTGGCACAATTTCATAAAGGTATTAGTTTGTTATCATGGATTGCCAAACTGCTTTTCATATTCATAACTGAGCCATTTAATTCCAGTTGTAAAACAGTAACCAGAAATTAAGAAGACTAAATGTTTTGCATGAATCCTGAAGTCCATTTACTGCCTACCCTCATCTCATTTTCTGTAAGCGACATTACTGTTCCTGCTGTCCTGGGAGAGAACATTAAACCTGTGATAACCTTCCGTGTGGCTGGGAAGGAAAGTGAAATGAGGTTATTTGCCAGCTTTGTTGTTGTTGTTCATTTGCCACTGTCTGTGTTCCCCGTCAAATCCTCTGTGTCATAAAGATATTTGTCCAGGATGTGATTTTCTAAAAGAGTAACTAAGTCTTTGCTCTCTTCAGTAGCTTGTAATTTATCATTGTCAAAAATATGCAAGCATTTCTTTTTGTTAGATGGATTGAGAACAGAATATAAATGCAAGTGTATGAGTGTCACTCTGAGCACTGATGACTGTGGTGGCAATCAATCACAAAGGGCTCAGCAAAGCAGGGTGACTGAAATGGTGCTCTGCAAAACAAGCAATTTTGCAGTAGGTCCGGGTAGCTGGGGCTTTTATTGGTGGTATTACTGGGAGGCTCAGTGTATTGCCTGCCTTACATGCTCCATGATTGGAATGATTCTGGGAATATGCTTGGTTTTACAGGCACATGTACAACACAGGAGCTGGAAGAGATTTATGCACTGATAGCACAAGTTAAGTTCTGAAATTGATGAAATTTAAGAAAAAGGAATTGGAAAGCATTCCTGAAGTGGTAGCAGACTGCTTTCAAGGATGACTCTAAGGGAATTACTTTCCCACAAGCCATAAAACAGGAAAAGACTAAGGAAGGAACTTTTTTCCCCTGAATGCTTTTAATTTTTCTTGTTCTGAATGTTTATATGTAAAGTCAAGGACATATAACTCATCCTCTAAATACCACTGGGTCACTGTGGCTTCATGAAGGAATGTAATTGCAAGAGACAAAAAAGGTATGTTTTTAAGCTGGTCACAGCCTGTCACTTTTCAGTTCAAAATTGTCCCCTGTCCCCCATAACTAGGAGGGAGGTGAGCTGTGTCCTGACTGCAGGGTGGCCAGACCAGCTGATGAGTGGCTGCATTGCTTTAAATTAATGGAGACACACCAGCACGTGCTTGCAGGAGGGTCACTGGAACTAAACCAGTAAACTTCTGTGTATACAGGAGGGATTTATCTTGCACCCTATTTATGGATGGTAGGAGATGTGCTGCAGAGCACAAACCAGGAGCTTGGTGCATAAGTGTCATGCTCTAAAAGGAGCAAAGGATTTCCAGACTTTAAGCAGAAGGCTTGTGATGTACACAGGGGTGAGAGAGTTGCCATGCAGACTCTGAGCTTATTACCTACACATCTCTGGTGCTTAAAGGTAGGTTTACTCTGCTAAAGTGGAAAAAAATCCTTAAACCTTCATACACAAAAAGGTGAGGCTGAATATATCCATGCTACTTGTTTTGTGTTCTGAAAAGAATATATGATATGTGTTACACAGCCACTGAAAAACCCTCAGAATTTAAAAAGAATGTATCAGCAAGTAAAATAACCTTCATTCCCGTATAATGCTTCTAAACTGGAGCAATACTGCAAGAAATAGCCCTTGTAGACAAGCAAACTGCAGGAAGCAAGAATTATGGTCTGTAGAGGAATATGATCTTTTCCAAACAACAGGAGATCTGAACACTTTTCACAGTATTATGCAAAGGAGACTGAGCTGACAGAGACCCCAACACAAATGTCCAGGCTGTCTACTTTACTTCATAATTAGCTTCTTGTGGCATGTTATCAAATGATGTTTCTCATTGCTTTTGAGACTGACGAATTCTATGCATCACTGTGTCATTTTGTGTGAGACAGTCACCCCTAGTTTCTTTCCAGCTCGTTGTTTTCCAGTGAATCAATATTTCTGTGAGCTTGTTCCTCACTGCTTTTCCCTGTGTTCCTCTGTACTGCACCATGGAACCAGAAGCCATGCAAGGGTGCCTACCATGACACAGAAGGATGGGAGCTCACACTGGATGCTTTTTCCACACATTTGCATGCCCTCTGCACTTCTTACTTTTTCTTTACCCACTTCATGATTCCAGGATGAATAGTTCCCTTTTAGTAGGTGAAGCTTTTTGTGTTATCTACATTTCTCTCCCGTTCAAGGAGTATATCAGGAAGAAGGGCTGCCTCTGAGCAGTTCAGTCCTTGATTCTGAAAATGGCTTTGGAATCCTTGCAGTGGTAGATATTTGTTGAATATAAGATTATTGTTGAATATGTTTTCTGCAAAGCTTATTCTCCACTTAGAACAAAAAATACCATTTGAATTTCTAATACTGAGAACAGTTCATTAGGCTTCTGGTACTAACCCAGTCTTTTCCTCTGACTTTTTTTTTTTCTGAATACCTTTATTTTGAAAGAATTGTCAATTTTTTATCTGCAAAAGAAATATATCTTGAAACAGGCAGTGTAGAACATAGACGGGCTCATGGTATAGCGTGAAACCAGAGCAAGAATGGCAGAGAACAGTAGTAAGGTAGATCAATATGTATGTCTTATTGTCATTTGCTATTCACAAAATTTGCAATGCTATTTAATTTACATGAGAGCTATGAATATCTAGAATTAGTGCATTTAAAATATTTCACTTTATAATGGCTGTCACTGTGATGAGCACTTAGCTTTCAAAGCTACTCTTTGCTTTTGCATAGAGGGCAAAAATATTGCTCATTTCTGTGAAGGACAGAGCAGGTCACTGCAATGAAAGAAGGCTCTGATGAGATCCTGCCTGCCATTCATGCCAAAAATACAGTAGACATAATTGTATTTCTCTGCATAGTAATCTGCCAATGTTATTGGACGAACAGGACAGCAACATTTTGATCTAAGAGATTACACAATGGTCACCATACATGCAAATTAAAATTCATGTGCATGTGACTTTTCACCATTTTTAATATATAAATATGAAAATACATATCTAAATATATATAAATGTAATGTGTTGGCGTACAGATAAGTGGCAAGTGTATTGGTTCTGTTTTCAGTTGAATTATATAAAACAGAGAAAATGATGAGTAAGAAAACACCTGAACTGTATTTATTTTCATCTTTACTGATTACTTGTAAACATATTTCAAAACAACCATTTCATTCACTGTTTTCAATACATAATACTACAATGTTACGTTTTCCCTGTAGAGCAGTTACATGGGATTTACATTCACTATTGGTGCAGTCCCCTATATTTTATTGTACTTATTCTGTCCACTGATAAAGAGAAAGTAGAAAAATGAAGGGTAATACCCACTGCAGCATTAGGGAAATTAACTGGGATGTTCCCCAGAACACAGGAGTCAGACATGCCATGTGGCAGAAGGGAAAGTAGAATGACAAGCAATGTATTATCTGGGAAAATCCACATTAGCACATACATTTAATCAACCTTAGGATGGAATTAGTGAAGGGGTGAAGTATAATAAGGTACAAGAACTGCCCATGGATCCTGAGCCAGTCTTTCTGTATTTGAGACTCTGCCCCAAATGCTGCCAGATGTAATGGAGAATAAACAATTGGTTTAGAGTGCTTGGCCAGGGAAGATGAAGACTGAGACAGTAGCATGTTTGCAAATAAATTTCATCCCTGCCACAGTTATCATGGAGTCTTTCTTCACTGTGTAACAGATATAGGCACAGATCTGTGCTTCCTAAATTGTGTGTCCTGGCCAAGGTCTAACTCCTGCTCCACTCAATGGTGTGTGAGCACAGGTAAAGGGGACAGAGAATCAAAGCAGCAGAAAAGTGACAATCAATGACCCATTGTGGTACAGGAGTTCTGGGGGAGAATTTATATTAATCTTTTGTTAATGGACTAGTGGGTAGCTGAATTATTGCATAAAGGATATGTTTTACATTCTGGATGCTTTCAGACAGCGTGTATTTTAGATTAGAGTGAATATCTATTACCAAAAAAACCCCAACAAAATATCCATAGTATGCCATAGTAAAAACATTTCTCACTTTATCCCTTGTCTGAGTATAGACTGAGTATAAAGCCTATCACTTTATTTCTGCTTTATTTTATTTTCAAGATATATATGAACTTCTGAAGTTTTCAGAGAAAACTAAAATCAAAAAACACCACCCCCACACCCCAGAAACATGGAAATATATAAATTACTGATTCTCCAAGTAACTAGGATTTTATGGCCATTTCTTTGAAGGAGCTTAGGATGTGGGTGACTGTCAGTGATGGAATAGCTCACAGAAACAAACACTGGTCTCAGTTGAGTGCAATGGGTATAATGCTCTTCAGAGTTTCAGCCACAGAACCCTGATAGTAAAAGAGATTAGGCACTGGGCAAAAACTAGAATACAAAAAGAATAAAAATATACAGACAAAAGAGTCTAACAAAGGCTAACACAAACTCTGTATCTGTATTTTGAGTTTGATCTAGAAAAGGGATTTTGTATCACCTGGCAAAAATTACATCAGGCAAACTAAGGTTGGCTTGTATCCAGAATCCAGCACTGAAATAGAAAATCCAGAGCTAGGTAGGATTGATTGCTGCTCAGTCTATCAGGCTCAAAGTTGTCTGAAAATGAGCTAGTTCCTGACCTGAGACTATATAAGAGAAGAAATTAGCTGTATTAGTCAAAGCTTGCTTTCTAGATAAAGATTCAAATCAAATACAATGACTCAGAAAATGTTCCTGTGGAGTTAGACACTCAATTTACAAAACCTGCATTTTTACCTTAATGTGCAGTATTTTCATCTTTCCCTTTGTAACTCTGCTGCATGGCTTATCTGTCTTTCTGGTTTATCTTTCTTTTCAGCTTGTAGGTATTTTGCTGTTAAGAAAACCTGAATAGGTTGATTTTGTTCCTTCTTCTAGAGGACCTGTGAGAATAATGCAGTTGGTGATGTGAGACAAATTTTTTTTTTTTCTTTTTTTCACCTCAGAAAGGATTGTCTTCTTTCCAGGCACATTGTGAACACAGAGCTCTGTTCAATCATTCTTAGCAGAGCAGGTTGTTCAGTCTGAGGACGTTACACCCTGCTAGGTAAATCTCATGCAGAGAATTAATGTGTCCCTAGCTTGTTATATCACACCTCTTCAATCTGCCAACTTCTGTTGGAGATGGTGAAGAGGTTGAAACTGAAATTCTCAGAGTTACTTCAGTTTGCTGTGTTTATAGAGAGTTATTGTAATTCCCTGTGGGAAAACTAAGTTCTGCCATCTTGAGAGCTAAAAACATCAGTAAACTCTTTGTCTCCTGAAAATAAAAAGTGTGAAAGTATGGTTTCAAGTGTAAACCCACTTGGATGATTACCTAAATACAGCAGTGGTGTGTATCATGCTGTGCGAAGAAACTCCAAAGGTCCTGGACTTTAGATGTATGTTTAGCAAATTTTAAGGCTCAAAGCTCAGTGAAATATAAAACAATTAACAAATTTTCACTAAATACTTTCTAATTAAAAATTAAGGAAAAATTTAACCATCCCTTCTCACCTCAGAAGGCTTGCTGGCTTGTAGAGCAGTGGAAGAATGGCAGCAGTGGTCTCATTTTTATAGGAATAATAAGTCAAGGAGCAGTTTTAATCTGCAATCCAAATGCCCTTGATATGTGTACTCCCATCTTACAGAGTGGTGATGTAGGAAAATATTACTTAAATCAGCGGTGCCATCTAAGTAATGGGACAGGAGGCTGGATACTGCTGCTGTCATCTTCTGACAAGAATGGAAGTTAGATCAGAATGTTGTGTCTTTTCATCTTAAGAACTTTATGTAAGTTTAGCCAAGCCCTCTAGGTTTCATACCACAAGTTTAAATAATAAAAACAAAATAAAAGAAAGAAAAGAAAGAAAAATCAGGCTTCAAGTTGTTTTGCTGAAGTGAATTTCAGAATTGTTAAAAAGGTATTGCTTAGGATTCTTTAAAACCTAAGTCACTTAATTGAAATCTCACAAACCACTTTGTCAAGATAGTGTGAATTGGGCAGTTTTGAATAATTGGACAGACCTTCACTGTGAAAAACTATAAACTCTGATTTAAATTAATCACATATTGAAGTATGAGTCAATGTGTATCATTTTATGCTGTATGCCAATGATTCTGTGACTTGATTCTGTGTCTATTCTTATCTCAGTTGAATGAATGATATGCTCTACTTCATGGTGAATTTTGGTTCTTTGTGATATACAGACAGCACAAGAAAACAAAAATTGAACACACGGCATAGGTGATTTGCTTAAGGAGGGGGAAAGAACAACCACCAACATATGATTGCTTAGATATAATAAGATTTCCAAACAAAGGAAGGGAAACAGTAGGGATACAAATTATAAGATTTTCCCAGTAGTTGAACCAGTCAATCAAACCATGATTAGCATACAAACAAAGAGTCATCTCCTGACATATAAACCACCAAAATAAGGTGGGCTCTCTTCAGGGGGAAGCTCTTTTTGGGTGGGAGAAATGGAGTGCTCATATTGAAACATGCCAATATAAACCACAGGTACTGTTTGAAAAAGAGGATAATACATCACTCCCTTCTGTTTCAGCTTCACAAGAAGCCAGTTTTATTTAATTGCTATGGTAATTAGGGGCTAAATTGGCAGGAACTCCAACCCATTCTGCCTCACATGTAGGCACTGCATAGGGGCTGAGCTTAGGCAAACCCTCACATCCCTTATGCCTCAGTTTTTTCCCCACTAAACCAGTAAAATACAGTTTTCCATTTTGAGGGGGGGAATAAGGCTATTAATCAGATCACTTACTGAGGGTAGATTGAAAATATCTGTTACTCTGGGTAAGACTTTGATGGGGTTGTTCTTGCCCAGGAGCCAGCCACAGTTACACTGTGGGTTGTACATCACCCTCCTGCATACCCAGTAATCTCTGTGGAGAGATGCTTGTGAATTCTTACATGGTATGAAATGAAATCAACCAACCAGAATTCCACATGAATGTTATCAGTAGACAATGGCTTTCTCTAGTGAAAATTATAAGATATCAAATTAATGATATGTATTCTTGTGCTTGAACTTGCACCTGTGTGGACATGTACACACATGTCTATGTTTATACATATATGTATACTCTGCTACAAATAGGTATCAAGGTGCACATTTTCCCTCTGATTGTAATAAATAATTAGGATCCTAATAAATTTATAGGTAAGGATATCCTAGCTGATGTCAAAACAGCCTGAAACACAAGACAATACAATGAGGTTACATGTGTAATTAATGTAGCACTTCAAATTGAATCAAAGTGATCATTTTCATTGGTGTTCTGAAGAGCTACACAACTTTATATTGTGGGAATTGTCCTGTGGATATCCCAGTAACAAGAATTTTGGCATAAATAAGAGAAAGAAATACCTGTCAACAGTCTCCCCTGTCTCATGTGAGGTACAGGAAGTTGTTTATATCTGGAGTGGTGATATTAAGAACAGATATTAATCTATCCCCTGGCATCCTTCCAGGCAATTATCAGCAGAGTCAATGATGGAGAGATACGTTAGACTATGACTGGCTGGGCTAAAATATGATAGCAATTTATAGCACTATACCAGGCAAGAAAAACAGTGTGAATGAAGCATGATACTCCCAAGTCTGCAGGGCATTTAATGAAAATTATACACATGTAGTATGTTTGGATAGCTAGAAAATTTGTTTCATTCTTTAAAAAGCAACTTTGCTGGAAGGCTCTAGTCTGGGCTTTTCCATATCTGATTGACAGAACATACAGGAGCATATAAGAAATCTCTTTGATTTTTTGCTTTAATTGTCACTCTCAATACTGACCGTGCAGCTGTGGTGTTTAGGTTCCTGTGCCTGTGAGAGCCACAAGCACCAGATGACAAGTTATGTAAAGAACTAGAGCCTCATCTGTCATAAATCAGTGTAACCAAAGTGGATGGGACATTGTGTTCTTTGCTGGTGACCTGAATTCCCTCTGCAAGGACCTTTTATGTGGAGACTCATTCCATGTTTGCTTTCACCTTGTAGTAGGAAAGGCTGGATAGTGATAAGAAAGTAGTTTGTGAGAGGTATGGGGTGAAGATTTTAGTAAATCACGTTGCCACAGTCTCCACCAGTCCTGTACAGGCAAAGCCATTTCCTCACTTTCATTGTTCACTTGATGTCAATAAACTGATTTTAGGCTAAAGTTTGAATAAGTGAATTTCTAAAGCCTGTTTGTTTTAGCCATATGCCAACAGTGACATAAAGCAATATTAAATGCTTCCAGTATAACAGAGCCTAGCAGACTGCTACCACCTTCCTTTCAGGTTAAAGCACCAATGCAGTTGCTAACTCACATACATTGAATAGATTTATTATAGTGGGCACTCAGAAGAGTAATCTTACAGCTTGAACTGCTAAATTGATGTCCAGTTTATGCAATGCTGGTTGTCAGCTATGAGGAGCAGTGGCTCTATGTAATAACTTGCATGACAGGTTTTTATGCTTTTATGGAGTTAATGTCAGAACTCCAGCCTCTTGCCTTCAAGAGCAGCAGTTTCTATCTCAAATATTTTCTTTAAAAATAATTCAAATGTTATAAGGAGGTACTTCTGCTGCTCCAGCATGTAAACCTAAGGCACAGAACATAGCCCTAAAGAATGTAAAACCATTGTGCAAATACAAGGGAGAAGGAGTCAGGGTTGTGCAGAGTATTAGCACTGCCATATGGCCACTTTGTTGCTGAAAAATCCAGTTTGCTGGTACCTGCACTTCTCTGACTCCCCTGTACTAAAAGTGACATACTAAAAATTCATAATGTAATCAGCCACTATATAGCAAATGTCTTGGAGCACTTTACAGTCATTAAAATAAAATTAAAATACTATCTCAATAAATGGAAGAATGTGGATAGTAATTCTCATCTGAATATTAACCCACTCTAAGTACTAGCTTCTTTCTGGAAAATTCTAATAAAGAAAACAGCCACTTACCAAACACTTTTTCTTCCTTCTCTTTGAACTATTCTGAAAGAGTTGCATTCTCAGACTAGAATCTGCACCAGCCCTCATAACTGCATAGGATCATCACAGTCCATAGAAAAACTCAGGAACTTCAAGTTCTGTTTAAACTTAACCAGTGTCTCAGGTGGATTTTACTGTTGCTAAGATGCTCTTGAAATAATGTGAGCAAAATCAAAATAGTTTATCCACTATTCACAGAACACAACTTTATTAATGATTGCTTACTGTACACTGCATGTGCCAAGAAACCATCCCCATGTATTTTTTTCCTTCTCTTAGTCCTAAGGCATTTGGTGCATTTGTTGCCTGGCAATATCTAACCACATCTCAACCATGAATCTCCTTATTTCCCTTGCTGATTTTATGCCCTGTCACACAGAATGTGCAGCAGTGCTCACTTTGGGGAGCTCAGACGAATCCAGCTAGTCTGGCTGGTTGTGGTCTGTGTGGTCATCTCTTTTTTTGAGCAATATCATTCACTAGCATTGTTACCTAATGTTGGCTGTCAGTCTGCTTCTTATTTGCTGGTGACTGCATGTGGAAACTAGAAAGCAGCAGCTAATTCTTTCCAATTTTCATCATTATAACCAGCAATCATTTTGCAAAATACTTTCTTCCACAGTTGCTCAGCTGTTCTGCAAGAAAGCAGGTGACATTTGACTGCAAGTAGGAAGCCTTCATGTTCTCTGAGCTGTGCTTCTTTATTTACTGTTTGCATTATGTATTAAATTATTGGCATGCATTCATCCATGACCTCTGCTAGATTGACTGAGCATTTTTTCCCCTCCATTTCTCTGCAACTCTATATTAAAAACGTTTTGAGCAGAAATCAATCAAATGAGGAATATGTTTTTTCAGTGGGTCTCTCTTGATACCTGTGGGTGAAAAGACTTGTAAAGAAGTTATTATGTCTGTTTACTTAATTTTTATTTCTTGAGATTCATCTGCTAAAGAGAAGATTCACATTACCAATTTTTAAAAAAATTTGGGGCTTTTGAGATTTACTATTTTTAGTGGGTTTTCCTTTAAACTCTAAAGTCAGTTCATTTTTTAGAACCTGCCCCCTAGTCACAGTTTTTCATTAAACAAAACCAAAACCAGCAGCTAAGACTTAGTTAAAAAAAAAATTATATTAGAAAAAGCCAAAGTATGATTGTTATTAGCTGAAATTTTAAAAAAGCATTATGAACCCATTCAGCAAAGGAATGAAATTACAGATTCAGCATGAATCAATCATTTGAGTAGAAGCTGATAGCATCCTGAGGATAAATAACATGGCTCTATGGTTTATTGCTGTGTGTTTATTTTCTCTGCAAAGCTTCTTCTTGAGGTCTCCTTACACAAACACCATCTGTGGTTTAACTGGGATTCTTTTCTGCCAGGAAGCAGCATTGGATGAGGTGAGATTCTGTAGCTTTACAGTGTTTTGGCTTGGAAACTCCACACAGTGGAGAAGCAAAGAATGAGCCACTCCTTTAGGGCCTGTTAGCAGCCTACAACAATATTCTCACACTACAGGAGATTAGGGCTAATACTTCATAATTAATGGGAAGTAATGTGGTTCTCTGGGGGGCTCCTAGCTGTAATTGATACATGGTGCCTGGACTGAGTTTTCTCACTGTATTCCATATTCAGGTTCCAGAAGCACATTTGGTATTGAGGTATGATCTCCTCTGTAATTCCCTCAGAGTCAACAGTCTGCCTGTGCAGAAAAACAGGCATATAACAGACCAATTTCCATGAGTTTTAAATTTTTTTTTTTCTTTTGATTGTACCAGGGAATATTCTAAACTTAGAAACAGGTGATATTTGGCAGCTTTCAGAACAATTGTTAGGGTGACTGCAATATTTTCAAATCAAAGCTCTAAATCAAAGCAGAACTTGATTGTAAAGAAATTGCCAGTGACAATAGCTAAAAATCTGTGATGATGATGAAGAAAGGGAAAAGAACCACCTTGCATCATTCCAGCTGTCTGCATTTTAGGTCAAGAAGATATTGACCATCTTCTGAATGTAAATGAAGCCTGGGTTTCCTCAACTGAATTCTGCCTTGAGATTACAGATTAATGTGAGAGTCATACCAGGCAATGCTTTATCCATTTTCTGGTAGAGAACCAAGCACTTTCAACATTTCTTGCTGTTGTGAGACTGTGAAAAACTTGTGACAATAATGTTTAAGTCCAGAAATAGTTTTACTTTTCTTGCTGTAAATAAAAAATCGCCATATGTACAGAATCTGTTTAGATGACTCTGACCAGCACAAACCAAGAAAAATATAGAAATAATTTTGAAAACAATTTGTAGGTGTTTGAGGAGGCAGATGTATATTAATAATAATTAAAACTGATTGCAAACTGCCTATACTGTCACTATAGAGAGAATCCTTAAACTTTTGGCGGGATTGATGTGAGAGCCCTCATCTAGACTGAACATATGCTTGGCTTCAAGAACAACGATTATTAATGTGAAGGGAGCTGATTAGATGCTTTCACGTACTCCTGGATCCAGATTTGCTTTCTATTTCCATATAATATGAAAGAAAGCGTGAGAATGAACATGTTCAAAAGAGCACAATGAATTTCTAGTTTACATGCTTAGAACCTCAATTTCTCTTGCTTTCACTGGAGCCACTGCTCCCAAGTCACTTTCTAAAACCATTAAGTAGAGCAATGATTATCAAATTGTGGGCGTATCAAATTCTCTGTATATTAGCATAGTTGAAAATTTCAGCAGATAGATAATTCACTTGAAAATGTTATAATCAATCTCTGAGACATTTTTAGAATCTCATCTATGTCCTTTAAAGACAGTGTTTGTTTATTTTGAATCTTGATTTTATTTGGGGGTCTGTGTGTACTTGTGATCTGTGACATTTCTCTGATCTTTACTATGTGCTCTGTAAGCTTGCAACAAGACTATTGAAAATAAACCTCAGTATTCTTCAGAGGTATATAAGAAAGATCTATAGTGAAAATGGTCCAACAAAAGTATCTGTTCTAAACTCCTGGAGAGCCAGAAGGCAAGAGATGTTAAATTTTGCTACATCTTATCTATATGTAGATAATATTTTCTCCTAAGTTTATGCAGGCTTATGGTACTAATAATCCTGAATTTTAGAGCTCTGATTTTCTCAGTGTTGGAACACTTAGAAAATAGAATGAAAAGATGCTGAAGGCTCCAGCCCACATGCAAGACATTACATCCCATGTTACTTCCATTTAAAATTTCCATTATTCAAAAAGCAGGCAGTCCAACATAAACTTTAACAATTAAAAACTTGCTGGTTTCCTAACGTGTCAAAATATGGGTTATGATGTATGTTTCAGAACTGAGTTCAAGATCTATATGAAATATTTATAGCAAAATTTTGCCTAGCAGTATCTTTCTTACAGATGAATATTCAATCAACTTTAAAAATTAATTCCTTTCTGCAGTGTGACACTAGTGTAGGCTATCTGTAGATCTGTCCTGTGGTTAATCAGGTGACTAAAAATGAAATACCTTGTGTTTTGTTATTCTCTTTCTCCTTTCTGACCTAAACCTTATTTCCATAAAGAAGTTATATTATTAAATGAAAAGTGCATGTTTCCACAGTAACTTATTTCAATATACTCAATAAAAAAACACAATTCATAAAGAGGTGTAATAGAGGGTTATTTTGCAGGTGTTATCCAACTGTTATTTGCCATTTCAGTGTGACAGCATGAACAACTGAGCTGAAAACCTGAACATCTTTAAACCTCCCTCATATTCCTTAGCAAGGCTTTATGTATTATAAATACTCTCTATATTTTAATAGTTAGATATTTGAGGTTTTCTGAGCTTGTATTTGAAGTGTTTGCTCTAATTGGCACAATTTTGATCTCACATTTACAATGTTGCAGAACTGCGATATCTATTTTTTTCATGCAAATACAACTGGGACAAACATTAAAACTCTACTGTTTTATATTTACTCACAAAAGGTTTTGTAATGTCAGAGTGCCTTCACCTTGCTTAGAACAGAGAAAAACCTTGTTCAAATAAATTTAAAATTCCTGCCTGACATGATGCATGCCAAATATACCTGATCTAACCAGTTTTTAAGAATGGGATACAGCCTTGTGTATGAGCTAAGTACAGATATTCAATAGAAATACATGCTGGAAGGTGTTTCAGTTTTCTTTTGCTCAGTTTCACAATGTGTTTTTTTTTTGTGTTTTCTTCTCTTTCTCATTGCTTTCCTCCTGTCTGCATTTCAGATTTTATTCTTCAGATATTCAAATAATTGCCATCTTCTTTCTATCCAAATAAGCATCTTCTGACTGCTTGTTTCATCAGTTGAACTAAGAATGTCCGTAACTTCTTCATTTTCTCTATTCTGCTTGTCTTGGGACCAACCCTTGAGACCAACTCTGGCGACTTTTTCAGAGGAATCCTTCTTTCCCCTCTTATATCACAGCTTTTAAAATTCTGTTTCAGAGGAAACAGCAGCCTTAGAATTCATAGTATCCCTTCCTCCTAAAATAAGCCATTGAGAAAATCAAAGGAGGACATTGATAATCCAGTTAAAAGATCAGAAGGAGAAAAAATGTTTTAACCATCTAATTCATTACTTTCTGCAGAGAGAGAGAGGGAGATGAAAAATCTCTGATGTTTCTGGGCTAAGTTAGTCTCTTTGCTTGATTCTTGTATGCTTTGGGTCACAATATCAATTAGCATGCTGTAGAACTGAAAGTAAAAAAAGTCAAAAAAGGAAAATATTCCTACTACCTTTTGGATCCTTTCTTTCAGGTAGGCCTGCCAGACCTTAGGACAAGAAATTCAGAGTGGTGTCCAATTAACAGTGAGCTGAATGAAACCTGCAACAATCCCCACTGGGAACAGGACTGAAGTGCACCATTCTGCTCCCATGGGCTACTGAGGTAATTTGCAATGCTGACAACAGGCTGTGAGTTGAACCCCAGATTTAGGAAAGAATGGGGATGATTGAAGGTGGCTTAGGATGATTCATTCCTTATCACACCTCTGTCAGCATTAATGTTTTGCTATTTATCTGTCAGCAATGAGAAGGGGAGATAACATCTCTTGCCTCATGCTTGCTATGTTTTCCCTTTTCTTATAAACTTTAAAAGGAGATGAGTCTCTATTATTGTTTAGAAAAGGAATAAACAAAATACCAATTGAATAAAACTGCAACTTTGTCTCTTTTCTCACAATTGATACATTGTCAAGGAAATGAAGAATAAACAATAAATTGTCAGCTTTAGAGCTGCTTGTGAAGGGATAGGATGAATATATTCAAATTTGCAACTAGGCTTGAAACATGGACATAGACTTTCAGGCAATACATGGTGGACTTCAGGTATGTGTTGCCAATGGCCACAGAAAGTGGCTAAGGGAGCTGGTTTTGCTGGTCCTATTCTTGCCTTGAAGGTCTGATACAAAGTTCCATCTGTCAAGGATGTTCCATCTGTCAATTCGATTTTCTCCTTGGAAATTGGCTCTCACAATGTTATCATTGTTAAGTTACAAATAAGCTTTCCATAGTTCCCGTTATTCAGATAGTGCCACAGGCCCAAAGAGCTGGCCAGTAATACAGTTTAGCAACTGAGAAACTGGGTTTAAAAGGGGGGGCTGTAACAAAGATGAAATGCAAGTGATGCTTTCAAGCTGAGTTTCAGTTCAGTGTAAACTGCATGGAGGCTGTTTGAAGACCTCAGCAAGTAGGATGGAGGTGATCTGAAGGGTCCCTGAGGCAAAAGTAGTAAAATCCACGACTAGTCAAAAGGAATTGGTTCTGCTTAAGACCTGGGAATTTATAGAAAGTATGAAATGAGGTAATCAGCTGTCATGAACAAAACAAAAGAAGTTCCTGACCTTACATTGCCAAGGAACAACACTAGGAAACAAACAACTGCACAGGAACGTGATCTCCCAAAGACTCCATCAAATCTCACATTGTTGTGTGGGTGCAATTATTTGTATTGGCTGTAGAGTTTATTTAGTGTGTGTGGTAGCTATTCATAATATTCACCAGGTGACTGGTGACATAATATGTCACAATATTTCTATTTTGAACTGCTGTGGTAACTCAGATGTTTTCCCGTGTTGAAAGGATTTCTCTTAGAGTAGTGACTTGTAGAGTTTTGAAGGATGCAGCTGTGAAAAAGAAATGCCATACAGTGCAGGCTGAAATAAAGTATACAAATGATCTAGCTACATGACCTTCAATATTAACAACTAAATTAACTTACTCTCCTCTCCTGTAAGCTAGAATGCTTGATGGAGGCTGAGAAAATCTCGCAGAAATTCACAATACTACATATATAATATTTGGTACAATATATGCTGCTTAAGCCTTTTTTTTTTTTTCAGAATAACACTCTCAAGGAAAAAAATCTAGGGTGACACAGAAGGTCAAAGGAGAGGTATGTGTGTTTTTATGTAGGTTTACAGTGTCATATCAGTTTCTATTAATTTGTCATTTTCACTAGTAACAACAAATAAAACTATCAAATTCAGTATTTAAACAGCATAATGCCACTTTCTAAAATATTTCTTTGACGTCACTTGGGAATTTTTAGGAACTGTATACTTTTAGCATGTTAGGAGTTCCTACTATTTCAAACTGAACTCTCCCCAACTAATCTTCAATCATTTCATGTCACACTTGAAGAGAAAACTAAACCCTAAGAGCAATAGATGCTTTTAAATTCCAGCTTTATATTTCTTAAATACGTTTGAATCTTGTGAGTCAAATTAAACAAAGATAACATTCTTATTATTGGCTTGCCAATGTGAATTCCATTTCTGCATGGTATTTGGTTGATTCTCTGCTGCTTAAATAGCAAAGGAATGACTATGCAGAAGCAGTGTCAGTACAAATGTCTTTTCAAACAGTGTTTATGAGAGCATTTCTGTTTCAGCATACCTTAGACATCGTGGCTCCTTGAAGATATGCTGGAATAAAATTGGCATATTTCCATACAATCAAAGCCCTTAAGACATCTAGAGGTAGCTGGAGTAACACAGATTTTAACAAGATTAATTATAGGAAAGCAATTTGGAAACTTTGGCTAATTTTACTTGTTCTTTAAATTTGCACCACTTAGGGTAATTATATTGGGAATATTCCAAGTAGAATGTTCTACTGCCATTTCCAAACACTCTCTATCAATGGTCTCACTACTTTGGGCACAAGGCAGGTGTTGCAGGGAAAAGAAATAAGAACAAATGTTATTTTTAAAAGAACAGGAAATGGTTGATACAGTTGGTTACTTGTTTAGGAAACAAGTAGGGGTAGCCATTCCTGAAAAACATGCATTTTGTAAACTTGTGGCAATTACATTGTTAACTTGTCAGATGTCTCCTTAGATCACATCATTTTATATTCCAGTGAGTAAGGACAGATGTTACCTGCTATGGCACTTAAAGGTAATGCTTAAAAAAAGCCTTTGCCCCAGGATTGGGCTTTTACATTTTCTAGGGAAAAAAAAAAAAACAACTTTGAGGAATTCAAGACTTTGGAAAATTACATAGAAGCTGAGACTAAAAGAATAAAGGAAACAGACCCACAAGATGCTGCTGATTAGAATATAACATACGCAGTGCAAGATGAAAATATTGATGAGATTAGCCAGCAAGATGCCAAGCATGGTCAGGAGCTAAGAATGGATGCCTATAATGCATGATGTCCCTGTAACAGAGGAAATGGCATAATGGCAGATCTTATTACTAGTCATGCTATAGGCACAATTGGATTAGATTGGAGCAATTGTCAATGCAGTCAAGCATCCTGCTGTCCTGCAGTGGGAAATACATCCCTCAGAAAAAAAAAGAAAAAATGAAGCCTTTATTAAGTCTTGAACTACACAGGGTTATTATATGAGATGAATAACAGTTCCTGACCTGAGGCAAAATTCATGTCATGACCTAACTCCAAAAGTAAAGTGTGTAATACTTCTGTATTCTCTAGGAAATGCTTGACTGCAGTCTCATCTTTCCTTTGGCACCTCCTAAACCACTTGTCTCAATGATATCTTGTGACAGCAAGTTTCATGCAAAGTTCTATAACACTATTTTATTTTCCCCACCTTAAGTTTGTTTCCTGATTTGTCACACTTGCTTGGAATATTTTATAATTGCATTTATCATGTCATAATCAAATTTCGCCTTTCACACCTTCTCCTCAAATTTGGCAATACTGCTCAGTGCAGTCATCACTGACTCTCTTTTATTTATGATGTAGTCTCTTCTTGAGCTATGCAGAAAACTACTTTTTAAATAATACTGTGGATTGGCTCTGTCCATTGCAGATTAAGTTTAGGGCAAAAAAATTGAAGCCATCACAGTAGTTGCAGGTTTCCATGAAAAATTTCCTTGCCCTATTTTGGAGACACTCGGTCAAATGTGAGATTTTGAAATTCTCGATAAAATTTTTAAAGGGAAAAGATTAAAATAATTAAAATAGTTGTCAAACTAGGCAAAAGAAATTCTAGTGCACTTTTCTCATAAGCAAACTGAAATGGATTTAAAATTGCTTTTGAATCCTTTGATTGTCAAATTGTCCATATACACTATCAGCATATATTTTTACACATCAATGAGAGTTATATCTCATTAATTTTAAAGTTATGCTCTGATATTAATTTAGCCATAAAGACAAGGTAGATGAGAATCTTATTGTTTACTTTACTTTTTGGAAGTACATAGCTAGCCAGCAATCCAGGACTTTTCCTAAAGAGTGGAGTGAGATGGTGCTTTTTGTGGACTATTAATCCCAACTATTTTTATTGTCGTCCATAACAGGTGTGCAATCACACTCTGTAAGTACTTAATTTCTTTCTACAGAAGAAAAAAAGCATTGTTTAGTTTTGCCAGATGCTGAAATTTTACAAGCCAGTGATGAGAAGTGACTTGCACTCTTCAGTAACAGGGGTTTTGTTACAGACATGATTGTACATCTCTGTCTCACTTTTTAAATAAGATAGACTTTTCTAAGAGGTAAAAAAGAGCCAAAGTTCTAATGAAATGTTAAATTAATTCTGTTGTGATTTGTTTGTCTTGTGAGAAATTACTTTATTGTCCAGAAAATACCTGTAGCCAGATAAATTTTCCTGATTAAGAGCAAGACAGGCACATCAGGAATGAAATGGAAAATCATGCAAGCTACATTAGCCTAGCATAATTGAGATAATAAATTTATACTAGCCAATACACTCTGGCCATTGAAGAGCTGTTCTTTTAGGGTAATAAGAATAAAAATCTCTAAATAAAGCTTTTGAAAGGTCACACATCATAGGACCTGCAAGAATGCCTGTGCTGTGCAGTAATAAAGGGAAGACCCAGCAGACTATAAAGTGTAGGTGTAATTGCACAATTTTGGTGATAGCAAAAAAACCCAAAACAAACAGACAAACAAAAAAACCAACCAACCAATCAAACAAACAAAAACCCCAAAAGCCCAAAAAACCCCCCACCACAAACCATAAAGAGGTTTTGCCTTCAATCCATTCTCTCTCACACACTTCCACGACTCCCACTGATAGCCTTATGCCAGTGCAGTCAGTGCAGCTGATCTCCCTACTAGTCCTGAAAAGGATTAGGTCGTTGCAGTCAGTAAAGATGAAAATAGTAAATGTGGTTGAGGTTTGCAACTTTTTTCCCTGTCTGATGGGAAAAGGTGTAAATTCTTACTATATGCATATACATACATACATACATATATATATATGAGAAATCTATATTTATATGTATATGTCAGGGGAGAGGGAGAGAAAAATGAATAAACAATTCTTATTCTTGTTATAGTTCCAAGACTATATCCTCATGGTCATTTGAGAATTCAGGGCTCACATTTAAGCTGCTGCATACCCCTACCATGTGCTACAAGAAGTGAGTACTGTGCATTTTTAACCTAGTTTTTAGATTTAGTGGCTAAACCCTCTTCCACAAGTGCTTAATGTATTTCACCTCCAATGAATGATAGCTAAATGGAATTTTAGAAAAAGTATCTGCCAATTTAATGATGTTATGCAAATATTAGGTTCCCTGTGAGCACTTGACATTATTTTTTCTTTGACAAGGATTAGGGAAACACTGTTTATATTTTCTGTGTTAAAAAGGGCTTTATTGTCAAAACATTTATGCTTTTCTGGGTTTTTCAGTAAGAATAGGCTGCTTTCTCAGCTCATCTCCTAATGCTGTAGTAAGGATATAAATGTAAAGCTAAAAGAAAGCTGCCTGTCCATAGTGATTAGTCAGCCTGCATTTGCCATGTGCCATTTTGAAGTCAGATTTTGTTTCACTTCAAAATTTAAGGAGCTCTAAGTTATTTTGATCTCATCTTGAATTAATAAAGAATTTGAAGTCAATAAACTTAAACTTTTAAAGGAAAAACACAGCAGAGTATTTAAAATATATTTACTTGTGCACATATCTATACACAGACATTATATAGTTTTTTTCAACTTCTTCATTATATAGTTTTTTTCAACCTCCCAACAGTTATTTTGGACATAAACAGATAATTATTAAATTAGTTTACTCTGTTTCAAAGTGTAAAACTGCAAGTATAGATAAAATGCACTATTGTATAAAACTGGTATATATGATGGGGCTGAGAAATGCATCTATAGTGCTATTACACCTATCTTGATCTTCTCCACCTCCTTAACCATCTTTTTATTTTAAAAAGCAGGCTTCAAATAACCCTAGATAAGAAATGTTAAATAGTTGATAACAATTGTATTTTAAGGTTGCAATATGAGATAGCAAGGAATTCTATAATGTACACAGAAAACAATGCTTAACCCTTGAAATCCCATGAGCAGCACTCAAATGAGAGTTCTGAGTAACGATAAAATTGCTGGAACTGCTGTAAAGACTCCCTACTGTGTTGCATCATATATATAACCAGATAAACTGAGAAATTTACATTTTGTTATGCAGATAAAATGACATTAGCCTCTCATCTTCCTGAAGAAAGGACATCTCTCTTGGCATCATGGCCAGACTGCGTTGAATGTGGTTCTATAAAACCACACTACAAATAAAACCTGAAACTGATACAGGCTAAGTTTCAGTCTCTGGTAATGCCCAGGACCAGTTTATGCAACAAGATTTAAACTAGGAACATATTTTGTCTACAAGGCCTTCTAAAAAGAGTAGAAAAGTTAAAAGCAGACTTTGGAGATGAGGAGATGGTGGTGCTCTTGCATTTTCCTTCAAAAGTTGTGAGAATCCCTTTGCACAAGCTAATTTAATCCTGAAGCAATTAATTTCCATCAGTTCAGATCTCAGTTAACAGCCAGTAATGACCTGTATGCATGAATCCATTGAATGAGTCTCTTTGAAGCATTTTTAATCAATTTATGAGCAGATGTACAATATGAGATCCTTTAACTGGAGATCCTTTACACTGAAATGCATGAACTGAATCACCTTGTGGGGGAAATTTAACAACATTGAGTCAAGTTAGTGGGCTAGTCAGCTACTGGAGGTGGCACCTGATCTGCTAAAATGGCATTTGTGTCTTCAGAGAGGTGAGACACCCTATAATTTAGTGGGAGAAATGTCAAAACTAACTCCTGAATAGCATAGGGTTACACAAACTTCAGAAGAGTAACTGAGTTGGAATGGGTACTCTGAATCATTCCTAGATGTGAAATGAACTTCAGCAGGAAAGGCTTGTCTCTGATAAGGGAGCTACTGCTGATGTGTGTATATCTAGAAATTTAAAAGGCAAAAGAGGATTTTCCCCAAAAAATGATAATACATCGATTAATCTAGTAAAAGTGTCTAACTGAGGAACCAAAAAGCACCTTCAAGTCTCTCAGAAGTCTGAAGAATTTGAAGCCAGGTCAGGCTCCACATTTCTAAAGTAAATCAGCACTTATAAGTGCTAGAATTATTTATACCAAGCAGACCTGTATTGGGTAACAAGCACATTTTCTGCTCACAGATATGACTACAGAGTAGGCTAATTGCTGATATTCTGCACAGCTTTGGCAATATCACCTGTGGTGACAAGTGCTATAAATTCTTATCCTCAGAATAAATCTCTTTAAGATTTGACACAGTTTAACACAGCCATCACGATCTGGGAGAAGGGTTTGTGTGCAATGCATCCCGAGTTCAGAAGTTCTATACTGCTGCCTCTAGATTTGTGAGCAAGGATGTTGGCTACCCATGAGCTTGCCAGTCTTTTTTTCAGTTTCAGTGAAATACAAGTTGGCTGGGAATAACTTGCAGCTGGTACAGCTCTATTTTTAAGTAAGAAATTAAAATTAGCCTTTCTGCTTCCCCTCAAAATTCCATCTGCTACAATTAATATTAACACGATTTCTAACTTGTCCTTTTAGCTAATTATATTTTTAGAAAGACTCCATAAAATGTTAGTGTGAAGAACTCACATTTTGCATTTTTGACAATCTGCTTGCAGAAAATGTGATCCTTGATAATTACACGTAGGTCAAAAAGAATTTTATTTAAAACTTTCCAGTTAATACACACTACTGAGGAAGTATCCTCAAGCACATAGCTTTTATGAGACGTTGTCAAGCCTTCATCCCCTTTGCACAGTGCATTCCATGCTGGCACTCTTAAGGAGGCTGGAATTCAAAGATAGATGAAAAACTGCTCAGGAAAAATTGCCCACACTTCATCAATAATGCATGTCTTCATCATCTAAAAGTGTGGCAAATATAAAACAATAATTGGAAGTACAGAGCAGCCTTTCAAAGATATTGCTGCTCTCTGTTCCTGATGCTCTAGTGGGTCCTTCCTAAATTAGTTCATGACCTTTGTTAAATTTTCTTATTTGGAAAATATTGGCCTAACTCCATAAGGAATTTAATTTAGAGACTTATAGTGAATTGTAGTTGTAGATAAAATTGTCAATATTTTCTCCTAGAAGTGATCCCAGGAAGAAGTTGACCATAGAATTGGCTGTATTAGGCCTGTTTTATGTAACTTTTGATCTAACTTTGTACAAATAGCTTATAAAATGCCCTTTAATACAAAAATTCTCGTGTATATACAATACTAATTTTCAGGACATGTAGATGAGTGTGGGATTTCAGTTACAGTGCACTTTTGGATGCTGAATAAGGCAGTTTTTGCTCTATTTGAAAACAGTATTCTTCAGGATAAAATGTGAAAATTGAGCTTAATTGTGTTATGTTGTCCCACTTGAGTCTCATAAACATCAATTTTGCAGTTCATTTTTAGAAGAGGACTTGTAGGAGAAGTGCTATGGTTTTTATTCACCCTGCCACTTAATGCACAGATCTCAGTGCCAATGCAGCACTAAAAACTCAACTGTGTGTTTGGTACAGGTGACTCTGCAGGCACACACATAGAGCAGGATCCATTTACATTCTGTTGCACAATTCTACACCTACTTTCAGGGCCAGTTTTACAGAGAGCACTGCTGATGCTCAGTACACTATCAGCAGTAATTCTCCAAATATCCACAATACTTAAAAAAGAGGTCCCGAGAGTTACCCTTTCCATCTTTTTTACAATCTGAAAAATCTCCCAAAACTTTCACTGTTGATTCAGCAATCTTTTCCTGCTGTCACTGGTTATTATCTGACCTCAAGAATGATAGTAGAGGATGGAGGAATTAGTATTAGGAATTAGTACTCAAGCTGCGTGGATACCTGGGTATTGCCACTGCTGCCTGGGCAGTAGAGAAAAACCCCAAACCAGGGTGAGAAGTGCTCACTGTCACAGAACACAGAATGGTGAGGGCAGAGATACTGTGCCATGTTGTATTTGCATCTGTAAATCATAATAAGTTTAAGAAACCAGCTGTTTATTTTTTAATAGTTTGGATGTAGTTAGCAAATTAAATTTGCAAGCTCTTCACTGTCCTCTTTGCTGCCATTCAACTCCATTCTGCTGTGTATTGAAGTAATTCCAGTAAGTACTTTAGCTACTGCTGAGTAAATAAGTGAGTAAACACAATTACTGCTATAATGAGTTGAGATCACAGTTTCTAGTATGACAATATTTTAATAAAGGAGAAATTCATTAGTACTCACTTAATGACTGTTCTCCTTTGCCTATGTTGAAATTACCACTCTTTTTAGTTGATGAGAATTTCCTAAACAAAGGCACTAGTAAAGTTCACCTGGATAATATTATTTTGATGACATCTATTTAACAGTACTTTTAAAATAACTTTTTTAATTGAAATCATTAAAATCACCTTCTTTGTTGATTGTTTATTGATTTGTAGAGTTTTTATGATTTGTTTGGCACAAATGTTGCCCCGGTTCTGAAATTTATGTATCTACTGCTTAACTTTAAATATACACTTAACTGAAAATGAAATCAATGATAATGAACAGTAAATGTGGGAATCTGAATTAAGTTGTTTTCCAAATAGAAGAATGTGATGTAGAAAAGTAAAGACTATTTGGAGGGTTAAAAAACGAGTGCTGTCTACAGTGAAATGAAGTTCAACAGTCTTTTTCAAACAGTGAGTGAATTGAGTTGACCCAGAGTGGTTCTGTCTCTGTTTTATATCAACAAGAGCTGCCAGTTTCAGTTAGAGAAGTAAATATGACCTGTCTTTATGCAGGAGTGCAAGCCTTAATAAAGTTTAAAGTATAAGCTGTCAAGGGCATAGTCTTGTTGCAGCATCACCAGGTAACAGCAGCACAGTGCTCAGAAGCAGTTCCTGGGCTTGGAAAATTAAGGGAATCCACTACCTGTGTGCTGGGAAAATTTTGTCAGATGCTGGTTTATTACTGAGTCTTGGGTGCTGCCAAAGGACTGGCCTAGATTGCTGTAAATTCCTGCAGCGACCCAGACTTCACATCTCTCTAGAAAGCCCTGGGAACAAAGAAATTAGAGATGTCAGAAACTACTGGGCCATGATGACGCCCATGTTCTGTTTTGTCCGAGAGACAGCTTCTTTTAAAGTGGATTTACCACTCAGTTTCCTTACTAATTGAAAAGAAACACTCTGCAAACCCCTCCTATGCCTCCTAAACTTTGCATTCTGGAGGTTTACATGTCTGATTCTTCCTCAGTCCCTATTTATAAATACTCATTTCAAGGAGCTGTAGTGACATTCTCTAAGTTCTTCCTCCTGGCCACCACTTTTCTGTAAGTGGTTTAAAAAGAATAATTAAATTTTGATAAAGAATCCAATTATTCTTTATGGATTTCAGAAAGGGCAGTACTGGTTTCTCCAGAGGTTTGATGACAAGTGCTCTCTGAAGAGGCCTGACTAAATATATGTATTACATTCCACTGTCTCTGCCTCATGACACAATAGCAAAGCAAGGCTGGCTGCAGCCTTGCCTCTGTCATACCCAAATGTAATTATATGGCATCCTTTTGGAAGCCAGTTCTTCTGATACCATATATACCTCCCAGAACACCAAAACTTCCCATAACACAGTACTTCTTCTGAAATTTCTAGAATCCCAATGCCTGACTCTGGTCTCATGATAATCTCCAGAAGAAATAAACCCCTTTAAGGACATTATTAAATGCCTTTATTTCTGTCAGGAGCTAAGTCCTTACAGTCAATAAATGTCATTGATGCAATCTTGCTTCCTGTAGCCAAGTAGTTTTTAAATATATTCTCATTTTAGTGAAATCATTCTTTATTGTACTTTCAAATTGGGTGAGAATTTGTTTAACCTAGGGTTTGTTTTCAACTTATTATCATGGCTATTTTCTCCATTAAGAATCCCTGACTTATGTATCATTTGTTCATTTTGGTAGTGTAGGATTTTCTGTAAGTCACTTTGAAGCTGGATGTACAAATGGCATCCTGAAGTTCCCATTTAAGTTTCATTCTCTCTGAATAACATCATCCCTCTTGATCATGGCTTATTTTTAATGTTTTCATTCGTGCAAGTCTTCCAAGGGCCATTGTTGTGCATGAGCATTAGTGTGATCAGTATATTTTCCCTGGAGAAAAGATGGGGATAAGTACAGAAGGATCTCAAGATCTCAGGAGGAAATGCTTTTCCCATGGGCACACTGTGTCAGGGGAGGCAAAGGCACAGCTACAGCACAGGCAGGCCAAAGCACACGGGGTTCCACAGAGCTCTCATGCAGGAGGAATGAGATGCTTTGCACTGCCATAAGAAGGGGAATAATTGATGTTCATAACTTTGCCTCTTCCTGTGTACCGTCAAATGTGTGCCTTCTTATGCAAATGGCTGCTTATTTAGAGTACACAGTGTTCCTGTGTCTCATACCCACTACTTCAGGCTTCTGATTCTTGGTCACAGAAGTTTTTCCTACATGTTTGACAAACACAAGTATCAAGTTCACATTCATTTTGAAACTACATTGAATTTATTTACAAACAAACAAAACCCTTAAGCGTTCTTTCAATGCAGAAGTCGAGCACTCCAGGGATAGATTCATTCCCCATGAATAAACCAGTACCTGTAGAACGAGCCCTCAGAGGCAGACCTTGTGCCACATCAGGAGTGTTCTGTAAAGCAGAGACACCTGAAAATGCAGGTCATTGTGGACAAAAAAATCTTGCTTCTCATTAAAAACAGCAAACCTCTCTTTGTGGTGTGAAAATACAAGTCTGCTAGAGTTTGAAGACATATTTCTAAATTTTGTGGTCTTGTGTTTAATCCCAAACTGTTGTTAAGGCAGCACCTCTCAGAGCTCAGTGGTAGCGATTGCTGATCACTCCTTTTGTTGAGAGACTTAACCGTACTGTTTTAATTTATATTTTTGTGTGTTTTTTACAATATTTATATTATTTTTACTCAGGTTGTTGCTTGTTACAATAGATTTCTCATGAGTGGCTATGCAGGTGTCTCAGGAAATTACATAAGACCGTGATAGCTGGAAACTTAACTCACCCCAGCAATTTCTAAAGCAGTTCTGGAGTTGATGGGAATTAGAAGTGACTTACAGAACACACTGTGCTATGTCATCTCTCTGTGTGGAAGTCTGTAGTTACTTTGGTAGCACATCAGAAGACAGAACAATCTCTTCAGTAAATATAATTTATATTCACAAGTGTGTTTGTTCACATATCTCTCTTCAGCACACAAACAAATACCTTTGTGAGAAACAGTAAGTGACATGCAAAATACAGTTTTCTACTGTTTCACTAACCCTGAGAGAGTGAACTTTACAAGGTAGCAATTGGATTTTGGATGGCTAAATAATTTACATGTATCTTCTTGTGAGACTAATGAATCACTGGGCTTTGGTTTCCATACAACCCATAATGAATAAATAATATTGATGAAGTTAGCTAAAGGAGTAAGACAAAGAGTCTGAAGAACTGACTTGGAACTGTCTGGGTGTTTTGTTTGTGAACTGGTGAATTGTATAGCTTGAGGGGAGAATCTGATTCTCCCAAAACTGAAAAGAAAAACTTCCTGTAACTCCAGGGGAAACAGGTACATGTCCAAAATCAAAGTTAAGAGGCCCATGCAAGCATGGTATCAGTGATCAGACTGCTTCTGCTTAGGCAGCCGTGCAGTGTATCTCACACACCGGGACCAGCCTGTCCCTTTGGGTGAGCACACTTCTCCTGAGTGCTCAGTCCCAAACCTCAGTGTCAGCAAGGGCCCCTGTGCTCCTTTGACAGGGTTCAGATTGTGTTTTTATCTGCTTCAGAGCTGGTCATGGGTAATTTCCTAAGATTGTCTTTGCGCGATCAATAAAATCTCTTGCGTGCTGGTGTGTTAATTGTTCTTGTGTGCAAATACAGCCTTATAACAAGCTGTAAAGCCTTGAACAAATGCTTGCACATCATCAGTTTTCATTGTTCACTGAAGAAATAAAAGATCATTAAAACATGCTAGTAATGTGTAGCAAATAATAATGTTTACTGAGGCAATCTAAAATAAATAATATTAATGAACATTCTCATACTGATATTAGTACAAATATGATCATTAACTTACCCTTTCTATACTTTTTCTTGTGTTGTTGTTAAGTATTCAATAATGTGTTTTTAATGAACTCTTATTTACTGAGCAATGAAGTAGGTTTGTTAATAAATTTAATTAGCCATGCAAAAATGTTAATTAGGAAAAAAAAAATAAAAAAAGCACACATCTGCCTGTAATACTGCTGCTGCTGCAGCTCCCAGTCAGAAAGGTTGCCAGGACCAGCTCAGCTGCAGGGTCACAGGCACTCAGGCAGGGCCGGAGCCCCACTGTAGCCAGGGGTGGGAATGGTGCAGGTGCCAGAGCCCGGGGCTCAGGCTGGCTCTGGGGTGTGCCCCTGGGGCTGCAGGGGCTCTGTGCTCTCTGCAAGCCTTGGGACACCTTCAGGAGCTGTGCCAGACCACTGCCTCAGACATCGCTGCAGGGTTTGTCTGGCATGGAAGGATTCCCAAAGGTTCACCTCGAGATCACCTATTTCCAGACTGACACCGTTTCTGAAGATTATATTTTTAAAAGTCTGTGAGATTTAAATCTGTGAGATTTATTCTGCTGGATTGTCCAAACCTTTTGTGTAAATTATTAGATGACACAATGTAGGCACAGTTTCTACAAGGCATTCACTAGAAAACATAAATTATTCTTCTTTTAAATTGGGATAATTGGATCAGGCAGCTGGATTTGCGAGTGCAATACTAACCATATGTTAATGCATTTTTTCTGAGGCTGTTTTCTGGCTAAAACACTCTATCATTGGATTAATCAAGGAAAATTCAATGCTACAGATGGTGGGAAACATTTCTTCTTGTTTGACAGATAGCCATAGGCTCCATGCAACTTTTTTCTGCATTATCTGCATCCAAGTAAATGTGATCTTTGGTGTTGTTTTTGTTGTTTTTCTGTCCTCAGAAAATGGAAAATTGGAAAAAGTGATTTCTCCATGAAGAAATCTTCACATAGTGAAGTTTCTACTGGATGAATGAAAGTTTATTAATATTAATTAAGAGATTTCAGGAGTGTAGGTCAAGATAGATAAGTCATTCTGATGAAATACAAAAAAAAAACGCAAACTCAATCAAACCATTTAAATAAATGCATATCCTGATTATACTAAATTGTGTGTTCTGTACAACAGGTTTTACAATGTGGAATCTAGTGTTTTCACATGGATGGGATCCATGTTTTCGTTTTCTCTCACCTCAGGTTATATTTACAACTCTTGCCATGTTTTTTTTAGTCTTCATGTAAGATATGAACATCTTAATTCAATTCATTGACTTCCAGATGGCAGCAGTGACTCACTTTGGAGAATGGTCCAGCTCAGGATAGTCATGCTAGCGCTCAAAGAAATTTAATGTCATTCATATTTGTCACACAACACCTAAAAAATGGAATGTTGTAGTCTAAAAATTCATATGAGAGAGTGAGTTTCTGGAAATTTTCTTTAAGTGGCTTCTTTGAAAAGCCTTTTTTCCATTTACAGTATCAAAAATCAATGTGATGGGTTTTGGCTTTTTAAAAAATGCTTTGTTTTCATATTTAAATTAAGTATGTCAAGTACCATACTTAGTCCTGATTTCGCTTTTAATCCTGATTTCGCTTTAAGGCTTTTTGTTTGTTTGTTTTTCTTTTTTGTACAGTTGATTAGGGGTGAATTTTGAGAGTTCTCTGCACATTTAATGTGCATAACATTTAATTTCTAAAAGATGGTGTGTAGTATACTCCTGCAGTTAACATAATAGCTTGGCTACTAATGTTAATCATCAGTACACTTAAAAATGAGGATAATGCAAATGTACATACAAGTAAATTCACATTTTGTGAGACTTGTATAACATTTATAATTAGGATTCATTTAAAAAATGCATGAAAACGCCAGAAGGAAATTTAAAGTGACATGTATTACTATTATGCAAATCCAGCACTTACTAAACTCTTTATTCTCAGACTAAAATCTGCTATCTAAATAATTGCTTCACAACTGGAAATTATCACCAGCAGCCAAATTCTCTTCTCCCTTCCAACCCTTCCCTGGATTGTGTTTATTCAGTCCCACAGCAGCGCTCAGCGGTGTTGATAAACACACTTGGTGTTCCTTTGCTTCAGCTTCAGTACCAGCAGCCTCTGGAATCAGCAATCAGTGGTTACAAGCATTCAATATACACTTTAGCACGTTTAGCTGCTCTACCAGAACCTCAGCTGAAAGAGCATGGAACACTTCAAAGCTCATTTGACATTTGTTACCTTTTTTTCTTGGTAATGTCTGTAGCTTTTACATGTGCTCATAAATCACTTTTAGCCTAATGTGGTGTTGAGCCTTCTTGTTTTGCAGTAACAGCCAGGGTGCTGCCCAGCAGAGGCAACACAAAGAGATACCCAGAGTTAATTATTTGGACAGGTAATGGGGACTTTGCTTCCTCAGCAAGGGAAGCAAAGTCAGTCATCCAGAGTTGATAATGGAAAAAGATTCATTTAAGAGGCAGTTATAGATGGGGAAAGACAAGTAGAGAATAAACTTCCAAAACAAAGTTCAAAAATATCAGACAAAAATAAAATAAGTAGGCCAAGCAAACTCTGCTTGGCTGTAGCTGAAATCAGAGTGCTCCTGTTTCTACCTATGAAAAGATTGATCCACAATGTTATGTACCAGGTCCACAAACCATACCTGGAGCAGCTGCTGCACAGTGAAACTTCCTGTATCAGTCCCTGGAACTGAGCTACTGTGGCACTCCTGTGCCAGTACTTGTGGGGTCTTGTAGCTGTGAGGGCAGAAATCCCATAGGAATATGACTACGTTGGGGTGAAAAATTTGCCCCGTTGCTAAAACTCTTGTGTTGGATGTGAAAAATGAGAAAAAAAATGAAGAGCAGCTCTAATAGAAAAAAAATTTGCTCAGAAAATTAATATTTAAGACTTCAAAATATATGATTTTAATTTTTTTTAAGTCCTTACATATGGGTCTATTAGAGGTTTCTATAATGACAGCTTGAAGTTTACCATTTAGTATTTTCTTCAAAAGCAATCAAGAGTTGAATTCATTTGATATGGAGTTTGGATTCAATTTGCTTGACTCTCTTGCTGGCATTTGCACAGTTTTCATCTGAATGCATGCAAGATTGAGCAGTAACGACATATTTTTATGAACTACCAGTGGGCATTTCATTGGAACAAGTATTTGTGGCAAAGTAATTAAAGAGCAGATTTTACCATATGAACTCTCCAAACAGCCGCAGGTAAATATTCCCAAAAATGAACTCCCTGCATTATCTTAGTCAGATGAAGTGTCAACAGCAAGACTGATTTTGAGACATATTTACAAAACAAAGGATCATATTTCCAGATGGCTGGGCTGGTACTGATCCCACTGGTACCAAAGTTGCTCTTGCATCACTGCTGTTCTGCCTCACACATCTGCTGCTTTAAGTTCACCACATCCACTTTTGTAACTCACTTCCTTGTCAACCTACGACAATCACCAAAACCAAGAACTTTGAAATGGAACTATGGTTGCATATGTGAAAAGGTGCAACTAATTGGAGGAAGTGTGCCATCCAGCACAGGAGATTGGGATACAACCTCCATCTACTGGTTTGGAAAATTTTCACTATCTCTAAAGAAGACAGAATTTTTTCTATCGCTTAAACATTAAAAGAAAAAGAAAGAAAAGAGGAAATATATTAAATAATTTATCAGAGTTATTTAGTTTAATTCTATCACAAAGACAAACCCTTTGTATTTAGATATAGTCTATACTATCATTTCTGGATATAGCTTTGATGGTGCAGTTGCTGTATCTGTAGAAGCTTAGCACATCTGCCATATGAATCTGGAATGAAAAAATGTAGCCTTGCAATTCCCAGAAAATACTAGCACTTCTGCCACCTCAGTGTGGAAAAATGCCAATGACCTGGATCAAACTCACTTAAATCTAGCTAAATGTAAGGAGACTGTGAAACCAGTCTGCATCAGACATTTATGTTTTGTCTATAGCCATGGAGATAGGGAAGGAGGGAGAACTCATCCTATTACATCGTGGTGCTCAAGAATCTTTGGCTGCATTACCTGTTGAGGCGCTCTTTTCCTTTTAATTGATGTGGAACTCCAGCTCTCAGATGAAGCACTTGAAATGCTGATGGCTACAGCTGGAGGGCCAGACCAAAGAATGCCATGGGCTTCACTTAGGATTGGAAAGAGGAAGATGTCAACTACTCTCTGTAAAATATGGCCCAAACTTCTATTTTAAATAGTAGACTTTTAGAGGGAAGACACCTTTCTTCAGTTTTGTCAAGCTTATTTTTAGAGGAATACTATGCAGTATACTTTCATTATAAAATTCTTCCTGGAAGCAGAAGACAATTTCATAATTGCTTAAAAAAAAAATTTTTTTTTGCTGTTTGCTTATTAACTTGTTGCATGTTAGAACTCTGCTGGGAGAAGAGACCTAAAGGAAAAGACACAGCTTTTGTCACCCCTCCTGCTAAGGGTAGCGATAAAAGCAAAGTGAAAAACATGACAAAAAGCATGGTCAAAGCTGTCTGTACAGGAGTTCTGAAGAAAAGCTCATGCCAATCAAAAGTAAAAAAATGAACAAGCTGCAGCTCGGCATTTCTTCTGTTGCAACAAAACTTATCCTCCTTTTCAAACAGTACAAATAGCAAGAATTCACTGACAGAAGGGAATTTCAGAAGCTAACAGCTTCAACACAGTTGATTCCTTAATGGCACCAAATGGAGCTTCAGTACAAGTTGGTCTGCCAGTTCGGAAATGTCACATGATGCAGACCTCTAATTTTCTCACAAGAAATAAAGGATGAATCACTGACTTCTGTTAGGAATCAGATTTTAAAATATCAACATTACATGTAACCTCCATGGCAATTCAAATGTTTTCCTACATTTTGGTGTTTGATCTCACTCTGCATGATTTACAATCAAATGTTTGTTGCTGACCTAATTTAACTTTTAACCTGACTTCTGGGTGTGTGTATGTGTGTGTATATCTCCCTGTCATTCTTTTTTCCTATCATTTTTAAAGCTGCTATCCAATTTTAGCTCAACTGGATAGAAAGATACAATCTGAGATAAATTCAGCACCCACAAGATTTAGAGGAATATCTAGCTGCAAGAAAGTGGAGGGGAAAGGAGAGGGACAGATCTTTGTGGACGTTCACCCCTGAGAACACAAAGCATATGGGGTATCCACAGAACTGCGTGTAATACTGAGCTGGCCAGGGTGAAAATAAAAATATTTAACTAGAAAGTAAGACATACTAATAATTATGAACAAGGTCCTTGAAAAGGAGAAGAAGGGCAGGGACAGGTCAGTCTGTATTCAATAGGGTCTCTTCACCTTCTAAGAGCATGAATGCAATTCTGCTTCATATTGACAGATGTGAGAGTCCCTTTACATTTCCAAATATACATGGCAGTCCAAGGCATATATAACATTTCTTATTTAACAAGGAAATTGCCAGAAAGAAAATCAACTCAGAAAATCATAATTGAGACTCCAGATTAAAAATCATATGCTGGGTATATTACTATTAATAGAACATTAATGTTGGAAAAGTTGGAAAGTTGTCTGGTTAGTTGAAAGAGAAAAAGAGTCATAAATAAGGTAAAGTGACCTTTTGGAGCTGGAAATTAATTTTAAAGAAAGAACTACATTGTTATCATCTTACAGAAGTCTGTCACCAATTTGGCACTTGCAAATTAGAGGCACCTAAGACCCACATGACAATTCTTTATGTGGGTGCACATAGGAGGCAGATGCTTATAGAGATGTGTGCAGGAGGCAGAAGCCTCGCATTTCCAAAGGCATGAAGATTAAAGGTAGACTATTAGCAAGAAAAGGGAACAAATAAAGCTGTGAGGAACTTTTCTTTAGCAGATAAATGAGGGTGTTTAGAAATATGGTAATAAGGTTTGAAAGAGAGTGGCAGTGTTTTGTAGCTGATAAATGCACAGCTTAACAGATCATTATTTCACAACTCAGTGCAATCCTAAGCACAATACTTGTCTAATGAATGTAAAATTATTTTTACTTCATTTTAAACCAAATGAAACTTGCCTAACTATGTTATGTTTGCTATGGATTTATGCTACCCCACCCATTATGGTAAACTACTTATTTTCTTTAATACATAAACAAATTATTCATATTAAAAATTAATTTCAGAAAAAGTACCAAGTTACATAACTTTTATTTTCTTTCTTCACTGAAAGAAACCATCAAAGACTATGAAAAATATCAGTTTTATGAACAAATTCATGAGTTCAATACATAAAAGCAGTCAAATGTACCTAGGAAAATAACATTTCTCAATAGTCAATATATTAATGATGCATATTTTTCACTGCACACTCAGAAAACTTTTTAAGGTCCACAGCATAATGACAGTTTATAAAATAGTGAGAAGGCAAGCAGTAGTTTGAGTGAGAGATGTATTTATTCCCTGTAGCAGGTGTGTTCCCTTAGTTTTGTGAAAAGCTAATGAAGCCACAGGACCTCTGTGTTATTTGAATTCAACAATGCTGCTTCAACAATTCAACTTTTCAAGCACCCAGGCAATAAGGTCAGTAGAGTTTCAAATATGAGTTAACGTCTTTAGCAGCTAAACAGTTCTTCCTATGAGATGATGCTTCTATATCAGTTAAAAGTCTTCATTAATAGAAGTTAAAATTGATGAAAACATTGAGAAATTATTGCAGACTGTGTTACTGCCTAAGATGCAGGGTTTTATAAGTGCTTAGGAAGACAGTTTATTTCCCAGAATCAAAAAGACATGTTTAATAGAAATATTTTCTTATAATACATTTAAAATTTTATTAACTTGTTGATCTGGAGAGGAATTGTCAAGGAATTATCCTTTACTGTCCCTGTAACCATGCAAGAGTATAATGGCATAAGAGCTGGCTGAATTTGAGTTTGGTTGTATAACATCTCAGGGAAAAAAAGATCTAATGGAACGATATTAGTGTATCTGTACATATATTGTGACAACTGTAGCCTCAAGGATGCATTTCTGCCACATTACCTCATTTCAGATTTCATTTACAATGTGGAGAGCCTGCAACTTGTGCTCTGAAAGCAATGTCCTAAAGCTAGGACCTATCAGTCTGGATAGCTCACCTTTTTCTTCTTGAGTTAAACAAGGATAAACAATGAAAATAAAGTATCTGAAATATGGAAGGAACCTGTAAAACAAACCTGGTTTCTCTCTCTCTGGATCTCTTTCTCTCTCCTCTCTTGTTTTGCCTTAGAAAATTACAGAAGCATCATTTAATAACTATAAATCTATTTAAATAATTGGATGTCATATACTCTCCTGAAAAAGTTCCTATTCTCAGAAACTTTATATTATGTGCCAGGAAAACAAAATCACTGTTCTCTAGCACTGTATGATTACTGTTGTTACAGTTCCTCTGTTAAATTTGTGGTGTGATAGTATCTGGTTCAGAAAAATTAACAGAAAAAAGGAAAACAAGGAGCTGAATCCTGAGCAGTATGATTCAATGGCATCTGAAGAGAACAGATTTAACATCACAGATGATCTGACCCATAAAATATCTGGAAATCATGCATCCATCTTTGCTTTGGAAAGAAGCAGTATTGGTGGGAATTGGCAATCAGACCTTCTGACAAATATTGACATTTTCTAATAGTAATTGCTGTAAACTCTGAAAGCATCTGCAAGAAGGATCCAAACATGAAATACTGCCAGGAGCTGATAATAAAGCTTGTCTTTAGTAGCTGTAAGTTACTGTGGCTGGTGTGGATCTGCACTAATGGCTCTTGAGTTTAAATGTACAAAGGGCAAAACAAAATAGCAAACTGAACATTGTAGGGTACCCATATTGTAGTTTATTCCCACTGAAAAACAATTTCCTGAGGCTAAAACCTGCAAATCCTGGCTTCTGTTTATGCAAATGTTTATACTGAAATAAAGAATTTATTTCTTTTCCAATGAAGTTGCACCAGGGGAGGTTTAGATTAGATGTTAGGAAAACTTTTTTCACTGAAAGTGGGATCAGGTGTTGGAACTGGCTACTCAGGGAAGTGGTGAGATCACCATCCCTGGAAGTGTTCAAGGTTGTGTGAATGTGGCTCTTGGGGATGTGGTTTAGTCCTCAGTAGTGTGTGTTAACAGCTGGACTTGATGATCTTAGATGGCTTTTCCAATGTTAATGACTCTGAAGCACTGCAGAATGGCTTTACAGCTGGAGAAAAATTCCAAAGAGAGATGCAACCAGCAAAGAGTAATTGATACCCCCACTTGCAGGGCAATTGCCTTTTATATGGGTGCACAGAAATCACTTAAAAGATTGCTTAAAGCCCAAAATGGAGTGAACAGTGGACATGGACTACCATGTTTCCTTCATGGAATTGCAGAATCTTATCTGTATAAGCATTTTTCTTGAAGCTGCTTCATTTACAGTTTTTCATTTCTAGTTTCTGAGGCCTAAATGGATTTGTGACATTTAGCAGGTTTGGTACCTGAGAAACTAGAAATACATCACAGTAAAAGAAGGAGTAACCAGCTGAGTATCTTTTGGGTCTCTAGAGCAGTTCAAGGGAAGGAGAGATATCTGTAGGGCAGTTCTAGTGGCATTTGTGACAATGTGCTTCATAGACTTGATCTTCTGGGACTGACCAATAAGCCCTAAAAACGACAGACAGCTCAGAGCAGGTGGGAGTGGTCTTATGTCTGATGCTCAGAGACCACTGCAGGCGTGTGACCAGCACAGGGGTGTGACCAGCGGGGTGGGGCTGATTCAGGGTAATCAGGTACCACCAATCCCTGCTGTCAGTGTTCCTCCTGGAGCTCGGCAGAAGAGTGGATGTGTGCCTGGGGCAGCCGGGCAGGACTGAGCAGGGGGCTCAGCCCAACAATGGTCTAAGTCCTAAACAGCTGCCAAAAGCTTTTTAAAAAGAGCAAGGCCTTGAGCTGGCTGGTACCTTCCCACTCTCTTCCAGTGTAGTGACAGCATAATCCAGGGCCTGGCACTGGAAATCACGTGGGTATTGGGATTTAACTATTTATTAGATTTTTTGCTAAGTGGTGATATATACTGTAGTGTATATAGTGACCTGCTAAGTAAAAAATCCTTTGTAATGCATGTTATCTTTAAATAAGTAAGTTTTATATTAAAAATAAACCCCTCCATGCATGGAATAGCCAAAATATTCTGGCCAGAGAGTATTGAACTCTGACACCTTCACATTAAAAAAAAAAAAAAAAACAAAATCAGTTTAGTAATAGCTGGCAGGGCTGGGGAACTGTGTGAATTGATTTGTATAGGATGCCAGTGAGGATAAAAGGTTCAATAGCACCTTTGTATTTCACTGCGCTTTGGAAGTAGCACAATTTTTCACAGAGTTTTAAGATAATATTCTTCTGAGTCACTGAGCAAAAGTTCCCTTATCTAAATGAGCTAGTAAAACAAACCTGGCATCAAAGGTTGCAATTATTGTTTTGGCAAATGAAGGGGAAAGTGAAGCAGATTTAACATTTTAAAATGTACTTTATGGTTAAACACTACACTTTCCAGGTGTGAAATGGGGAATTAAATTCAGTATTAGGGCTCAAAATTAAGAAATTTTATCAAACTATTTCTTCCATCTAAAGAGTCAAGTAAATCCAGCTTTATTCTATTTCAGAACTGTTTTAACCTTTACATGCTTTTGCATGCATTGGGGTATTAGTTAGAAGGATGGTGCTATCATCCTGTTTCTAATGTGAATGATGATATTTTATGGTGACCACTGTTGCAACAACATGGTTATTCTGAATTTATATTTAAATTCCTATATATGAACTCTTTGCAAAGACTATTAACTTCAAGTAAAGAAAGAGAAAGCTTTTGAGACAAATATGTTAAGCTGGCATATTCAAAACCATTCATTTGACAAAATCAGCTAGAAAATACAGGATACACTCATATCTAACTATTGAATACATAATGTAAATCTCTGTTTACAACATAGAGTGGCAGTATTTTCTTAAGAGATGTAAATATTATGTGTTGCTGTTATTATTGGTTTTGTTTGTTTGAATTGGTTTGGTTTATTTTAACTGAAGATAATCACAGTATAACACTAAAATGTTGCCATGGTTGCTCTTTTCAAAGTCAAAAAATTATCTGTCATCAGTATGAGGACAAAGTAGCTCAAAGCTTTCTTGTCAGTCCATTGAGTTTTGCAGAACTGGCATCATTATAAAGTCAGTTTTGGTGACTTGTACAATGAGTGTCAGCCTACATCTGTGTGCATATTGCATCTGAGACTCTCCGAGGTTCAGGACTGCATGGTTTTATTTCTAGACTCTGTCATCTAAATTTATATTAATACAAAATTAGGGATGATATGTGTCTACCACTCTTTTTTCATCATTGTCTGTATTGGAACTTTACTGGTAAATTTAAATGCACGTAAAGCACAGCTTACAATTGTACTGCCCCAGAACACCTTGGCAATTCCTGCCCCTTACAAGTTGCCCACTAGTGCCAAACTGTAAATACAGCAACAGTGTCATTCTCAAATGTCCTGTCTCATGTCCTAGGGAATGGGGTACTTCTGGTGTGAAAGCTGAACTGTTTACACTGCTCATCTGAGTTATCTTTCTCTCCTCTGTATGTGGCTGCATGCCTGTTACAAATGTCTTTCCATGTGCTTTACTCTTTTGAGACAAGTACTGTGTGCAAGGGAGTGAGGTACCAGTGTCCCTTACAGGCATTGCCTGTTTCTGCAGGGACTGGATGAATAATGAAACACACATTTAAGTCTTTTGCTGTACGTTAATGGATTTAGGTCCTTTTTCAATTGGGGAGGACTGCACACAATAAAAACACTTTTAGTTTAGCTGGTCAAATGTTTTACAATGAACAATGTATTTAGCTTTTTTTTTTTTTTTTTTTTTTTTTTTTTTTTTTTTTTTTTGGTTATGCTTATACTGGAGCACTGATTTTTTGATTGCCCTTCATAAAAGGGTTGCATTTAGATAAATCTGTGCCTAGCTAGAACTTTGAAACTGTTTCTTAAGAGTGTTATTTCTCTAGTCTGAACCTGAACTGTGTGATTGGTCTAAATCTATTGATTTTCTCAGACTGGATGACAAAGTTATGCAAGTTACTATTTCCTCTACCAGAATTATATTCAGTTTTGTACTGGTTTTTTTGTTTAATCTATTTACCTGGCTAGAATTCAAGTCTCAGAGGATGGGAGAGCATTGGAAGCACTATTCACTGGTTTTGGACAAGCTTTCATGAAACACAATAGGCATGAGTCAGATCTTATTAGTATGCATGTGTTTAATTTCATAATTCAACTGTGCATAAAGGTATACTTATACACTAAATAATCAGAAGTGATCTCTTATATAACTTAGACTTTGAGTATCAAAGAGAAGTCACTTTATAGTAGATTACTTGTCCATCTTCCGGATATCGGGCAGCTTGTACATTTAAAACCAGAAGCAGTGATTATAGTGAACTCTTCTATCCCTTTCTTTTGTCTTTCTCTAAGTAGAATTGAAGGTCAAAGGGCATCCTGTCAGAACAATGTCTCTATCTCTAAATATATATTAAAAGGGACAGGGATAGAAAATCAGTTACAATGTAAAACAAGTAGGAAAATAGGCATGCTTGGTGTTAAAACTTTAATATTTCTGATAGACTATGAACTTTGTACTTAAATTTAGATATTTAGCATCTCTGCAGCTTATAAATCAGTCTTCAATGCAATATGTTTTCTGCAGACCACTACAGTTAGTCTTTTCTTGATATTACCTTTTAAATTATTGAGGCAGTTTCATACAATGCATCACCTTTATTCATTATTAAGAAGGCAAGCCACTGAGCTCCCATATTTTCACTTGGGTGCTATTAATAACAAAAAGGGAGCTAACCAAGGCAGGACAAGAATAAGGATTGTACAGAAAGAGAACATTTCACTGAATTTTCTTCTTCACCAGAGATAAAAGGATAAACATTTAAGTCAACGTAACAAAAATACTGGAATGAATAAGTTGCAACCGTAATTGAACTACTGATTATTTTCTTATTTTTAGCTAACATTTAAAAAATACATAAATGCTAATGTACTGGCAACAGAACTGATAAAGCTTCTCTTATCCTGAATTATAAAATGTAATGTTGATTTTTTATCTTAAACAGATGAGATGAGAAAATCATTTCAAATATACATAGGGTTTCCATATTCATTGGATTGTACACAATCCTTGTAGAACTTGTATTTATTTATTTACTCATAATTTTTTACTTCTATTCCAAGGTAAATTACAAGAATACACAGAAGATAAATGTTTGCTTATAACCTTTCCTTTTTTTATACTTTAACTCTTTTATTCATGAGGCATTCAGAGTTCTGCACTGACATTTAAAGTTGAAAACCTGTTTGTAAGGGTTGTTTTGGGGTTTTTTTTAAGAAATCGTTTTTTCCTTTTCACCTTGTCTACATCCTTAATTTATTTTTACTTGCTTCATCCTGAACATTCATGCAGGATTTTATTAATGCAACAGCAATCTTTCATGTGGACAAGAACAATTCCCATGTAGATAGCAGGATTCATTATTCACTTAAAGAGTGTTGCCTTCTTTTGAGTGAGCACCACTTCACTCAACCAAGCAGCAGAAGAAGTGCAATGGAATTCAGATGTTTGAACATGAGAAGCTGCAGCAATAGGTTTCTCAAAATATAATGAAAGCCAAATCTTGAAAAAAAAAGATAAGTCTGAATTATAGCTTTGTATTTCATTTGTCATAATGAAGAAATTTATAAAAGCATAAATCTGAATGTGAAATTACTTTAGAGACAAAAGGGGAAATATTAATTAAGTCATCTTTCCTATCCATGTCTGCTGAGAAAAATCAGGTAGTGGCGGATTTATCTTCAAAATCGTCATATTTCCTACCTCAGGTAGGGTGAAAACAGGTAATAATAGGAAATATTTTATTAACCAATTCAGATTGTGCATTTACTGTAAAAAGTCTTTAGGGGAGCTAGTACAGGACCTGTTACTTGAGTGAAACTAGAGCATGACTTTGGCTGAAAGGTAAATTGAGCTTGTTGCATGATGGGGAGTCAGCATGAGCTGCCTGGTCTCAGATAAGCTTTCTCATGATTGCTTATGTAACATGTTGACCTTGGAATAATTTCCTGCCAGCTACAGTGAGATTGTTGACTTGACAGTTTTTACACAGTAAAGTTTTGGATGAAATTATTGAGGCATCTGAATGCTCAGTTGCTTTAATTTTATATTGCTGATAAAATAATGAGCATTTTAGACAATTCATGTCTTTAGTAACTACATCCCTTCTTTGGAGCATTTGATATTAAGAAACCCTGCTTTGCAGCTAAACTGAAACTGCCAACTCTATAACTAAAGTGTATTGAAGTTATCAAGGTACAACAGAGACACTTCCTACACATTTTGCTTATGCAGCAAGGATTGGTACAAGAGATAAGAGTAAAATTATGGGATCCTTCTGTCCTGTGTGTCCTTCATGAGTTTTGCAAGTTACTAAGTATTTCTGTGGGCATTTTTTGGAAGAAAAGAAAGGGAAATCTTCCTTTGCTCCCTCCTCCATTAACTTTTAAATAGGTCCTTTGAGAACAACATTTCAATCACTTTCATATTTTTTACTTCAACTACCATTACAATTTTATGGTGTTACTTTAGTTCTCTTTTTGTGTGTGTGTGGGGGGGGGGGTGTTTTAGGTTTTTTTTTTTTTTTAATTGCTCATTAATACATTTAATTGGGTCAGAATTTACATCATCCTCATTTGAGTGCATTTTAGGACTTGGTGCTATACTGGAAAATCCCAAGATTAGATTAGAGTTAAACATTTGGGAAAAATGTGTCTGCAAATCCTAGACAAATCTATTTGCAAATCATTAGATGGAATTATTCTGAATTGCTTTATCAGTTTTACTGACACCACTGAAGATTGTTTTTCATGCTAAAACCCTCGGTTCAGGTGGGCTGAATACAGTGCAGCAGAAGGATATCCATTTGTCCTTGTCAGGATACTCATAGTCACATCTTCCTGAGAATAAGTCCAGACAGAATAGCAAGAGGAAAACTGAGTGTATTGCCAAATAATCCCCTGACACTGCTGCTGGAGCTGCTGGGGACTATCATAGCTGATCAGCACAGCAGGCCTCTAATATCTTATTTTCGAGTAATAACTTGGAAAAATGGTGTTCCATACTAAAGCTGACTACAAAGACAATGATAACACAGTAATAGAAAAATGTGAATTATCAAATGGGAGCACAACAATAATGATAAAAGATTAAAGTACTCTAAGAAATATTTGTATTCTTTCATAAATGCAGGAAGTTCTGCTGAATGTTTAAAACTCTTGGCTTCCTCATCTCCATTAAAACATATAACTAATAATGGTAAACAAATAACCAGCTCTTTATAATACCACAGAAGTAAAGAAAAAACTGCTGCTGAGTGAAATAAGAAAAATCTGTGATGAGCATCAAAACTGAAAGAATATGGAATATGCAGGAATTACAGGAACTTATAATGTTCAATTAGAAATTTCAGGAATTGCTCAGGGTTTCTACCTAGATCATTCCATCCTATTCACCATGTTCAGAGTAAAAATCTTTCATTTTGGATGCTGTTAGAAGAGGGATGAATTGGCTGTTGGAGTTTTCACATGGACTTCACAGCACTCTGTGTGCAAAAACTCTTGGATTGCCTGAAAAAAATTGTGACATGGACCAGTTCTTTTGGGGGAAACAGTAGTAAATTGTTTATTTTTGGGGAAACAGACAAACAAATCCCCAAGCACAATACCTCCTTTCTACAGAATGTGCTCTTATCTCTGGACTGATGTTTTGGGTCCAATGGATCTCTGACAGGGATATAACTAAGTATGGGTAAAGCCAGTACAACAATGCTAATGCCATGTGCTCTGCTCAGAGTATGCCTGCTGAGAAACTTGATTTTAACTTTGATGGCCACTTTTGTTTTTTTTCTTGATCTGAGATTCTTAAAAGGACATGGAATAAAGCAAGTTTTTAGACTTTAGGTATCAACCACTGTTCTCAAACTGCAAGCTGTAACTGAAGGCCATCTGTGGAACATGGGTGGTGCTCTTTGGCTGCTTTGTGCTGTGTGCAGAGGCTGGCACAGATGGCAGTAACAAGAATGAGCCTTCTGCTGCCTGTCTGGGAATTGTTTCTCTCTCTCTCTCAGCAGCAATGCCATACCCCACAGAAGCCCTGAGAACAGGGACTGAATCTGCGCATCAGTATTTCTAAGGAGTTTCCAAGGGGGCACCAAAAGGGCAGCAAAGTCTGCATCTCTCCATGAACTGTGTCTGACAGGAGTCCTTAAAAGCAAAATATAGTTTAATAAGGCAATGAGACCAAGGACCTTTAGTAAGGTCATGAGACCAATATAACAAAAAAATGAAAGTCTGTCTTTTGCTTCCTCCTTCCTGGCATGGGGAACACCAGGTTTTTAAACACAGAATAAATGCTCCTTTTTTAAAAAAGACAAGAAAAACTTGGGTGAGGGATGGTTGAGGAGGGTTCATCTTCAAGTCAGCACATGTAACACAGAACAAGAGTTGTTTGCAGATCTTTTGAGGGAGAAAATGTCATTTACATAGCCTTTATCAAAGTAAAACCATGCTGTCAGAAGTAGTAGAATTTAAAATTTCAAGTCCATGATTCATCCAGTTGTTCTATCTTTCCAATCTGTTCAATGCTCTGTAACCCTTCATCTTTTATGGAGAGTCCTTCACTTACCACCCATTTGGAACTGTTTTTCTTTCTTTGTTTTCCTTCCTTCCTTGTGGCATTGAACAACTTCATCCCCTGAGATCCCACTACCTCCCTGTGCTGTTAACACACCTATTCCTTTCACTACCCCACTGGCACAGCATCCTCCACCTGCATTTCCCCTGCTCCTGGATTCCAGCTTTCCCTTATGTTTATTCTTTCTTTACTATTGCCTGTAACTTCCCCAATGTGTCCAGCCTTCTACTCCCTTTTTTTCATCCCACCCTTCACAGTACCTTAGAATACTCTGTTACACTTGGTCTGTCATGGACCCTTTTCATTTCCCAATCTTCAGTGACAGTCACCTGATAAAAACCTGTCCTATTCAAAGGTAAGGGAAAATCTCCACCAGCCCTCTTTTGTTTTGCTCTTAGCATCAGCCAACACAGGCTGTTACAAGGTGGAATATCTATGGAGGAGCCATGGTTCTGTCTGGTCTGGAGACTCCTTATATTTCATTTTGATTAGCAAGTTAAATACAGAATGTCTTTTTTCCAACTATGAGATATGTAATTTGATGCTGCAGAAAAAAAAGTGTGTGAAAATGGAGCATAAAAGGTATTTTTTTACTGTTTCACTCCATCAAAAATGTGATTGCCTGCTTATTAAACTAGCACAGGTTTGAACCATTAGAACAGATCATAGTTTCTCCCTTAATTGAAGTAGATTTTGTAATGATGGCTTTGAAAATTTTTAGTGATTTTTGTTATAAGAGTCCAGTATATCCAAACCAGGGAACTCAGTATTGTAGAGTCAGTGCTGAAACAAACCACAAATGCTATTAATAGAGACCTGCTGCCACTGAGAACACAGACTGAGATGCCTGTTGGAAACCCAGGCCTTAAGCTAAGGAACCATTTTCTAAGCAGGCAGCCTGTCAAAACAAACGGCACTGCTGGAACACCACTCTGGGAAGATTAATGCCCAACCATTGTGTTTAATTTAAGCTGAGCTTTCTAGACAAGCTCAAAGGACTCTGACCTGTAGCTCCCAGTGAAAGTGAATCCCTGACTTCCCTAAGCCTTATTGAAAATCCTAGCATGAGATCATTTAAAGACTGGCTTCTGAGTGTGCTCAGTGTTTGTGCAGATATGCACACATCCTTCCTCGCTGCCTCCCCCTGGACTCACTGCCTCCACACTGGGATGGGCACAGGAGAGGGAAATGACCAAACTCTGCCCATAGCTACCTTGGGGAAGAACACCCTAAATAAAGGTATCGTTTCAATGGCAAGTGAATATCTGATTTTAAATTATTCATTTTAGAGAGGGATTTGGGTACCACTACACATGCATTTGCCTCATTTCAGTGGATTATTAGTCATGAAAACTGTCACACTGACAACTTTTGGATAAGTTTTATGTGTCCATCCCAGGCTGCAGGGATGGCTTTTAAAGGAGAGCAGCTGTCAGAAACGTTGTCAATAAGTGCCTGTTGATAGAGTGGAGTTTGGTTTCGACACCTGTTAAGGAGAAAGTGCCATCATCTCATCTGCCACCAGGCCATAAGCAGCCATGTGATTTATTTTCATACCTGCTTCCCTGAAGGGAATTCCCTTTAACAACTGCAAGGTTGGACTGGTCTTTCCATGTTCTATAGGAGCCTGATTCAAGTCAGTGGGAGCCAGGGGAGGCCAGGATGCTAATAGATGCTAATAAGGCTCTGTAACTGAATTTAATTTTACTCTTTTTTTTTTTTTGATTAAGCTATGTTTTTATATTTTGTGCTAGCACATACTGGTTCTATTCTTGGAGCAAGATAAACCAGAAATCCTTAAAGGCCTTATGCATTTATTACCATTTAGGTCTGAGGATAGATGCATTAGTTATATATGTTTCTAAGGGTCACAATGTTTGATATATGTCTTTTTAGGGAGGGGTTACATAGCAGATAATATAGGGACAGCTAGCTTCAAAATCCAGGACTGATTATTCAAAGATTAGGACTTGTTGATGTAATAACTACAAAAATAGATGAGACTCCTTCTTTTAATGAGGCAAGGAATAACATATGCACAACTAAGTCCTTTACATTATGTTGTAGGAACATATCTTTCCTCACACATTCCAATAAAAAAAATCCCTATTTTTATCTTTTTATCTTTTAAGAGTGCTTGACAGGCCCCTGATCAGTGCCAGATTAATTTAGTGAAGCACAGCACAGTGCCTCTAATACTAATCCCTTTTCTAAACTTCCATTCAGCCTCTTAAAACCTTTACCTTTTGCAATGTCTGGGTGTGCAAAAGCATGAGAGATAAGGAAAAGGGGACAGTGAGGCACTCAAAAAGCTGCATGAAGCTAATCAGTGATCAGCTTTCAGCAGCTCCAGAGGTGCAGCTTGCCATAGCTGCTTGGTGCTGTTATGTGCACTGAATTTACAGCCTCCCAAACTTTAACTTGAGGAGACTGCATGCACTATTGAAAAGTTTAGAGATGCAAGTGAAGCTTCTTTCATAATTACAGTAGGATTCATGAGATGAAAAATTACTTCCTCAGAATTTTTGCATTATCTGGGCTTTTATAGTAATATGACATCTCCATAAATCTCTCATTTCGCACTCATTCTCTTATTGTTTGAAATTGAGAATGCAGTGCAGATACTGATAAGTTTGAAGCTGTCTGTGTCAAATCATCTCCAGAGAGCTCTGTATCTTGCAGAATTTAACTCTCTGGTAGCACAGATCTCCTCTCTTGAACTGTAGAGAAGTGCCCTGAGCTAATGATATGCTTTTCATTCCTATGTGTGTTCTGTCACATGTATCTGCATGTTTGCTGCATGACTTGATTTATGACTTGATTTTTCTCTTCATGAGCATTCTCATGTTGATTTTCTGGAGAAAAATATAACAAGACTTTTTTTTTCCCAAGCGTAGTTGAAAAAACTTTTGTTTAAATTCTGTGATACTGAATAGAATCACTGCTTTATTAATTGCATGCTCCTGTACATATTTATGCAAATGAAGCCCTGACAGTATGTGTTACATTTGAATATTAAAGAAACAAGTATATAAGTTATTTAAAGAAATGTCTAACATGCAATGCATATATGTTAGTGGGTCTCTTTCTCAGTTAAACTTCTATTGAAAAGAAACTTTATATGAAGATGTTTTAAATATTGTACAGTTATTGACATACTAATTAGTAGTGATATTATAGTGTTAATGCCACAGAGATGTGTTCTCTTTTGGAAATGCATGGTGAGAAAAAAAAGTTTAAGAGTTCAATGAACTGCATTGTGAGTGTGCTGGTTAGAAACCACTAAATGGTAAAGGCTTTGGTGATATGTGCTGCTTAAAAATTGAAAAAAAACCCCCAGATATGGTATTTTTGGTGAGGTTAGTGTGAAGCCTATGACTGTTTTGGATGAGCAGTGAAGAATGTTACTACAGTACCTACCATAGTAAATATATCTAGTAAAATAATAACATTTTAATGAGCTATGTTGGAAGTGAAATGGAAGTAATTAAAGTAGGTAGTAAGAGTTTAACTCTGGAGTGTTAATAAAAACAGTTAAATTATACATTAGAAAATGTGTATAGAAAGAAAGTATTTGGATACTCTTTGATCTGTTTAATAATGAATACATTACTGATGACCCCTAGTTAGTACCTGGGCTTTATTTAACCATGCAGTCTACATATAGAGTCACACTCCCTGGGGAGCATCATCCTGTTGATCACAGAGGATAACTGAGTACTTCTGTGCCAAGTTAAGTAGACAAAATCTCACCATTTTTCCCAGTGCTGTGATTTTTCTGAGGATCTGTGCAGGTGGCAGGGGAGATGCCTGGTGGGTCTGCAGCACAGGAACCTGTCTGCAGTGTGCTCTGGCTTCCCTGCAGCCCACAAGCCCAGGATAAACAAGGGACCAACTTCAAGGAGTTTCTACTGTGGTTCCTGCAGTTCAGTCACAGTGTAAATGTCTTCATTTGTTCCACTTTGGAAATCTTTGCATTAGTGTAATCCTGCTTTCAGCTTTGTTCTCTCCTTTCAGCTCACAAGAGGAGTGTGAGAAGAGTTCTGGGGCACAAGAGCATTGATGCAAATCTAAGGGTAGCCTGAAGCCAACACAGCAGGAGCACCTTAATGTCATTCATCTACTTTTTACACAATTCTTGTTAAAAGCTTCCAACCAGGATCAATTGCATCTCAGCACATGCTCTTGCTGTCAGCACAGGGAATACAGAGTTTTGTTTTGTTAGACTTGTTCATTATGATTCAGGCACTAAATTTTCTCAGGAAAAATACATAAAATGTGTATTAACAATGTAAGTTTCTCTTTCTAACCTATTGCCACTCATATTTTCAAGGCTAACATGACATAGGCCATCAGCAGATCTCAATAATGTCTTTGTTCTTTAGATATCTGAAAGGTTAAATGAAGGGCAAGGTTTCCAATCTTCACCTCTTGTGTGAGCTGCCTTGTTCATACTGTTACCCTTGCACTACTTCAGTGTTAGACTGAGTTCAGTCAGGTGAAAGATAGGCTTGCATTACTCCTGCTGGAGAAGGTTTATTACTTGTACTGGGAATTATAGCAGCCTTAATAAGAGAACTTGAAATGGTATGTGTCTGCTCCAGTAGCAGCTCTTTGCTGCTGCTGTTGTAGGAAGCAATTGCTGCAAGTCCAAAACATCCCCAGTCATGCAGTAGGGTATGCTGAACAGTATGGGAAATGAAAAGGTACTGATCTAGCAAATGTTCTGTGGTAGCAATCCATAAGTCATGGGAAGGAGGTCGATGCTGCCTACTTATACATTATATATTTGCAGAGCCTGCCTTTTACTTAATTAAATCCATATTACTTAATTAGTATTGAGATATGAAGGAGGAATAGATATGTATCTCCTCTGAGATCTAGTTTTGCTAAAACAAAAGGAGCCAGAGGAAGTTGACAGTAATAGAAATTTATTAACAATTTTCCAGTTTGGCATCTAGTAAGGAGGCAAAAAATTCTATTCACTAAAGTAAAAGCATCAGCCAAGGGCTCAGAACATACTTCATGGTGACAGGTATTTAAAATTTGGCAAGCAAAGCAGGCTTGGACTGAGCAGAGGGACTAGAAATATAAGGAGAAAGAGTTCCAATTTATTTACACTACATAAAAAGCTTTGATTTAGTACTTCCCCTTACAAAAAGAGTGTTAGAAGCATAAAATCATGTGTGTGGTCCTTGTCCACACAATATCACTCTTCACTTCCAGAACCACTCAAGATGGATCTCTTATTTGTGGAAAGCAGAATATGATCTCTTATTTGTTGAAAGCATCCCATTATCTTTTTGCATAAGAAGGTTTTACCAGACAGATTGGGGCCTGAAGAAAAAATACCATATTAAACCAACTTATTTCTATTGTCCCTTTTTACTTCCATGAATATTAAGAAAGACCTGAGGCATTAGGTGCTTGAAAGTCACTTTTGCTAGCTGAGGCACAAGGTCTTGCAGACATGCTGTGAAGAAAATCTTTCAAAAGAGAACCAAACCATTTCAACGCTGCAAAAAATTGAAGGGGTTTTGAAATAAAAATTGCAGTCACCAGAACAGCTGCATCTCTTCAGACATTTCTTCTGACCTTGCTGCTGAATCTCCACATGCTGGTCAGTGTTTCCATCGCTCTGATTTGCTGTAGGTAAGCAGAAATAAATTTTTAGTGCAGTTCTTAGGCTATTTCCAATTAGTTTTCTGTTTTTGCTCTTCTCAATTTGTAGAATGTTGCCACTGAAGTCTCTTGCATTGGCTGCTTCCTGATGATTTTAAATGGTGTACAGGGAAATGAGGCAATGTTGCAATTCCCCTTCCTCTGCTCATGCAGCAGGCACAAACACAGACACCCACGCATTTACACCAAGCTGAATTCCCCCGTTTTATACTCAGTTCTACATAAACTGTTCCCAACGTGCAACAGGAACTTTATCAAGGGGGGGGGGGGGGGGGGAAGCATAAACTGAATATGCACTTAATTAAATTTAGAGTAGCAGATTGAAACCCTTCTTTGGACAACTATTTGTAGCTAAATTTCAAGCAATTTTTACACTGATTATTTCTGGAGGTAGACAGCAGAGGCTGCATAATGACACCCTCATGATTAGCAAGTGAAGAGACTGCAAACTATATTTTACTGTTATAGGGTAAATGATTAGAAATTAACCAACATGCTGATGTGGGTTTCATTTCACTAAGTAGTATTTCATCAAGCTGCAGCAAGATTTTAATTAGAACTCATTGAGGGTACTGTTGCATTCAGAATACAAAAATGAAAATGTTAAACCATTCGTCAAATAGTTTAGTTCAGCCCTCTTTCTCACAAATAATATTTTTGTGTTAGGGAAATCTGTTTGGTTACTATCCTGATAGTGAAATTTAGGTGGTAATTTATTTTGGATTAAAGAAACCTAATCACAAACCCAAACTCTAAACCAAAATTAATGTCCCCCCACAGATAAGCTACAATAACTGCATTTTTTTCATATTTAAAGATATAATGACTCAATGAAGCTATTGGTGTTATCAAAATTTTTCCAAATACAGACAAAGCAATTAATTTCCCAGCATTTTGCATGCTTTCATATCATAACAATCTGTTTGTGACAGAGAAATGCATGGTATCATTACAAAAGAAATCCGATTTTCAAAAAATCCTAGTAGCAGAATTTCTTCTACTAGTACAGAAAGCAGAATAATATGAATCAAATAAACATAGTTGTTGTTCATTTTACTGAAAAATACCTATGTAGATAATTTCCTCTTAAACGAGTAACTTTTGAAACTCAAAGTTAACCCATATTTTTAGCAATAATTGTTGCTATTGAATATAATAAGGCATATTAGCAACCCCTAAACTACAGGAATGTCTGCTCAAAGAGCTGTGTAAATCTGTATTGAACTCACCTGCATCCTGCAGCCATCATTCCAAACACAAATAAAGGAACTATGAACTGGCAAACTCTGGGGTTTGAGCTGTGAAACATCACACACCTTCCCCTCTGACTGATGTCTCTTCCCAGGGCAGGGACATAAGATGCTGGGTCACTTTTTACCTAATAACACTTCCAAAGTCCTGAATGAAATTACAGAATGAGGGAATGACTGAGTGAGTGGTTTCTAAATGAAATGATGCTTAGGAAGTAATGGTTTAGGGTCAGAGGCAAGTTAAGGTTGTAGTATTGATACATAATTAATGTCTAATATGTCTTGTAATATTAGACATCTAAAAAACAGAGATAACCTTCTGTTTTCTCTAGTTTCTTCTTGAAATCTAAAATAGTTGGTGACTTTACAGCTCAATAAGAACTGAGGATCTACCAATCTGTTTAACCTGGGGATTTTTCAATAAATTATATAAAAGGCAGAAAAATACCTCATCTCCTTCCTCCAGTTAATTTAATTGTTCAGCTCTGACTATAACAGAAAGTGTTAGCTTAGTTGAAAATAACTGTATGGGAATAAGTCTATAAATATGTAAATCATATTCTGTGCAAGGACATCCGATTTTTAAGCAGCCAGAGTTCAAAGTACTTCAAGTGCCTTTGCTTTGTTAAGGAAACATCTTAGAAGTTGATCATGAGGCCAAGGAAAGAATTAAGGGAAGCAGGAGTAAAATTATAATATGCATAATAGAGACTAAAATCTTTTTACAACACACAAATGTAATGTCCTCCCATTGTTACTATAGAGAATCATGTTCCATGGGTAGGTTTTCAAAAGTATTTTGATTTTCATTCATCCTTTCTAAGAGAAAAATAGGCTTAGCTTCACAATACCCTGCAGCATCTCCTCTTGGAGGTGAGGGCAGTGAGGAGTTCTTGTAGTCCTGGCCCAGCAGCCCTGGGAGCCCTCTCCATGTGCAAGTCTGCAGACCTGGTGGTTTGGTGCCTTACTGTAACTTTCAGGTGTCACCCACCCACTCCTAAGGGTTCATCAGCTGCCTCAGCTGAGCATGCACTTTCCACAATTTCTTCTTGTGGTCTTTTTCTCCAACCTCTGTTCATATTATTATATTTTGTCTCAGGTTCAGTTCTAGTTTTCCTCTTCTGACCTGATCAGGTGCAAATCCTAGCACTCTTCCCCTCCCTCTGTGTTATGATGTATGTTATGATGTCCTCATTTAGTCTTTTTTGGGTGACTTCTGGATCTTGTCATCCTAGAGCTCACAGTTTATCAGGTAGTTTGGGATGGATGCACTTTCCTGCTACTTTTGGGGTTTTTTTCTGTAACACAACTTGGATTATTTTTAGCATGTTCTTTTAGCATAAAACTTCAGTGAATAAGAATGACAATAACCTTTCTGGTTTGTGTCTTAAGCAATTTTGTATTTAAAAAAAATTCATTGGAGATGTTGTAGATTGATTGATTGGAATATTTCGGTCAGAGAGCACAGGCCACGTTTTGAAGAGGGTAAGGTAAAACACAACTTACCAGCATGAAGGACAGTCTTTCCTTTGATTCAGGTAGGTAGATAACTGATAAATAATACCTTTGAAGACATGGCTATTACAGGAACATTTTTCATGCTTGCTTCTCCGGTTCTGAAAATAGAAGAGTCAATACCTTGTTTGTATTATTTATTCCTTATAAACTATGTATGTCTACAGGTTTCTGCTTAGACAGAGGATGCTAACACCTACGTAGTCATTCAAGATATGCATTCTGGAGAACTGTATGCTGTACTGTCAGCCTCTCTGAATTTATTAATGTGCAAGACTATTTTCTGTTATTCTGTGTCAGTTTGAAAAAAAAGACAGATCACTGGGTTGGAAAAAAATTGGTCCTTGATTTGTTAATTAACTTCTGCTTAATATTTTTTTCATAGTGATTAATGTTAAGTTCTCCTTCTGATTTGAGGGTAAACATACTTTCATATAGCACATCTCAAAGGAAGGAATCTAAAGCAATAATGCTGATTGGCAATTACATGTGCAGGTTGATTCAAGAGCAAAGAAACTGGATCATGCATTAGCATGTGATCCTCTGAAATCATAGGTAATGGGGCTGAGCTGAAGTCAGTGCAACCAGCTGAAAAAAAATTTCAATAAACTTTAATGGCCTACAGATCAAACACAGTAAATTAAATGTTCTATGCTGAATAAAGCATACAGCTTCTCCTAAATCCCTCTTTGTATCAGCACTGAAAAACTCTCTCTTTCAGGAACCAAATATGAGCACACTAAATTTCAAAATAGCTGAGATTAAGATATAAATTTTGAAGGACCTTGTATGGAGCAGATCTGAAGTCCTTTACTAATAAGCGTTGACATTTGGATATCTGAACTCCCTCTAAAGCAAGGCACATTTTATAAAAGCAGTTTAATAATAAAATTAACTAATTTTTAGAGGAACCAATCAGTGTATAGAAAATATTTCTGTTTCTTTAGTGCTTGTGAAAACATGCTCTTTTAAACTGTAGAACTTATTTAACTTTTCTAACTTCAGGAGCACCCATTAATTTAATGCACACCTAGAGATTAGAAAATAACTGATTACAGTCAAAGAAGGCTGGTAGGGATGCTCAGTTATTCCAGGATAAACACACTGAATAGTAGATCAATCCAACACTAACTTGTATTTCTCTTTCCAATTTTCTTGTCAGTGACTTATCACCTTATGCTGCAATTTTACACTTTTTCTCCTGTCAATCACATTCACTGGTGTGAAGCCAAACTAAGTCTACAGGCTTCAATGGCATCACTCTCTATTTACCAGAGTACATCTGAGATCAAAATCCTGCACTATTTTAACATGCCTTCCTCCCAGTGAAGCCTTTCTTCTCTACCAATGAAGTTCCCAGAGTGCACTTTCTCCAGACTGATGCTTATGGTGTATAAATAATTTGGCAGGTGCATTGTATTAATATAAATGATCTGTCACAGCTCTGATTTCCTTGCAGCCCAAGTGAAGTGTGCAGGAACAGACAAAATGGGAAGTGTGCCTGTTTAACTCCTCCTGCTAGTGCTGTTTTAAGTGGGACTAACCTTATTTGCAGCCTGTGGGTATTCTGATATTTTTCTCATGATTTTTGGATGCATTTTTTTCCTCTGATAAACCAAGTGACCCTTTTGAGATATGGAGGCCTCAAGGATTTCAATCTTGTCTCTCTTCTCTTGAAGAAACTTCATAGCTACAACAAGTTAAAATAAAGGCTGAAATGCAAGAGGAAACACAAAGGTGCAAACACTGATCACAGATTCAGCACTATCCTGCCTATCTAGATCTAAATAGCAACTCCGTGGTGCAAGTTCCTGTCCTGCCAGTCCTCTCTCCAAAGGGCTCTGTACTGGTTTCTTAGGTGCCCATGTTACTGGAACATTACTTAAATGCATCAGAAAAATTTTTATCCTCAAAATTCTGTCAGTTCCTTCATTGCTGAATTTGGAAAGCAGGACAAAAGTACAAAAAAATCTGTACAGCTTGCTCAAGGTCACAGAGAAACCTGTGGTAGAAAATAGAATTTTAATACTCTTCCAATTATGGTTGCTTACATATTAGTAATTCAATTCTAGAGTATGTAAGAGTAAATATTGGAATGGGATAAATTATTCAGGGCAAGTGTGTTATTCTGAATGCTTAGCTCCCATGCAGGTGATTTCCAGATTGTTATAAATATGTTTATTTTTCCAAAATGCTCAAGCAACATTCTCATACATAATATTTGCTGAGCTTATTTTCTGTATTCACCATTCAGCTGTTATCTGAAACCTGAATTTTCCTGATGGCGTCACTGATTTGATGGTTTTGAATCCTCTCAGTATTTCCAAAACTACTGTGGTGTCTTTTCTTATTTAAGCACAAACATGACCACAAGCACTTATGAGAATTGAGAACTTCTTATCATTCCATTGACCTTATTGAAAAAGAAGGACACTTGAATATATTATCATGAAAAAGGAAGATGCTCAATGGCATCATAGCCAAATAATGAATTTTACCCAGTCACAATTGTTAAAATTTGATGTCTGATCTCCAGAATGCATTTATATTCCAATATTTTGCAACTCCCTGTGACAGAAATACAGTTAATTAGGCATGCTGAAAGGAGAACTTTAGCTACTTCAATATGCATTGCTCCTGTCACAGGATGTTCAAACAGTGGTGGTGAATCAATTTGAAAACTCCAAGTAGGCTGGTTGATATAAATTAAATTAAAAGCTCAAGGCTGCTTTATATGCACTTTTTCAGACATTGGCTGAAATCCTGCTTAAAAATACCCTGCCAGAGTCAGTGACAATTTAAGAAAGGATCATATTTCAACTCCCATTTAAGTGTCCTGAAGGTTTCTGTATTTGCTTTCCCATCACTGCTGATTACTGAGATATGTGTGCTCAAACAGAAGCTCCCCCTTCTGTTACCATGCCCCTGATTCATTCACTGACAAAACATTCCTGTGATATAAGATCATATTAATTTTTGCAAGAATGGTAGAAACACAGTGAAACAAAATTCTCCACTGTTGCTTCTGTTGGCTGGAATTCATCCTGGCATACAGCTCTACAGGTAGCAGGAGCTTTGGCCCTGGGCTTTGGCTTCCTGGTGAGGGGGAAGTACAATGACAAAGTCTCTGCTAGCTTTGAATCCTACTTGTGAAGGATCTCCTGAACAGACAACAGAGTTTCAAAACCAGAGGAGAGCATGATCATGCTTTTAAACTTTTCTGTAGAAGAGTTGTTTTTAAAAATCCAATTTTTTTCCTGATTCTGGTGTGTTTTCACATGTAGGTTTAAACCCACTTCTGAAAGTCATCATTCAACTGCACCTCATTTCATGTTTCATCAAAACATGTGTATAATTTTCAGAACATCACTAAGCCTATTACAAAAAAAATAGAATGAGAGAACCTTAAGAGGTCCCTTTTACTCAGAATGGGATCAGAAGAACCTCTGGCATTCTTGACAGGAATGCATTAAATTTTTTTGTGTGTGGAGACTACAGACTTCACAAGAAGCAGAAGCAGATCTCTATTCTTACTAAGAATGATTTTGGTTATCACACATGAACTTTTCCTTTTGCAGTTGTTCCATCCACATGGATGTAGAAGACACTGTATTCACTGTATTTCTTTTCAAAGAGTCTCTGGCACACTTTGTGCATCCCACTGCTATAATCTAGTCCAAGTTTACCCATCTCTTTCATGATAATGACCTCTGGGACACACCAGATAAAAGTGACCAGGTCTGAGTCTTCTACTTCTTCCCCATTCACAAAGTCTCTTGGCCAGTAAAGAGTATTAAAGGAAATCAGGCTGGTCTGACACAACTTTTTCTGACAGTTCCATTTTTGCTACTACTCACTGCCTGGCTATCCCCAGATGTGAAAGCATCTGAGTGATAAATAATACAGTGTTCTCTGTTACTTGACATGTTTGTTGTGCACCATTATTTAAGAAAACCAGTATAACTTGAACTGGTCAAGGTTTTTTATGTTTTTCAGATTATAAATATTTATGGATTTTTTTAATTGTAAAAATGTTTCACTTTATTTTGAAAACTTGTTGCAAAACACAATTTTTACTTAAATTATTTACGTTTCTTGGATCGTTCTCCATTTCTCCCCTCCTCTATCAGATAAAGAGATAAGAAAAAAAAGAATCAAAATTAAAAATATTACTAAAATAAAACTTAATCCAGTTGTGTAATTTTTGGGAACTGTGAGTATATTGGGGGAGGTAGGGTTGCTTTTTGCAGTATATAATATTGGAATGAGCTATCGTCTGCCTAGCCCCAGCTCATGCTCTAACATCTTCTGTGACTCATTTATCAGAATAGTTAGAACATCTGCTAAAGTTCTCTCTCATCTATATATTTAGGAAAACAATTCTATTATAGGAATAATCCTCTTTTGGAATACTAAACCTTGCATTACAATTCACAACAAAAGTGACACAATTATTCTCTGCAATCCTCTTTATTTCACTTTCCCATTATACAAATAGTATGATGTTTCTGTGAACAATCATTGAAACATCAGACTGTATCAGTGTGATCTTAATTTGACCCTTGTGAATATGTTTTCCATGCTGTCCTAATCATATGATTGCATTTTTTCTTTCATGAAAGTCCTGTCCATTCTGTGGAGAATGAATGATGTTCTTACATTTTCACAACCTGCTATTATGTAGATTGTTCCCCATCCAGTTCTTGAGTTGTCTTAATCCTCTTTTAAAAACTCATCCTTGATCAAATGCCTTCTTGTAAACACTTGTTTTATCCATGAACCAAAGGACTTTTATGTCTCTTGCCCCTTTCCATCTGTTTGCCAAGTACTGCAGTTTAAAGTTATCACCAATGTGGCTGAGCACATGTAAGAAATATCCTTACATAGCCTCAGTGTATGTTACTACAATGGAAATGCTACTAGCAAACATGTTTTTCTGCTTTTTGTTCCCCCACCCTACACAAACTGATAATGTGGCAAGGCCAGCAGTGTGATCTCTGTTCAGCATACTGGAATCACCTACAATTCTCTCTCTGCAGGTGGTTTAAAGTCTGACTCCCATTTCCCACCTGGGCACAGCAATACCCCCCTGCACAGCAGGGCTTGCCCAACAGATGCAAACTACTGTAGGAAGCACTTGCTTTCCAGGACTTCAGTCAATAAGGCAGCTCTCTATAGGTAGACAGGTTGTGGTAATTGGGAGTGGGGCTGTGATTAGGGGCTCATCCCTAATGAGCTACAGCTGTGCAGGACAGGTGACTCACATTGGAGCTAATGAGCCACGGAGTGCCCAGGGGCACTGACCAATCACCACAGGGAGCAGGGGGCACACAGGTGCAATGCATCAGCATGAGGGGTATAAAAGGCTGGGCTAAAAACCAAACCAGGCAGATGCCTGATGCATTTTGAAGTGGGGTTACTTTGTATGGGCTGGTGCTTGAGGCCTTCTGGAATTGTGTGGTGATGCTCTGCCTATCGTGCCCGTCTCAACTGTGACATGTGCTGCCACAACTCTTGATCTTCAGAGCAGGTTCAGGTAATGTTGTTGCCTCTTAGTCTGTAGTGAAATTTCTAGCAATGAGGAAAAAGTCCTCACACGTTCCTGAACTTTGGTGGCATTAGCTTCCAAATTTTGCTCTTTTTAATTGATTTCTGCTATATTTTTGCTTTCTCCTCAAACAAAGGAGGAGCTTGCATGAGGCATTCCTGTATTTCCAGTGCACAGCAACTTGAATTAAGCCAATATAGACACTAGTGTATATAGCACTCTATCCCTGTGGTTTTGCTCATATTGCCCAGGCCACCAAACCTTTGTTGTAGTAATTAGATGAGACAGGATGGACACTGTGTGCTTCTCTTTGTTGGGGTGCAAGAAAAGACTGGGAAAACTACACAAGGCTAAGTTTCCATGTTAAACAGGCTGAGGTTGCAGGGAGGCCTGAGCACCTGAGACTGTGCTGCACCTGGCTGGAGGTTGCAGGGATTTGGCATCTGGTCCTGGCTGCATGTGCACACTGTGTTCTGGAGCTTGCTCCCATGAGGCAGCTGAACTTTAGGAAGTCCATAACAAAGATGAGTCTTTCTGTACCATACTTTGATGGTTTTCTGGGTTTTTTTCCCCATAGGCAAAATTTTGGAAATACAAATAAAGCTAAACAAGGTGCAGCCATTTAGGAAACCTCCACTGCAGAGAGTAGGTGGCATTTGTACCAGTCTCTTGGCACTGGGGACCTGGTTTGCATCAGCTGACAAAATAGTAGTGTCAGCTTAGTGCAAAACCAGCAGTAAGGCTGTGGTTACTATAGAGATGTTCTTTTTGTGTCCCACTGGGGCTTATGCAAACCTAATTAGTCCTCAGTACAGTGGGGGTATCTGTTCTGTTTAGTTCATGGTCATTTTACTGTGAAGCCTTGGTTTAACTGTGTATGGATGGCATTCATTTAGTGGAGTGTAACTTGACTGGAGTCTTGCCTCATCAGGATGGCAGAAATAGCTGTAAAATTGTATTGACTGGTGAAAGAATGGGTCAGGAGCTCAGTGTCTACAAATCAACACAGCTGGCTTGGGAGTCAGCAAAGCACCATCAGTTTATGTCAGCTGTCTTGTTTCAGTTGTCTGAGAACTCTTTTAACATGATGGCTAGAAAACCAGTTTTCCTAACTTTTTTTTTTCCACTGCATTCACAGTCATAGTCCTTACATGCTTAGAGCATTTTCTGAAATTATGGAAGTGAAATGATTATAAAAGTTAGTATGTTAAATCTCTGTAGAAATAGAGCTGCATGTAAATTCAGAGCTGTATTTTGCTAACATCTGGGGTGATAGGGGAAAGCAAAGCAAGAAAGAGACCCGAGTTGAGTTGGAAAAGAAAATAAGTTTATTTGCAAAGACCTCAAAGTGAAATTCATCAGACAAAAGTCCTGCATGTCATCAGAACAGTGTTTTTTTCCAAGAAAAATTTTCATTTAAAGAAAAATGTTTTGATTGTTTCATTTTCAAGAACTTTCCAGTGGAATAATGGTAAATTCCCTTTCAATGTCATACAGAGTCATGCTGCTAATTGCTCATGAAGGTTCTTACCCATCAACAAAGTTAAATATTTATCTCCAAATTAAATTCTTTTTTAAAAAACATTTGATCAGTTTTACCCTTCTGATTATTTCAGTGGTTCATTAGAACAGTTTCTAGGTAGGACCTGCCTTACTTAACTACAGTTTGTGGCCTCTGACAATAGTAAGATGCTGCAACAAGCAGCTGCATTAGGCTGCAGTACTTATTTCTATTCATTCTAATAGAAACCAAAGGAATACAAGAGCCCTGAAATACCTTTTTCTTAATCATCAGCTACTAATCATATTGTATATAAGAAGTTCTGCAAATCCAAAGTGATGTAAAGATCTCTGAGCATTTCAAATTTTTCAGCAGACTTTAGGATGAAGCTTTGTTCTTCTGGATGATCTGCTGCTTAACTTTTAAAATTCATTTTAAATGTCCTTTTTTCATTTCATTATGTTGATTGATTTCAATATAGACAGTTGAGGTCTAACCCTAGAAATGCAAATACTTTGTTATGAAAGCATCTGCAGAAGAATTATCAGTTAGTTGCCTTTCTTGGAAGTAGTTTAATGACAAATTCAAAGAGCTCTATAATTCAGAAAAACAAATGTTGTCAATTTCAGAGCAATTCTTAGCAGGTAATCCATTTTAGTTCTTGAACAGTGCTTTTGATGGCTGACTGTGGTGATCTGTTAACTCCTGCAAATGCAGTCTGTCAGGAGGACAAAGGATTCCAAAATCATCTTTGGCTTCAAAAACAATGTTGTAGGACATACCAACATTTTGCAGCGTGTGAATAAATAAAAAATTAAAGAATAACCCACATGCCCTGATGGGAAAGGGATAGGTCAGAATGAGGGGAAGAAGTTTAACTTTGTGTGGATGCAAGGTAAGTTTTTCCCCAATCATTCCAATGCAATCCTAAGCATGTCAAACTCAACATATACACCCTAATACTTGTTCACCATCCTTTTTTAAAATAGCTTTTAAAAGCAACAATGTAATGACCTAAACTCTTCTGCCAAAAAACATTAACTGTGGATTCAAATCCACATTTAGAAGCTTGAAAAAACTCTTACAAGAAGGTGTCCAAACATGCAAATACACTCTACTGTTCTGGAGGGAGCTCTTTAACTCTTTTTGTCAGTACTGACATCTACTTAATATATTAGGCTCTACAGGAATCTTATTTATTGTGACAAATCAAAGTGCTGCCAGGGTGCTCATCTGCCATGGAACTAATTTCTCATGTCATCTGTTGTGAGAACAGGAAATGGAAAAATCTTTCTTTAGTTATAGATCTGATTTGTGTGTGGAAGAAAATGTATGGTCTGAGCTCTACAGGAGGAATTTACTTGCAGAGAGGTATAGAGTTGTGCATATGCAAATATTTGTGGCTATTGAGTTTTCCACAGTTTATACGAGAGCACTGGAGGCTGGCAAGAGAGGAGTTTCAAAGCTCTTCAAAATCAGGTTTTATTATACAGAAGTACACACATAACTTTTAGGGATGCCCCCCCACACAAATAGATCAGCCTGTACTTTACATGTAAAACAACATGCTTATGATTTCTTTTCCTATTGGATGGAGTGACCTGTAGGTTTTTTTCTTTCTATTCCAGCAAGGTCTGGATTGAATCTGTTGTGGTCTCTTTAGATATGATGAGCTCTTAACATTTATGTATCTGACACCCTTGCTGAGTTCAGTTATCTCAGAATATCAGAGTCTTCCTTGAGTTTCTCTACAGCTTCAGAATCTGCAAATTCACTCTGGTCTTTCCCCTAAATAGATGCTGAATTTTTTTGAGCATTACAAGTTTTGAATAAGCCCTTTCATGTAATGTGATTCACTGAGGTGTCCTCTTGAGGCTCCAGTTCTGCATTTATTTGCAGGGCCCCCTGTGGTCCCCAGCAGGCAGAATGCCACATCCCTAGAAGTGGCACACATCCCCTCACTGTGCAGTACAGAGCCAGCCCTCTGACACACTGAAGTAGAGGCTACCACTGTACAAGGACTGAATTTGCATATCAGAAAGATGTGAAATGTAACATGATTTATTACAGTAGTGGAGGTGAATTTGGGGTAAGGTACACTCTACTAAAACTATTGCTCTTTGTACTTGAATATTCTACTTTTTCTTTAAAAGAGTAACATTTTCCAGATGAAAATGAAATGTGGGAGACTGACCTCAAATTCTTCATTTCAGTCTTGCCACCACAGAAATTTGGGAAAAATTAATATTGTCTTCAAACTGTCATTTCCTGAAACTTGGACATATATTTGAGGGATGTTCACCCTCATCAAGACATTTGCTCCAAAATTGAAAGATTGCATGCAAACCCTCAAACTTGGAAAATTTTGGTAGCAAACCGAGAAGTCAAAAGAAGGAATAATGAAAATAATGTGTGTAATTACCAAAGTACACATAATATGTGATAAGATGACTTTGTCATCTCTTCTAGATTGGAACAGTTCTGTTTAGTACACTTGAGGGACCAATCAACTTACAAAATTTGCTTTGTTTCTTTGGTTTTGGGTGCTGGTGGTTGGTGCTTAAAGTATTATTTAATTTATGTAATGGATTACAGTAAATCTCTATTTGCCCCATGGAATTCTAGCTTCTATACAAGATAAATCATCTTGGCATGTTCAGGTTTGGTTCCTTACTTTTCCTTTAGGAGGACAGTGTTATAGTATAAAAGACTTTGGTTTTTTTGCTGTTTTTTTGCATTTGGGTGGTTTTTTGGTTTTTGTTTTGTTTTTTTTTTTTCCAAGCAGCAGACCTAAGTGAATATGTGGGGCAATATCTCGGTTGCTCAGTGACAGGAGACAATATCTGCTATTAAATTTGAGCACATATTGGCCAACCTTTATGGGGCCTTAGGGAGCAATTTCAGCACTCAGCTGAAATTTCAGCTGGTTTGTAAATCTTGTAAGGTTACAGAAGAGTCAGAAATGTTTCAAGGTTGAGACTTCCCTGGATGGTTCCTTCCCTGCTCTCTTTTCCCTCTCCTGTCTCAGTTCCTCTTGCAATAACAAATGCAGGTACCCTAGAGGTGATGCATTGCTTTGGGTATTTTTAAAAATCATTTTGTCTAAGCAAAATGCTTCTCTATATATAAAGATCCCTCAACAGTTGATGATGATGATGATCAGCTATGTCCACTCCTAAAGGGAAATTATGAATCCTAAGTGAATGCTGTCCAAGAAAAGCATATGATGAATCTGTTGATTCTGTCACAGCATATTTTAGTTCAGATAAAAAGTACATAATAAAAGACAATATTAATAATATAATCTTAAGAAACACTCAAATAACAAAATTGCTGAATATGCTATTTCCTCATGAGAAATGGTTCTTTTGTATGAGTCAAAGAAACATGAGACTAATCTGGGTACATATCTTTCAGCTTATACTTTATGATAATAGAGTAAGCTCAGTTTCCAAATCTAAAACACTATCATATTCACCAAATAAAGTCTATTCTCTGTTCATCTTCATGTTATGTAATAATGTCTACCAACTTTTCTTATTTTTCTTCTCTTTGCATTTACATTTCATGGCAGGTATATAAAAACTTTGATATCTGTGAAAATTTGAGTGCTGTGTAAGCACCATCTATACCCATTTTACAGCCTGCCAAAGACTGAAATGTACTGTCATCCAGTGTGGGGAAGTGACAGTGCCTTGCAGAGCTCTGTGGGCCCCATTGTTCTCAAAAGGTTAAGGTCATATTAGAACCTAGAATTAAATGGTGTCTCAAAGATGCTAAAATTGTGCACGCTAAACTAATGTAACATAAAATAAACCTTTGCTCATGTGAATTTTTGAGGTTTAAAGTGAGAGATCCCACTGCTCTGGCAGAGGTGTTTCAGGACTGAAGCCATGTGTACTGTGTATAAAAGCATCACTTGCATTCACTGCTGGGTTACAATCAGGCTAACTTGTCTCTTTACAAAAGCAGGACAGCAATTATTAATCAATATAACTTGTCAAATTAGACAAATAAAACATTAACAGGAGCTCTGGGGGGTAGAAATGCTAAAATTACAGAAGTACTGTAAAACCTCTATTATATTCCTTAACAGTATGAAGAAGTGCATCTGTTATGATGAATAATAATAAGCCTCTCGTTATTTCTGTCATTTACCTTATCAATTGGCCTATAAAGGCTTTAGAACATTAATTTTCATAGAACCTAGGACTAGTATTCCCTCACAGCTGTCTTCCAGATGTATAATCAGTAAACTGTCCACGTTGATTTCTGGAGTGCTAGCAGCACATCTGAACATTTTGAATTTTCCCTGTGTTTGACCTTCATGTAGCTATTGGCTACATTAAGCTGTTGATCACAAGCTTTGTTGTAAGAATGTCACTGCTTTTCCAAGATGAAATTAGTCTAGCAGGATCACCTTCAAGCTAAAGTGACAGAGATAATTTAAATCTGCTGCAATATCAGATTGTTATGTTGTGTCAAAAAAAGCTTCTTACCACACTGGATACCTCAAACTAACAGTCTCATGTTTGGAAGAAGTGTTTATTATGGGAATAATAATAAAGATCTTAAAGTAGGGGGAAAAATAAAGAAATAAAGTAGGCATAGTTTAATTTCAGTTTTGACTCAAATATGTGTTTTCTTTTCTCCATAGTTATAGAATCTGTAATATTAGTGTTAAAAGATGTATACTATCAAAACAGGGAGATGATACCTCTAATATAGGATCAAGAAAAAAAAATGCACTGGACAATTTTCTTTGGTCTTTGACCTGTATTTTCATCTTGCATTTTTCAGTCTTTTTTTTTTTTTTCCCTTTCCTTTATTATATCATTTCTATTTGATATTCCCAAGCTGCATGGATAGCAGACTCCTGAAGCAATGCAATCTTGGGGTCAAATAGACACAATCTCTTTAAATATGAATTGAAGTTAATGTATAATTGTGTTGGTAAGGCATTCTGTTCCCAAAACTTGTGCAGAGCTGCTGTGTTGTTCCCTGCTGTCAAGCACTCCAAAATCAAATAGTCTGCTTGTGTTTTTGTGCTCCTGTGTACAAGAAATCCCCCTTGCTAGCCTGGCCTCCTCTGGGCCTGGTGTTGCTCTGACCTTTACAGATAAATTAATGTGTCAGACCCATGCAATTCAAGCACTGCTGATGAAAATAATGTCTTAATAAAGGTTGACAAGTATTAAGGGAAGAAAAATATTTCCTTCAATTGTGAAAGATCATTTGAGTTGATCTCACACATGAGGGAGGCCTTGTTTGTCCAGAATCATGTCTGTTTTTTTCCATGCTGCCAGTTCCTGCAATAAATGCTTTGTGCTGCTCTATCCTGCTGTGTTCTCCAGTCACCAGTGCCCCCAGCCTTGCAACGGTGCAATGCACCAGGGCAAGGGTATTCTAGAGTAGATGTGTCTGTTTTTTGTTGACACTCAAGGCCAGGGTTACACTGATTGTTTTAATGTTTAATTAATCCATCATAGATTTCAAGCATCAGTCAAACACTTAGGAGTCAAAATTTGCGCTCTATGAGGCTTTCTCACCTCTGTTATCTGTGTGCAATTTGCAACAGAATGCGTGGAAATTATGTTTAACTGATTTTTTTTTGTTGTTGCTTTTTGCTTGAAGGCAGCGGTGATTTGTTATTGTTGAATGGTCTGAACTGCTTTTGGTATTCTAAGCATGGCATGCTGATGTTTTAAAGTGTTAAACAAGTAAATATTATGACTGTAGGTTGTTGAGTAGCTGTTTATTTTGGGAATACTACAAGTTCAACTCTCTTTGAGGAAAGCAAGGGACAAAACAACATAATGTTGGTGGCAATCATGTTTACTGCTGAAGCCTGGCTGAGGGAACAGAGTAAATGTTTTCTTTTGCACGTTAATTTCAGTGTGTACTTGGATATTATTTGCATGACACGTCAAACTAAATCAAATCTCTGAAGAGATGAGTGGAGAACCCTGCATTTAGTGATTTGGGTACCCTTTTGTGGAAAACTGCCTGACATTTGAAGGTTGGATTTCATGTTTATAGATGGTGCTACAAATAATGACGAAAAGAGCAGTGTGGGTGAAATGTAGATGCATAACAGCTCTAGAAATGCAGCTTGGCAGCAAGCAGGTAGAAAATAAACATTGATGCTGACAGCTGGAGGACAGTAAATAGCAGTAAATGAAATGAGGTGGCACATAACAAATCTGGCATCATACTGCAGATAATTGAAAAAAATTGGGCACTCCTGTAGAACTTCGTTTCAGCCCAATATGGAGGTGCATTAAAGAGAGCTAGAAACATTGGGCAGAATGCTGTGCAAATGGAAACTTAATGATGATGGACTTGAAAATTCCACATTATAAATAAATACAATAATTTTTAAGAAGACAACAACATGGATATTTTCAGCTGTCGTGCCACTGCTGAAAATAATGCATTTTCCACCAGCATTTCTATTCCTCAGTTAAAGGTTAAATGTCAACATTTGACCTTGGATATTTCATGTTTCAGCAGCTCTGAAGCGTGTGCCTATCCTATTCCTCACACTCTGTAGTCCATTAAATACACGTGTTTAATTATGGCAAACCAATCTTTTGGGATATACTGCAGCATGAGAAGTTAATATTGCAAAATCATGAAGGGTTGCTGGAAAATGTCAATTTTGAACTATTTATTTTAAAAGGCAGCTTAATTGACTTTATGTAAATAGTTTGAGAAAAATCCTTCACAACAGTCCTTTGAGCATACAGCTGGATGAAATCCATGGTTATTGGAGACAGTGGGTTTCCTGTAAGCTCTGTGCAGGAGCATAGCAGGTTACATCTGTCTTTGGACTTCTTCAGTGAAGTCATTTTCTGCCATTTCTGAGGAGCAATGGAGAACAGCAGCTCTGCTGCATGTGACAACTGTGCCTGCAGATGTCAGGGTCAAGCAGGAGAGGGTCAGCCTTTCTTCACCTTTCTTTTTCACACAGCCTGCTACTTAGATACAGAAAGGTGGGAGAAGAAAGTACATCCTCACTGCTCTTGTTCTTCACTCTACTCTGACGTCACTTCATAGTGAACAGGCTCCCCAGGCTCTTCATGGGCCACTTCATTCTCAGCTGAATATCTGAGTTTTAAAGTAAACACTTATGAGAGTGCAGTCCTTTTGCAGGAAGGGAATAATGGCTTGTGAGATGAATTGTGAACTGCATAAGACCTGCTGAGTTGGACATACACCATCCGCTGAAGAAGCAGTAGCAAATGTAATGTTTTTCCTAATTAACTGTAACTGTGCAATTGTGACACACAATCATGTCGTTATGATCAGTCCCATGAGTTGTTCAGTATTTTGTACCAGGTGTATGGAGTAGAACATATGTGTATGTCACACCCCTGCAGGGCACCTGAGCAGCTTTCAGGGTATGTTGTTATTTTATGGCTGTCCTAATACTCCAATCCTTTCCCCTAAAAGGATGCAGCAAATCAAGTGGAGTACCTTTGTTTTGAAGCTATGTCTTCTAATAATTGATTTTGGTCATAAGACCTTTATTTTGATGTATTTTCCAAGGAAATTGTGATCACCAACGCAGGTGATTCTTAATTTCCTAATTTCTTAATTTCCTTTCCCATGCTTGGACTGGCCTCATGAGAAACTTTGTCTTCCCTTACAAAGTATTTAATTTTTAGAGGGTGAGAGACAGCTCCTGCTGGGCATTACAGTAAAACTTGGTTCTATTTAAGAGCTCATAAAATTTCAAATACTTCCTTAGCTGAGCACACATTGTTACAGTATTTGAATTAATTAAATTTTCTTTATTTGTCCATTAAGACTTCATCATTCTCCCATGCCAGTTTCATGTAAAATCCATTATTTTCTGGCTTGACTTTTGGATCTGTAAATCACTATTAAAACTGGGTTTTTTTTGTTTTGTTTGTTTGTTTTTAAGGGTGACAGTAAAATTTGGATTTACCAATGATTTTAAGGTAACACCACATGAGTCTGAGGTGACTTGGCACAGCCTATTCCCATGAAAATCCTGGGTTTGCAGACTGATTGAATTTCCCAGGGAGTTTTTTCCTGTGGTAACAAATGTGTGCTCCCTTTTTGTCATATTAGTTTCATAGTTAGTCTATCAGAGCAGATAAAGGGTTCTGGATTTTATTCCTTCATGTTTGTTTCCTGTACTCCAAATTAATACAATTCTTTTTGTACATTTTCTCACATTTATAGATGCCAAATGAGGTAGGTGGTGCTGTACCAGGAATGATGTCAAACATGTGAAATACTCAAAATATCAGGGGACAGTTGGTCTCTCCAGATTTAGTTTTTTCCTGATAAGCCTGTAAACAAATGGCATCCTTACTCAACAGATCTTTTCTTCAGGGCAACTTATCTCTTAGAGAAGTAAAGTCATACAGCATTTAGGCTGTACATAGATCTTACTCAGGGTGGAAGATGAAAAATGTCCTCCATCTATCTTCTGAGGAAAGGTGAAGTTCACATTTCACCTCCATGAGTTGAATGTCCAACAATTTCAGTCTCCCACATGGGCTTAAAATTCTGATCACCAATAAGATGAGTACATTGGGAGCAAAACAGAAAACACACCTTAAATAAAATATGGCATGACATTTGCCTAAAAGATAGGTATTTTTATTCTTTTTTTCAGCATGCTGTGTTAGTTATAAATTAACATTCATTTTTGAGGTAAAATATTTTTTCATTCTTTTAAGTCTGTGCAAATGACATGGCGTTTAAACAAACTCTACCTTTTTAAATTACTTCTTAAGTGTTTCTTTGTTCCAAAGTGTGAATTGGTTCTCTGTGTGCATAGACTTTGAAAAGAAATTTATTAGAGACAGTCAAAGCACAATACTGGGTCTGTTAAAAAAATTTTCAAAGGAAATCCATAATTGAAAAGCCATAAGATATCTCAACTTTTCTGTAGCACTTGAGCATACTTAAAACCATGGCGTTGCTTGAAAATAGAGATGCAAACAAGGAGTTTGGTTTTTATAAAAAAAGTTTTGGTGAAAAACGAGTAGTTCAAGTTTTAACAACAGTGAAAGCTCATTTCTGGGATGTGAATCCATTGCTGGAATATTTAACTTATTTTGCTATTGTACAGTGAAGTGCTGCTCACCTTCCCACTGTGTTCAATCCCTAACGCAAATAGATTCTGTTCCAGTTCATTTCATCTCCATGTTTTACTTCTCTGTTCCCCACAGAGCCATTCTTTTGAAGCCAGGACTCTGCTCATTCTTTTTTTTTTGTTTATTCATTGCCCTGCTGTACAACCTGGCAACACATTTTATCTGACAATAAGGTGTATTTGAATACATGGCTCTATCTCTAGAAAAATAGTGGTCAGCTGCTAGTAAAACTTGTAACATGACTGTCTGTGTCACATAATCTGCATGATTTTATTGTAAGACACTCATCATTTCTGACCTTTTAATATAGCTTTGCAAATCAGACACCATTAAATTTTAAAAATGCCTATTTAAAAGTCCCTTCCAGTTATCTTCATTTATGCTGCAGATGGGTGAGTAGCATATATATATTTTTTCACTATCTGTTGTATAAAGGAAGCTTTTTTTTTAGGAATTTCTTCCAAAGCTATGAATGTAGATGCAGACTAGGATTGCTTTCAAAATTAGCTAAAATGAGTGTCATTGTGCTGAGTTATATTTAGTATTGATGAATTCTTTCACTGGCAAACAAGTAGGATCTGTCACAAATGTCTGCAGAAATGTTCGCTACTCTTTTCTGAAGACAACTGAATGTCAGAAACTCTCTAAACATTTTTCTGCTCTTTTCAGTAACTTTTTCTGCTCTTGGTAGAGTGCTACAGAGGAAGGACTTGTACAGTTCCTTTCTTTACATTCCTTCAGCTACTGTCAGTACAAACCATTTGTTATTGATGCACATGTTTATACCTTTGCTCAGTATCACTGGTGCTACAGAGTTGTCAAATCCTCCACAGAATACTTCCTTTTGCTCTAAGTTCATTCTCTTATTTTTAAGGCATGGGCTTTCAGGATACTTAGGTCATGTTTGATGGATTTCCAGCATTCATATGCAGTTCTCAGGTTAGATATTGAAAATTTAAAATTAAAGTGTTTTATAAACATGTACACTGGATTTGGGGAGTCTGGGAAAAGTCTTAATATCAGCGTAATGTTCATTTTCTTCCATACCAGGATTTTCCCTCAAACTTTAGCTCTCTATTAATCAGTGTCTTTACTGGAGCCTCTTTATCTTATAAAGTACAGCATGTAGTTAAGCCCTTGTAGAATAGTATCTTGAATAAGAACGAAATTATAAAGACTGTTTATTATGGGTGTTTAGAATTCTTCCCCAAAAAGAAGATGGAACATTTTATTCCATGGTCTCAGCTCTCATGAATTGATTGATGATTGAATGAAAAACCCCAAACCTTTTTTATTCTTCCTTTCAGTTAATTTCCAGGAAGAAAAATATTTACATGAATACCAGGTAAAAATCTCAGTTCACAGACTGGGGCTTCTAAATCACGTAGGAAAGGCTTTCTGAAACCTCTGCTCAGGCCCCCAGTGCCCAGGCAGGTACATCAGCCAGCTCACAGCCAGACCAAGCTCCTTGCAACCAGAACCAGACATGCAGAAGTAATTATTTAGTCTGATTCTGATAAGAGAAAATGAAATGTAAATGCTGTACCTAGCTAGTGAATGGTGCAGCAGCCTGAATGTCTAATCATGAAGTCTCAGAAGGAGCTGTGGCTGGGGAGAAAAAAAAAAGAGGAAAGGCAGGAAGTTGAAACTTGTTCTGAGGTTTCCAACCCTTCCTCTCTTACCTGTCACTTGCTTCTTTTTGCCATGACTAACTGAAGTATTGGAAACCTCAGTGGTTCCTCTAGATTTTTCTTCTATTTCTAAGAATAACATATGAATATTATCTCCAGGTTAAAGGAGGAACCGAAGTGAAATATCAAAATAAAAATGTATTGTTCGCACTTGTTTCATGCATTAAACAATAAGATTTAAAAAATGGTTCAACTTTTAAGAAACCCAAATAAAATCTAGTTGGTTTTTAGGTATGGCCACTGAGAAATGTGCTTTTTTTTGAAATAGCCTTTGGATATTAATATCTTATATTTAATAGATATATTTATTAACACTTACATTTAATGCATATATTTATTTTCATTTTATGCAGCTCTGGTTAGAGACATGGAAAGTTGATGGGGCCTATTACGTTTTTTTAAACAGTGTGAACAAAGTTGAATTTTATCAGTACCTTGCAAAACCCAAACTTTGCCAGGCAGAGACAAAGAATTTATTTCCCCATCAAAGTAATTAGCCTCTAAATTTATTCGCTATAATTTTTGAAAAAAACCAATGATTTTAAAGGAAGTTCTTCAATTCTGCACAGATAATATAGTGAGTGTACTGATTTATATGGGAATGGCTGGAGACACTACTAATGTCAGAACATTTTCTCTTGTGGTCTGTTTGCTTCAAGCCATTTTTCTTTTTCTTTGTGTTTTCATGGAAATCAGTAAATGTGGGACCAGGTCCATAGAAGGGATCTCTGGTAATAGGAGGGAGCTTGTCCTACCTCTTTGAAATCTGAAATACAGGACAAACTGACCATTGGGAAGTGTCAGCTAAACTAGAACAGAACAGCATAACAGCAATCTGCTATGCCATCCCGATTAATTAATTAATTAGTTAAAATTAAACTTGTCAGTTTATACAGATCCCTGCATGAAGCCTAAAAGTCTCTGAAATACATAAACTCCTTCCTAGTGAGTCTCTCATTTCTCTAGCAGAATTAAGCCCTGTAGAAGTGCAGCAATTATGCAATTAATATGTTAATCTGAAGGTTTAAGAAGTAAACAAGAAGTTTATCTAACTAAGAATAAATTATTCTTGAAGCAGGAGGCAGATTGGCACTTGATTAGCTTTAACAAAATGTCTTATTTTCATGGACTTCAACAAACTGCAGCAAATTAGGCTTTGAGTAAATGAGGTGTCCAAAAGCCAGTAAAGAGTGTGTTATTGTTTGTTCCTATTTTTGAAGGATGACATGAGAAAATGCCAGTAAAACAATAAAAGATGCAATTAAATAAAAACTATTTTTCTATCTGTGTGGAAAAAGCAAAGGCAGGCAGATGGAAGAGAGGTACACCAATTAAACAGCTAAGCTCATATCCATGAGTAATAATGCATTTACACAATGCTTGCATTAGCCATTGTCCATCTGTAAAGCAGTAAACATTCACTGCTAAAAGATAGCCAGATCTTAAGTGTTTTAGGAAAGGACTAAAACCTTATGGACTCAACTGATGGAAAATTCCAGGGAATGAAGATTTACTGAACTAGCTGTTTTTGTTAAAATGATGCTTGAGATTGTAGAGTCAAATTTGAAATAAACATCCTTGTGTATTCATAAATTTTAATAATTGAATAAAGCTCGTAAAGGTGTGATTTAATCTGAGTATTGGAAAGGGACTAGACATTAAAATATTTTCAAAGCAGTGCATGATTCTGTGTTCCTAACCATGCTGATATTTCTTTACATTGGAAATGTGGTATCACTGGGGATGTGATTAGCAATAAACCCAGTGTTTTGTCAGGTGTTTGAAGCGGGTTAAAATAGCATGGTATTAGAAATTGCCTTTCAGTTGCTGGCTGACTGGGGATAGATTTTCACTCCATGTGGCTCAAATACTATGAAGCACATGGAGACTGACCATAGCCCTTTTCTGAATCCTCCTGACACAATATGCCCTTCAGGGACTGTGGGGACAATACAGCTTTGCTTTCCAGAGCTGCTCATTTTTGCGCACACTCCTATCTGACTCTGTAACCAAAGAGCAAAAGACAGCCTGAATACGTAAAATGCCAATAAGAGCTGAATGATAGCTTCACCTTCTGGATTGTGTCTCCAGCCATTGTAGGTGGAAAGCAATAAATTTTATTGAGAAGCTTCTACAGTCTAATAAAACCTGCATAAAATTTTAAGCTGTAACAATTCCAATTTCTCTTCTCTGGCAGATTGATGAAGATAATTTTTCATTCTTTTGTAGATATCTTAGTTAAATTCTTCCTGACTACCTGCATAAAGATGCTCTGAAAAAAAAATCAAATATCATTATTTGCATAGAAAAACTAGTAGAAAATACAGGTAAAACTAATTTCTCATGCACAATCTCAAGTATTTAATCATTTAGAGCTCAAGTCTAAGTGCTTCCAAGTACTGGAAGTGAGAACAGTGTTTGGTCAAGAATTTCAGTGAAATCTGAAAAACTGATTTCAAGGGTTAAAATGTAGTGCCTTTAAAATTTATTATCAAGTTCTCCAATTTATCTTACTCTTCCTTCTTCTCCACCTTTCCCTGTCCCTCAAGAAAGTACTTAAACTTCCCTACCTACTTTCAGATATGAATTTTTTCTCATCTGGCTGAGTGTGCTCATGAAATAAGCACCTTAAATAGAGTGAATTGTATATTTTTTCCAGGTATAATATGCCTGTACAGTACCAGAGCTAAAAAAGGAACTGGGGAGTAGATGCCTTTCATATTGTTTATCTTTAGTGAGAGTTACTGTGAGTGTTGGAATGTGACAGTGATTTTTCCCAAAACTTGTGGTAAGAAATCTCAGAAAACAAGCCCTTTTAAAAAGTTATTATTTCTGGAATTATTTCATTGCTCTTATTGGATTTGTCTTTCATTTTTCAGTGGTTTATTGCTAAAGCTTAGGAAAAAATACACCTCTAAACATGGAAAAATTACCAGGCTTTTATTTAAGTGCTTTTGGACCATAGTCCTCATATTAGTCTTTATGATCACAATTCTTCCAAACATATAATGGACATTTGAACTTTCTATTAACATATAATTTGTAGCATTATTAAAAGAGCTCTTAGAAGATCAATAGTAGGAAATTCATCTTACTTGTATGGTGCAGGGAAGTTCAGAAGTTTCTTGCCTTTAGAGGATTCTTTAAATTATTCTTTTGGTTAAATCCCTATTTTGAGAGTGAACTTGAAGAAATTGGAAAGGGGAAGTGTGTTTGCTCTAGGATTGATTTGTGATAAATATTTGTGGAAAGCAGAGCAGGTTAGGTTGAAAATGACAGCAAAGACCTGGTGTTTGCTGGAACAGTTTCTTCACACTGGTGGCTGAGATGCTGGGATTTATTCCATAAACCCTCATGCAAATGAGGGTTTATTAGCAGTTTATTAGTTTATTAGCAGTAATCCCTGCCTGGCATTGATTGACCAAGTCATGCCTTGGCCAGTGCAGAGCCCCTGAGCCAAGAGCTCTTCCTCCATCCCAGCAGGAGCTGTGGCAAGTGGCACAGCAGGAAGGGGGTTGGTGCTGAGCCCCCCAGGCTCTGCAGCAAGCAGGGCTTTGGGAACCCAGTGCCAGCACTCTTAGGCCACACTGCAAACTCAGCGTTGAAACCTTTTGTAAAGCTAGCAACACAGTCTTTGGAACTTTCTCTGATACCCTGAGGCCAGTGCTTCACTATTCTGTCACTTTTCAAATTGGTCTTAAGTTTTCACAACTAAGATGGACTCAGTGCCTTCCTTTCATTTTACTGTCAGTCCTTGTTATTTTTAAAATGTTCATTTAGCTCTGAGTTTTTTCCATTCCTCTTTGCCTCCATGTTCTGTGGAATTTCTAATTAGTACATAATTTCTCCTCCAAACACAGTGCAAGCTGAATGAATATTTCCATTTCTTTCAATGCTGGGAAATTATTTGTAAGATCCAAATTGTTTTGTATCCCTTTCTAAGCTTTTATGAAGTGAATTTATGTTCAGTGTAAAGTAGTGAAGTTCCAAGTGAAAGGAACTCTGTGGAAATTTTGCAATGTGGTAACAATTTAATTCCTCATGCAGCCATTCATGAACCTCTATTTGAGACCAGTAAATGAAACACCTCTAAATCAATTATTAGTGATTCACAGATTTTAAGTAGTCATTAGGTTTTTGTACCAAACTCTTTCTGGTGATTAGCAGAGGAAAAACTTGGAAAAACAGAATTAATCCCTGGTCCTCATTTGCATCAGTCCAAAGTGGACTGATTGACTTTCAATCAGTGCTAAAAGAAATTTTTCCATCTTCCAAAGAAATTACTCAGAGATTCATCAGGCAGCACTGAACACCCTAGGCAGCTTCAGCAGAACAATGGCTTTTGTTTTGTTTCCCTCTAGAAATAATAAATGACTGATTTGTACAAGAGGGTCTTCTGTGTGTCCCGTGCTGCTTTTCAGCACTCAGAGGTTTGGGACACGATGCATATTGTAAAAGGTGATGTGTCTGGCACTAACTTAGTTTTCAAAATGAGCTTTAATCTCCCAGGAAAAGAAATATTTGGGAGTTCCAAAAGCAGTTTTTTCCATTAAAGTGAGATTTGTGAATGGCCCAGGGCTGTGAACTCTGGGTGGATTTTGAGGTCCTGTTTTCACTATAATACTGTGTTGTAGTATTTTGATTCTTAAGGGAGCCATATTCCTGCATTTTAAGACAGGCTTGTCATAAACTAAAATAAACTTTTTGCAATAATCCTAACAATATATTAGGCTAAATTGAAATGAAGAGGTAGAAGTGAAAAAACCTACTGTTCCCCTTCCTTCTCTCCCTGCCCAGAGAGAGGTGGGAGAAGATGCAGGGATCCCAGGGACATCAGAGATGCCTGGTTCCTCTGAAATTGTTCTTTTCCTGATGATTATTGTGACAGATTTGCATGGTGCAAGGGAGCAACTCGAAGCCATCAGTAATCTATAGGCAGCATTGACAGGTGATGTGGAAGAAGCTTTTTGGCACTGCTTTGGAGAAAAGTTTTGATTTATGGGACAGGCTTTTTGTGGTGCAGTGCCAGGACTGGATCTTTCTCTCTGATTCCTGACCTGCAAAATGGGATGCAAACTGAAAGGGGGACAAATGATATTTGCCGTTGTGTGGATATTTTATGCTTGGATTAGTGTTAATTTTCATATTTCTGCTAGGCATGCACTATTTGCTTTTTCGTGCCAGGCTTTTTTCTTCCTGAATAAAGGCTTCTCTAATGAGTTAGGTTTTGAGGTGTGTGAGGGTAGAGAGATAACATTCTTCACTAAATTAATGGACCTCTGGTTCAGGATGGGTGAAACTGCCAATTGTAGGCAGTTAATTCAAAGTTTCAAGATCTTTCATTAGAGCAGAAAATTTTGAGCTTTCAGTTGGAGTCAGATTACTTCAGTTAACAAATTGAAGCAATCTCATTCCAAAATACATGTGCTTTGCAGGTGGAGTGACAAGCCAGAGCACCTTGTTGCTTATGGCACTTGTTTTATCTAAAGGTCTTACCCATTTTCAGTGTAAGTAGGGTCCTTCATAATTTGAACAACAGCTTAACTCATAGTGGATAGACAAAAATACATTTTTAAACCATTTAGCAAGCAAGGGAGTTGTATAAAAGAGTTAACATTCTGTGAATCAGTTCAAAATGCATCAGAGCTAAAAAAAAAAATGAGTGATGCAATCTTTTTAAAATTTTATGCTTGCACCCAATTTTGGCCTACTGCTTCCTCAGAGGAGGTAGAAAATCATGTCTTTAAATTCCTATTATCTGTTTCTTGAGGTTTCTATATTTTTCTCTTTAATCCTTTAGCAACTAGGTTTGCACTTAGTCTGCTCTACTGAATAAACTTCCATGTAGTGAAGTAAGAAGGAAGAGTTTTCAGCTGCATGAGAAAAAGGATCCTCCTGGGTTTCTTTTGACCTTTCTCAAGTCTTACCTGCATGAATTGCAAACTTCCACAGCAGTGCCTTTCAACTGTATCCACCCCCTTGCAAAGATTTGATCCCTGGGTTTAATTCCAACAAATCTTTGTATTTTCATGTAGCTTTCCTTTGGAGAAGATGATATTTTTTAAGGCTTATTTTGGGAGGTTTTTGCACCCACAAAGAAACTAAATTGGAGGATGTTTAATTACTGCAGCATTATAACTTTTCTCCACACCATTTTGAACTAAGCCTGGACCCTTAACCAGAAACTTCTCTTCCTGTGACTCTATTTGTTCCTTAAACACATATAAAATACAAGTCTAAAATTTCAATATCAGCATCTTCCTCTAGTTCCTTTAACCTAATTGCCCAAATAATGGGATAACTGATATTTCATTATCAATATTTTCAGTCTCTGTAAGCTTTTTCATTTCTTCTACTACATCATATTTTCTGTCCTCCTTGGGAAAGGAGCAATATGCTTCCAGATGTATATTATTTTCTCAAACTTGAGCTTTAAATCCATCACAATTCCAGGTTATATAAGGCATTGAGTTAATCTAATCTGAAGCATTCATATAATACTCTTACCAGCATATCATTACCCTATCTGTCCTATGGTGTTATAGTCTTATGTGTTTGTTTCTCCTGAGGTTTATTATAACCTCATATCCCACAGTTGATTTCTAAAGGCTCCATCAAAATGAGATCTGCTTAGAAGACCAAACACAAACAAAAAAAAAACAAGGAGAAAAATGGCTTTAATTACTGTTTTGGAAGGCATCTGCAAGGGTTTTTTACTTTGATTCATAGATGTATCAGTGCTATGGATATAACTGAAGAGTTTATTAACCAGTTTGTGAACTGTGAATTGTTTTAGTTGCCCTTCTACAGCCTGAGTCTAATCTGAATGCACCCCCTGGTTTGATCTCTGGGAATTAACACACAGCCAACTACAACTCACGTGCTTTTCCCTTACATGTTTATTGGACATGACACATGAAATAATCACAATTTCTAAAGAAGAAAATTATGTTTATATGGTTCTTGGGCTGGAAAAACGACAAAATTTAAGATTTTGGTTATGGCCACCCTGTGAAATCTGTAACCTGCTGTTGTATTTTTTTGCAGCTATGTTTGCAATTCCCTCTCTGTAATAGAAAGAGCGTTCTCACAATGTTAATATGAATCTAGGAAACTAAGAATTGGTTTAAAAGAAAGCTGCAAGAACTTGAAAAACTTACCTGCCAAGGAAAGCATCTTTGCTTTTCGAAACAAACCATACCCCCATGTTCTGAGCTCAAATTGCTGGAAACTACTAATTTTAGCAGAGAAAGCTGACAGGAAAAGAAATGGCACTTTAAACTTAAAAGAATATTTCCTTGACTAGTCCTAGTCTCAGATTAAAAAAAATTACTTCTACTGGCAAATCCATAGATGATAGCAGTGCTGAGACTTCCTTTCCAGCAAAAGCAGGCCTTTAGTTTCTGTGTACATTTGGCTGGAGGGATGTTTCCCATTCCAAGTGGGCTCTCCAGAGTGCAGCTTGGAACTATTTGGTTTTAAACTTATCAGGTCATTAATGTATTAAAACTGAGCTAAAAAATTGAGCTTACAACCTCCTTCTGCTGCTGAGCCCAGCCAGGGCACCAGGACAGACCAGGGTGTGGGGACTGCTCCCAGGGAGCTGCCTGAGAGCAGGCAGGGCTGCACAGCAGCCCTGCAGCAGGATTTGAGCTGCCCTGACCTCACCTGAGGGCAGGGAATGACAAACCAGTTGGAGGAGTTTGGGCTGAGATTGGCACTGGGGTATCTTGCTTAGATGAGTTGATGTGATTTCAGAGCTTTGAGATCTCCTCAGCTGGAGTGATCTCCAGGGGTTTTTTAGCTCCACCTGTGTCCTTTAATTGTTGCTCTGACATAAGTCTTCAAAAATTTGACAGTACTGTGGAAGTCAACAGACAGCTTCAAGTGTTCCCTAATGTTTTAAACAGCCTGAGATTCAGCATAAGAATCATTTAATCCCATATTATTTATGAGTGAAGTGCTCTGAGGTACAGTGAGGTGTCTTGTTAGGTCAGAAATAATTTATAGACTCTGGAAGGGGCCTTTTTTCCTAGTAAAAAAGCAAGAGGATTGGGTGGCTGAATGAATTTTTAGACAAAAGTTTTTAGGGGACCTAACCCTTGGTGGCTATCTTAAGAAAGACTCAAAGGGGACAAGGGAACAAAACTAGTAACAGATCATATGAATTTTTCAGAACTAGATTATATTAAAGGTGAGCTTTCATTTGGAATAAAATTGTTTAATTTAGGTTTTACATATTGGTTTTTCCTGGGATCTTTTTGGGGTGTCTGCATCAATTTCTTCCTGTGCCTGTGCTTCCAGAGCTAGTTTAGGCAATCAGGGCAAGTAATGCAGCTCAAGAGAAATTGAGCTCCCACTGTAAGATGAAGCAGTGATAAAAGCAGTTTTGATATCCTTAATGTATTGGACTGTAAATTGCATCATAACCAGCAAAGCCATCCATTGAGAAGGGACTCAATAACTCTGGCAAGGCATCTCATTCCTTTTAATTAGTCAGACCACCCAGTGTCTCAAAAGATCAAATTAAAAACAAATAATAATTTTAGGCTTGAAATGCTCAAGATGAGGATTGTATTTTTATAGCCTTCCTCTAGTCTGTCACTGGGCTTCACCTGAAATTTGTGGCATACACAAAAATGAAGTTTTAAGCCACTATAAAAATGGATTCTAATCACCCTGAGGCTTGAACTGAAAGCTGATGACATGTTTTTTTTTTTTTTCTCTGCCATTATTATCAGGCTTCTTATTTAATAAGAACATGAGAAAAATACTTTTCTTTCTAGCTACCTAAATGTTTACTGTGTTTGCCAGGAAAACAGTCAGCACTTATTTATGCAACACAAATTTTCTTTCCATGAAATAATTTGTTTTTATGTGTATCTGAGCACAGTATTTCTTTAAAATGTGTATTGTACATTTATGAAAATATTTGTTTCAATTCCTTTTTCATTTACAACTGAAAGCAAACTGTAACATCAAATTTACCTTGTTTCAGCAATGATATTGTTCCTTTATTTTAACTGTCATTATTGTGCAGTCTGGCCATGTTAATGATATTTATTTATATCTTTGATTATTGAGTGTTTTGAGTAGTATTGTAAATAAAGATACAATTCATAATCTATTTTGCAGGTTTATATTGTGTGTACCTACTGTAAACTATTAAATCATGGTTACACCCCCTTATTAGAAACTGAGTCATACCAGGATATTTTTGATTGACTGAGAGCAATTTCTCTTTTATTAAAGTTGTTTTTGACATTTTGTTCTCCTGATGGTGGTACTGTCCTGCTGGACACATTTTGACCATATCATTAATTTTTTTTCTGATGACTTCACTGGAAGTAATTCTTACAATGAGCTTACAAAGCCTGGCTATACCATAGTACCCACTGGACAAGATAATGACACAGGGACTCTTTTTATGTTCAGCTGGACAAAATTGTTTCTATGATGACTCAAAAGATCATACACTAACTTTTGCTTTTAGCTGAAATTAGGTTTTCCGGGTAGAACAATAAAATAGTAAATAAAATGTAGGCTGCAAGTGACAGGCTAGGTGTTATTGTTTCAAGAAACTGCATAACCATAAAACCAAAATCCTAGAAACTGCTGTATTGAACCTGAAGAGTAGTAAGGGCCAGTATTTTGATGTGAGCTGGATTGGACAGCTATTCATTATTCATTGTAACCTACACTCCTATCTACAACTTGTGCCTCTAACTTTAAGTATGGAGAAACTTCACATAAACAAATAGATTTTTAAAAGTTTTGTTCACAGCTCAAGTGAACTTGTGTGGAACACTGCAAGTTCCACAGCAAGGGATGGAGGGCTCAGTGAGCTGTCAGCCATCCTCATTCTCAATTCTGCAAAAAGAAGCAGCAGGGTGGAGAGGTCCAAGGTTAAGTGTGTGGTGGGCTAAGTGATGAAAGAAAATGATGTTACATTCTTACTCTGGGATTTCTTAATTACATATCCTGTTCCTGCAATATTCATTTCAGTTGTATATTCTTGAGTGAGTTCTGAATTCCTTGAGCTTTTTCTACATTGTGAATGATGTTTCCTTCCTGCTGCAAATTCACTCACAGAGACTGTTTTGTAATATTTACTCAGTTCATTGAATGGAGAAAAGATTCTTCTCTTAGCAGAGAAAAATGCCATGCCATTCTCTGATTCAGTCATATCACTAAATGCCATTTGCAAAGCTGGTGGTGTCGAAATGCTCTGGTGTTGTTAATTGGATGTTACAAATGGGAATTGTTTCAGAGTATTTTTCTCATGCTGGGGAGGAAGGTATGAATTAGATATGTGGCAAAGTGACAAAATTCACACAGTGCATCCTGAGATGCTTCATGCCACTTGTATCTTTTCAACATTCAAAATGTTCTTTCCCATATGGGTTTCTATGGCATGCTGTCAGCATCTTTGTCTGTGTGATGTCCAGAAGGCTGTAGGGCTTTACATTTCTTTCACCTCCTCTTCAGCAGAAATCATGGGGACTCTCAAATTTTAAGGCATTAGAGCAGTTTTCCCAGTGATATTGGGCTATATTACTTGGCTCTTTTTTCAGGTGAGAAAAAATAAAAATAGGGACAGTGTATGAGGTAGGAAAGTAAAAAAGATGCAGTGCTCTGAGGTCCTGGAGAAATTTACTCCACAGTCCAGGCTCTGTTGCTGAAGAAGCAGAAGCCTTTCTCCTGGTGTGTTGATGAATCTTTGGCATGTCCTGAGACATACATGGAGAATCTCAGAAAGAATGAGTGACTGTAAATCAAGAGCTAGAAAAAATAGAGAAAAATACTGTCTTTAATCTTCCATGTTGCTCAGGAAATTAGAAAATATAAGATTTTTTCTTGACTTGGAACCTCCTTGATGCAAGTGCTTTTTTTATTGATATATTCTGCAAGGTGATGAAGGTTTTGATTTTGGCTTACTGTCTCTCAGCCAGCTAAGGAGAAAAAGCATCATGCTCAGGGCCAGTAGTGAGTGGTTGGTGTCATGAATGATTCAATGAATAAATGAACATAGAGGTTATCAGAAAATATTTCAGTTGCACTTTGCAAACGCGGTAATATATTGAAACTAAAATGTGAAGTTATTTCAGTGGTGAACTAAAGCAATGAATATTTGTAATTGAAAACCCTGGAAGTGAATAAGAGTCTTGTTTTCATATGAGTTGCCTTTCCCAATGCCCACATATATATTTACATAATAGTGGTATCATGTCTTTCTGCACAGACAAGAACAATCCCTCTACTATTAATTATTCTATGTCAGTCTCTTCATGCAGTTTAAAACAATGAACCATTTTACAGCAATCTAAAAAAGTCATATACACACATACATATGTAATCTTTCAAAGTGTTTTTTAGGTGGCTTAACTCATAAAGCCTAGTTCTGTAAAAGTGCCAGTGCTTAGCCTCAGTAACTGTTTGAGTTATTGTCATCTCATGTTAATTCACTGATCCAGAGACTTGGAAGTTAAGTAGCTGTTCAGTGTTATGCTTCATCAATATTTTGTGTGTTATATGAATTATCTCAGTGATTATGCAGCCTCAGAGATTAGGGTCATGCAGTCTTAATGAATTAATTATAAATCTGTGTGAAAATGGCCACAGTTTAGTGTTGCTCAGTAATAGCAGGATAAGAAAGGAATGTATTTCCCATTTAAAGGCAATAGTCAAGAGGTTGTGTGCATCATTAGAACAAGTCCTACACTCCCAGACTGAGTTGTGTCTGTTTTGACAGAGAGCAGAAAAGTGTGAGTCTGGCTTGGTCTTTGCACATTTCTGCCCTGTTTAATTAAATGGTATAAAACCCTTTGTGATGACAAGTGCTAACTTCCTTCAGCTTTACACTGTATTGTGTCATCTAGAGAAAACTGGAAGGAATTTTGTCCAAGGGAAAGCCAGTGAGAAGTGACAAGTTGTACTGGCCTGCAGGAGCTCATCATGTTAACTCCCTGGTGGAGAAACTAATGTGTGTCATTGTATTGCATGTAGTGAGCTGAGACTGGAGGGAAGAGGGCTTGCTTAATGTGCTTTAATTTGCCAAAACATAATTGCAGCATTCAATTTTGTCTATGACTGGTAAAGACCTTAAATTTAGAAGTGACTGTTTTTTTTAGTTCACAGTATTAAACAAATTCAATGAAAAGAGAGATCAAAGGATAAATCGCTCATATTTACTCAAAAAAATAAAAAACCCCAAAATATTAAGGTAATAGGGTATTGAAAAAAATGAAAGCAATTAGCTGTTTTTGTGTGCAATTTCATATGAATGTTTGTGACCTAACTTGTATTTGATATATAGCAAATAAGGTGCTTCATAGTATTTAATGAAGTCATCTCCTTAGTTGGAAATATTGCTTCTAAAAAGATATAGAGATGTATATAGATAGGTGTGTAAAACCTTCTCCTTTACAGAGCAGAGCTAATCTTGTGATGAGACATTTGGCTGAAAAGTTTCCTTTTCTACCTCAATTTCTATGTTGCCCAACAATATCTTAATATCCCAGTCACTGTAAAATGGAAGGGTCAGTGCATATTTCCTTTGCCTTGTCAGCCTGGATTTTAGTAAACTTCAACATAACAAAAGCCATTTCTTACTTCATCAGTGATGCTTACAAGTAATCATGAGCTCAGCAACTCAAAATGTTTCTGCTGTGTAATAATCATAGCCCAAGATAATATCAATATTTGGAACCTCTTCAGGGTTTTTAGCAGAGGACTCCTGAGGTAGAAGTGCTGCAGTGCCGCACTTCTCTTTGTTCTTGTAAGGAGCTTTCCTTGTCAGGATTTACTAAACATTCAGCACACACTCAGTGCTAATGTCTGCCTGGCCTGTAAAAGATGGTGCCACTGAAGCCTCCAAGGCACCACTGTGTTTTTGAATGGTAGGTAAATCATTCCAAATTGATTTAAAAACAGGGAAGTGAAAAAATATGAAATACAAGTTGAGTGCATAGTTCTTCGATTAGAAAATTTATGAAATTCATCTGGAAGAACAGTTCTGGCCCCTTTGGAAGTTACCTTTCAGGTCACAGAGGAACATGTTCTATTTTGATGCACCACACATAATGTAACTGAATACTCCCCTAGGAAGGCAAAAAGTTTATCCATAGGCATCTTGCAGACATTTGTGGGGACAGGTTGCTAAGCTTCTCCCAGGAAAGGAAATCAGATCTAGAAATATTGAAAGAGAGAAAAACTACCCTGCAAATATTCAAGATCTCTATATTTTAAACATTTTGTGTTGGTGGTTTCTTACCACCAAGGGCACTTCTAAGGAATTACTTTAACCTCAAAGACTTCAGTCCAGGAAGTTTTGGTCTCTATTTCCTGAAGTTTTATCCAATTAGACACTATTTTTAATATATCCAAATGCTAAGAAGCAATGACATCAATATGACTTGCATTTTTATGCATTTTATAGTAGCTCTATCATTCAAATGGATGGCTTTAATGCTTTATTTCCATACAGATTTCCTGATTTACATGTGGACTAGAAGTACTGTGATAATTTTTAAAAGACTTTCCGTGGAGAAATTTGTCTAATTTACAGCGTCAAAGGGAAGTACCAAATCCTTTAACTGTGTTTGATCACAAAGAAATAAGCTGCATCTGCAAAAAGAATGCTTTCAACATTTCTAATTAAGTAGCTTAGGAGAAAATATGCAGCCATTTTGTTAGCACCACACTTCTTACATAAATGGCACTTGAGATCAGCTGCACGCTTAGTCACACGAGTCTCTGAATAATTCATCAGGAGGCACATCACCCTGGTCAGGAAGAAAAGCTTTGCAGAGTAAGTAACCTTATCAGTGGTTATCTTCTTTCCAAAGCCTCAGGGAAGAGGTGAGCCACTGAAAAATACTAGCGTGCCACAAGGAAGGTTCTGGAATTTGCTGGACAAAACACAGATTTGGTGTGCAAACAAGACAGTTGTTATCAATTGAGCATCTGCACCTCTGGGGATGCAGTGTCACTTATTTGCTTAATCAAGAGCTTTTGAAGATCTGTGTCTATTTTTTCCAAATATTTGTGACATGTATCTTTATCAACTATTTCCTCTGTAAAAGGTTTGTGTAATATCACAGGGAAACGCTGTTCAGTTCAGTTTGTCAAATTGTCATTAAAGCTGTCTAATAATTTCGTTTTAATTGATATATTGTTGACAGCTTGTGAACTATAGCTTCAAGATATTATTTATAATACAATAGATAAAAAAACATTATCTGGAAAAAAGTATACTTCTTTTGAAGTGTGCCAGCAGTAATAAGTGAGAGAAACTGTTATGCTGATTGTGAGAAATTAAAATTACAGTGATATTAAATAAGCATTAAAAACTTGGCATCTATGCCATGTGCTCCAATACAACGCTAATTTCTCAATGGAACCATACTTTGAATTTCACATTCAAAAATCCAGACAATTTTTAAAAAATATTTGGACACATTCTTGGGTGAAAATGTAGCGTGACAGAAATGGCCTTGTGGTGTGCCTGTTCCTTGCATGTACTGTTGCTAAAATATTTGGTGTCATGGAGGACTAACAGGGCAAGTGCAGTCTGTGTTTATGTGACTGCTGCCAATACAATATATTGAAGGAGAGGGAGGAATTTATCAAACTACAGAAGTGTAATAATAAGAACAATTTCACCTTTTGAAGACAAGCATAACCTAGCATGTATAAAATCACCTGGTGTAAGAAAAGCTCCAGGAGCAAACAAACGAAAGCAAGCAGTTTCTGGCAGTGAATATCCACAGGTGGGCAGCTGGCTGTGCCCTCTGGCAGGACACCAGGCACCAAGGAGCATCTGGGGATTACAAAGGGTGGTGCAGACACACTGCGTGGAACAGTGAGCACAGGAGGGAATTCCCTGAAGTTCATTTGGGTCAGTGGTGGGCAGTGTGTGTCTGCAGAGCTTTGCAGATGTGCAGTGGCAGAACTACACATTTCTGATTGCTGCACAGCTCTAATGGGACAGTTGATCAAAAGTAATGGAAGCTTAGCAGAATTTTTCATCTGGGGTTGCTGCAAGCAAATGAGCATTTCTATCACTCCAGAGATGATGGTCAAGTGCTGTAGTTGTCCAGTGAATTTGTGTACAGCACCAGAAAAACCACTTGGTTCTTCATGCCCTCACAAAAAGTACTGCCTACATCCATCTCTATCTGTGAAAAGTGTTACATATTTTTGCAGGAAACTCTTTTTTCTGACTATCTGGTGAAGGGCCTTGCTCTTACAGTAAGAGCTCCTCCACAAAATTTGACCCATTTTTAATTTACAGGCTTTTTTTAATGTCCCTTTATTTTTGGGCCTTTTGGAATTAGGCTGTTAAGAAGTACCTTTAATATTATTTACAAGTTATAGTGACCTGGATGATTTCCCATTGTATTTCTTATTTCTATCCATATCACTGTACAAAATTGTTTGTAGAACTTCAACCATTTCAAATCCGTATCAAGTCAGCATTACTTTTTTCTTGTGTGGGTGGGCACCAGTCTCACAAAAAATAATGCAAGTCAGGAAAAAATAGTTTGGCCTAAACAAACCATCATCAGAGTGCTCTAGAATGATCTACAAACCCAAAGTTAGTTGGCCCTTATGGCAGCTCATGTGGCAAGTTGTACTCTTTACCTTCAATAAGTAGATTTTTTCCAACTCCTTCCCCAACTGGCTCTAATGAAACTGAAATTTCCAGTGCTTTATGTATGTGGGCAGAGCTGAGCTGCACCTGGGTTGAGAGAAGCATTAAAGAAAATCTAGATGACAAAATGCAAATTGCATTTGTGCTGTTTTCTAGTCTGTTTCCTCAGTCATCTGAGGTCTGCAGATAAAACTGCATTTTAGCACATAACGTGTTTTGTGCTTAGCTCACATAGTTTGTAGTCTCTCATTTCAAGAGAAGTAAATGTAACTCTTCAAAGGCTCTTTAGGGACCCCTTTGATGGGTGTAGTTTATATCCATTTTGGGCTGTGTCTGGTATGATGGCTGAGATTTTACAGGAGCCTAACCCAGAGTTTGGAAGCAGCCATTGAGGAAAATCTCACAGGATGATCAAAGCCATAGTGGCCAGTTCTAAGTACTTTTTTTAGAGCTTCTAGTAGGTTTCTCTGCTCAGGTGACTTGGAATAAATGATTGTATAAAATCAGACACATGAAAATGTTTAAATTTTAGTCATTGCACGTCAAAATCATCTGGATAGCCAATGGAAAGCAAATAATGAGGGAAATTTCCCCAGATTTCCCTCTAGTACGCGAAGAGTGAAAAGAGAAAAAAGGGACAGCAGAAAGTGAATTATACATAAAACAGTTGCACATGGATCAAAGAGAGAAAAGAGGAAATGGTGGAAACCAGGGAGAACAGTTTTACCCTTTGCTGCTTATCTCTGTAGAGGTGTTCAAGGTTTCCATAGAAACTTGAACATAGCCTGAATTTGGGGGAAAATGGAATTTTTTTCCATTTCTCTTTAACTGCTATAAATGCCATACAAAAGCTGATGTGGGGTTTCTGTTTTGCATAACTAGGCCAGCTACTTGCACAAAAAACAATTACTGAAACAAATTAATCTATAGAGCCTCATGGTGAAATTATGGATCTAGGTTATTTTTACATGTCACTGGAACAATTTTGGCCACAAAACAAAGCTCAGTTACACTAGGAGTTAAAATCGAGTTTCTTTCAGCAGGTGATGCAATTACATTGTGTTGGTTAAAAAGATTTCTTGAAATATATATCTACAATTTCTACTGTGTGAGAAATAACAATACTTTAAAGGAACACTCCTCTCTTTTTTTCTGTCCTTCTGCAAAGTGTGATATTAGCTGTTAAAAAAAGAATGAACATATATTATGGTCCTTTGCCATCTGATGGTACTTTTGCCACTAATACCAAGAAATGGATTAAAATTATTAAAAATAGGCTGCCATGTAAAATGATATACATAGCAAATGTGTTGTTTATAGCTGGTGTATAGTTTTTTGGGATTTTTAAAGGATGGTTCCATGTATCTGTAATTAGTTCAGACACTTTTAACCTGAAGAAGCTGACAGTTACTTAGGTTTATATCACCTCTCAGTGCTGTCAAAGTATGAAAGGTTTTTTTAATTAAGTTCACGAGTATGGGCTAACTTTAAAAGTGTGCCTGGCTTCCATAAGAATGTTAGTTAGCAATTAAAGGTGTTCTTTATAGATGGACAATTTGCTCAACCCTAATCTGCAAAACAGCCCCTGTAGAATGTGCCCAGTTAAAGAGAACCTTCTCAGTCTAATTTTAGAGTGGGTTTGTGTGTGTCTACCGTGAAACATGGAACTGAGTGTGTCTCCAGGGAAAGGCTGATATTCCTTCCTCTTAGAGACCAGGCAAGCACAGTTCTAGAGAGGAGTATGGACACTGCAGGGCTGAGAAGGTGGGGAGGACATTCCCAATCTTTGTTCAAAGGACTTTATACCATTTATGGAGTAATTTGATATAGAAATTCCCACTAAAAAAAAAAAAATTGTCAAGAAGCAAAATATGGGATTTCCTGCTCAGAAATGAGAGGCATCACTGGGTACAGACACTCATATGATGTGTGTGGTCAGTGGGGCAGATGGGGAGAGCAGGGCTGCTGCCAGGGCTCTCAGCCTGTGCCAGAGCCTGGCAGTGCTCTCCTAAACCCCATCCTTGGGCTTTAATTCACACCCACCCCAAGGTGCTGCTCAGATTCTGTTCACTATCAGCTGTGGGAGGCTGTCCACCACATGGCATCACTGGTAAAGCATGGATACGTGTGAAACACTGCTCTGTTTGTGGTTGAAAAGAATTGGCTACATGATTTCGGAGCCAGATTTTTAGAACTCCAAATTTTGGTAATTCAGTTCTCTGTAACTATGGCAGATTGAAAATGTCAGTGGAGTTTTTGTTTTTGGTTTTCCCCCTTTTTTAAATTTCACTTAAAAAAACCCCAAAAACCTCCTGTCTACACTAAAAATTAAATAGTTGCTATTATTTCTATATGTATAATATTGTTCATAAGGAATAGATTTGTACTTAAAAGTACATGCTTTGAAAAATTTGTCTGTTGAAAGATAACATATTAATGGAAAAATATTGAATGAAAAGAGTTTTCTGGAGATTATGCCTAAAATTTCAACAATATTCCCATTATTGACATTTAATATTCTGCAGTTATATCTAATAATTTACTTTTATTGTGATGATTAGCTACGAAAATTACCTTTACCCTTTTAGGATGTCTCCTAATAGTCTTCTCTTATAAGCATTTCTCGTGCTTCTTTTATTTTTCTTCCTTATGAGTATTTTCAAAATGAAAATAAGTAGTTCACAGTAGGCATATTTTAGAAATATTACTATTGTAGCTACAAGTATTCTGATTTTAATTCTTTGCTGTGTCAGTGGAATTATTGCAGTGATGGTTTAATCTGTGCTATTGGTTGGGCATCTCCAAGTTCTGTAAAAAGGATCTCTGACTTCCATGCAGTGTGAGCCAAGGTTAGTACGTCAGTCACACCCAAAGAATTCATGTACAATATTTCACACTGTGCTGTTTCCTGAGTCATACTGGCAGAAAACCTCTGGCCCCAGCAGCCTGGAAGATTGAATGCTAAATTGAGGACATTTTTCTCATTAAAATTATTTTAATTATACCTTTCATTAGAAATATAAAAACAAGTATAAATTAAAATCACAAAGTAGTGTTTGGTATTGCACTGAACAAGAGGAGAGCTGCCAGATAGTGAATGCAGGTTGTTGAATTACTGGAAAATACAAAACACTGTGGGGATGAGGGCTGCCCTTTGCCTGCCCTCAAACAGGGTGTCTCAGAACATCCACAAAATTACCTCAATGCAAAAGGTCTGCCTGTCTCAGCACTCCTGACACTCTCCAATGTGACAGTATTTGCCTAAGTTGTCCATAGGAGAAACTTTTTGAATATAAGTGGGTAAAAAATAGTAAAAACCCCATAAATTACAAATAATTGAGGTTTTGCAAATGTCAACAAATAAAAAAAAATTAGGAACAGTTAAATAAACAGTTAATAACTTAAACAGTTAATATTAAACAGACTTTAAAAATGTCTGATATTGAAACTCTCCTTTAAATGTCTGTACCTGTGGTGGATATTCCACAATTACACTGTCAATATCTTGAAGATCTGAAATACACAGATAAAATATTCTCTTAATATGCACTGATTTAAATAGAAAAGCATAGATGCATACAAGAAGAATTTCTAGGAGATCTGTTTCATGTTTTATTAAAGCACATTTCAGTATGCTTCCCATTACCCAAGAACTTGACTCCTGTTCACTCTGCATATTTCTAAAAGAAATTTATTTTATCTTCAAGTTCACTTCTTTAACCCATCCCTGTACATAGTAAAAGAGCTGTAATCTGAGATGATATCACATGTTAAATCCATAGACAGGAAATCCTTCCTTGGTAGTGAAGATTAACAAATACAATAACCTGGATATGATGTGGGATTAGCTGGGCAATCTATTTTTAAGCATTAGAGCACTGCTATCATTCCATTCCTTGAAAACACAGTAGAAATTGCTTCTTATTTTGGAGGAGACTAAGCCTTGAGAAATTAAAAATTAAAAAAAAAAAAAAAAGGGGCAGAAGAGGGGAGAAAGAAATCCTTTTTCTTTAGGCTACAGCCAATTTGAACTCTTGAAGTTTCCATAAATACTGTTTCCTTAATAAAGAACTGATTGATTGGTACTAACATCCTTCAGAGACTTAGGACCTTGTTTTATAGACTTTTGCTAGTGAATTTATTCCCTGGTTTAAATCTAAGAAGTCCAGCTGTTTCCAGTGTGGAATTCTTAACAACTGAAATATTGGATTTATTTAGTAAAGATAAATAGGACAGCATTTGTAGCATTAGGGGAAAATTAATTTACCAATCTAGAGGCGAAGGCCTCAATCCCACAATTCAAATTCATGGAGACCATTTATGTGCAAGTCAATGCCAGCATTTTACATCATTAAAATGAACAATATGATCCATGGGATGCCAATATAACAGCTCTCCAGGAACTGAAAAATTTACTATGAGAGTTACTGTTTACTCTGCTGTTGAAAATCCTTGGAAAACACTTTCATAAAGCTCCTAGATATTTTAGTTTTACAGTGGAGGCACAGGTGTGTGGTTTCACAGTCTAGTGTTTCTGTTAAGTTGCTTAGTAGTAAATAAACTCAATTTTATGCTAATAACTTAAACTGGGCCAGGATTTTTAATTCATTACGACATAATTAACAGATGTAACTTGATAGCCTGTTTATTATCCAAAATGCATTAGGAAACAAATAATACACTGTGAATTTTTCATTGTAATAAGATTGCTGTGTATATCTAAAAAAAGTTATTTTTGCATGAATTCATTATGGCTACAGGCTTTGTAGGATGATATTAGACAAACTGTTTTTCCAAACAGAAATTATTTAAGTGAAGTCCTTGAAGGCAGTGATACAATTTCATTAATTTTATAAGCACTGGTTTCAGTGAGCATTCATTTTTTACTAATTTCTAGATCTTTTGAGAGAGCTTTTTGCCTTGGGAATGGGATCAGAGAAATGTGATGTTTATTGGTATCTTAATTTAGGGAGGTTTTTTGTTGTCATTATAAGATGGATACACATAATTGTTTTATCTCTGCACTGATATATAAGGAGCTAGTGTAAAACTTTTATAGTGACCATGTTTTACATCCTTGCCCCATGAATTGTAGATCTGGGCAGACTGTGGGTGATCTTGAGAGAAGAATATTTGTGACATAACAGCTCTGAAATTCTTAAAATCCCATCTAAACTTTCCTCAGTTTTATCTTTAACAAAGAACCTAAAAGCTATGCAGGAATAAAGAATCCATTGCAGTGCATGACATTCCATTTCCTTGGAGCTGGGGAGATTAATGAACTTGCCTGTAGGTTGGTGCTACCTCTGGTGTTAGAGAAATAAAGTGCCCATGACTATAATGCAGCCTCTCTTGCTTGGTCAAAGGCAGCCTTCCTTTCAAACAGGTTCCTTTGGATCATTTTTCTTTCAAGTTTTCACTGTATTAGCATACCAGCATTTTAAGGATGTTAAAGAGTAATTGATTCTAGCCACAAGATATGAATTTAATTTCATTCATGTGAAGATTAATCCCTGAATATTCAAAATTGGGTATCTAAGGTTAGGTACTTAAAATTTAGATACATAAACGTGTGATCTGATTTTGAAAGTAACTCTTGAAAAGAAATTAACATTTAAAATTAACCACCTCTGAAAATGGCATATTAGAGTTATGAAACTCTAAGGACTACAGGAAGAGAAGATGTTGCTGCAAACATTTAGAAATTAATCAAAGCAAGACCCAGCTAGTGGGGATGAGTTTCAAGGAAATATTTGCAAAATTAAATTATAATTAGACAATACTTTTCAACAATCCTCATGAGTGATCTTTTAATGCTTTGTCCCAATTTTCCAAATCTTATTGTCATATATTTTTGTGATTCAGGGAACTTGCTTCCTTTAACATTCTGTAGTATATGAACAAGATTTTTTCAGGTCCTGTTGCTCCTGAGTGATGTTCTTTGCATGGCTTTTTGTAAACTGTTCATGTTGATTTCACATGCAGGCCATCAGAGAAACCTCTATTTCTCAATGAAATTAGAAACATTTTAAATGTCATTTTTAGTATACAATTGGGAAAATACTATTCAAATATGCACAAATAAGTTGAAAAGCTTAGATCCTTGAAGTGGAATTTTTGCTTAATTCAGGTCAAAACCAAGTTCAGAGTGTCCCAGATGGTAAGTAAGGTGTGTTGTCAGGTGTTCTCTGGGTGTTTAAACAGATTTTTTTATTATCATATTTTTATGATCTTTTGGGTATTTTTCCCAAGAGATTGGAATTTACTTTTCACCAAACAAAGTCTTTATTTAACTAAAACTCAACACATCCACAACAGCTAGGAACATGATTTCCCCATTTAGGTGTTTTTAAAATAAACCATTTTAAAGTTTTATTTTAAAATAAACTGACTTCTTCAGTTTTTTGGTTGTTTTATTTTTTTTTTTATTTATTTTCACCATGGCTCTGCACATATCAGGTTCCTCCAGACACAGAAATGTTCATGTTTCCATATTTGAAATTAGGAAGGAAGAAGTTAAGAAAATAAAAGGTTATGGTGGATAGTGTGAGAAGCCAGTGAGTTTCTTTGAAATATTAATAGTAGAATTTTAGAAATTTTGGGCAGATTAGGTAAAATGTGTTGAATATCTCTGTTTTCACATTTGAAGCACTGAGTGCAAGGTATAAAGAGTAAATATCATGCTTTTCATTTCAGAATACCATTTTAGAAAAGAAAACTACATACTCCTACATACTCCAATTTAACTCCTACCTGATAGCAAAACCTTATCCCAAGGTATCTCACCAGTAAAAGTGGGATATGTAAATAAAGTGCACAAAACCAGATGCAGGGCTCAGATTGTCCAAGGATGCCTGGGAAAGAGTTAAATATTGCTGTTTTATATTCTTGGAAGAGAATAAATACATAGGTATTGCAAGCAACATAACTTTCCCTTTATTTTAGTTATTATTGGTGGGCATCCCTGCATTAGAGCAACCAAGGAAGAGAACAAACATTAGAAGGCTTTTCACAGCTTTGTCTGGGAGGTCCCTCTCCCTTTCTTATGGAACTCTCCTGAAACACCATGAGCTGCAATGAGCAGCAGGCTACAGCTCATGCAAATTATCAATGCTGAATTAGTCACAAATATAAAATAACCCTTAAAGTACTTCTAGCTTTTTTGTTGACTCTTCAGCCACAACTAAGACTGTGATGAATTTATTCTTAGCGTACAAATGCTTTTTGCCTTAAAGTATTCTTATCACAAAGATTCAGATTTATCATTTTTCCACCCTATTGCACATTCTAGGAACCAGGTATGTCTTAAAAAAAGTTCAGCTTTCATTCTTGAATGAATTAATTAAGCTAAAGCAAAAGACAAGCATTATTGAGGTATGGAAATGAATTTGTTGTCCTTTTTCCATGAAATCAGGCACATCATTGCAGAACTGAATGCCAAGATGTTAATTTCCTTGCTCCACAAGGATTTACAGGCACTGCCAAACTGTCTGTTCTTATCAAACTTTACTTGATTGCAAATGAACAAAAGATTTTAGATCAAACTTCACTGTTTAAAGCAATTTGATTAATTAGTAGGCATGGATTAGATAATGGAATAAAACTCATGCTCTAAAGCATGGAAAAATAGCTTGTAAAATTACTGAGGAGCATGAGAAAAAAACTCTTCTAATTTTGTACCACTCAGAATTCCTATTGCTTACCAATACTGTAAGGTACAAAATGGAAACACAAAATTAACTTTTCTCAGGTTTCTAAGAGCTATCAATATTTCTGACCATGGGAAAAAAGCACAGCCCTCTGGCTGTGTATTTCTTGGCACAGCACTCTGCTAGGGGATGTGCCAAGCAGCCCTGGACCAGGCTGGATTTTCCCAGTGAGCAATCCAGTCAGTCCCAGCACTGAACATCACGAGATGCTCAAGGGACAGAGCTCAACCTGAGTCAGACCAAGCTGTGCCTGGCTCCAGCTGGGACACATGTGATGGGCAGTGTCCCCCTGTGGGGTGAGGGCACAGCACACTCTGCCCCCCTGTCTGTCTCTCCTGCCCTCTGTAATGCTGGCTTTGAAAAAACCCTTCTTTCCCCACGTGCCAGGCCTGGGAAGTGCCTGCTGGCTTCAAAGGTTTCTCAGAAATTTCACACACAAATTTCTGCTTGAAACAAAGTTTTGCCTTTGAGTCTCCCGGGGGAGGATTTTGGAGACTGGGATATTTACAGTTTGGTACAGAAAGGCACAGTCTGGTAGTTTGATGTACTCACAGCAACTCTGTAGAGTAGGGTAGTGTGGGATGGAAATATTAAACCAACTGCACCCAGCTTGCTGAATCAGGTCTGGGAAAATCCTGAAGTCCAAATACTTAAAATTTCATTGGGACAGGGAGATGTCCTATTAATTATATGGAGTACCTGAAATCCTCTGAAGGGATGGTAATGCCTGTTTGTCTTTTTTCCCCCTCTAGAGTAATCTCTAGGAGGATGTCAGCCAGCACAAGTGCAAACCCTCAGCTCAGCTGAAGTGTTGGGACTTCAAGTGTCCTGCAGCCCAGGGGAGAGGATCATCAAAGGTGGTGTCAGTGGTCTTGGGAGAGTGTCTGTCCCAACACAGGAGGCCTACAAAAAGGTAGTTTGTCATGCATGAGTGCTTTTTATTTGCCTTTTGTCGTCCTTGATTTGGCAATGTATATTTTTATATAACTTTAGCAGAAGTTATATTTTATATAACTTCTAGAGCTGTGGCTCTACAGATAGCAGGTAGGTAAGTCTTGTAGTTAGGCCAAAAAATTTGTTTTTAAAACTCTAAGCAAAGCATATACTGGGAAAAAAAAAGCTTTTTCTGTGTGATTGTTTGTAAACAGCCAGATAAAAAGTTGGTCTGGATTTCCTGTGTGGTGATTGAAACCATTGTATACTGTCTGAAGGAATAAGCCCCATTGAGAAGAAGTTTTCTGTATAAAACCAGGCAAGATCTTGGATTCCAAGAAGCAGTGTCTTTAGGTTGGCAGAAAGAGGCCTTTCACTATTGCTGGTATGAAAGGTGTTCATGGCCAACAGATGGCAAACAGTCTAACATCAGTAATTGGTTGCCACAGGTAGGACTTTTCTCCAGAATCTCCATGGTGAGGCTTCATACTGCTTCTAATTCCCCCATTCACTTTTGTGTCTTTTGTTGAAAAAGCCCTCATACACTTTTCTCAACATTTTGATGCAATCCTGTGCTCCACAACGAAATTATAAGACCAATTTATTTTCTAAGGCAGGAAATTAACTGGCTGAAAATATTTGCTAGATTTTCCCACAGTTTTGAAAAAGGGAATGGGAAGTCTTTGAGTAATTTTTGTAGCAGTTTCTCCTGCTGAAGGAAATCATGTGGAAATGTACTTCTACAGGGATATTAAAAGGAGAAGGAAGTACCAAGATGCTCTTGTGATGTTGAGGATTTATACAGTTTATTCCCCAAGCTGATACAGAATGAGGAGGTTTGGCCTTTTTGCTCTCTATGTCTACAACTGACTGAATGTGTTCTGTCTAAAAATTATAAAATCAGGACTTTGGTGATTTTTTTTTTTTCATTTGACTTGCTAACTAGGGAGTTTGAAAACACTTTTAATTATCCCTTTTTTGTTTGGATAGAGTCCACCACTGTCTGTTATTTGAAGCCAGTGGAATTAGGCAGCAGAGGGTTTGTCTGTTTATGGTTTGGAAGTAAGAACAGACCTAGTGTGAAAGCTCTTCCCTCCTATTTGGAGTGAAAGACATCCAGTGATTTTTGTGCTAGTCTGAGAAATTCTGTGAAGTCATGCTGCTCCTGCTTAAAAGAGTGTGGAATATTCTTTCTAAGAATAACCTGCCTTTGAAATTCAATGGTTTATAAATAAGCAGTTAGAATGTACTGATAAAAAAATAAAGTATTTGACCTTTTCTGAATAGATACTAATATTTATTCAGGGTCATTTCCTAGCCAAGAGTTTCCTACCTACTGAGTTAGGTTAAAAAATTAGTGCCTTACCAGTCAAGTAGCAATTTCAGGGCACTGGTAAGCAGCCAGTTAGTGTTGTAATGCTTCTGTTGTATATTAGGTCAAACCAATTTGTAATTATAACTTCTCTTTTAGTTTATGGATATGAATATCCATTATATATAAAACAATTCTGCATGGGTTTATCAAAAATAAAACATGTATGGAAATGCAGGCAGACTATTGTAGAACTTTGTTTTTCTGAATTTATTTATGCTCTTTAGGAAAAACATAAAATTATTATGTGCACAGTGGTGCACAAAGAATTTATAGACCTGGACTCAAGCCCTTACAAATAGTAACTACTCTACAAAAAGTTCATTGTTAAGAGTTGCACTGGAATAGAACAGGATTAAAGTTAGTCAGGTGATTTCAATTGGGAAAAGAGGTTAGAAGAAAAAACATGATTGTGTTGCCTGGAGAATTAACTTGATATATGGATGATACAGATACTTTTTGTAGGATCTTCATTTGGTGTGAATTTGTAGAGATCTTTGCTAAGTACTATTGTGTAAAACATTTATATTCCTTGTACTTCTGTAAATTTTCATTCTGCATCTGCAACTTGAGGTCAGAGCAGCCCAATTGACAATTTGAGGTAATTCCTGATAGACTGCTTGTGTTCTGGAAAGTTTGGTGCTGGAGCTGGCTGTGACAGAGAATTGCTGTTACTCCATTTCTTGGCCTCTTTCCTGATGTTTTTGTCTGTCATTTCCATAACTTTCAGATCTGGTTTAAATGCAGGAGAGGTGATGCTTCACCAAAGCAGTGACTTTCCCTTTTTAAATTTTTTTCCATATTGAGTAACTGTGTGACAGCCTTACCTTGTGCATTAGCCAGGGACTGACTTTTCTTTGTCAGTAATTAGGTTTTTAAGAGGGGGTAGACCATTGTGTTTGCAGAAGTAGTAGTTTGCAGTAGCTTGAAGAACTACTTACTCAGTTTTGTTTAGTTATCACAAAGGACATGGAGAGCTCATAAAAGTGAGGGGCTGTATCTGACCTCTCTTAAAATTTAGTGTGAGGTTCTGAAATTCAAGGAATTGTCTTCAGGCAGGGAAATTAATGACTACTACACTGAAACTCTATACTAATGAATACTAGAGTCAAAATCAAATCCTTTGTTTCACATTACCAAATTTATTTCTCAGGCTACTTTGTCTAAATTACAACTGCTTCTAACAAAAGGGGCATTTCTTGTTGTATGGTACGTTCCCCAGGGCAAACCTAAGGAAAATGTTACTTCCCTACAACTAATGTAGAAAAATGAATAAAAGTTCCTTTCACAGAGCTGCCTAATTCCAGGCAAGATAGGGCCTTTCAGTTAAAGAACTGCCACAATTAAATTATGTGATATTTTCACTTACATTTATGGGTTAAATGCTCCTATATCTTACTTGCTATTTCTGTGTAATGTTTAGCAATACAGTGAATGAGTCAAAGCACTCTTCAAAAATGGATCATAAAACAGTACAAACCAGAGACTTCAGTGACATTCAGAAGAACAAGGCATGGATTTATGGGCCTATTTTGTTTATTGCTGCTTAGGAAAAAACATTTTGTCCTAATATTTCTTTGATGCATTACTTAATGTATTCTGATTAATTAAATAGATGAGCCAAAAAATTTTACTCTGAAAACAACTTGCATATAAAATTGATTGTACTTATTTAATTAATATCTTTTTACCAAAATAGGAAAAAAAATTAAAAGCCATTAAAAAGCCAGTACTGAAAATCCTTTAATGAGAATTCAGAGTATATTTCATATACTAAAGATACAAAGTCATAGACATTGCTCATAGACATTCCTGTGCTTACAAATATAGCATGGAAATGAAACAAGTTGCAGAGTCACCAAGTTGGCAGAGAAAGGCCAGCACAGGCTCATAACCATGCTGGGCATGTCTGCCCAATGTCTGCTCAGCTGAGTCATTTGGACTTGGAGCCCTGGCAGTGCAGCACTGCCAGGCCCAGTGGGAATGCTGACAAAATCCCATAAGCATGTGTAGCATCTGAGAATTTCAGGTTTGGGTCATGTCATGTCTGTCCAATCTGTCTGTCTGTCCCCCTCCCTCCTCACCAAAAATAACATTCAGGAAAACTATAAACTTCCACACCACCTACACCTGTTTCCTCTCATGCAGGTAGATCATGAAAATTTCAGTTGTCTTAGTTGATTAGCTTATCTTTCTTTTTTTTTTTTCCTAAAGAACCTATTGACTATCTGATTTTGAAGGTGAGTTTTGTGAGGAGAAAATTAGTAGAAGTCTAGCACGACCCTAAGCATTGTTTACATAACTTGGGAGAGTGTCTTGGGCAAAGGGATCTCTCAAATGTTTATTATTATTATTTGCTTAAAAAATATAATTAGTTTTTAGGCTACTTTTTAAGAATCCTTTAAACCCAATCCTAAGCAATATATTTAATTACTGCAACAAACGATGACAGTCGTTTGCAGTTCAGATGCATCAGTTGAACTTAGTTTTGTAAATTAATATTTCCTGAATCTTGTTGCTCTTTAAACTCACAGTGGAGTAAATGGAACAGAAAGGCCCAGCCAAGTACTACTTCTGAATATAATAATCCTAGGAATGTGGGAACTGCTTCAAGCTTCAGGTCTTTTCACCTAGGGATACTAGGAAATATTTTAACCAGTTTTGTGACCATGTGATATTTTTCTTCACAGTTTCAGTAGTGTTAAGTTCAAAAGAATAATAAATAGAGAGGGTATCTACTCATGTAAAGCCATCTTCTGTTTTGAACAAAATAATCTTTATTGATATCATCTGATGTGGCTAAAGCAAAACTTACAGATCAATAATGTGATGCTCATAATGATAGATAAAGCTTACAGACTAGATAGAAAAGAGACATAAAAGGAGAGACTGGAAAGAGAGGTGGAGATATTGGGTTGTAGCAGAACCAGAAATAGGTTTTGATTTTTACACTCCTCTAACAATATTCTACTATATCACTTTTATATTCATGTAAGTGCTCTGAGGTTTCTGCTGGATTTCTGGGATGCTTATTTTAATACATGGGATAATAAAGTGGGAGATTACCTTTGTGTGGAAAATTACCCAAATAGATAAAACCTCAGCCATGTAATGCCACAGAATCCATTTAAAATAAATAGTAATCATTAATTTTACATTATTACTAAAAATACATTAAAAGGTACTGAACATAATTTTTTCCCCTGCAATATAATGACTGCAGAGAAAAAACAGGGTGTTTTCAAATCAGGACATTAGTAAAGCAAATTTGTTTTTGCTAATGTGAACAAGTTTCATTCATCTAGTTGTTTTTAATTTGTGTCCAAATGAATTTGTTGAAGGCCTCTAAATTTTGCAGACACTTTATTAATTCAGCCCTTTCCCTGCCTAGATTTTCTTTTTTTTTCCCACATAAGAAAATAAACAGGTAGACTGTACCATGTCAGGCTCATTACTACATCTTGGTGTTGAAAGCAGAGGCAAGATCTTTTCATAAATTTTGACAAATAGATATTAGCAGAAGAGATAGACCTGTAAATATTCTGCAAAATCCAACTTTTTTTAATTAGCTGTGCTATGGCTCAATATTTAATTTGTAGACATTTGATCTTAGATTGACTGAAAGCTGCTTTAAAAACTCACAGAAATGGGTAAAATGGGAAAATGTCCCAGTAGTATCTATTTTTACTTTATATTCTAGCCATTCAACTTACTCTGCAGGTTAAGTATACTGCACTTACAGTGCAACTGGTAAGTTTCACTTTCTGAATGAGCTGGTGTGTCCAATATGTGATGGGTTAACATTTTCTTCATCATTTTACTGTAAACTGGCCAGACATTTCGCTGAGCACATGAATATGCAAATATAATTGTGGGCTGGAATGTGGGAGGTTTTATTTCATTTTATATCTGCCATCACCAAGTAAGATCTCTGTTGTTAAAAGTCACTGATTGCTCCATTGAGTCCTTGCCATTCTGTCTTCAGCTGGCTACTTAAGCAAAGGGTTAATTCAGTTGTGGTTGCTTAGTCTGCCATTGCTGCTTCTTTCCTTTTCTCTGTGATTTAAACAGAGTACTTCAGCATCCCAGCTGTCAATCTGTCAGTTTTCATGAGTGCTAAATACACCAGGGAATAAAAAGCAATTTATTACATTTTTACAACTGAGGAAGAATGGATGGCTCAGGAGGTTGGTAATGAGCCTGGATACTGAAGTTACAGATCCAGCATAGAGCCACACATGCTACTATCAAATTCAGAGATAGATCTGCAGAGACACTGCACAGATGGCACCAAAGAAGCTAAAGCTGGAATGCTCTTGATGGGCCATGATCTTCTTGTACATGATTGCAGTAAATTTAAACTGAAACCCTTGAAGTCCAAGTTTAATAAATGAAATTCTTGTCATAGGTGCCTCTCCAGGCTGTTCTTTCAGCAATCTACTGAAGATGGATCTAGTGCAGAGTCACTTTTCTCTTCTTGGCTTCTGCTTTTCTTGTCAGCTTTCATACAATGTATATGTAATATAAAGTTGATTATTTAGAACATTTTTGTATATTGTATGATGGCATAGTGCAAGTCCAAAGTGAAAGTGTGAGACCAGACTTGTATTCATAAATAATAATAATACTTTACAGAAAACTTCTAATTATTTTTCCTGTGGAAAGTTGAGTTTAAAATATTTCCAAGATTTATTTGGTCATATTATTAGGGAGTTTTATGCCTCAATACTATCTAACAGGGAAAAAAGAAATCCTTCAAAACCAGAGTTTGCAGTGGAAAGCTGTTCAAACAAAAATAACAACAGTGGTCTCTTGCATGGGGAGAATTTTCAGCAAAAGTGTTGAATTGCACTGCTTGTTTCTCCAAGATTTAACGATGTCCAGGCTCCAGTTATTTCAGTCCAGTGATATGAGGCTGAATCAAATTCTGATTCAAAATCGGGAGTGATGGGCTCCTCTGAATGCAGAGAATAAATCTTGTCTCTTGTAAGGAAGCTTGCAGTATGTGTGCAGCATTCACGGGCCATTCTGAAGTACTTGTTTATTATTTCCCTGATTTGTGTAGGGTCTTGTGTAATTAAAAAAAGGAAAAAATTAATAGATATGAGGGTAGCTTTTTTGATTAGAAGTATATGAGACTCTCCTAATATCAGCTTTCAAGTGTTTTAGCAACTTTTTAATTTATTGCTTACTTAATTAAGCAAAATGGATTTTTCCTAGATAAAAATACCAAAAAAATCATCACTGCAAAAAAAGAAAATCCTGACCCCAAAACCCTTCAGCAAAACCATCTTTACTATTGTAGGATGCCTGCCATCTATTGCCTTGTAAAATATGTGATAGGACAAGATGTTCAGTTTACAGCATTTAAACCTGAATCCTGATAAGTAGTAAATAAAGCAGCTGCTTTCAATAGCACTGATTCCCCAGTTTAAGACTGAATTTGGAACCAAGGCTGTCCCATGCAAGGCATGTGCAGTTGTGCTTGAGCAGGGTAATCTTTAAAGATTGTAGTTTGGAGGGGACATGGCTCAGGAATACACTTTATCCCTTGGAAAGGTAAATCCCTGAGGGATGGTGTCTACCCACAGCTAATGTGAGTATTTCAGTGCCTTTTATATACTTCTCTATTTTTCAGAATTTATATTCGTGTGTTTTATTTCTACAAGCAAAAGATGAGTTTTTGCACTTACTAGTTATCAGTAGATAGAGTTTGCTCATAGTTTTCATTTGTACACAGGCACAAGGACTACAGTACTCCTTATACCACAAGGAGTAGTACATAGGGAGGAAAGTAGTCTGTAAAAATATGTCCAGGGCAAATAATTGGTTTCAAATGCTCTTATTTGCAACTTGAACCATCCTCTAGAAGGATTGTAAGCAAAAAAAAAAAAAAAAAAAAATGAAGACCTTAACTTTCTGGAATCTAAAATGTGTTGAGATTTTACACTTCCAGTACAGCCTATTGGAACACATGGTTCAGTTCTGTTTACACACAAATGTAATGAAAGTGATTATTTAAGGAAGAGATCTTATTTTATAACTAAGTTCTCTCTCTCTCAAATTCCTAGGCATTATTTCCCTGTACTGTGGATACTATTTGTTTCTCCATAAGTTATCCAAAATTGGTGATTAAAAACTTTTAAGAGCAGCATTTTTTCCTCTTTTGATTAATGTGACTTTTTTTTTTTCAAGCCTATGCTCAATCCTTAATATTGAAAGGTTAATGTGAGAACATATTTTCTGTATTTATTTTTTTAAGTTAATAATAAATTTAAAATTACCAACGAAGGGACATACCAAGCGAATAGCACATCAGATTTTGGAATTATGTGATGTCTTTGCATATATATTTTTGAATGAGTCACTTGTTTACGTTTCTTCAGCTAAGCATATGCATATCTATTTGTATTTGACTATATCTAGACACACGTATGCATACACATTAAAGTGCAGGTTTGTTCCTCAACATGTTCTATGGATCATGGCTGATGGTAACTTGTTTGTCATATAGAGGGAGAACTAGTGGTGGTATTTGAACCCTGCTTTTCCTCCATATAGAGCTTTTTTAAAAAGAAAGAGACTTTAAAAATGTTTGTTCGTGATCATCACTTACAGACCTATGGTTACCTGGGATAAATTAAATTATAATTTAAGAAGCTATTGCTTGTAACTGGCACATTGCTGTAGTTGTAGAAACGGGCATGAATGAATTTCAAAACTGTCACTGACTTAATGATTACAGACTGAAGCTGCCTTTATTTCACCATCTTTGCCAGATCCACTCTTTTCATCCAAGGGGTTGATAAGAATGATGCTGCCATAATTACACACCACCTGACAGATGGTACAATGGCAGTGACGTATCATGTTTTACTAATGTGTTTCTTTATCAGATGTTCACAGCAGAAGTATTTACCTTTATATAACACTGACATCAATTGTGCAGGCTGAAAAACAGATTTATTCCTCTGAAAAAATGTTTCTAATAAAATGAATACAGTGACATTTGGAACTGCAAGCCTTGAGGCGTGTATTCTGTACCAAAAGCCTTAATTAATTTATAGCTGAGCTTGACTTGGTGTGATTTTTTTTTTTCTGCACAATTGCTAATGAAAATAAGCATATTAGCAATTGCAGTAAAATAAGTACTATTAAATTCAGCTCATGTGTTTTACTGTGGTAAAATCAAAACCTTTGCTATTACTGAGAAACTTAATAGGATGGGAACTCGAGGATTTCCTCTGATCAGTCCGATAATCAATATCTGATTAATCAATCTTTGGTTAGCTCAACATCAGAATAAAAATAATTCTGAACATCTTCCCTCACCTGCTGGTGAGGATAGCTTTGTAGCAGTTCAGTGGATGAATAGATAAATTTCATCAGAAAAATCTTGGCTATGTGTCCCTCAGACTTGGTACCATTTTTCTCCTTATTTGGACTTTTTTTGCTTATGTCTCACAGACCTTTAGAGTGCTGTTGTACTACAGGAAATTAATGTTAATTAAAAAAAAAAAAACTTTTGTGGAGATAATGTTTATCACCTTCATAATTTTCTGAGATTAGAAGTACAATATTTTGGAGACTTCTCCCTGACTGTGACCACTCTTCATTAGTTTTGAAAAGACACACTAACACACTATTCATTTTATGTAATGGATTTTACTTATCATTGCATTCCTTTTCTATACTCTTAGCATAGAAGCAATGCTGTTCCCACCAGAAGATCTTTGAGGTAGAGGCATGTGTTTTTACTGTTGTCAGAAAGAAAACCTAATGCATACATCTATAAGTACAAGCATGTATAGAATTGATTACAAAACTTGGCTGTTATTCCTTTATTCTTGACCTGTGAGACTTTTGCATACTACTGCAAGACTTCTGTTTGGTTTGGTGTTTAATAACTATTTGTTTTGCCTTTAGGTGTTTGAGCTAAGCTAACAGGGCCACAGGCTTTGGAATATCCATAATTATGTTTCTAAGTTACCCTCTATTAAGTTCCATGATCAATATTCAATTGTAATATAACCTATAGAACATGAGAAATAAATGTATCTTTTCAGATAAGGCTTTTTTTAATACACAGCTGCCTTATTCAAATGTTGGCATGTTTATGTGTTATCTGTGTAGTTTGGAAAAATCTAACTCATGCATGCTCAGGGATCAGAGTGTGAAAGCATTAACATCTCAGGTTCTGTACATAGGGAAGGCAATGTTTTTTATTACTGCATTCATATATTGAGTTTGATTTTCCTTATAGAAGTGATAATTATGTCTGTGAGTGTTCACACTCAGTGTGAACACTCACCGACATAATTAGGAGTGCATTAAAAATCAATAATAAATTAAAATCTGCTTGTAAGAGAATGTGTAGGCACACAGTTTGTGGTGATTGGGAGTGGGGCTGGGGAGCCTCATCCCCAGTGGGCACAGCTGTGAGCAGCACTGACAGCAATGAGCCCTGGAGTGCCCAGGGGCACTGACCAACCACCAAAGGGAGCAGAGGGCACACAGGTGCAATGCATCAACATGAGGGGTGTAAAAGGCTGGGCTGAAGAACCAGAAGGGCAGCTGCTTGCAGCCTTCTGAAGTGGAATGGTGTTACTCTGTATGGGTTGAAGCTTTCTGAAATTGTGTGGTGACACCCTGTGTACTGTGGCTGTCTCAACTGTGATGTGTGCTGCAACAAAAATGTTGTCCAGGTAAAAATTGTTAGATGGAGTTCCTAATGGAGCAGCTTTTTGTTAGATATATGAATGACTGGAGCCTGAAACTTGCTTCTGTTTTGGCTCCTAGCCAGAAGGGAAGTTCATACCCCTCAGACCTCCACTTGTAGATTCCTTATAAGCTGCAATTTTTACATGTGAAGGATAAATAACTTGCCTGCAAGTGGGGATCCTATCAAAGATGCTTTTTTGGCTCTTGTACCAGTCTGAAGAGTGTAGTGTAGTCAAAGCAGAACACAGTGAGCTTTAAAAATTTCTCTTGTCCTCCAAAGAGTGCAAAAATCATTTCTAACACAGCACGAATGCTGGCTAAGACACAAGGTGACTCACAAGAGACTACTTCAAGTCCTTATATAAAAGTTGTTATTCTTAAAAATGGAACTGGGAAGAGAATTATGCTTATCAAAACTAAAACAAACAAAAATTCACTTGTGGTTTCCATGTCTGCATAACATCTTTCCCAAGGTGCCTGCTGAAATTTGGTTCTCCAAATACAGTTGGGTTTGTTTCAAAATATTTTATTTATTAATTAAAAATATTTTACTCCAGGCAGTCTTACTCTATTTGAATAATTTTAGCCTTTTAAACCCCTTTAAACCTCTTTACTTTTAACAAAGTAAACCAACAGTAATTGGTTGATTGTTATTTTTTATAAATTCTGTAATTATAACTCCTTGATTTAAATACAGTAACAAGGGAGGTAGAACAAGGTATTTGTCAAATAAATGTTATGTAATTGAAGTGTTTCCCTGCAGGTTGTCCAGCTGCTACATTTACAACAGTCAAATATGATAGATTTGGGTTGTTTTAATTTATTGTTGGTATTTATATTCTTTGTAAGTTTGTCATTTAACTTGCCATACAAGCTAAACAAAGCCTAGTTGGTTTGTTGGCTCTTTAATTTTTCTTGGAACTCTTTGTTTTCATCTGTTTGTAGTTTTTTAATGGATGCTGAGTTACATACTTTGTAAGACCTAATTAGCTGATCATTAATAGCAAATAATTAGTGGTTTTACTAGATACATAAATATATGGGAGGGAAATATTACAAGAATAGGAGCTTTTTATATCATGTTTTGACATGAAAGCAAACCTGATTCCTCTTAGTAATGAGTGGGTATGAGTAATTTCATAACCTCCTGTAACAAAATTTAATCTGTGGTTATCTCTGTAATGGAGCTGCTTTAAATTCTTTCTTCTCAGTCTACAGAATTAGGTTTCTCCTTTTTCTCTTGTGTAATGTGATAATTGTGCTCAAAGTGATAAATGCACTCTTGGGCTTTTAACAAAGTAAGGTTCTACAGTGACTTGTACTTTAAAAGTATTGTCTAAACATTTGGCAGGGGGAAAACGCTGTCTGTTTGTAGGAACATCATGAATGGCCCTGTGACAAGGACATTAGGAGCCCATGCTGAATTCTAGCAGAGAGCTCTTCCCCCCACTTTATCTGCAGAGCACGATGTCACAGGGTCTGGACTCTCCCTTTGGTCACTTCGGGTCACCTGGCCTGGATGTGTCTCCTCCCACCCTGCCAAGCACTCCCAGCTTCCTCACCAGTGTGTCAGCATGGAAAGCAGAAAGGTCTTGGCTCTGTGCAAGACCCACTCAGCAACAACAAAACATCTCTGTGCTACCAACTCTGTGTTCAGCACAAGTCTAATACTCAGCTCCACATCTGCCACTGTGAATTAAATTAAGCCTGCCCCAGCCAAAACCAGCTCAGGGGTTTTTATGTTTCAGTTTGTACCCCAGAGTGGATGGACCTAGGAACATTGGCTCCTGAGGTCCACAGGCTTTGTGCCCAAATTTCTGAGTGCCAGTTTTCCTGGAGTTTGAGAGTGAAGTCTGCCCTGTGAGTAAGAGGTGCCACCATCAGGACAGTTGCTGGTGCTCCAGCTTTCTGCTAGTGCATGAGTTACTCAAATCTGGAAGAGCTGGCTTGTGGGTCCATGCCCCCTCCGGGATGGGGACCTCGGACTGATGTGCCTTTGAATGCCCACAGATTTATAACGAGCACCAAAGGAGCACAGCAGATATCTCTGCAGGGCTATCTCCTCGGGGTGGGGAGGCACAGGGGCTCCCCAGGCAGTCACAGACCTCACCTGGCTGCCAGTGTGCTGTGCTTGCTGTGGCAAGGTGGTACCAGGGCAAGGAGACACCAGCCGGGAGTAGTGGGTTTATTTATTTATTTATTTATTTATTTCCCTGAAGGATGGTCACATGTGATTGTTATTTTTATTATTTTAATACATGGCCACAAAGTATGACTGGCTATCCAATTGCAATGCAGTGTATTCCATGTGTTTCACACTAGGCAGGCAGGTGTGAGAGGAAACAATACCATTGTGAACAATTTGTCTATAACCAAATAATGTTGAAAGGTTTTCCTCTTACTAATTAAATGTTATGATTCAGAGTACAGAATGGCATGTTTAACCATCTATTTTTTTTTTTATTCTTATAGCTGCCAGAAATTATCCCCACTTTCTCTTTATGGCTGCACATTTACCTCTTGAATGACTGTACCTTTCCCTCTTGGGGAAAGGAAATGGGGTGCATATTTGTAGCAGGACTCTGTTATGGGTCCTTTTGTTCTCCGTGTGCATTTCTGACTGAATTTTGAAGTAACCTTAAAAACTAAAGCATGCTGTGCTTAAGTCCTAGGTTCAGATTTAAAGGTCCAATGCTGTCAGAAAATATATCTTATTCATATATTCTTTTATTTGTTATTACTTAAATAATGTGTTTTATTTTCTTATAATACATTACTATCTTCTGTTCCTTCTTCTGTTCTGTGTATCAGGCTAGGGTTATTTTTGTAAATGATAGGGGAAAAAAAGACAGTAAAACCCTTAAAATTATCTGCAAAGGTCAGATTATAAATGTTCATTAAGTCATTAATTTAATTTTTTTTTGTACCAAGTACAATAAATCACTCTGCAATGTGGAGCACAGTCCTTGCATCATCAGCTTAGCATTCCTCAGTGAAATGTCCCATTTTCTCTCTTTCTTTTGTAGGTCACCAGTGGGACCTCTAGCTTAAAATTAGTTATTATGGAGTCAGAGCTATTGGGAAATCACAGATCTGATGCAATTATAAATTTCATAATGCTGTACTGCCACATGCTGTTCTGATATGTGGAAGTGTATTGATTTAGATATGCTTTATGGCTGGTGTTACGTGTCCCTAACCACCAAAAGCAATCCTATATATTCTTAAACATTTTATGAATTCAGATCTAACAGTTTTGGTAAAGAGAAGGATATGTGTATGTTTTGTTAGAGTAGATGATAAGGTAAATGTGAGATAGTGAAAAACATAGGTAAGACTGGAGAAAAACTGACAGCTGTTGAAAAAGAATAGGAAAAAAGAAAAGTGGAATGTAAATAAGAAAAAGACCAAAAACACACTGTAAAAATTAATTTTAAAAATTTCTTTCAAGTGTTGTTATTGCAAGCCAGTAAATATTCCTTTCTTAGGGGGAGGATGTAGCTTAGTGACTGTCCAAGCACACTTCCAGGCCTTCAAGATGTTTTGACATGCCATTCTGTTTATCACTCAGATAACATGTGGGTGATGTGAAATGACGTGCTCTAATGTTCCAGGACAGAATTTAATCTGTGTCCTTCAGAAGAAATACATAACAGAATAAAAATGTTAAAAACACTGTTCCGTTGTTCATTAAATAAAATTGTAAATTGGAAGAGGAGTTTTTCAGATATTAGCGTGGAATCTTGGTGCACATGGGGTGGAAGCCTGTGGAACGGAATATAGGGAAGATCCTGGCCACTGTGCTGTCTTCAAAATGTGTTCTCAACATGCTGCAGTGTTTCAGGGTTGTTGGGGTTTTTTCTGTTCTTGTGTGTCGGTTTTTCCTAGGATTAGATTCTGTGGTATCTAGAAGTGAAGATGATTTCTGCAAAATCAGGAGTATACATAAAGGAATTAAGAGAAGGCACCTCCCCCCCCCAGGAAAATGTTTTTATCTGGTTTCTGTTTGGAAGGTGGTTAGGACACTATAGGCAAGGTCCTGTGTAGTAGTACTGAAAAATGACACCCCTTGAATATTGAAATGCAGCTGGAGACTGAGTGGGACAAAAGGGAGCAGATGATGTAATAATGGAGGCAATGACCTTCCAAGCAGGTACAGCTGTAGCCAGAAATTGAGAAGAGGTGGGTGATTTTTGTGACCTGTGCCGTGGATTTTCACTACCACCGATGGTAAAACTTCCAGGGGTTATTTTCACAGCTTTGGTATAAATTGAAACTCCATCTCCTCCCTTGCTTTGTCAGGAGCTTACTGAGTTTTTAAACACCAAACTTGAGAGGCACCAAGCTGTCTCTCATGGCCAGGACAAATTATCAGGGTACACTTTCATCTGTCAGCCTGGCAACCTCACTATAGCTCTCCTTACTCGAGTTTTTTGAAGACTTTCAAACAGAAATTTGGTGTTCTTAAATTTTTTACTGGCTGAAGCTTTCAAAAGTTCTGGTTTAAAATTTTAATTGAACAGTTGAAAACATGTCATGTTTTCAGGACTTATGGGAAAGACTTTCCTCCCCCTTCCGATCTTTTTGGGGCAAGAGGGGAAAAGAAATGTAAGGGAAGCAGAGTTAAATCATATAAATTCATATAAACTATAGGACTTGTTTGACCTTTTTTTTTTCCCCTTTATTAATGCCTGCCTTGCACATATTTGTGAAAATTTACCCTGTGTACAAGAGATGAGAAGGAGAAAATCTATGCATAGGGAAGGTCTGAGCATCAAGTCTGATTTTAGGACTTAGGCAGGATAATGAAAAAATCTATATCTTGGGCTCTGGCTTCCAGAGAAACTTTTATCCAACACTTAAAAGGTTTTTTCTTTATTTTTTCCTTATTCACAGTATCCTAGGACACTGAAAAAACAGTCATCTGCTGTAAGTTTTCTTTTTTTGTTAAACCATTTCTCTATTGTTTAAAGTACATGAATTTGGAAGAGCAATAGAATAATAATTGGCCATAATTTGTAATTTTTCCAAAATTCTTGCAGTAGGAAAAGCCAAAGAGAAATCATTCTAATGTGAATGCAACTACTGCTCTGGAAGTTGATGATCTGTAAGATTTCTTCCAACTCCAGGCATTCTGTGCTTCAGATACTTCAGAATTTGACAGGATATTCACCCACTTTATTAATTTTGGCAGATATTGTGTCTGTGTTGTATAACAACTTCTTCTAGGAGCTGACAATGATTAGCATTTTGTATTGCATTCTTGAAAACAGTGTAAGATTATTCCTTTAATTCTGATGCCATGCCAGAAAAGTCTTTGCTGGCTGCTAAACTGTACAAGAAAATGTGTCAGTGTTGTGATCCTTCTCTCCTTAGGGAAGATGGTATTCTCTGTTCCCTTCTATTCAGGGTACTGAGGGAAGCCAGTGATTCAGCACCATTTGATTGAAACTGAGAATAATCTCTATCTAAAATATTTAGTTCCCCAGTGCAGAGGTAACACAGACTTCTGTGTTAATCTATTAAAATTCTGAGTAAGGATCTGTATGACACAGGGACCTATTTCTTTGGAGTTTGGTGAACAGGTGTGTATGTGTGGGGGTGGAGAAGGTGACATGCCATGGCTGTTGAGTGTCACTTGTAAAATAATCTTTGAAAATTCAGTCCTCAGCAAACGAGCATTCTCCAGAGCTGGGCCCTGTGAAATCCCCTGGTAGGCTTATTTTCCTCTCTGTTTATAACAGAAAACAATGTACATTTGTCTGTCCTTCAGTCTTTTTTTCTGTTTCAGGATACTTGAGATTCGAGTTCTAGTTTCTAGATATTTAATATGCTATATAAATGTCTTGCTAGAGTAACTGGAAAGGGGCACTAATGGCTCTTAAAAATAGTAATAACAACAAAACCAGATAGTCTGTGTACCTATAGCCCTGGAATGAATAGAGCTTTGAGTGCCTTTTTAATATTTAACAAGCCATTTTGATGTATCTTATTAGGCTGACCTAGAACAGCTTATTCATACAGATTCATCATTAAAAATTAATTCATCCTGGGATGAAACAACAAAAAAAACTCCGTCACCTAAATGCATAAAGAGTTTAGAATCCTGGTTCTGCTGATAATCTTATAGGACAAGGTCCTACTTTTCATATGACCATTGTGTTTTCCTGTCAGCAATTCCATTAACTTCAATAGATATTCTTGTGGCAAAGCCAAGTGTTGGTGCTTATAAGTAGACCTGACCTGGGTTTAAAAGTCATTCTGATAGCCTTCATATAAGTGCCTAGGGGTCCTCAGTTTAAAAGTGTGAGTATGCTCACCAAATTTATTATTTGTTATGTTTGTCTTTATTTCTTACATTGCAGAAGTGCATGAAATCTTTATCCAAACCTGAGTATTAGGTACAGGAAGAAACAACATCCACTTAAAGGAATTTGTAACCTGTATAAAGTCAAAGAAGTAAAAAGATGCAGCAATACAATTAATTCACTTCTTGCTGACATGCAAGATCAGTATTAGAGCTGGAAGAGCAGCTTCATTTTTTCACTGTTCCTTTATATTAGGCTAGGCAGCATTGAGAGATATGACCTTGCTGGAAGACTTTGGATCTTTAGGGGTTTTTATTCATATAAGAATAAGATTGCATCTTGTATATTCTGTGAAGAAAAAAGTAAGTAATCTTTAATCTTTCACACATCAAAAAACATTCAAACAAACCATAGTTACTTGAAGGAAACGGATATTGGATGAGATTTTCAAATGGCATTAGTTTTATTAAGTGCATCTACGTTTTATGCTTGTTCTTCCTGAGGTCAGTTTCTGCTAATTAGCACATTCTCAATTCTTCCAGCTGGTGAAAGTCCCTAAAGCAGACAAAGTTCAAAACCAGCTAGCCAAAAAAATACAACCACCAAAAATCCAACATTCAAAAAACAAAAAGGAAAAACGTACAGTTGGACAAACACTAGTTATTTACCCCAATAAGTCACAAATTGCTTCACTGAATGCATCCTTGAAATACATTCAATAAATAGTGGAAGCATTTAGCCCTTGATGTTTGAGTGGGTTTTGAATATTTGTAAAAATGGCTAGAGATTTCCTGGTTAATATGAAGGAAGGTTTTGCAGCATATCCCTGAAGACAAAAATAGAGAAATCAGGACTTACATTCTGTGGGCTGTTTGCAGTTTCTTGTTGGGAATTTGTTGTGTACTCATAGACTCATATTTCATGTATATTTTATAATGCATATATTTTATATATTATATAGCTGTCTGAACATCTACAAAAAGTTAAATACTCAAGAAGCTTTTTCATATGCAATTTCAACAAAACTACATCAAGCAGTCTGCTTGTACAAAAAAGTGTTCAAGGGTGCTTTGTTTCTTCTGTGGTTTCTGGTGATGAACAGAAATTTGTCATGCTCTGTTTTGTGCATGTTCAGATGTCACTAGAAGTATAGTAGAGCTTTGCTACAATTTTTTTTTCCCCTCTCAGGAAGCTTCTCAGTAATGCCAGCATAATCTTTTTACAAGATTCCCATGTGGCCGCTAAACACTAATCAGGGGTCACATACATCATCTGTTTTCTGACTCCTTAGGTTCCTGTCACCTGATTTAAGATTGTCAGATTGTCTCCTGGTGTTACAGGGTGTGACAAAAAATGCAGAATTACTGTAAGGCACATCTGTACTTGAGTCTGATCACTTCTGGAGTATTGTTGATCTAAGTGTTGTTTGTAACACCAGCTGTACAGCTGCCAATCCTGCTGTGGAAATGAGGTACTTCATCCCCAGGGGTGGCCCAGGAATTATCAAGTAAGCACACAGAAGAACTTCAGCAGAGACTGAAATATAAGTGAGGATACATTGTCTTTGATCATCTCAGTATACCTAGCCCTTTCAGCACATAAAATTCCTAATATTCTCAGGATATTCATAGCATGAAATAATATTACTACATAAATTCTAATCCATAAACCGAGGATGGATTAAAAACAAGAAATTCTTAGCATCCCTAAAATATTAGAGCAGCACAATTGCATTTCCCTGTATCTGGAAAAAAAAAAATAGAAGTTACACGAATGACTGAATACAACATCTTAAATGTTTAATGCTGGAGAATGGCAAGGACTTGGATCATAGTCCAGATTAATTTTGGACTATTAATTCCTTAGTCCTTGCCCATCATATCTACCACTGTCATCGTTCTTCAGAAAATAGAAATGTTTGCCTAATTTTCCATCAAAGATTAAAACTGCACTTTTTCTGGTATGAAAAGTCATCATTCTTTGTTTCTGAAATCACTCATTGCTCTGTTTCTTAAATTCATGACTAAAGCCCTAAGCTTCAGCAAATAATCTTTTCTCTTTAGTGAGAGGAAGAAAAGGAGGAACCATCACCACAAGAGCCTTCTCAGTTATCAAGTGTAACTGAACAGGCTATCAGCTTCCATTGCACATCTACAGGGCTTTCTGAAGGCAGAAAGCCATGTTCTCTCCTGCTTGGAAATGAAAACTGTAATTGCAGGTGTAACCCAAAGAGGAGGAACTGTGGAAGTGTAGAACTTACAACATTTGATAGTTTTCAGATCTATTCTCTTGACTGCTGAACATCCCTGATCATTACTCCAATAGGTGTGGGAAGGAGTTTGTTACTGCTTAAGTGTCATTGAGCCAGTCTGCCCCTGGGCCTGTTTCTTTAGTAAATGGGTACTCAGTGCTGTATCTGGGCTGGGAAAAACTGAGAGGAAATGAAAAGGGGAGAAGTTCTTACTTTTTTCTGTTAAGACAAGGCATCCTTAATAACAAAGACCTCTGTATCATTGACAGCTTGTACTTGCATTTTGCTATATTTCTTCACAGTATTGGAATAACTTTAATTCAAGGACACTCTAACCTAAATATCAGGTTGATGATGGTGGTGCTCAACTTTCATTCTTTCACCCTTTTTCTGGACTAAGATATGTACCAGATAATCTCTGCAAGATAGAAAAATTAATCAATGTCCTTCTGTGTGAGCATTTCTCAGCAGGCTGGGAGCAGGGCAGATCCAATAGCTCAATAAATGCTATCCCCAAAGGACTGGAAGCATAGACAGAGTTGTTGGAGAGCTGTGAATGCACAGAGAAGTACAAACAACATCTGAAAGATTTCCCAGCTTCCTTTCTATTTGTTTTGCTTTCTTTTCAGAAAAGAATATTTTGCAACTGATGCTTTTATTGGCCTATAAAGTTTACTTTCCTAGCCCCCAGATATATCAACTGGAATAACAAATGTCTTTTGTACTTTAATTATGTTGGAGAACACCACTTAAAATGTTTTTGGACCAGGCATTAGTAGAAACAAGATCTTTCTGTATTTCTGAAGTCTGACTCACATGTGCTAAGTGACAATCACTCAGGAGTAATTACTTAGTTTTAATGACTGTATTTATAGATGGTTAAATGGAAATGTTATATGTCTGAAGTCCTGGAGTTGCCCCATCTAGTCATTATCAGCTACTTATTTTCAGTACTTTGACAAAAGGCAGAAGAGATTTTCAGAAGCTACCGAGGCACAAGTGTATATTAATGTGACAATTGGTCTTTCACACAACTTTCAAAATGCTACTGCATTATTTTCAATGTGAATACTGCAGGAAAATTAAAATAACATAAGGGTTGGAATATGCATGATTCCAATTTTGTTATTGAATTTTCATCAAAAGTTTAGCTTGTGCTTCTGCATCTGGAATAGAAGAGGGTTTGCATCATGTGCCAATGTCTTATAGAGAGCAGGGTTCACAGCTAATGCAGAGCAGATCTACTGAGTGAAAAACTTGCTATGTTTCAATCTGACCAACCAAGAAGTGAAAATATGCTACTTATAGAAGTGTCTTTTACATTGCTGGTTGCTGGCTTTGTTCTTTTGTGCTTGCATATTGATTCTTCTATTGATTAGGCCTAAGGAAAGGTGGTATGGCATGTAATGGTCTCAGGTATGTGCAATAATTGTCCCTAGTTGACATCACAACAATCTGTGTTCTGCCAAGATTTCTGTAAGTATTAAGTTTGTTGTCAGAAAATACAGTTATTTTGAAATGGCACTGAGAGCAATTTAAAAGGACAGGCCTCATAATATGTGAAATCAAAGCCTCTTGAAGATTTCTGAATCTGTGAGATTGATCTATGGTGCAGGAAGGAAACCACAAAGAAAGAAATATGAGTTTTGGCCCAGCTTAGGGATGTTCTGTATGCACCTGGCAGGAATTTTGATTAGTCTCACAATCAATCAGTGTGAGAATTTCTGACTGGTGGGCTGTGAAACTATGCAAGAAAGGAGATAAAAGGTGCATGGCAATTTCAAATTTAGGTGAGGGGAAAATATACTTTTTTTCTGCTTTGAAAATCAGGGCAGAAATGAAACTCTAGTCTCTGAATCTCAGGGTAGTTGTCACACATGCACTCTATTTGCACTGCGATGAGTGCCTGCTGTCCCTGAGAGCAGGGTAAAGCTGCAGCCATATTTCAGGGGAATTCACATGGCATGTAAAGAGAGCAGAGTTGAGGCTCAGAATTGTCATGTGCCTCCTTGAGACAAACTCTTCCTAGAGGCATGTTCATCTTGATGATATGATGTGGTGCTTCTGACCTTCCTGGCTGTTCTTCAAATGTCTAGTGGGGCTTTAATAAGGAATGTGACTATCTGTAAGTTTCTGCCAAAATGAGGTTAAATGCTTTTGCTGCACTTCAGAATATTGTATTTAGAAGAACTTGCATTATTCTAGTAGTATGAAAACAAAGCATTTGGAAATAATTAGACTGGTATTAGGAAAGTATGCTTAAAATTGTGTTAGTTGTCTTAGGCTGCAGGCAAGAAATATGTCTATAATTTTTTCCTGCAAATATAAATACATATTTTAGGCTCTTATTAGAGTATTAGCATTTCTCCCAATTTTACTACTGAAACCAAATAATATCAGTTTGAGAGATTAGGGTTGAACAGATTGTTCTTCTTCTGCAGGTGGGACTTTGTGTTAGTTGTTTTCCTTTTGGGTTTTTATCTCCCCAGTTCTGGCTGGGGAGATAAAAACATGTGACGTTAAAATGGGATAGAATTCTTAACAGAAAGCCAAAACTCAAAGTAGAAACCTTGGTTAAAATAAGAGAGATGATTGGGTTAGTATATAACAAGGAACTGAGGAGCAGTAAGACTTTTATTGCAAAAATAATTTTAAGAAACGATAATGGAAAGAGAAACAAGGGGAAATAGAAATAAAAGGAATATCCATGTAGCTGAGAGATCCCTTGAATATTCTTACTAATCAGGCTATATTCAAAATTTAACAAACCAAGTTTTCAAGCAAACATTTAATCAAATTCTTGGCAAAAGTGACGCAAGTTTTTGCCAACTCTCATTTTTTTGACTTGTTCTTATTTTTAGTATTGCTTTTGGAACGGTACTTCCTGACATTCTGTCTCACTATGAGAAGATATGGTTCCATTAAAGGGCTGTTAGCTGCCTTTCAGAATGTACACACTGCTCCTCATTCCCAGAGTAAACAAAGTGAAGTTTATCCCAGTTGAAGTAGATACGCAGCAAAGGTCTTATAAAACAAACTAACATCTGTACTGGCAAAATAACAGATGGCTCTTATCTGCTTTCTTCATGTTTGTAGAGAGGATCTGGTGGGAAAGACCATTGCTGTTGGCAGTCTTTGATCCTAATACCTCGTGTAAACCAGTACAGCAGGGAACATCTGTCCACAGTGACTCTGACAAGTGGATGTGTGTGAAACCTGCTTAACATCAAAACTCTCCGGGCAAAACTGGAGCAGAGAGAGCAAGGTCCCCCAGCCTAATTTGTATTTTGTTGCTCTTTTTTGTTTTCAGCACTGAAGGTGTACTTATTTGTGTAAATGTTTTCCTTATCCATCTATGCACAGTAGGTTTTTGGTATCTTGCAAGAATTGATGTATACATTAATTATTAAGGTACCAAATTCTAAGAGATGCTACCTTTACAGCAGAAGTGAGGCTATGAAGCTATGCAGAATATCATGCACATTAAGGCAAACAGCACTCACAGCATTGTGTACCGTGTTATTTCTATTCAGATTTTTTTCTATTTCTAGTGTGACAGCTCTCTTGATCATTCTCTCTCAGAAAATAGTCTCCCATCTGTGCCATTGCTGACAAATCCAGTTTAAAACTGGAACAGAATTGCCCCTCAGAATACTATGTGAGTTTTCTTGTAGTAAAGGTACATAATCAGTGGTAACTAACCAGGTGATAAGAAACTCTAAAAAATATTATCAAACTAGCTTGTATCTGATTTTAATCTGTCTTAACTAAAAAGGACATTTTGGCTTCTACACATTATTCTGAATTGTGCTTTGTTCCCTTAAGGATACCTTGGTGTGCATGTTGTATATCTATTTCTTGATTGTCAATAAGCTAGGGAAGAATATATGTGATTGTAGTTTAGTGCAATTCTGAAAGTACTTAACAGTCGTTGGGACATGACAATTCTTTTCTCTCACATTTCTTTTCATCCTTCTGCTAAAAATTGTTTAGAAAAATTAAAATAATTCATATGTGTGGGAGATGTCAGAAAAGTAAAATGAATATGTAGAAATTCAGAGAGCTCTAAAAGATGATAGTCTTTTCATGACTTTTCTGAGCTGGGGGAGGTTAAATGCAGTTTGTGGAGACAAAAAATAATAATTTCCATATCAGAATGCATTGAAGTGAGGAAAAGAGGAGATTATATTGAACATGCAAATATGCTCAATCTGCTCATACACTAGAATCTTCTATGAGGAAGACAGTGTAATTTGTCTTAGCTTTGCAATTACTCATTGCACAATATTTGTATCTAAACAAATCCACATCTTGGTGGGGGCTTTACCTTGTCAGAATAATCTTTGTCTTTTCTGTAATCAAGATTTTAATAGTATCTCTAAAATGGATTAAGAAAGGCAATTTCTCAAAACATTCAGTTTTGGGAACCCTTCTCAAGATAATGAAATGCTTCACTACAGAATAATTCCTCTAACTCTGCCACTATATAAATATTTCAATCACTTTAGGGTCCAGTGCAATTGGAAATTATTTATTGTACTGTAGCAGAATATTTACAGGGCAAGAATTAAGCATGTAAGCAATGTTATATATTAGAACTCCCAGATATGCTGCCAGTCATTAATGTTGTTCTTTGTTAAATATATTTAACTTTTTCTCTGCCTGAGGGCAATCAGTTGGCTCTAAACGGGGCGTGTCTGTGGCTCTCAGGACTGCCCAAAGGCACTGAGGCACTTGCCCACTTGGGAATATATAAATATGCACTTGTGGCTGAGTTAGAAAACTAATCTGTAGCTCAGATTTTCATGCTGAGTCTTTGAGATCTCACATAGCAAGGGTCTCGCTGGAATAAAGAAAAGAGGAGGTCTCTGTGGGAGACTAATGGCTTCTATAACCTCGATCTGCTTTGTGCTTACCGTAAGGCAAGTCCCAATTTTTCCCTGCAAATTTAATTTAATTTCAGATTCATGGAGAGCTGTATTTTTAGTTTTATTTCCCTCACTCCTTTGTTCCCTGTATTTTGTTTTAATGTATTTCTAGATGAAGGGACATTGAATTTAGCTTACTAGAATTTGAGTCTGTCTATATCAACAGAATTTATGGGCACTGCAGTTAAGAAACTTAAACCAAAGGGAAGAAAATAATCAGGCTTGATTGAATACACTCATATATATTGAAGATTGGATAGCTGGGGCATCAAGCAGAGAGACACATGCACATTTGGTGAGCTGACCTTCATTAAATGATACCAAAAGTATTTGTCATGGACCGGCTACTAACTCTGGGATATATGACAGACTTTTATAATTTGCTTTCAAAAAAATGTCTATAAAGAGCTGAAACTACAGAAATATTTGGTAACTAATGACTTGTAAGAGGGAAAACTTAATTAGAAAGTAGTTTCTAAAACTCCCAATTTCCTAAAGAGTAAACCACGTTAATATTATTCAACTTATTACCATGCCACTCATCCCTATATGGAGTTACTGGGAAAATAGGTAGTCTGCCCTACTATCTAGAAGCTACAGGAAAAGCATGTCTGCAAAAAAGCTGAATACATCTTAAGAGGCAGTAGAGATACTGATAAAAATTTTTGAAATAGTTGCTGCTGTGAATGCTGAGAGAAGCTATTTTAAATGTTGAAAGATCAGCGATGGGATAAATTCCCCAGGAAAAGCTGACAAGATCCACACATGAGTGATTGCTGGTGCAGTTTGAGGATTACATCAACCCAAGGGGGTTCAGTGGTAAAACTGCAGAGGTCCATGAAGTGCTTGTGTGCAGAAATTCCAGGGACACCTGTCCTTGCTTCCATCCTTCGAGATGTGGGTACCAGGGGTCACAAACAACTGCCAGGGAGAGACTGCACAGAAACCAGAGGGCAGAAAACACACTCACACTGCCTTTGGTTCTGTACATCCCCACGCCCTCGCACGAGCAGGGCTAGAGGCTGGCACACACCTGGAAACATCCTGCAAAGCAACTCTGCTGTCTCAAGGTTAGATACTGTTCCTTGTCTGTCTTTGATCCAGTGTTCTTCCAGCTGTGTCAGGCTGCTGAATAGTGTCCTGCGACTGCCTCTGATCATAAGAACTTGTGTTTTCCATCCATTTGTAGGTTTTGGTCTCTGTTCCCAGAGCTAATTTTCCAAACTATAAGATGGGCAATATTTTCTATAATATTTGACTCAGAACAAAACCAAAAGGTAGGATAAACTTAAAATCTTTAATATAGGAAGGGTTTTTAAAATATATATATTGTGAAGGTAAACATAAATCTCTACAAGAATCTTTGCTTTTAAATCTAAGGTAGGAGGAATGATGAAGGATGTAATATTTGTACATCTGTGTGTCTTACACATAGACAGTAAGACCATGACATTTGTTCTTGGTTTTACTGGAGTTTTGCTGCATGACCTTGTGAAAGCTGCTTCATGATTCTGTCTCTGCTTCCCCATCTGTCCAATGATGCTTATAAAACACTTGGAGATGTTGTGGTGAATAATGTCACAAGAATTAATAACTCTCAATTTAGAGAAAGTAGGAGGTGTATAAACTTTGGGAGTAAATACTGTGCTGAAATAGTAATTGTGTGTGACAATAGTCCTACACACTAGAACAGGTAATGTACATGGTATCATTACAAATGTAGAAATATATGAGAGCAGAGATCTATTTTAAATTTCCATTGCAGTTCAACTACACATTTTCAGATGACTTGAAACTTTGTGGTATTGAGGCTGTAGTCACAGAAATGTTTGTTTGCTAAAATATTTTCTGTTCACACTTTGCAGAGTTTTGATTAGTGTACTTTTCCCTTCTGTGTCCTTTTACTTAAAAAAAAAAAAAAAAAAAAAAAAAAAAAATTAAATGCTGCTCTGCTTTGGATGCAGCCCAGGACATGATTGGCTTTCTGGGCTGCAAGCCCACACTGCCAGGTCATGGTGAACTTTTTGTCAACCAACACCTTCCAGTCATTCTCCCAAGGGCTGCTCTCAGTCCATTCTCTCTTTTGCAATCCCAGCCCAGCCTGTCTTTGTGCTGGGATTGCCCTGACCCAGGTGCAGGACCTTGACTTGACTTGATGAGGTTTGTGTGGGCCCACCTCTAAAGCCTTTCAAGGTCCCTGTGGATGGCATCCCTTCTCTCCACTGTGCCAGCTGCACCACACTGCCTGGTGTCACGGCCTTGTTACTTCAGTTGCAACACCCTCTATGTTTTTGTTCTTTGTATTTAGTTACAGCAAAAACTGTGTGTTTTGGTAAAGATGTAAATGTTCTATACTTAAACTCCCAAATTCTAGTTGTAAGAAAGACATTAAAAATTACTTTAAAATGATGTAGCATGAGTTTACATTTCCCTTGAGAGAATTTTATGTAACATTTTCAGTAATTCCCTGCTGAAATAATTGCTACCAACACTTTGCTTCTGGACTTGTGGAGTCTGTTAGCTTTTGACAAAAAAAAAAAATTCTCTTTTGCTAACTGAAAGTTGCTGATATGAAAATGGCTATTAAAATCTTCATTAATTGCCTTCTTTTTCTTAAAGGTTTTTTAAGTAACCTCTTTTTGGGTCTGGAATATGATAACTGGCTACACTTTGCTGAGATAATTCCCTTCATTACAAATATAGTAACAAGAGAAGGATTTTTCTAAATATCAATAGATTAGAGTCATGCACACTGTCAGATAAAAGGTAGTCTTCATATATTCAACCTGGTTTAATTAAATACTCTTCTTTAAAAATAAGTCCAATTTGTATCTTCTTCATTTGTTTCTACTAATTTTCTGCAGTCATATTAGCTCAAACAGCTTTACTGGTTATTAGCTTTTTGAAGTAATTTAGATGTTAATTTTTCTTCCTTGTGAGAGAAAAATAATTGCTGTATACATGAGCATAAAATTTTTTAGAGCAGGTAGAAGTAAAAGAACATGAAAAGACATAATTAACAATTGTGAGCCTGTAGTGTTTCTCAGTGCTCACATGGCCAAGCTGCCAGCTTAAAAAAAGTGCTGCAGGGATTTTTCATTCAGTCACAAATAGCATCCTTCTCTCCTGGCTGGGATGGTGCAGTCTGGATGGGTGGACAGGCAGATGAGGAAGGAAGGGGTTTGTAAGCTCAAACCCAGTGCTGTTCTCTGCCTGCCTGGGCACCAGTAAGAGAAGCCATAGCACTGAGCTCTGTCCTGGGCCCATGCTGGGGCAGTTCTTGACCAGAGGATGGGTGAGGCGATGGACAGCTGGCTCAGCAGCTGGCACACGGCTGGGGGAGCAGCTCATCTGCTCCTCACACCCAGACAGGATGGAGGAATGCTCTGATGGGAGCCACGTGGAGCTCAGCAGGGACCTGGGCAAGTCCTGGTCCAGGAAGGAGGAGCCCTGTGGAAAAGGCCAGGCAGGGGTCTTGCTGGGCAGCAGGTGGGTGTGGGCAAGGAACGTGCCCTGGCAGGGACCACCTGGGCTGTGTGAACAGGAGAAAGAGCAGTAGAGCAAGGAGAGGGAACAACCCCCTCACCTAGCACACTTTAGAGGACACCTGTGTGGACAGAAGTCTGGCAAGCAACTCCTCTCATTGTCAAGAGGAGTAGGGCACGTCTGCTGATGAGGAGGAATAACAGACAATTTTTAAAAATTTAGATGTTAGGCTTTGTGCTTTAAGTGGCCAAAGCATGCACAGGTGTCTCTATTTCTCTGAAGAGCCATACTTATGTTATTTTCCCACCACAACCAAAAAGTGAAAGAAAACCTCATCTGAGTCCTCAAATCATTTCCTTGGATTCTTTCAGAAACTTCTGTAGCCTTTGCTACATCTTAATTGGATACATGAATGCCTTATAAAGTGCAAAGAGGAGCCTTCTAGAAAAGCTAGATTTGCAAGTTCAAGAGGCAGTGTAAGTACCCTCTGAAATATCCTATAATTTAAGAAAAACCCTTATGCTTCCTAAATTAATTTTCACCTTAATTTCTCAATATATTAGTGGGAAGTATTAACTTGTGGACTTTCTGATTGCTGTACTGATCAAAAAGGGAGGAGTAATTTTTTAAGTCTCTTTGAAGAGTAATGAAAGCAAATGAAAGATGAAGGAATTTGATAACATCAAAAAGAATTGTAATTTGATGATGATCTTTCTATTTTCTACTGGTCCATTTCCTGTTCAGGTTTGTGTGTTCTCAGACATACTTTGGATGGATGGATCCAAGCTGTACCCATGGATCTAGATGCACAGTGAGAGCAAGCAAGTTCAAAACCAAATTTCTTGGCATGTTTCAAAGTTAGTGTTTCCCTAATGGACAAAACAAACTTTGAATTAATGCCTCTAATTAGAGAATTAGAGATTTAGGCAGAATTAGATGCTTCTAATTGTTAGCCTTCCCCTGGAACTTATTGGATAACTGTAATATAAAATACCATCATGAGTTTCTGTTTTGGATTACTGTAGGAGTATAAGCAGTGTGTAATTTTTGAAATTTTCAAATCTGCTGATTTACTGCAGATAAATATTTAATTGGATATTTTAATGAAAAAAATCACCTTTTTTGGATTGCTCATCTCTGGTAGACTGTTTTTTGAATTGACAAAGCAAGGGAGTGTAATTAACTTTGCCATGGTACTGCTGTTGGTTGAAAGACTTTCCTGGTGCAATGATTGTCAAAGCAAGGCCAGTCCAGTAACCATGGAGCACTCTCAGCTCAGCAAAGTATTGAACAGGCTGCTCCTTTTGTTCTGGGTTTTTTTGATTGCTCTGCTCCTCATACTGACCAGAAATGTAATGGTCTACAAATGTAGAGTTGCTTAGCAACAATGAGTAAAAAACTGGGTCCTTTTAATTTTGTTGTATTTGTCATCATAGAACTTTTGTGATGTTAAATGTGAAAAACAATATTGGGTGGTTTTAATATCTACAAAAGCAAAAGGATCCAGAACAGCTTTAGACCAGAGCTATCCATGACACAGGTGTATCAAATGACTGTTGAATGCATTGTTTAAATTGTTTCTGAGGTTTTTTTGTTTGTTTTGCTTTGGTGTTTATTTTGAGGTTTTGCTTTTGGGGTCTTTTTACCAAAATAGTAGGCTATTTACTCTCTTGCTTCTCCCAGTTTTCTTGGAAAATAACAGCATGTAACACTGCTTTCTTCTCCTGCATTCTGAAATGACCTTGTGGTACTGATATGCTAATGTATTCAAATGAGACATTATGTTTCAAAACCCACTAGCAGAGATTAAAAAATGCCAATATACTAAAAATAGAAATACTTTTGAAATGCAGGGATATAAATTTAACTATGCTAGCTAACCTGGCAGTCAGGTTCTGAAAATACATGTTTTACCAGGACAATCTGGCAAGGTTGGAGCCACAAATGTTTCCACAGTAGCTGCACAGGTTTTTTGGGAGAGGGGAATGGGATTGGTTCTGCTGGAGAGTAAAACCTGAGAGCCTGGGTGACATTCCACCATCATTAAATGGAAGGAAATGCTGAGGAAATGGAACTCATAGAGATGGGCAGAGGCACTGAGACACAGCTTTGCCTGCAAAGGCACAACCACCCCCTTTTCCCTGTCCACATCACTCTCTCTGTGCCCTGCAGGGTCCTTTCCTCTCCTTCCATGGCACAGGGAACAACAAACTCCACAAACAACAAAGCTCCAACCCTGAGAGCAGCAGCACAACTCCAAGAACCCCTGCCCAGGTTGGGGTGCCCTAGAGGGGTTTGAGGCTGTTGCTGGTTTTCCTCAGAGGCTTAGCATGCCAGTCAAGGCAAGAAATGGTAGTGAATTGGTCTTAGAATAATTACCTTTTAGCCCCAGAACTGAGCATCCTAATAAATAGCTGTTTGTTAAATGTTATGGTCAGATCCAATTTCTTTTGGGGCTGAAGGCTGGATAACATTCATAGGTCAATGTGAGTTTATCACTAATAGGTAGCTGGAAGAATGTTGTGATCCCTTAACATTTTGTAGTTGTGAAATATTTCCTGATTTACCTGTTGGCAGGAATCAGCAAAGGAGTTCTGGTTAGGGGTAGGAAGAAAAGAAAAAATGAAAACTTAACTATCTCTGTCTTCCCTCACTGATCGTAAACAGAGTTTTAGATTTTTTTTTCAGGTCAGGCAGTTCTTGTGTTGGTCATTATAGGTTAGCAAATGGAACCAAATTTATAGTTTGCTTATATATTGTCCTGCAACAAAATGCCACCAATGGCTAAAGGCAAGTAGTAGTGGGCCAGCACCGGTTCTTGAAAGGAAACTATAATAGCATTTAAATATGTTTTTTCTTTTCAAATTATGTCCGTCTCTAAATCAGCCCTCTCAAGAGAGAATGTTGAGGTCAAAGATTTTTGTTGAAAGGATCTGAATTTTTCTGTTTCTCCTATTGGTTAGTACAGATGTTGAGGGGTTTGACTGTTTTTTATACAAGGTCTTAATGATTTAAATGATATATGTAACAAGAAATATAGCTGTAGGGTGGCTAAACATAGACAGCAATTGAAATATACAATGATTTGAAGCAGCTTGTTTATATCTTCCCTCAGAATCTGAATTTCATACAGCTTAATACAATTAATTACCTTTGTTCATCTTTTGGTTATTTTCATTTATTGTGGATAAACTATATAGAGCTACCTTTAGCCATCACTGAAATTTGGGGTTTAAGTGCATGGCTTTCATAAAGGCACCTTTGATCTCTTTATAACCAGTGGTTATCTAGTGCCCCAGCTACCATCCAAACAGTATCATATAGCAGAATAATCTTTAATCTCCTGAGGAAAAATTTACTGCATCAGATACAAGTATTTATGCCTTTAAAAAAGCTGCACATGGTGTCAACATGCCTTTTGTACTTTGTCATCTGCCAGAAAGTTATTGGATCAGTGTTATCAAAATATGCCTAGAACTAAAACATTTGGGTATATTTGAGAAGGGTGCTTATTTGGATTTGGGTTTTATCAGATATTTTTGTTCTAGTTAATGTTGCATAAACACCAGATGAATCAATTCAGAGGCATCTAGAGTATTTGAAACATTATGAACATACTTTTTAATTGTCTTCTTGTTTCAACAAGAAAATAAGAGAAGAAAGTGTTTATTAAGTTTTCTTGCCCATTGAAATCTCTATTGCCTGAGCACTTTGTGATAAAGAGCAGTAAAACTTCATGGTGTATGTAATAGGAAACTATGATTTATACTTAGATGGCATGGTTGTGACTTTTCTGGGCTCTACTTTCAATAACCTGAAGATAAACTCAACTAGTATAAACCCTCTTCTCTTACCCCCTCAAAGTTAGAAATGTTCCATATAGTTTTTCTATATGAGAGTTTTAGGCTGGGAAGTCTTGTGGGAGGAATAATATTTACTAGATATGTTTGAAGAGTGATAGGTAAGTGTACATGCAGGATTCCCTAATTAATAGTACTATAATAAATCTTAGGTTTTTCACCTGCTTGATGCATCTGGAGACACTGGAGAGTCTTTGGTGGCTGTTTAATGATACTCCTTCCTTAAACACCAAACTGAACATGGTGATGTTTTTACCACATCATTTGTTTCTGCTCTAGGTTGGCAATAACCATAAAATAGTTCTCTCCCCAGTTCTGCCTCTCCCAGAGTTTACCCACTTAATTTATTTACAGGCAGAAATTCCATCTCCTCTGACATTTTCTGTTTACTGTACCAGATAAGTTAAGCTCTTCTGTTCTGTGGTATAAATTCTTGTCTTTTGAACATACAATTCATGCAGTATCACAGGTGCACTTTGACTGATACTATAGACTTTCTCAGCTTCTTACTACCTTTTTTCAAACTTGTATTTGACTCTTTATCAATGAGCACATGAGCTGTTCCTCCCCCATCGTCCCCAAATGATGAGCTTCACACTTAATAGCAGAAATTAGTCCCTTCATATGAATCCCATTTCTGTTTTTTTTCTTCCAAAAGCTAATCAGACTATCTTTGTAAAATCATAATCCACATTTGTTTTTAAAATGCCACATTTTATGTCAATAATGGCTGTCATTAATGCATTCCTACTTCATGTCAGTTAATGTAACATATTAATATGTAACATAGCAAGCTTCATACCAGTTGTTCAAGAACTGATAACCTCCTTGCAGTCTTATTTGTTTTTTATCCCTACCCATTATAATATTTTCATTAAATAACACTATCCATAGCTCTTCAAAACTCCTCCTCCACCCTAACTAATATTTGTGTGCAATCATATAAAAATCATTACTAAAATTCTGATTCATCATTTCTGCCTTCCAATCAGCTACCTTTTCAAAGGGAGAATGTTAAGCTAATAATTTGTCTATTTATTATACCTTGTACCACATTTGTTGCATTTTTCCCCATACTGTTCATTGGAATAATGATTTTCATTTAAAACGCCTGTGTCTGTTTCTTACTGTTCTTAAACACAGCTATTCCAACAGTTGTTTAATAAATGTGCCTTGTTTTTTGTGAGGTAAAAATCTTTATCTTTCTTGGTGGGTGAGAATCCTGGTGGATTTATGTACCCATCTCCTTTGGGGTGGGGGTGATGGGGTGGGGGGGTGGTGGTTGTTGCCATCTGCCTGCAAGAAGTTGAACTCAACCCTACTGAAGTAGGCAGAATTAAACCAGCTTTAAACTAAGCTCTGTACAGATAACTATGGCATCAGAAATGACCTTACTATTTTTTTTTTTTCCTTCAGGCTGTGAAGAGTTTCACGGCTTTGGTTTCAAACACCTGCATTGTTTAATTCAGGAACTATGGCATGTCAGAGATCATTCAGCTCTCTTTACACAGTACTTAGCCATGTCTCTGATTTGCAGTGTTACATCTACCTTAAAGATGATTTATAGGCAGGCTGAGAAACACTGAAATAATCCTGGCATTATGATCAAAGTGTGTGTACATTTGGTATTGGTAGTTGACACTTTCAAATAAACTTTAAATTCCTTTAGGTTGCTTTAGCAGAAGTATCACACAAAATGTGGTGTCTGTCTGTCCTGTCTCCCCCTGGCTCTGTCCTGAATTGGCAGCAATGTTTGCTGTCACCCAGAACCCCGATGGAGCAGGAGCTGCTCTGACTTTTAACCATATGCACTGGCAACTGTTGTCTTCTCCACTCTGGAAACTCAGATCCTTGTCTTCCATCCAAAACAAAGTCTGGATTTTTTTTTTTTTTTTTTCAGTGTCAGATGTGAATAGCAAAGGAGGAACATTTTTAGGGCTCATAGCTAGATTTTGTACAGAGAATGCTAAAGCTGCATATGGCACAAATACTGGAATTATCATGTGTGTGGGCATGTAACAGGCAAAGGAGCACCAGCAAGTCAGTTCTGCAAGGGGGAAAAAAAAAGAGAGACAGACAAAGCTGGGAAGAAATGGGGCCAAACAATATTAGTTCAGTTGCTCTCTTATAAACACATCCTTGCTTGAACCAATTCTGACCACAGAATCAGTTTGTTTCTTCACCTCAGCACCCTGGGAAAGCACATGTAAACCACCTTCCTTTCAGGATCTGACCTAAATCAGCTCTCAGCTCTGGAAGAGTTTGGTAAAGTTTATAAGTAAAATTCCTTAGCTGAAAGTACGTCAGACAGTTCTAGGTAGTATGACTGGTATTAAACACAGTATTCCTAAGAAAGAGTTATCCTAGGATTCCTAGGAATCCTAGAGGAACAGTTACACTTGGTGAGGCTACAACTATAAAGTTGATTTTTTCTGTCTTATATTAAAGAGAAATTTTACTGTCTTAAATTCCTTTGACATCTACTGAAAAAGACCTTTTATAAATTAGGCTAAAGAGCAGAGACTCTGATGATTGAGGAATAATAATTTTTCTCTAACCCACCTGGAAATACAGGGTGAGACACCTTTTAAGGTATTATGCTCTTATGATTTATTAATAGAAAAAAATATATAAAAACTTTACTACAAATCCTGTAATACTTTTGACTTTTTCAGCTATTTTCTTCCACAGTGACATGAGGAATGAGGCACAGTAGTGTGCTAGTCTTTCCAGGCACTAAGTGGGTGATGATGGTATTTGGCATTTTAGTATATTGTGCAAACATATAACATATAACTGCTGTAATTTAATAAAGGTCACATTCCTTATGTTAGTACCTTGTTTTGGCAGAGTTAGAATTAGATTGAAACCTGCCTTTTCTCCTTCTCCTGTTCCCACACAAGAAACATTGTAGTAACAGTCCAGAGTTTACTAATAAGATTAATCCTGCCACTCTTCAGCTGTCCCAGCAACCCTTCTACAAGCATGTCCAACAAGTAGTGACAAGGGAGAGCATAAAGTGACAATTGTCAACCCTACCTAAGCACTGGTGGCCTTGCATGTCTTCTATTTATGTTTGTGTGCTTCTCTAATATCAGAGTTCTACCTTAAGAATTGAAGAAAATAGTTCTTTTTCTGCAAATAGCCACAGAAGTTAAATCTCTGGAAGAGATGTGTTGCCACCAATAGGTTATAATCCTTTGAAAGTGAAATAGTTTTGTGGTAAAAACTGGATTCTGAATTCCACTGTGGATGTTGTTGGGAAAGGGGGGGAAAGGCTGTGGCTTTTCTGTTAGCACTTCTGTGTTGTGCAATATTTAGGCAGTGATGTGATAGATTGGTGCTCTGCAGTATTTATTTTGAGATGAGTATCTCATTAAAAACAGAGCTACTTAGTGGTAGGAATTGCACTGGAAAACACTGTAACTGATTAGAGAGGATGAAGATACTGGCATTTTTTACTCTTCGACTTAAGTGAAAAAGAGTGAACAAGCTGAACTTTTGAGAGACATAAATTTGTATTTTATATTTTCTGCATTTAGATGGAGTAATTTTCCACATTGGTAACAAATAATTATCATAGTATTATTACAGAGCACTTGTGCATATGTGATGACAGAAGCTGGATTTGGATGCAGGTGGAATTGCTCTCTGCTCAAGTGAGTTTGCTCGTGGAGTTTGCATGGCCAGCTTGTATGAGCCAAGGAGCAGTTGCACGCATGCAGCTCACAAAATGAGCTCCAACCCACCTGTGAGCTTCCCTGAGAGAACAGGCCTGTTAATTCAGGCAGTCTGATGACCTGCCAGGAACTTTGGAATGTCTGTGAAAATCCAGTGGGAATCTTGCGACTAACTTGAACAGCTGCAGGATCAGGCAATATATTCCTAAGTAATTCCTGTGCTACATTTGGCTCCTTTTGGCAGTATTGTCAAACTAGGGATAATTATTTTATCCATTTATTTAAAAATATACCATTAAAGGATCCATTTATTAAGAAATGTAGAATTAGGGTTAAATAAATGCTATAAGTAAGAGTGACCATGGATTACCCAAGGAGGATAATAAAAATGAGTAAAAAATATAGTTGAATCTGGTCTAATGCTGGGATACATGAGCAAAATAATAACTTTTTCTTCTCTTTGCTGCTAAATTTTATGGATATATGGTAAAAGGTTTTGTTTTACCATCCGTATTGAAAAGGTCTTGGTAGTGTTTAGTTTTCTACTTTTCATAATAAGTAGAAAATGATACTCTGTATCTGTTAGAGTTCCTCTGGAAAGTAAAGAAGGACTAAGAAGTTCCATATTTTAATGTTTGCTCTGCAAAGCTTTATTTGAATGCAGCTAATTAAATAATGTCTGCACCATTTTCCCTGCAGCCTCTGACATACTGACAGCTGTATGGTGTGCCAATGAAATGCATTTTTATACAATGTAATTATATACAAATATCATTTCCCTGACAAACTTATAAAATATTTATTCAGCATGTAAAATATTGAGTGTTAAAAATCTATGTGGTTTTTTTAAGAGAATAATCTTCATATGAAAAGTAGTTTTGAAAAGAATTTAAAGCGTGATTGGGAAGAGAACCGTGGGAATTAATTTCTTTGAAACATTGCATTCTATGTAGCAGTTTGGATTACTTTTTATTTAGATTAAGCTTACTTTACTAAAAAAAGGCATTTTTGAGCAACATGAATAGAATGTACATTTCAAAGAATTCACATGTGATTTTTGCTTAGCCAGGCAGAATTAATGTGGGAATTTTTTAGACACTGGGCAGTTCATCTCTTCTTCCTCAAGTCCATACTTATAAACAGATATATTAAATTTCATAGGCGCATTGCTTACTGAATCAAAGTTGAAATCATGATGTAATAGTCCAGGGGTTTCCTCCACTAAGTGCTTTCCAAACTGGGGCTTTGCCATTTGCTGAACCTATTTTGCAGGCTCAAAAGAGTATCCAAAAGTTGTAAACTTGTAAAAAGTTCCTGTGCAATGTCTTTTAAGCCTTCACTCTTTCCAGGCTTGTTCATTATTTCCTTATCTATAACTAGAGAGAGAACAAAAAGAGAACTCTGGACCAGATGCACAAAAGGTGCAATTTCCAATTTGTATAGTGAAGTGCTTCAGAGTTCCAAATAAAGACTGGCAGCCTTCATATTTCACTTTTGCTCACTTTGGGGTTGGGATTTTTTGTTGGGTTTTTTTTTAAATTCTCTTTTACTCATCAATGTAAATTCAAAAGACAGCTGAAATCCATTGATATTTCTGTCCATCTACAAGAAGGTGAGAAGGAAATAACTTTGAATTTGTATTCAGCTCAGCCAAGGGCAAAGTAAGAAAGGAGCAGCATCACATTACAAAGTGAGGCAATCTGTGGGCAGGTATAACCCTGGAAACAGATTAGAATACTTTAGGAGTTTGTGTCATTCTTCAGTGATGGACCTTTGCACCAGCTGAAAATGTGATGAAGTGGCACATGACCTTTGAAGCCTGATAGCATTTTTTAATGCTAGCATAATTACCATGAGATTTCAGGTTTTTCCAGGGGGGAATCTGCCCAACTAACCCTGAGAGAATTGGCTGTAGCTCTTACAGTTGAGCATTTACAGTGTGAATGTAGTTGAAGTAATTTAATTAGTGCCTGTTCATTGGGGAAACAAAGATCCCCTACAGATCACCATATTAGTTGACATTGGGTGAATGGCTATTGACATTAAATTGTAGGAATTTAATTCATTTCAATCAATTGACCTTTTAGTATTTTGGTGTGAGTTTTGTAAATTTATCTGTAAGTTGTAAAAAAACCACAATTTTGGAAAAAAAAAAAAATGAGAGAAATGTTAAATATTGTTAGCTGACTTCATTGGTCCCTGGAGGGCAGAATCCACCATATTAACTCATTTGAGGCATACTGTCTTGTTCAGTCATTGTCCAGCACTTACGTGGCAAACACTCACCCCTTTCTCTTTTGCAAATGACTGCCTGATTCAGGGATTGCCTGCCAAGAGCTTATACAGAGCATAAAAATATTCTAGGCAGAAAGTTCACTGTTGTGCTTGTTTGATGTCGTCACCCATGTCACCTGGGCTACAGAGTAGGAAAGGGTGTCCCTCCAAAAAGGGAGCTATAAAGGAATCCCCTGAGAACCTCCCGTGAGAACAGGGCTGCCTGGCTGAAAGGCTGCTGATTCTTGGGCAAAGGAAGTGACTTTGTCATTCCTTAAAATGGAATTTGGTATCAGTTATACTTCAGTTGCCAGCTTTGTGCCCAAGCAGTTGTAGAGCAAAATAATTTTATGTACTTACTGTGTTTCTGCTCAGGTTTCTGAAGTAATCTCCATTGTCTTCCCAAGAGGGAGGTTTCCTACTGTATTTAGCAAGAAATGTGAATGGTTTTTTGTGATGATGAGCATTCAGAGGCCTCATGGCATGGTTCTGTACAGAAGGAATTGTAGATGAGCTTCTACACTTTGTGTGTGTGCGTGTGTGTCCTGCTGCCTTCAGCATGGCTTGCATGCCTCTGACCTTCTGACTGCATAATCCCTTCAGATTTATCCCTGTCCACTAAACTGACTCTTTGCTGCTTCCTAGGAGTGCTTTGTCCCTATCCTCCCCACACTGAAGCTCCAGGTGTTGCAGAGCTGTAACCAGCCACACCCCCTGCAGTTTGCCACAAGTGCAGCCAAAATACATCACCACCAGCAGGGCTCTGTGTGCCTATTCAAAAGAATGAGTAGTTGTATGTTTCATAAGAGCAAGAATGACACATTTCTCCTTTCTTTTGTTACTGAATCATTTGCTTTAATTTATTTCAAGAGAATAGAGATCAGGCAGTTGTTTGCATATTGCAATCATCCATCCTAGGAATTTTGTGATGAAAAGGCTAGAACTAAAAAAAACACCCCTATACTGTGATCCCCAGACTACCAAAGTAGTCTGCCAGTATTTCTGAATTTATATGTAAGGCATATGTTAAAGTCAAATTGTGCTATGTTTTATTAAGAATTCAAGAAATCACCTTTTTAATGGAATCTTAAATTCAAATTACTCTGTGTAGAAATAATTTTTTCAATGTAGATGTTGAATGAAGGTGCATGGTACTGTGCTGTTATTATTCTTTCCTTGAGTGTCCCATTTTAGATTCAAATCAGAGGGGGATTAGCAGAACAGGACCTAAATCAGATAAGACTGGTAGATCGACTATCAGCAGGAGAAAGGAGGGATTTGGAACAGGAGGTTCCACACTTCATTGTAATTTGAAACACAATATTTAGGTCCTGTGGCGTGCCAGAATACTCTTTCACCCCAAATCTATTTTTGATAGCTCACTACCAAAATTAGAAATGTAATCAAAACAAGTTGTAGGACTGCAGTCTTTGACAGCATATTTTACCTGATTCTTTTTGCCTCGGTTTTGAGGGCTTCACATATCTTAATGCCTAGTTCCATAAGCTAGTTCTCTTAAGACAAAAGGAAGTTCTGAAAAAGAAAGTTAGTTCTTGTAGATTATTTCTTAACTGGAGTTTTTAAACTGTCTTTTGAGTTTTCCTTTAATTTTTATTTTCAATGTGCAGAGAGCAAAGGCCTCATTATTTTCATGTCTATTTAAATAGTCTCTGAAATTTTTTTTTACTCTTAAATTCTAGCTCCCTTAGTGTTGATTGCATCAAAAATTTATTTTTAAATGTACAACAAAAAAAATTTATTTATGCTTGAGGGAATAAATAATTTCCTTGATATTACAGAGTAAATAATTTCCTCAGTGGTCACTACTGTGGTTTGAATATCAGACTTAATAACTTGGTTCTTTTATTCATTATACTAAATCCTATAAATCCCCAGAGTGATGAAGAAAAGTCTATCAAATGAAAAGGCTGACAAGAATTAATGTAAAAATGTCCTTTGTTCTCACAACACTGGACACAATTCCTCATTAAATATGTTGGTGGAGAAACAGCAACAGAACTCATCTGCATACCCTGGAAAGTTTAATTTTATTCAGTGGATTTAATTGTACCTGCAGACGGAAGATAATCTGCTGCATGCCATATAAACTTTGCAGAGTGGGAAATTCACTTTAAATTGCTTTGCTATTGAATCCAATTTTCATCCTCACTGAGGGAGAAAATATTTTTTGTTATGAATGGATGGTTATATATTTTAACTACTTCACCTTTACCTCTAAGAATTGCCCTAACAAGGACTTCCTTATTTTCCACACAGTGCTCCTAGCTATTTCTAAGATACCTGTGTCTACCAGGAATTGTTCTGAATAAGTGAGAGTTGCTGTCACTTTGGGGAATGGGGCTTAAGCATGGCAGCCCTTTTCATTTTCTGTCGTGATCAGCAAGCAATTGGCCACATCTCATCCTAGAACTCAGTGAAGTTCCACAAGGAATGGATTGAGTGCAGCAGCTGGCTTTCTTTGCATACCTATGTAAAATTAATAGCTTTTTCTCTCCTTCACAGATAGGGCTGGGGAAATGTTATTGGACCAGAAGTGGAGTGGAGGAATGCTTGGCTTCTTTGCATCTTCTGAAAACACACTTCTCTCCTTACGTGGCAAATTGGCATTTAGCTCTTTCATATCTACTGATATACCAGCCCTGAGGAAAAAACATTGTCTTTCACAGAAATTTCAAGAGCTTGTTGGAATTTCCCATATTTAACAGCGTTGGGTTTAGCAGGGGACTGGAGAACAAGCACCAGTAGGATCTGTCCTTAGCTGGGTCAGAGAGGTACTGTGGGTTTTGTTTCAACTGTGAAGAGGATGAAAGCCCTAAAGTTTAGATTTTCCTGTACAGGAAAATCATCTACATGCATGCACACTGTTAACCTATTATGGGATGAACAATCATTAAAAAGGGAAACTTGTAGTGGGGGTGGGCAGGGTGAAGTTGTTTGCCCTTGAAGATGATTTTGATTTAGTCAGGGAGGTGAGTGTAATCTGAGCAAAACCCCTGGGGATTTTTTTTTTGTTTGTTTTTAATTGAGGGAGGAGAAGAATATATGCATTAATTTTCTTGTTTGGTTTTTGAAGTAATCAAATAGGATTGTACATGTGGCACCCAAATTTGTACAGTGTGAACACTAAGAAGTGATTTGTGGAGGGTTTTTGTAGAGTTCTGGGGAAAATAGAGCTGGAATCTCTTCTACTGTGTTATAAATCAGTTTTAGAGGTGTGTAGTTCTGCCTCAGCCATGCCCCATTATGCTCAAATCACAATATTCCTGTGTCTGTAGCCTTTTTAGGGATTGTGTTCTTTCTGTAGCTGTAGCTAATTACATTTTGTTGCAGTATAATTTCAGTTATTGTTTTAAATTGCTATTTCATGTATGAGAGAAATGTTAACACAAAGTGTTGCTGTGTATTATCATTTCTTGGATGCATTTACAGTTTCTTAGACTGTAGAGTGGAAAAGGAAGGGGCAAAGGAGGAAGGTTGCACTAGACCAAAGCACTCAGCCAAGAAGGTTTGGAAATAGCAGGTCTCATTAAACCTGATATTCCCCCATTTTGCCTTCCTGTAAGTGTAGCTTGTTATACAATGAATCAAACAAAACAAAGTGGTTCTATCAAAGACTTGTAGGGAAAATGAATAAGCAGGTTCTAAAACTATCCAGTGCATTAACTTGTGTGCAGGTAATCTAGAGGATTTGTCAAGTTTCACACAAAGAAATGTACTAGAACCTCATAGCACAATAGTCATAAATTCAAAAGATCATTTCCACCATGAAAACCATCAGTTTTATTTTTTTAATAGGGATTTTTCGGCCCGAAGTGTGGTTAGAGTTTTCATGTTTAGAATTTCTTCCTGTTGTTTTGATAAGACCTGGATACATAAAATTAAACCTCTCTTTTCTGCATTACAGTTTCAGGCTTTTCCCAGTCTGAAACATAATTGAGTGCATTTTGATTTGAGAGTTGTGGAAACAATGTCTTTACTCCCACACTGTCATTAGTGGTACTTCCCCCCCTCCACTTCCCTTATGATACCCAGAGAATTGAAATTGTGTTGTTCTCTTTAGGTCTCCTGAGCTGAATCCATTTCATGCTGAAATCACTGGAATTTGGAACAGCTCTTTGTGCTCTTGTTATATTCAGGGGGGAATTTTTTCAAGTGAGAATTTTTCCTGTGCTGGAGAAGAGCTGCTACTGTGTATCTTGGGCTGTAACTATCCCCTGGATATGACTTCAGCCATCTGGGAAAGAATTATTTAATTAAAGAATTAACTGTACCTTAGCACAGAGAAATGTAAGTGCATGCATCTAAGAGAGAAATGTAGGCCATGCTTTCATGAGGAACACAATTTCAGAAAATGCAGCTGAAAAAAATTCCTTTGGACAAATGAATGCCAAATATTTCAGGACTGAGAGAAAAGGCTAAAAGGAGATTTAGGTGTGGAAAGAATGGGCTATTGAACATAAACAATACTCTGTATTGACCAAAGATGAGTTTGTTACTGGAATAAATTTTATAATTCTCTTCATTGATAACATGGCAAATTTTAGGAACATGTTCCTTACCGAAGACATATAAATATCTTTTACAGTGAGACTCAAGGCATTGGTAGGACTGGCATGTCTTTTGCTTATGGTCTAGAAATGCACATTTATGGATGAAAGCAAATTTCATTTTCAAGTACTTATAAACATAGAAGGGAAACCTACAACAAGATCACGTAGCATCAAATTTAAAATAGAAAAGAGGAAATCCTCTGCTTCTGTCTCATGACAAATCTCTGTCCACTAGAAGATTTTTTCAAAGTTGTTGGGATTTTTATGTTTATTTGGTTTGGTGTTTGTTTCCTTTGTTTGTTTTTTTAAATTACTGCAATTATACGTAAGAGAAAAAGAATATACAGAGAAGTACAGGAATTTCTTGCCAAATATGAGCATAAATGAAAAGTATAGAGAGTTATGTTATTTTTGAATTTAAAACTGAAATAATCTATAATTGGCATGTTGCAAAAAAAAAAAAAATACTGGGACTTTCTTTGATATCTTTCTGGTATAAAAATCTTCAATACTAGATTTCAATATGACCTTTAGATTTGTGCAAGTCAAATAGCATCACTTGTTACATCTGCACATTATGAAGGTTCTCATTGCTGAATATTATTTTGTTTGTGTCTTTGTATTGTTGAATTCTCTCCAAAATGAAGGGTATTGAAAGCTGATATAGCTTTTCAGTTTGGAAGGATGTTGAATGCTTACAGAGGAGTTGAGTAATGCTTTATTTATCTTGTCATCCACGAGGCTTCATGCTCATCCAAAGGTTTTGGGATGGAGAGATCTGCTGGGGTTCTTTTCCCATTCTTCCCCCCTCAATTCATTCAAGTGGTTTTTTCCACTGTCTCTGAGGGGGATTTGTTTTAAAATATCTGTTACAGTTTTTAGTATAGCATTAAAAAAGAAGAGCCTTAAGAAAAAATATAAAACCATTTATGTTTGGTGGTTTGTTTTTATATTTTTTAACAGAGCAAACTATTGTTCTGTTTTATGGCCTTTAAAATTTTATTTGTTAGTGCATAATGAAGCAGTGACATGGTATTAAGTTAATTTATGCTGTTAGATTTTGCCCATGTCCTACTGTGATGTGAGCATGCATTATGGATTTGGATTTTATTCTGCCTATGGTTATTGTTGTGTGCATGTCACAATATGAAAGGATTAGTACGTTTTCTTACTTGAGTCTTCATTTCCCTGTGTTGAAGACATGAAAAAGAGGGTCATGTGAATCCATTTGTTATAACATTATTTACTGCAGTGCCAGCAATACACATAACATGTGCAAATAAACACTGATTGAGCTTATAACTTCTGGGAGATTTGTAGTTACAAAAACTGTAACTGCAAACTGATGCAGTATTTACAGGCCTTTCTCAGATCCTTCATAAAGCTCTTCTTCATATGGAAAAACTTATTTACTCCTATCTGTTTCTTTCCTAAACTACAATCTTGCTGTTGCACTATGGCTTTGTAGAACTTAGTGAAAAAACAATTCCTTTACTCAGAACCCCAAAACCCTAATGTCACAGACTGAATGCCAATCACAGTAATTTTGTTCTTAAATACTTACTTAAGGACTGTGAAATATACATTCTCAGTAATTAATTTCAGTGAATAAAGATAAAACTTTATTACTTCATTATTAAATCTATAATCAAATAGAATTTTATTTATTGCAAGAGTGAATTCTTTCAGGAATAGTGTACAAATTTTAATATTGCCATAAGGTTAGTTGTTATTATTATACAAACCTATAAAAATATATGGCTTAAACTATAGAAAGAACAGCCTTAGCTTATTTTAAATGTAACTTCCTGACATCTTTTTCATACTGCCAGTCTGATGGACTTCAGTTTCTATGAGACTTTTACCAGGCATTTCCACTAAATCTATGTCATTGCTATTAGAAATAGAATTAAAATTCTGGCTCATAACATTCCTAGTAAGGACTGGAACTTCTGGTGAGTTGCATCTCAAGAAAAGCAGGAGCAATACAGACATTTCTGGCATATTTATAAAGCCATTCCTAAGACTAGGCTGGCTGTTGTTTGAATAATGGATGGCTCAACCCATTTCTCTCTGGGCTCTATATTCGAAAGATTATTTGTTCTCATTAGCACAACACATAAAGTCTTTCTGTTTCTTTCCACACTGTGCTGCACTGCTATTATATTTTTGTTTGCTGCTGAGATATAAACCCATCAGTGCATGATCAGATGTCAGTCATGCTCTGTCATATCTGATTTGTTTTGCTCTCTCTTTGGAACTTTCTCTCTTAATTTCACAGGTGAATTTGACATTCAGGGTCTCTTCCTGTGCTGATTATCCAGAGATAATGAATGCTGCTTGTATATGCATGTATTTTCACCTTAATATAAAAAAAGTTTTGACATTCAAAAAATAACACATCAGTCATAGACTTCTAAATATAAATAGATTAATCAAAGAGACCTTGATTTCTCAGTGCTTCATTCAAATTATGTTTATTTGTGAATCTTAGTTTCTAAAGAAAGTATAATTACCTATGTGATGTTACACCTTTATGGATTTTCACTATAACTTTGGGTTTTATAGGAAGCCAAAAGTATAAAAAAGACAAGGTATTTCAACTGAAAAAAATTCGGTGTGAGAAAAGGTTGCTAATAGCTGTGAATAATTTCTCTTTTTGGCAATCAGTTGGATGTTGCCATATGGAGCTTCAGATGAAGGAATAATTCCACCATTGATTTCAGTGTGGCCTCTTGCCAGCTCCTAGAGCAGAGCCAGGGCACAGGACCTGCAGCAGCAGGCACTGAAATGCCTGGTGGAATGAGGCCATAAGAGGATGGGTGGGGGGAGCTGCATGCCTGAGGTGGCACTTCCCAGTATGATAGGAGTGTCCAGGAATAAAGCTTCACTGTTGCTTATGTCTTTTCAAAGATGAGAGTTGGACAAAAAGTAATGGGAAAGGTCCAGGTTGCATCCTGGCATGGCACAAAAGCTAGAGGACAGGACTGAGAGCTTCAGAAACTCACTTCCCACACCATGGAGGTGCCCTTCTTAACCATGCAGTGAGACTTGTGGGTTGAGGTTAAATACAGTCAATAACTCTGTCTTGTTATGTTGTTGTCTAATTTAAAAACTAATTTCGATACTGATCTTTCTTAATATTCCTAAGTTTTTCATTAATAAATGAAGCAGCAGATCATAGGAAATACTCAAAGGTTCTGAGTGGGGAAATCCACAGGGCAATCTTTTAGCTCTCTAAGGCAATTAGAAAATCTCTGTGAATGGCATTTCCCCTGAAATACATCCTGATTTCAAAGTGAGTTATATCATGCAATATTTACATCCATTCAGACTTTGCACTAATGTGTAAGAATAGATGCTCTCTTGGTTCCAGATGCATAATGTGGTGAGGTGAGGGGAGCTAAACCACTTCAGTTCTATGAACATGGTTCATAAAGGGTCTGTGAATCTCAGCTGAGAATGGAATAAGATAAAATATTCTTAGCCTGGACCATCATGCAGTGTTTTTGTATTGCTCTAAGAAGATAACTGTATTATTTTTAACTTATGCACCATTAAAAACTGGAAATTGATGTAGTGCTGTTATCTTCAGTGGCACTAACTCATGCAAGCCAAGAGTTAATTCCAAAGGGGGAAATGATCCATGCATATCAGGCACATGCTATGTATCAGGCCTAATGTAATTTGGTATGACTCCAGTTAAGTGTTGGCTCTAAGGCAAATTCTGGAAACTTGCTAAAATCCTTTCACATTATGAATTAGAAGATTTTCTTAAAAGCACACTTAGTGAAAAAACAAGAAAAACAAAACTAGAACGATAAGGAAGGTAATAATCAAAGGCATGTGTGAAAATATTAAATACACTGAATTTTTCAGGCAGCAGCCACCATCAGTACCTGAAAGGAAAGCCATGGCTGAGCTGGGAAATCCTTTAAACATTCAGACTGGGAAGTAGCTGGGTGTATGAAGCATTTTCCAAGTGTTCTTAGCATAATGTCATTAGACTGCCTCAAATTATGCAAGGTTTTTAAGATTTGGTTCCTTACTGAAAGGAAAAGGGGCAGCTGGCAAAATGCTGGGGCTGGAAGCTCAAGTGATAGCTGAGACAAGAGGATTCTTGGTGGCCATTAAAAACTGAGATGTTTTTAAAGCCTCCTTTGATGAAATTTGCTCTCTTCTTTCTCCTTGGCTATTAACTGCAAAGAACTGAACTTATCCTGTACATTCAGATGTGAGGGAAGAACAGGAGAATTTCTCCTGCTACTAGAAGGCACAAGTTCCAGCTTCCATGTCTTGTGAGCTGTCCCCCCTATTAGTTCAAATTTCCAGTTGCTTTTCCCTCCTTGCATCATTGATTTCTTGCAAGGTCTAAACCCACGTTGCTTTTTCACTCATCCTTCCTGGGGCTATAAACTCCTCACTTTCTGCCAAAACTCTTCTGCCTCAAGTGCTCAAAAAACATGCAGGTGTTCAAAGCCAGCAGTGCTGGGTTAGCACTTGGACTCAATCTTAAATGTCTTCTCCAGCTTGAGAAGTCTGTGCCTGGGTGTCTGTAACTCAACTGCAGCCCTCCTCCCCACAGGTGACCCCCTGTCCCTGCCCAGCCCAGGGGCAGCCCACCCACCTTGGCTTTGGGCCACAGCTTCCACCAGCCCTCCACAGCCTGCCCCATCATCAGGGCTCCTTCTCCAGCTCCACCAGCCCTCCACAGCCTGCCCCATCATCAGGGCTCCTTCTCCAGCTCCACCAGCCCTCCACAGCCTGCCCCATCATCAGGGCTCCTTCTCCAGCTCCACCAGCCCTCCACAGCCTGCCCCATCATCAGGGCTTGTTCTCCAGCTGCAGCCCAGCTCTGGGGCTTGGCACCAGTGCTGAAGGCAGAGCTCAGCATGGTCCTGTGGTGCACTTCAGCGTGTGTCACCCTCTCTTGAGCTCCAGGGATATAATCAGGGATAATAGCCAGTAGATCAAATTTAAGTGCCCAACATGAAGGATAGGGTATGGAACATTCTAAAGCATTTTGTGTATGTTAGTTCTTCATTATTTTCAATCAAGGCTGCAAATGAGCTGTGTAAGGAGAGTACATCAGTAGAGATTGCTGTGTGGTTGAAGTGCATGTGAGTACAATTACATACGTGCCACTTTCTGTCTGCTGAGTTGTATTTTCCACTTAGAGGGAAGGCTGGTGGAACATACACTGACAATTTGTTCTTGAATTTTCTGGAAGGTAACCATTGTGACTGCTCAGCCAAAATCAGTATGCAAGATTCAAAGCATGTACAATTTCCAGCTCTCTTTCCAAGTGTGATTTGCTGTGGTAGTGAACTGTGCATCAAATTCCTGTCAAAGCATTCTAAATGGCCTTTCTAAAATACTTCTAGAAATGTAATTGGAATGTTAATTGTAATAAGTTGAGCTCTGTGACATTCCCATAAATCTGGGTAAAGTGCAACAGCTCTACATTTATACCACTCTAATGAAACACCAGCACGGGGTCTAATGAAAAACATCAAGGCAGGGTCTTAAAACATAAATGTTGTCCAATTTCTTTGCAAACTAGATTTGTATCTGAAGTTTCATTGATTTGAATTGAAAAGTAAAACTAACTTCATATTGCTCTCTAATCCACACAGTTACATTTTTCCCTGGAGGGGTAAGGGTATAGTGGATCACATGGATAGTGATCTCAAACAAAATTTCACCCATATAAAACGCCCAATTCTCTTGTTGCAAGCAGGTTAAATTCAAAATAAAGTCATATATCTCACAATCACAACTACTGTAGGTATAAAATGGTTTGCACTGTCGTTTGTGTGCTCTAAATTAAGGGGTTGTTGGTAAGAAAATTGTTTTTTAACTAAACCCTAGAAGCCTATAGGAGCACATATTTATTTTCTTCAGGAGAGAATGCAAATTCTCTCCTGAAGAAAGGCTCAAAGAATAGTACTTTCTCAGCATGTACTTTCAGGGAGGACTGTCAGAATTTGTCTGCTGTCAAATGGGTCACTAGAGCCAATCCTATGAACCCCCCCAATTTTTTCCACTGACTTCTGTAAGCTTGGGAAGTGATCCCCAGGTCTCATGTCTCCTTTTCATGTGGATTTCTGTATTTGGAAGTGACTTCCCATAAAAGTCCCAGACCTGGAATTTCCTTGCAATCTTCCCAGATGCCAGGAAAAAAATGTTGGCGGTGTTTCCCTGGCACAGCACCCCAGAGGCAGCTCCCCTGGTCAGAAGGGTGAGTTGGGTTTGCATCTGCAGGGGCACAGCTGTCCCTGACCCCTCTGCTGTGAGGGACTGGCTCTTCCCATCAGCACACTCCAGAAATGATGGCTGAGGAGGAAATATGCAGCTTCAAAAAGCTCTGTTTACCTCTGTTATACAACAGCAGTTACCGTTGGAACTTTAGAGACTTGATAATTTTTTATTATTAAAAAGGAAAATTTGATTTGCCTCCTGAAACTTTTGACAGGTTCATAACAGCAGCCAGATAATGGATATAATTAATTCTCTGAAAAGAAGTAGTAGAAACAGTAATAGCAGCACTAGTGTAATGTATTGCTCTTATTTTTTAATGTTAATTATATCAATGAATTATTATGAGGTTAAAATATTTAAATAGAGTAGCTTGCAATTTTTCTAATTGCTGCATTTGTGCATGGTGTAACCTGGTAAATATTTGTACAAACAGACTTTGTCTTTTCCAGGGAATATAAAGATATTGCAAGTAATGTATGCTGGAAGAGAAACTGTCTGACACTCAGTTTGAGTTTTAAGCATTTAATTAAGGATCTTCTACCCTGTGTTCAGAAAGATGCAAAACCCAATAAAAAACTGGGTTCAACTGAATATTTAGGCTGGAATTTGGGAAATACAAATGATTATCTTTCTTCTTCAATGCATTTTACTAGGCTTTAGTCATATTTCTTAGTATTGGTGCCCCAATCTAACATCTGCAAAATGAAAATAATGTATCTGGGAGAGATTATTTTGGAATTCCCCTTAATTAATTTTTCTGAAACGCTTAGAATTAAAGCAATAAGATGTTATAGAAATACCTGTGAATCTGACTAGAATATAAATCGATTTAAACAGATGTCAAAGAAATGCAATTTAAAACATTAGTAAAACTATGTTTTATTTATTGAAGGTGTTTCATTTGTGTTAGGTACTGCAATAACACCTTGGATAATAGAGTCCCCAGAGGTTGTAAGACTTGCACAAATACAGTTTTGAAGAGAATTATTTGTTTATTCAGAAAAAGGTAGTCACTGAAACAGCAGCACATGCTAGAAATCTCATTAAAAGTTAAAAAATTCTCTGAGTGTATTCCATGTATCTCGGTGTTTCCAATCAGTGCAACTGTCCAGGGAGCAAGCTGGAGGTTCTGGCAGTGTTCAAACAATGTTCCCTCCCATCACAGTGCCTTCTGTCAATCTGAGGGGAGAACTGTCTTCTGTTTTCCATCCAGAAATTATCTGCTGCTTTCCCTGGAGCTGGTCACTCGGTGCCAGTGGACATCTGGCCTACTCACTTCTGTACATAGATGACAGAAGTGCATAGTGCTCTATTTCTAGAATTTTCCTGGCCATTGACACTTACTTTGCAGTAATATAATATTAGGTAATGTAGAGAAGGAGGCCTCTATGACTGTGCAACAAAATGCACAGCTTGTTTTCAAACTGCTTTCCTTTTTCTACTCGAAACATGTCAGGATGCAGTGAATCTCTTCTGTGAGCATAGCCATATGTTTCCCCTCTGCACCCATGTCAGGACCCATATGCTTGCCTGAGTTTGTTTTCTTTGCATGCTCTAGGATCTTTCTGTGGCCTTGTCTCTTTATTTGTCTGCAAATAACTTAGGTTCCCTTTTGAGCTGAAATTTGTGTAAGGAAACAATTATTTTCTAATAAATATACACTAAACCTGATGGAAAATTATCGAGCTGTTTTAAAGAGCCAGGACAGTGTTTGAGTTCAGCAAATTCTGCATTGCTTAAAAGAAACCAAATGAATTCTTCCCTCTCTAAGTATTTTTAGGTTTAGGAAGATATGTGTTGCAGTGATGCTTTACTGCTTAACAGCTTGTGCACTGAGAAAGAACCTTCAGCAGGCAGCCATTGACAGTTAAAAAGATAAACTGCTGATTAGAAACCTAAATGACATGAAGCTGAATTTAGTCAGAATTTGAAGCAGGTAGCTAAAATGTTGGACATCCAGGTGTTTCAAAAGTGTTATCAAAATACCTGGGAATTGGATCTATTAGAGGTGGGTTCTGCTACAACTGCTCTTGCACTATATCTTATTTTCAGATTTATGTAGTGTAAAACTACAATTACACAAAATATCTACTGTAGGAGTAGTATCACAGCTTTTCTGACTACTGCAAGCAAATTCCTAGAAACCTGTATAGGTAAATGGGACTGTAGTGGTAAGGCAGGTCTGGAACCCAGCACTGTCTCTCATGGACTGAGCAAACCAGCCTGCAAACTCTAAGTCACTCAAATTAGTAAGTACAGCACAGTAGGCAAGAGTATGAGTTTATCTACTTTTGTGGGGAGCTGTACCAAATTTATCCACTTCTGCATGCATCTTTGAGACAAAATAAGTCAGTTTATCTGCTTGTAAAATTAAGTAACTCATTACAGAATGAAGTCATGCAAGCGAATGTGTGCAAGCTGTGTGACCTTAGTTGAGAATTGAACTGTGAGAAGGAAATTCCCAAATTTCTCATTCCTGATGCATCTTTTTTTTTTTTTAATATTTTTGTGTGTTATCTCTAGGTATCAATACCTTTTATTAGATTAATTGCCCTAAAACCATACCCTTCCCAAATAGTCTATTTGTTTATCTATACCAGCCAGAGTTGCTTAGTGACTTTTTCTCATTAGTTACATCAGTCACTGCTGGTACATCCATCTTATGAACTCTGCCTTCCTCTTGTAATTCCAAAAGGGTAAAATGGCTTATCCTGAGATAGCACTGCAGCAGGGGAATGAGTAAAGCCAACCACACACTGAGCTATTAATGTCCTTTTCTCTTTCTTTATAATATCTCTTGGAACAATAAGTTTCCACCTAACAGTTGAAAATGAAGATTGTTTATTGCCATTTCTCAGATGGTAATTCTGATTTTCCTAATGTATTAAAATCAGTCTTTTAAGAAAAAGATAAAAGCTTTCTTCTCGTTTGTCCTGGGCTTTTTTCAAGTTTCTGGTATGGAAATGGAATTTATTTACCAAAAAAAAAAAAAAAAAATCAAACTTGTGATCTCAAGGCAAAAGTGATTTAAGGAAGATAGCAGAGAAAACGAATTTATTGGCCTGTGGACCAATGAAGTGCTGAACAGATTAAAGATATGAAAAAATCAATCCTATTAATCTTGTTAAAAGAGTTTGTGAAGTCAAAATATTTTTAAATACTAGGTGTCATAGAATGGGTGAAAAATTAGCATTGGTTGTTTATAATCCTCCCCAGGACTCAATGTTATTATTGCTATTAGACTTTTATTCCCCACAAAATATATTCATTAAGATTTAACTTGTTTGATTTCAGCAACTAAACTACAAAATACAGCCACAAGATGATTTTTTCTCAATTGTTCTTCCTTTCATTTTCTTTGACTCTTTAAAATTGCATCTTGGAAAGGTGAGGTGCTATTGTCTCAAGACTGAGGCTCACAGTAAACTGCATAAACTGAAAGTTGAAGAAGGCTTGTGTGTAAAGCCAGGAAATGCTGAGGAGAGATCTCCCTGGGAAGCAAAAGGCTTAAACGCCTCTGAAGCAGCAGTGAAATTGCCTTTTTGCTGCTGTGGGGTGTTTTTGCATACTTTGGTGTAACTGCTCTGCAGCCATCATGTGTGCTTCAGCAGATGGCCTTCTCTGCATTCTTAGCATTTACACAGCTTCTTTCTGGGACAACAAATCCAAAGTCACTCCAGGCAGGTGACAAACCTGCAAGTGAGGCTATGCAAATAATTGACAATCACTTGGGCAGACTAATAATACCTGTAATAATGTAAATATCATTTCCCATTAGGGAGAAAAAGCTCATGTGCTTGATGCCAGAACAGTAATTTGAGAGTTGAGTTGAACATTGTACTTTAAAAGTAAAAAATAACAAAACCACAAATAAAGGGGACTTTTTTTTCCTGTACTCAAAAGAATAGCAAAATAAATGTTACTCAAAAACCTACTGGAAGAGAAAGACTAGGAGTAGTGTTCACATTTTACATACTCAAAATAATATTGTTTACACATACAAAACACAGCACACTTCTCAGAAGAATATCTCGTTCATTGCTAATATTTCAGCTGCTCTTGGTCAGTCTTCTGTGGATTCTCTGCCTGCTTTTGGAAGAAATAACCATTACTTCCACAATCAGAGGTCTCAGAAGATCTGGAAGTTTTGTATCCTGTGTTGCAGGTGAACGTCTTAGGGAATAAAGCTCTTTTCTTGCTCCGTTTCTGACTGGAGAGTGTCAGAGAGAGAAAGGCTCAAAATGCCTCAGGGGAAGGGTGGCCTTGATGTCAAACTTGCTTTGCCCAGGCATTTCTTTTGGACTGTCAGTTAAAGGGAGATTTCAAAAAATGCTCCATAATTCCTCCTTCAAATTTTCTCCTTTTGATAAAAAAATAGTCAGGCTTAACTAAAATTCTTAATTTTACCCAGAAGTTCAAAAAAGTTTGTCTAAATTTCTCTCTGATTTATCATATTCTTCAATTTAATTTGAAGTTTTCTGTGCAATATGTGAATATTTCTAAGTAATAGCATTGGTACAGTTATTTTGTTTTTCTAAATAAACTATTAGCCAAGTAATAAAACAATTTAAGCAGCTATTGAGTCGGAAGCCTTTCATCATGAGGCTTTTTTTATCATATCCAGTCCAAAGTAATTATGACCTTTGGATATTGTCTCATGACCAGTGAAGTACATCTCTGAGAACAGCAATAAAAAATAAAATACCCCCTCCCTTCCCCAAAACTTGTCCTGTCCACTGCTTTCTCTTTGCACTTAATATATACTGCTATTCTGGGAATTTGCAGTTTTCAGCTGAAAACATTTTGTGCACTTTCAGCATGATATCAGTTGCTCACTTCTAATATGGACAAAACATTTACCAGGTAGTTTTCATGGATCAAAATACAGAAGAGATTGGCTATTGTTTCAAGTGAACAGAAATTCATTTAATAACTTATTGTTATTATTCTAAGCAATGTGAGGTAACAATGAAGTCCAGTTAAATAACACAATACTCCAAAGAAAGAGGCTGGAGATACAAGGAAACACTTGTCAGATTTTGTCATTCCTCTTTCACCTAAGTATCTAGAACTGGTAGCTAGTATTCTCCAGTGCAAATGAAGAGCAAAAGAAGACCAAATTTTATCACATAAAATGTTTCAAAGAGGACTGTGGCTCCTCATGCTGCTGGTGGCTCCTGAAGTATCGTAGTTGATGTGGGTGCTTTGAACTAATTTCCAGTGTGGCTTGTGAAAATGAATAGGATTTGGCTTGGTGTGGCTGGGTAGGTAGGAATAACAGAAGGATGAGATTTTTAGACAGCTCTAAGGATGTAAAAATGAAGGCAGGACTGTCCCTTTCGTTTGTGGACTTTGATGAATGTCAAGCAGCCATGAGATCATGTCTTCAAGGCACCATCAGTAGACCTAGAGTAAATCCATCAAGATTAGTTGGATCACCTGAAATGAATTCAAGAACCAAACTCAAATCTGGACCTGCAACAGCTTTCAGGAAATGGGCTTCCCAGTCAACCTCTCCTGGGACTTCTGAGGGTAGAGAGGGTTTGGAGAGTGACTTCCAGTTTTTTGCTTTTTCTTTTCTTAATGATGCTTAACAGCTGTTTTATGTAAGTTATGGTTAGGGTATCCAGGCAAGTCCTGTTCAGCTGTTGATTAGTGGTTACTTTATTGAATGTTATGTTAACTAAAATAAGTGTAGCAGGCAGGGAGGCAAGCTAGAGGAGACACAGATGCCTATCAGCACTGACAGTTAAAAATAAAGAACCTACTGCCAAAAACCCTGAGCTGAATCTTGTAATGGTCTATTGAGTTTCACACATCAAATGTAAAACATGAACAGTACAGGTCTCCAAGAGAAAATCCCCAGCAGTGCAGGTGGTGGTTACTCCAAAGGAAAAGGTTTCCCTTTTAAATTTTGCTTCCATCAGAGAAGCTAGCATTGCATGAAGAGCTGTCATCAGCTGTGCCCTGAGGGCTGGGGGAGGTCCGGGCACCTTCAGCACAAACAGAGCTGTGCTGCTGCACTGAGGGATAAAGTGGGTTGGATAAAAGCTGCCGTTGTGGCCTAAGGGTTTTTCAAGCTCTTGTTCTTGTTCTCCAGAAACACACACAGGGTCTGACTAAGGGGCAGATCAGACCTTGCACTACATTGCATGTTAATTGCATTTTTTTTAGATTTCGTTGTCATAATTCTTCTTCAAAGATATGCTTACTTCCTATATTTACATATGAAAATTTATACAGATCACAAACTTTTTAAATTTAATTTACCTTTGTTCCCTAGGATTTTTAGGATTTCTTGGTCACAGTCTAGTAAAGTTTGTCTGGAAAAAATTCTAATTGAAAGGAATAACCTCCCAAAAAGGTGTTCAGAATACTCTAATTTGGCTTGTTTGCCTCTTCCCTTATTATTTCCATAGCAATTCTGATGCTAAGCTGTCCTCAATCTTGTTGGCCTTTCCTACTTCTTCAGTCTGTATTGAAGCCAAGTGCTGTGATATGTTTAGCATATTAATAGATACATACAATCCTCCAATAAAACTTTATGGGACTTTTGTGGCCTTTGCTTACCTAAATTGGTGTCGTATGTTGTTCTGTGTAAAGTTCCTCTATATTTATATAAATGTGCTCAAAAAGAGGGTTTTTGGTTTTCTACTTTCCTGAGTAACAAGAAGATCACATGCTATGTCAGGGAGAATGCTGCTATTCATAAGTGAATTCCACTTGGGATTGATGAAATCTCTAATGAATCTTTGGTTGTGGTATCCTTACAAAAGCAAAGAAATTGTAGATTTAAAAATAAGGCTTCAGTGATATTTATTTCGTAGAGAAGCTGCAATTTTTTTCCCCATTCAGACCTTCCTAGTTCTTCCATGTCACATTTCCAGTTATTTAGGAGGAAATATAATTCATCATAACTACCTATCAGCTGTTATATCACCCTCCTTAGCATCATGTGCATTTCAGCGATAGGAAAAATTATGGTAAAAATAAAGGATTGTTAAAAAATTAATTTTACTTTTACTGCAATGACCATGACACTAATCTCTGTGGTTACAGAAGCATATAAAGTATAATGGAAGCATACAAAAACCAGCTCCTAAACAAATTATAAATGAATAGAATAGCCTCAAAGGTTATGTTTAAGCAGTGACTATTTATTAAATATGTATTATAACATATTTCACACTTTTATCTATTTATACAGTTTATACTGCAGAGGGAGGTAGCTTTGGAAAATTGGAGAGAAGCTTTATTTGAAATTAATCATAAAATAGCAGAAAGCAATATTCGTGGGGTTTTTTTCCTCACACCTTACTCTGGCTGCCTCCCTCCCCAGCTTGAGTTTAAGAAGATAAGCCCTGAAGTGCTACTCTGATATGGAAGGATTAGAATGTCTAAATCATATTTGTCTACCTTTGGCCAAAAATGTTGCTGCTGTGAAGGAATGTCTTTGGAGGAGTTTTCCAAGGTTTGGTGTGTTGATTGCAGTTGAATTGTCTTGGGACAATATAGACAATGGTCTGTTCCAAGCAGGGGTCCCTAAGCAGAGCTGGTTACTGCAGGCAGTAGTTATAAAACACTGAGCTTTGGAAAGAGACTGAAACTGCTTCACCTCTGTTCCTAATGGACTAATTTTAAATTAAAATATAGAAATTATGGCACTTGGTCCTGGTGGGAGTTTCATATTAGCACTATTTCTCCAGAAAACCATTGTTGCCACAGTCCTTTTTGCATTCAGAGGCTGGACTTGAAATCCTGAACTTTTAAACTATTTTCCAGATGTTTTCTAATACATAGCTAAATCCATTCTGCTATCCAGTGTTAGGATTTTACACTTTATTCAGCCTAAAATGCAACTATATCCCTGACCTGGCGCAGTGGCAGACATTTAAAACAAGGATTACTGTAATAGTCCAGGAATCAATTCAAAATTTACAAATATTTTCTTTTTTTTCAAAAAATAAAGTTCCTTTTTGCAAGGAACTGAAGTAATTATTTTCTGTCCATACACATTGTTTACTTACTTATTTTTGAAGATGCTACTCAATCAAATACCAATTTCATGTTTCTCATAGCTCAGCCTAAGCATGGTGTAGGAAATAAATACACCCAAATTACAGCCTATTTCACTTCTTGTCTTCATTCTCCAACTTATAGATTTAGACTCATTTCATCTTCTATCTTAACAATGTTTGTAAAGTATTAGTAGCTGTGTACTGCCATCCTATGAGTTCTACTCCGCAGTACTGAGGACTCTGAGCATCTGGTGCCATCCCTTCATTGGCCTTGTACCATCTAGAGACTGAGCACCTCTAAGTGTGTGATCACTGAAGTGTGAGTCTTGAAAATTGAGATTTTTCAGGGCAAAATAGATTTGACTCAACAGCACTGTAGAGAATCTTCTGTAAAGAGTGGGAGGCCTCTCGAAGGTAATGGTGAGAAAAATATTTTCCACAGTGTTGGTGCTCATGAACAATGTTAGAGGCAGAGGGGTAAGCCACAGTAGTAGGCCGGCTTTAGTTTCTAGAAAAATGGTGTTAAAACATGTGGATGAAGGTATTTGGCTGCTTGGAAATGAAGTTTACTTCTCTTTTTAACTTCCATTAAAATTTTGATAACAACTACGCAGAAAAAAAAAAAAATCCATGTTTGTGTTTTCAAAAACAATAAAAAAAATTTGTCATGTATGAATCCACACAAGTGAACACAGGCAGACAGGGAGATTAAAATATTTTGATAAATATGTAAATTGCACAGCAATAGAAAGATCAAAGCAGTAGTAAATCCTTATTGTCTCATAGATCTGGAATCTAAGAGACAGATCTTCCCAATAGCTGGAGAGCTGCAGGATATGAAAGTGACCAGATCCCTTACTCACCATTAAACAACTCCAAACTTTAGGAAATCATTAAGTGGTATATTGTCTCCTCAGAATATTTTTCCAGATGACTGATATGGGCTGCAGTCTCTGCACCCAGCTCTCTTTGCCCTCTCAGCTGGATGACACTAACAAAGTGGTGCCCTTGCTGTCTTTTCCCAGCTTCTACTCCAGCACACTTCCCCTTCTTGGTTGAGTGGGAGGTTTCTCTGTGTGCTGGGGACTTCCCTCTCAACCTTTCCAAAGCCTTTAGGTAGAAGAGATGGAAATGAGCAGCAGTAATGTGACAGCACAGTGACCCACCCCAAGTGCCCAGCCTCAGGTGCAGTGTGATGCTTTGGTGCCCTTTGAGTTGCCAGCTCACTGCCATGGCCTCACTCTAATGCCACTGCTAAAGATAGTGCTTAAGTGCCTTTATGATTAAAGACTTAATACCCTGAGTTCCCTCTCTGTAACAGGGACCAAATCCCAGGGTGCTGATTTGTGTGAGTCAATGAATCAGCGTGAGGTTAAAGATTATTAATGTTTATTTTCATTTTATGCCACTTTCCACTCTGTTTGTCTCTATTACTCATAGCTTCATTTCTCTCAAGAGGGACTGTAACTGGCAGTCAGGAATGTATATGGAGCATCCCTGGAAAAAACAATGCTTACAGAAACACACACTAATTTAGTAAATATCATATGAATAATGGTAGCAATTCTATCTAAGGGATGAGACCATACTGCAACACACAGATAAAAGTCTCTGCAAGAAACTTCCTAGATTTTCTCTTATGATGGTTCAGTGGGTTTTAGTGCGAATCCTAAAATACTTCTGAAGTGTTAGTATGTCTGCTCCTTCCCATCCTCCACACTGATGTAACTCAAACCCGAGGTACATGTTTTAGGAAATTGTTTTTATCTTTGAAATCATAGAGAAGCTTAAGTAGAACATCACAAGTAAGGGTCAAACACTCACAAACATAATTGTTGTAGCCTTAAATAATTCTAGATCACATTGGGAAATACAATTCTCTGCTAGGCAACATTAAGTAATATAAAATTTGAAAGACAACTACTGTACTTGAATGCAATGCTGTTGGTCCTGTTTAATTGGTACTAGCCCCAGGCTCAGAATTTTTTAGAATCCTAAGATATTAGTGTAAATTTTGCCTCCCCTCTGTTGAGCCTTATTCTAACGTGGCTGGGCCTTTTTTTCCTCCCACTGAAATCTGTTTCTTCAAGTCCCACATAAGTGAAAATCTGTTTCACACAGGCCAAAATTTGCAGTAGGTGATTAGTGATTATCTCATGACTTGTGATTTGTTTGGCCAGCTGATTTTCAGTGCCTCTGTATAGTAAATAGTGTATATCACAGCTAGAATTATGACCAAGCATTTACATAAGCTGTAGACTTAGAGGGCTTTTTAGGTGGGTAAAGCATGTTCTCTGCCTCAAGACAAAGGCTGAGGCCCAGGAGAAGTATTTGGAAAATGCTAGGAGTGTGTTAGGATAATTTAAGAGGAACCGAAGGGAAGAGGAGTCTTGGCTCTGTTGACTCGGTACAGGGAAGGAATTCTTGGCAGATGAAGACAATGAAGGCATTCCAAGTGTGGGCAGCTATTCTGACAAAACTTAGGCAAAATATTTGAAGATAATAAAAACTCTCAGGAAAATATAAGAAATATAAGAATTAGCATGGGAGAAGCGTTGGGCAGAAAGTTCAGGTGGACTGAAATCAAAATGATTTGTGTGGTGGACCAGGTTCATGTACAAAGCTTTATAAAACAGGAAATTGGGAGCTTGTCTTCTATCTGGTTTCCAAGCCTTGTGAGGTAGGTTTTGGCTGGAGCCTCTGGTGTGTGAGTAGTGAAATGAAGAGTAGGTTCAGTTCTCCCTTCTCCTTCAGCAATACCTGATTAACTTACTTTCATCAGGGATTTTTCATTAAGCAAAATATCTGGAGGTCATTTCCACAGAGGTCTTTTCCAAAGTTAGCTTTCCCATTAGTCTGTGATTCTCTGAAGTACAGCTGCTCACATTTCGTCATGTCTCCTTAGTATTTACCAATTCCACAGTATTTACTGAACATAAAATCAGGATTTTTAAAGAGAAGTAATAGAACTTGCTTATAAGTGTCACAAACACCATACAATGGCTGGTGTTAGGATCATACTAACAAGATGAAATTTACCTTTACATCCTCACTTTCCAAACTAATCATCTATGATGCCACAAACTCCAACTTTTACTACCTTTTTTCTGTGTTATAGATATGTGTAAATTATAACTTTAAATGAGGGCATCTTGCTAACAAATCCAGGCAAAGGGAGCTACCTCCACCCACCTTTAAAGTATTTACATAATTTACTTTCTATTGCCTTTTTTTAAAGCTACAATTTAAAAGCCTCAGCTGAGCCCAGCTGCAGTCATGTCTTCCAAGTCATGCAGGCATGACTTCCAAAAAGGTATCATTTGTGGCAGATTAAGGAGACTGAATACAAAACATAAGTAACAAGGTGAAAGAAAAAAATGTTATCTTGCTTTGTGTGTGGGAAGAGCAACATGAACAGATCTGAGGTACTGATGTAAACAGGACTTCACCTTAGCTCTGGGAGAAGCTTGAATGGCTTTAAACTGCTACTGGCTGAGTCCTGTAGCACTGTCAGGGCTTAACTCATTAATTCTGCCCAGAGAGATGCTGTAAAACAGATTTGCTGTGCTGGGCACAGGAACCAGAATCTCCTGAACACTTGATGTGGACAGTCTAGTTTATGACTCTGCTCTGCTCTGTGATGAGCTGCTTAGACGTGCTCAGAAATGAATAAATAAGTCTCTGACAAAGCTGTGAGTCCTCAGATTCCTCAATGTCTTCTTCAGGGCCAAACACATCTGTTTGATACTCTTGCTGCTGAGTTTCCATTTTGCATTTTTCTGCTGATAATACTGTTTGCCATCTATCAAACACACGCAGAAAGGGGTAACAGAATAACAAAAGCCATGGTGTTATTGCACTGGAAATGGAAAAAAAGAAGATATGGCAAAATAAATTCAAAATCAGAAATACGTGTTCATCTTATCCATCTGTGCTTTTTCTCTACCAGCTGAATAATCATTTTCTTTTTATCTGCGTATCTGTTAGCAAAAGCCAGATGATCTGGCTTGCATTTTGCTTACTAGGCTAGTCTTTGAGTACTCATTGATCTTTTTCCCTCTGTTTTTACCTGCCTGCTCTCCTGCCTGCTTCTTTTTCTAAATACTGTTGTTTTCATTTGCTACGCCAATTTGTCTGTATGGCGAAAGACCTGTTTTGCTCTTTTAAATGCATTTTTAATGCATTTTGTGTCGTTGTTCAAACGCCTGCTCTGCGCAGGGAGCGGTGGAGCTGCCTCCAGCTCGCTGTAGGTGGCACCAGCAGCCCCAGCAAAGCCTGCGAGCATCCCGAGCAGGGACCGGACACAGCCCGGCTCCGCCGCAGCCCCCGGGCAGCCAGGGCGAGCCTCAGCACGGTGAGCACCTGCAGAACACCGGTTAAAAGTGTTCTGGTGGTTGTGTAAGTGCTCTATGCAGCAGCTGCGCTCTTTTTTTTACTGTAAGGCAGCTGTCTAATTTGTCTTCTGTTTTAGCGTAACGCCCCTGTTTTATTTATGTTTTTAAATTTGACTCTCATATTGTACTCGCGCATAAAGCCTTCATCTTTTAAGTCTTCATCATCTCTTCTGAACTTCCTTCTTGGGAATATCAGATTCCATGCAGGGCAAGGGAAAAAATATTAACTTCAAGAAAACCATGAGAATAAGATAGGAAGGGATATCAGCTCAAAACCCAACTTCACATATTCTTTCTCTTTCATATTCTGCAATATTCCTTGACTTAAAATTACAGAGTGGATTGTGCTCCAAGGACAATACTGTCTGCTGCAAGAACTTTGTCCTTTGGAATGGGTTTTGGTGTTTGGGATTTTTTAACGTATATTTTAAGACATTTCTGCAATGTTTGCTAATCAACTGAAATATTGCACTATTTAAAGAATCATATTATATTTTTCTCCCAATCAATTTTGCTGCTTCTATAAGGCAAAGCACACCAGGTTTAGTCTCACTTTCACCTCAGTGAAACCAGATAGCACAGAGGTTTCCAGGGCTGGGCTGATATTATGTAATCTGTTCCTGTGCCACTGAGAGGGGAAGCATGTCAAGTGTTAAGTGCAGATGTTGGGCAGGATGGTGATGAGTGGGGCAGGCACTGTAAAAACATGACCATGGCTCACTAGCTGACCAGTTGCCCGTGCAGCTACTAAGGGGATGTTAAGAGAATTCCCTTAACAATCTTGTTAAACACATTTTGATTGTGAAGGATGACTACTGTTCTTTACCTCCCTGTGGCCTTAATGTGCTGAAGCAGGCAAGCTGTGCAGTTTTACAGGATGATATAGAATCATAAAAATAAATTAATTGTGTATGATTTTACATGCTGACAGATGCTAAGTTCTGATGAACAGTTTTTTTGCATGATGTTCTGGATTTTCCAACCTAATTTGGCCATATTTTTTTACTTCTCATCTCAATATGCAAAACAATGTACAGAAATACAATCTGTTGTCCTTAAAGGCAGAATCGTTTCTGGTAGTCATACACTCAGGAAGAAGTATTATTCAGAATATGGTGTTAGCACTGGAGGAAAGTTTAGTTATGTTATATTTTCACTGTATCCTCTGATAGGATCAGGTTTTAAAATACTTGAAGATCTCTTGACAGAATTTTCAAAATCACCCTCAACTGATATGGAAAATCTATTTTTACGAATCTGTGTGTTTAGGTTCCTAATTCCATTTGAAAACTTGCATTTATCTTTTTCTTTGATGTATTTCTTCTGTACCTTGCCTCTTATAGAAGTGAAAGATTTACGTTCAGAGAAGTCTAGAAATGGATGAGATTGAGGAGGAGCATAGCCTCTTGTTGTATTTGGACCACGGCTCCTAAAGGCTTTTCAGCCATCTCTATTAGACACTTATCACACCCTACATCTTTAATGTTGGGCCACTATAACCAGCCCAAGAGCAGTTGTGGATGGCTGACACCATAAAAGTCAACAGAAAATCTCCCAGTTCTGAGATCATTCAGCTGGCACAAAGCAAATGGGGGGAAATTAACACCAAATTTGTATATAAAAAGATAGGTTCTGAGATGACAATTAAAATTAGAAATAAGAGCCTCAGTTCTCCACAGACAACTCAGATTTTAGTAGTGGTAAAGTCTTAGAAATTTCCAATATCTCTTAGTTTTTTGGTATGGAATAAAATAGATCTAATTGTTGTTATACTTAGTCATTCATGGTGTGACCACATCTTGTATGCTTTATAGAGTTACTGTTCTCAACTCAAAATAAAAATATATAAAAACTTGGAGAGAGGAGTAAATAAGGCTGACAAGGGCTGTCAAGTCTATGGAATGGCACCTGTATGATGGAAAATTAAGTAAAACTTCCCAAGCCAAAAAGCCTCAGGTTTCCATTGAAGGACATAAATATTCTTTTTGTTTTCATGTATGGTAGACAGAATTGCTGTGACAATAATGGCAGCAGCCTGCTATTGGAAATCAGAATATTCCTTTTCCTGTGAGGTACAGGGCACTCTGTGCAGCTGATGCTCAATGCACTGGAATAGAGACACAATTCCACACCTGGAGTATGGTGTTAATCTTCAAGTAGGTGGTAGATAGTGTCCTAACTATTTCTAAGCCTATAGACTTCAGTGTTTTGGAAGATTGTCCAAGAATTTTTGTCATTTATTCCCCCTTGAAATTACTAATACTCCATTCAGAATTCTGTATCCACCAGTCTTCAGAAATGAGCTGACCCAGTTGCAGAATGTTTGTGCTCAGGGCTGGATCATGTTGTGTCCAAACAAAGGATCACTAGCAGGAAAATGAGCTGTAGCCCCACCTTACCTGTCAGGAACATTTCAACTACAATAAGAGGCTTTATTTGAGGCAGTGTGGGGAATTGATCTGCTCCTCCTACGGGGTTGCTTGTGTAGATGATTAGGACATGGCTTTGCTAAGAGAACTTGTTTGTGGAGCAGAATTTGTTATTGAATAGGAAAGTACCTGTCTGTGCCTCACCCACCTTATGCAATTTACAACAAAAACATTATTTAGATGGCTGCTCTCAGGAGCTCCTTAATGACCACAGTGTTACTTCTGCTGTGTCTATTACTGAATGGGACATTCATCTTTACAAGATGACTATATTCTTTAAGCTTTTTCCAGTGTTTTGGGATTGCTCCTACGATTTCCTGATAATTTGTGTGTTTATTCCCCAAAAGGTAATGTTAAAGGAACTATTAGAAAACATACCTTAGGAACTGTGCAAAGCTCTAGCAGGCTCAGTCTGAGTGGAGCAAGAGAATCCCTTCCTGCACACCCACTCTGCTGTGATGTGCCCTGTGGTGGGTGTGATGCACAGCACCACACAAGTGTTTCAGAGAGGGATTCTGCAATCCACTGGAAATCCAGATTGCCTAGAAGACAAAACAGAGATGGATGCCTCATTGCACTAAACTTTCTTGGTATATCATCCCAGAAGTAAATAAAATCCTGAGTCCTGGTTTACTATTGGATAAAATTATTTCCAAGGCATAATTTAAAAAAAAAAAAAAGTAATATATAGATTTGATACCAATTGGAGCAATAGGAGTGCTGGTTGCTGTGCATTGTTTTTCCAGAAAATCAGTCCTGGCTGTGGTGGAAAGTTAAGTCACCTCAGGGTAAGGCTGAGAGGACTGGGACTTGTGGCTGTATAATGATTTAGCTGAATTGCACTGAAAACTCACCACATTTACTTTGCACTTGCATGTAGTTTGGAAGTTACATGGGAAGACAGGACTGCAGACATCTCATCTGTGGCCACAGACATCTCAGTTATCATGAGAGCTGAGGTTACTAAATAACGAGTTACAATGCTCTTGGAGGAAGCTTTCACACGGTGCTCAGTGAACCAGTTTGGAATATTAATGATCCTGCTTGCAGCTCTTATGAAAAAAACATGTTGTAAAAGAGGGAGATGAAAGGAGGAAAAAAACAGATTTTTTTCAGTATATGTAGTACTGAACACCGTGGAAAGACACACTATTAAAAAATGACCACAGTTGGCCTCTATCTTGGTTTCAGGATGTCAGACTCCTAAATCTATATTTAGGCAGCCTGCAAATTGTTGCTTTTCCTCCTATAGTGCTGAATACCCAGCAATTTCCATTAACTTCCCCTAAAGCTGTGCAAAGTCACCAGGGCCCCATCAGCCTCTCACATAATGCAAACCCGGGTCTCCCATCAGCAACCAAATTTTGTATGGAACTGAAATTTTTCAGTCAGGCAGAGTCAGGTAGCACCAATAACCCTCAGTTTTATTCATCTGTAGTTGCTTGCATGCATTTGATTTCCCTTTTCCTCCCTTAACATGCCGGACTGCTGCAACTGAGTCTTACTTAAAAATATCCCAAAACACACCAGAGAAAAAGCAAGCAGGGCATGTAAATATGTTAGAAAAAATGGGTAAGGAAAACTGAGAGGAAAATAAATCTTATTTCAATGAAATCAGAGTATGAAAGGATTTTTCACTGAGAGTCTAAAGGAGATGAGCTGAGATAGCCAGCCAAGTATGTGGGCAAGATAGTGCTTATTGTGATAAATGTTGTTTATGTGCACTCCAGCAAGAAGTAAACTGAGATTGCTTTTTCTTCACTTAAGTCCTAGAAGTGAAGCTCTTGAACAATTGCTGATCTTAAAGTATTGAGATTAATAGGGTTAATTTTTCCCCCTTATAAAAAGACAAACACCCCTTCACCCTGATATTCATGAAGCCACTAAGGAAGGAATAGAGATCCAGAACCCATCTAATAATTGAAATAATGAGCTCTTTGGCAGTAACTTACAGTGAACTACTTTATCTTATAGTACACCAATAGCAGATTTTATATGATTCTGAAATAATGTATGCATATCATAAATGATGTACACAAGTGATCATAAATTTAGCAGTTTAAGCAGATAGCTTAAAATTAACTTCTATTTTTTTTTCTGTATACATTAGAAGATTGAGGAACCTAATTTATTATTTCAAAGTTGTTTTTTTCAGGTGCTTATCTCTGGTTTTCCAATGAAACCTTTTAAAACTGGCATTAACTTTCAGTTCTTAGTAAGAACTAAAAAATGCTTAATCTGGTGTTAACGTAATCTTAACCTAGACCTTCTTACAGAATCTGCCTTTTTTCATTATTGATTCCTTTGTTTCTTTCCTGGCTCTCCTGTGGATTGAGAAAGTAATTCTGACTAAATGGCTGTAATATCTCATATTTGCACTTCCGAGGGGCTGTTTGATCTTAGCTGCATAGTGCAGATGTATCTCCATTTAAAACAAACTGCAACTGGCTGCATGACTGCTCTACATATATCTGAGAGCATTTAGATTTCTGTTAAAAATGTCCAATAAACTTTTGGCTCCATCATAAAAGTGAGCTGGGGTGCCATTCTTTCCAGTTGTCTTCTTTTGGGGCCAGTATTAGGAAAATGAGTTTTTCAGGGCTTATTTTAACAACTGAAATTCATTTCTTTATGTCTCTGTAGATACCTGGGCTCTTCTGTCCCTGATTTGATGTAACATTACTGTTAGATAATAGCAAGATGTTTTATGTAAAGAACATGACTGAACTTTATTTCCAGTGGTTATAGAGAATCGTTTAGTACTTGCTGGTGCACTGCATATGCTGGTGTCTCCTGCACAGCATTTTAAATAGATGTTTGCCTTTATATTTCTCACCTGAAGGCAAAAGAGTAGCTGAGAAAAAAATATAATCAGAAATCAAATCAAACCAAACATATCTTTCAATATTGAAAAGCAAAAGTATAGGGTTTCTTTGAAAAGAATGTATTTTAGATGTTTCCTCTGCCAAAATTGAATTTAAGCGAATGTGTAGGCCATTGCCACAGAAATGCTGTTCAGCAGGGGGATTATGACTATCACTTGATTCCTTGGTTTAGGTTCATGTTGTTTTGCTTTAGCATCAGATGATACTAAGTTGTAAGGACTTTTTAACTTCTTGTAGTTGCATATGCTGAATTATCTGTACAAACATGACTTTTGCTGCCAGTACTGTGATAGTGGGAACTCAGTTCCTAGTAGAGTGTGCAATAAAGTTGCCTTCCAGCGTGCTCTGGAAAACAGTCATAGAAGACAAAAAAATAGTTTTCAGTGCCTTGCAACTCCCAAGCATTCGGTAATCCAGTCTGTCCTAGAAAATGCAGCCAAATGTTTGAAGCACTCTGTGTATTCTCTAGAATGGCTTTTTACAGGTTGCTAGTAGAAATCAAAGTCTAAAAGATAAGAGAATTTTAAAAAATAATTATGAAAAAAGGCAAGAATGGACTGGAATTGAATCTGAATTTATAATGTAAGTGAAGGTTTCTCCAGCTGGGCTTACAGTCCTACTGCTGCTTGTTTTCTTTCTTTTTGGTCAGGCTGTTCTTATATTTATTACTATGTTACCCTGAGGTTTCTGTTTGGTTTATTTCCCTTCTTTTTTTCAAAAACCTCCTACAAGAAACTGGTATGCATATTGCTTCATTTACATAGGTTAAGCCTGCTTGGAACTCTTGAATTTCCTCTTGAAAAGCATAATTTACTTATAGCCATTTAAAAAGTTATAATTGTTAAAACAGTTTCAAATTTGAATCTCTATAATGTTTGTGGATGATGTCCATATGGCATTAGGAAGGCTAATTAATTACTTATTCTAATAACCTGAAGGTGGTTCAGTAAATTTCCTGTTAATGCATTTTCTAAATGCTACCATGTTTATACTGAGTTGTTATAAAATGACTTGTTCCCCTGACATACCCTTTTGAGAAGTGGTAGCTCACTGATTTTCTCGAGAGGGAAAGGTTAAATTAATGACTGATTCAGTCTTTCACCCTTCATTAGCACTGAATTAATTTATTAAAGAAATTAAAGATCATCTTGAGTGGTTTAATGTGTAAATTTCATTTTAAACATGGATAGGTCCTCATCTATTTACAAAATAATGATTAATGGTGAAGTTTGAGAAATATGTACCCTTCACAAATGGCTGATCATGCTAAATTGCAAGACCTTCACTCTAACCCTGCTCTGTGGTAAAAGCTAAAAACATGCACAGGTTGATAAACTTGGTTTTAACAAGGAGGAACTCTATTTAGAGTAAACACTTGCTGTGTTAGTAATGTGTAACTAGGCTTTGGTAATTATAATGAAACCATAGCATTTCAGTGTTTCAGAAGGTGGCAGTGATAAACCTAGAAATTACTATGGTTTTACTTGCAAAGACTGGAGAATGAAGAGTTCTCAGCTGCTTCCATAATAAATGTGGAAAGAGTTCTTTCCATATAGATTTTTTTTTTTAATCTACTTTTGTATTTGAATAAATATATGCAATCTTGGACTGTGGTCTTATAAACGGGGTGAGATCAAACAGTTGGGCAAGAGGTCCTGAAGGTATTTCTTAGGTTTCCTTAAATGATACTGGTGACTCACCAGGTCATCCTTCTTTTGAATCAGTTTTGAACCAGTGTTTCATAAAGTACTAGTGGGAAGTTAGTGTGGGAAGTGCTCTTTCAGATGAGACCATATGTGCCCATGAAAGTTTCCCCCGTTCTCTCTTCAGGAGTAAGATTTGGAGGTTTGGATTTTTGTTTTGCCTTGGTTCACTTCACTCCACCTACTGCAGCTAAAAATGCATCCCGTAATTTTAATTATGGTAGTTATTCCTTTTTTTTTGGAAAAATGAACAAACCCAAATTCTTGATTAGTGGGTTTTTTCAAGTGATGTCCATTTTTTCATGTGATGTCCAATTGTATCCTTAATAGGCTTGCAGTGCTGTAAAATAAAACTAGAATCCATAATTCAATCTAAAAAATGTTATATGTATTTAAGAACTGCAAATGTTGATGTCTTTTATTATTATTATTCTTAAATAAGTGCAGACATTACAGTATCCTTTCTTATCCTGGGCTATGTAAAGGATTTTTTTATTAGAATTTTTTTCAGCAGGGTTTTTTTGCTTTTATTGGATGGGGATTTTTTGATAGAAAGATGTTTCTACATGTATAATTTATAATTTAGTGTCTGAGAGACAACACAAAGAACATGCTGATTATTTAATATATTTTTTTATGGGATCAGATATGCATATATCATTCCCCTATGCCATCTGAATACACAAAACCACAGTGTGTAATGGGGCACTTACCTGGTAAAAGTTCAGCAGCTCTGCACAGCAGTTGGTTCTGTTGGGCACCATCTGGCAGCTGCAAGCTGGTTATATCTCCAGATAACCTCCCTGTTACTTCACTTACACCATCCAGTGTCTCACAGCTGAAATACTTCTTGTGGTCAATTTATTGACAGCACAAAGAATGCATGCAATTTCATTAAGAATGTTCCTGCTAAAATTATTCTGAGATACTTCATTTAATCGCACAATCATGGAAGTGACCTAGTATATCAGCCTTCTTACTGAAATAATTCATATTATTGCTGGGATTAAATAAAAGGTGCTAAAAAGATAAGGCCTTTGGTGTGATTTCTACAGTCTAAATTTAGACACTCTAAAAGCAAACAGGGAGATTTTGGAAGAAGACTTAGAAGGAGCAATGAAACATTCAGAAAACCTGAAAAATTTTAGGTATATTTTAGGATTAGATTTTGGTTTTTTGCTACTCCATCTGCATTCATATTAGAGAAGCTGAAATGAGACAGGGAGGAAAAAAATCTTTAAACTTTTATTATTATTTGCAATTAGTGTTCTCAAATATATTTGTATTTTTTTTATGACCATTTGTCTACAAAAAACCAAACCAGTAGAGAACATTTCCTATATGATGGGGAGGATTCTTATCAAGATTATATTCAGATTCAATGCACAGACCTGTTCACTAAATCCAGCAGGGGAAATGGGACTTGGAGGAAATGGGGAATGTTGTGACTGGGAGTGAAGGGGACACGGGATATTTGGAGTACAGTGGAGAGAGAAATGAAACCCTCTCACAGAAAATCAGGTTATACATGACCTACAGCAGCCACTGCCCCAAAGCCCTTTGACTGTGGGTGCCAGTCTGGTTTGCAGGCTCAGTTCTCCAGCTCTGAGCAGCCACTGGCCGGGTTCTCCACTTCTGCACCTGGGTGTGGAAGAACAAGCACAACAAAAGGCGGTTGGTGCTCATAGACTGTGATTATTCAAAACGTTGAAGAAGGTTTTTCCTCTGTTAATGTGTCTGTGTGTCAGCCTGGCAGGTGCCTTTCAGCAGGTGCTGAGCTGATAAATATCCCTGTGAGCTTTGGACTTCCTGCTGAAGTTCAGTATAAAATCACAATGCCAGGGAACTGATTTCACTTTAATTCAGAAGGCAGTGTTTGAGCCCACGGTGCTGTAGGGTACAGTGTCCTCTCTGTGCCTGCAAGGGGACCGAGCCAGAGATTCATTTAATGCACTGTGCATCTCTAGATGCATTTGCACTCCTATGGAATCCCACCTGAGAACAGACTCATGGACAAAAATGGGGTTTTGCTGATGGCCACCAACTTCTTGAGAGGAATTTGGATCACTGTCTGAAATCTGACCTAGGTGTTTTCTTTCATTCTTTATCTAACCTATAAAAACGAAAGTAATTATGCGATCATGTGGTTCTTTTAGGAGTATCTTCATCACTGTGATTTAAATTGATTTCACTATCAGATCAGTGAAACATTAGTGCAGTTTCCTAGCTACTGTTATGTATTAATAGTCCTGTGATGCTGAAAAGAATTTGTGAAGTTTCTCAAAAGTGTAGTGCATTGGTCAGTAAGGAATAGAGGAAGTAAATAGAAGCAGTAAGTCTGGACAAGTTACATCTTTGAATTGTATACCATTCTTTGCCTAATATGCTTTTTTATGCGACCTTAATTGCAATGAAATGTTTATAACAAATATTTAATCAGGATTCAATGATTAAATAGGCAAATTTAATTTTGCTCTCATTATTTTTTCCTAGGTAATCAATGCAGATGTGATTTAATGACAAAGTCTAATTGAGTACTTTCATTTTGTGAAAAGAAAATTAAAAGGAGAAAATACACTTTTTAAATTAGAAGTAATGATGGAGTCACAGGACAATTCCTGGGGATTAATGACTAGCTGAGAAAGCTGAAGGCTCAAGGTTTAGCTGTGGGCTGTTAACCTCAGGTGGCCATTAATTCTTCAAGTAATGCTCCATGCCCTGATCATTATTACAACCGAGTAGGGATGGAGTAGCAAGTTTCAGCAATTAAACCATCAGCAATATATTTAAATGCATATTTTTCTCTCCCACTTGGGCATTCTGACACAAAACAGAGAATGAATCAAACTATTGATGGTATCCAGTCAAACCCTTGGTGTTTTTCTTAATTTGCCTGATCTGTCATTGAGGACATGACACACTGTGTGCCTGCACTTGTCGAGCCACACACTGCTGTCCCAGTAGCTGTGCTGAACACACATTAAATATTCAGCTGGATGTGCCTGCCCCCAGGGAGCCTCAAAGCTTACATGGATTCTTGTTCTCTCTCACTCTCTTCTCAGCAGTGATGCAGATGTCATCAAAATCATAGCGAGTGGCATCAAAATCATAGTGTAGGTAGCACCCTCTTTTCTTCACTATTCTACATGCTAATTTCCCCATCTTTCTGCAATAAAGTTGTAGCTAAACCTTATTTTCCTCATTTCTTTGAGGCTGTTGTATGGCCCCACTAGTCAAAGGATAAGCAAGGCAGAATCCCCTACAAGCCAGAATTTGCTGCTGAAAACAGTGTAAGAGCTTGTACCAACGTATGGGGTGGGGTTTTTTCATGCAGGGAATTCTGATATCTTCAGCCAGAGCTTTTCACAGTTCTATAAAGAGTCAAAAGATCTCATGCTATTGCTTTCAATATGAGATCTACATAATTACCTGAGAACACCACGTTAGGCTGAATTTGCCTCTACCTAAGCATTGCATTTATACATATTATGTACTGCTTGGTGCACATACTGAGAGTCTACAAATACCCCCAGGTCTTGGCAAAGCATACAGGTGTTTCTAAAAGCACTCACTAAGTGGTTCAGGAACAACTGTTGAAATGCTTCAGAATTCCACTGCTAAAACATTTCAGTCTGTGAGTCAAGGGTAGATTAACAGACAAAAGCAGCTAATCCGAAAATCAGCAGTTTATGCCTGAGTGGAACAAACAGACTAATGAAGCATACAGAGCTGGATAGGTCACAAAGAGATGTTAATAACACGTCTGCAAAGAGGTGAGGGAGCCAGTCACAGCAAGCCACCTTCCAGAGTGACTTCAGATTAGACAACGACCAAAGATAACTACCAGCACTCCCTAATTAGCAAAGCCATTATCACAGGGTCATTGTGAGCATGGATAGCCTAAGCAGCACAGGTAGTGAGCCCAAGCATTTTGGTGTCATCTGCTGGTTTGAAGTGCAGCCTGTATGAGAATTCATGGCCTGCAGAGTAGGCATGTCAGTGCTGAAGTGTGTTATGTTCCTTATTTCACATTACTTTGAGGTTTAACTTATTAGTTCCATTTACATTGATGCAAATCTAAGTAAAATTATAAATTATTCCAGAATTAATGTAAAACAATAAAAACTCTAGGGCAGCTTTGATTATTTAAGTTGATTATAGCAGTTAAATGTTGACAGGATAATGCATTCACCAATAATTCCACCAAATAATACATCTTTTATTGCCCTTCTCTACTTGTCAAGATAAATCTCTCTATTTTGAAACTGTCTCTACTGAAACATCCATTTGTGGTTGTTCTCCCACAGCTGCTGCATGAAGGAATAAATCGTGTGCTTGCACATTATGCCAGTCCATCAGCGTGTTGGTAAACCACTTCATACACAACATAAACATTAATGGCAGCAAAGTTAGAGTTATGGCTGCTGCTATCCCCTCTGCCTGCATCACCCAGCTCTGCTCTCTGTCACTCATCATAGTTGGAACTTAGAATTTCTATTTTTAAGTTTCTTCCTGAAATAGTGTTTCATGGATTTTTTCTCCTTCTGATCTAGTCCAGCACAGCCATTAGTGGGAAAATAACAGCTGCACTTGAGTGATTCCTGTAGAGATCCCAGCTTATTGAGCTTGGGGAGAAGGCCAAGAATTCCCTGTATCTGAGTCTGTGACAAAAGAAGCGTGGTTAAAAATGAAAAATAATCCTAAACCTACTTCTGATCCATCTATTTCACAGCTATTTTTACAGATTTTTCTCTCACATCCTCAATTGATCCTGTTCACATGGGTAGCACAGCACAGTATGAGCAGCAGGTCTAATGACAGGATATCCAATACCTCATTGCTGCTTTGGAGTTCAAGTAAAGTACTGCTCTTACATATCTGTTGCCTAAAAATGCATGCAAAAATTCCAAAAATTAGTTTTCTCAAAGCATATAAAAGCAAGCAATAGATCCTACAAAGACTTCCCTACAAATTAGGGAAGTAACTTAAATAAGGGATGGTGAGTAACACTTAGTGGCCCCTCATGCCTAATACACGGACAAGTCACTTGTCTTTTCTATGCCTCAGTTTTGCTTCTGGAATAATTGGTCTTAACTGTCTTAAATTGATTAACTAAGTTGAGCAGAGATGACTGTAATAGGAGATGCAAATTCTCTACTTTTCATTTCTTTTATCACTCCCTTACAGAATAAGGATCAGATATGGAAAGGAGAAGGCAAAGGAATCCAAGTGCTCCAAGCTCCTAACCCTGTTTCCAGATGCAGCTGGGAGAGATGTATTCACCTCAACTTGGTTTGACTCAACAAAACAGTGAGTTGCATAGCCAATGAATATACTCGTGTCCTAGAATCATCTGTTAACACTTGTGAATGCCAACCTGGAAGATTAGAATCTGACTTCGGGCTATTGTTCATTGTTGAGACTGAAGAGATGTGTTTTCCTGCTCAGATAATGGACCCAAGCAGGAATGATTACCAAGTCTTGGGGGAGATGGTATCTAAGCTCAGTTCACATCCTTGTGCAGATAGGTGGAGTGTAAGGCTTATCTCTTACAGGGCTTCAAGGAACAACATAGGAGCTCGGCTTTCTCTGTTTCACCTGCTGAGAATGGAAGAACTGACATTATGTTTGGTTTTCCCAAACGGAGAAAGTAGTTCCCAACAGTAGCTTTTCCTTCTCAGAGGCAGCTCTGCCTTCTCTGTTCCCTTCCATAACCTGTACCAGGATATTTCTGTGCCCTATGCAAAATTATTCCTTTAGATTTGAGAGATAAAACTGAATTCTGTACCATGATATAAGGCTACAGTTAATGTTTTTGCTCATATTTTCTTACCTTTGTGTTTCATCATTGTGGAGCTTATAAATGAACAGAAATCTTCACTAGAAAATCAAAGTGACCTGTAGGATATTTTTAAATTATTAATTTTTAGCATTTAAAATATGATGATATAAAGCAGATTACTTTGGGGAATTTTTTTATATAGTGAAGTTCTGGAGTGTGATCATTCAGGTTAACTAATGTCCTTCCAGTAAGAGACTATCTCAAATCACAGGGAAAGATACAGAACACATTCCTTCTTCTCCTCTTCCTTTATCTGTCACCTTTATCTTCATTAAAATATAGATTAAAATTCTTATCCTCATTCTTTATCTCCATTAGACTGCTATCACTTGAAGAAAATATTTTTCTCCTAGCTGGTTTCTAGGGGTGTTATTGTGCTTTTCTGGGGTAGAGGAGTACACAAACCCCTCAGCTTTCAGCTTTTCGTCCAGACAGTTATTTGAAAAATACTGTGATACAGTATTTAATTCAGAGAAACAAGATTATTTTCTGTTTTGCTTCTTTTACTTCTACAATATAGCAGTATTTTTTTCTTGGACCACTGCTCTCTTATCAAGAAATTACAGTTATATAAAATATTATGTCATCTACTTAGCTTATTTTATTTTTATTATTTGTGATTTCTTAGCAAACAAGCTTTTTTTTTCTAACACTACATGTGGAATGTGCTTTATATTGTGTTTCAACCAGCAGTTTAAACATGCCTCTTGACTGCTAAAACATGAATGGCAGTCTCACTAGCCCATCTGTTTAAAGTATTTTTGAAGTGCTATAGCACAAGCCATAATATTTATGAAATTTCATATTCGTTTGGATAGTGACAACATTTTTAACTTTAACTCTTATTTTGTTTCTGGTATTATTGCCATAAAAAATACTTCAGAAAGGAAAACATATGGGAGCCTAATTCTGCAGACAAGGGTGGAGCTTTATATTGAGTAAGCAAACATTTGTGGTTTTCTTCCTTTTATGTTTTGCTGAAGAAAATAACATATGCCCCAAAAAGTTTGGGAGCAATTTTCACACCTTGGAAAGCACAAAGCTTCCGTCTGCCTGGCTGTGTTGTCAGAGTTGAGAGTAAACCCAAGCAAACCAGTGCAGCTCCAGCAGCATACACTGAACAGAACCATATCAGAGAGCCTGAAGCTGGGCTTGCTGGTAGCAGTCATTTCCTTCAAATCCATCTCTTGGCTGTGCCAGATGAGATTGTTAAAAATCCAGCTAACCAGCATAATGAATATTTTACTGAGCCAAATATTCATAAGGTAAAACCAGGTTATTCCAGCTCTCACACCATGAATCTAAGCATCATGCAACCAAACCTGTCCTTAAAAAAATCGAGCTGAATATGGTTAAAAGTGCCATAATCAGTAGGTTATTTAGCTCTCGGTAATTTTCCTTTTTCTATCATCATATTCTCTCTAATATGCCTTCAGATTCTTCTCAACAGAATGTCTGTTTAATTTCTAAGCATGTTTTGCTCAGCTTGCATCTCACACTGTAGTGTCTGCATACATGAATGCAGCAATGAAAGTGAGCTGTTTGTACATTTATCAGACTATATCTACCCCATTAGTCTCCCTAGTGGCTAAGCAGTGCTTCCTTCTCTGCCTGCTGTGCTGACCCCTCTTGTCACTGGGCCCACAGTGGGAAATACTCTCCTGTTCTCTATAAAACAATTTACAGCCTTTAAGTTGACATGGTGGTCTTAGTCACTAGAGTCAAGTTATTTATGTTCAGATGTAATTTTGGCACATAACATCCCTGGAGGTGTTTAAAAGACTTGTAGGTGTGTCACTGAGGGGCATGGTTTAGTGGTGGACTTGGAAGTTTTGGACTCGACAGTCTTAGAAGTCTTTTCCAACTTAAATGATTTTGTAATTCTAAGGGGCAATCTTAGGTCTAAAAAAATGGCAACACAGCATCCCTGTTGTCCAACAGCAGGATGATGGTGCAAGTATAACCGAAATTGTCAGTTTTGAACATTCATAACTAAGCAATTAATGCCTAATTCATTCAAGCTTCAGTTGTGTTTTGTACCTGGAAGATAAATTAAAGACAAGATAGGAACATAGCTCCAAAACCTAAAGTATTTTCAGAAATTTTAAATTCAGTATATTAAAATGAAATTTACTCTACTTTAAATCAATATAAAGTTATCTGAAGATGTTCTGGGAAGTATAAAATTTATGTATAAATATGCCTTCCAATTTGGCTGAAGTCCAAATGAACACTCAGCACAAAGCATTACTGCAAAGAGTAATATGGTCACTTTCTATCATTACTATGCATCTTTTTCCTTTGTAGCTTGTTAGTTCTTAGCATGATGGAATGATTTTCCCTGTAGTTTAAACAGATTGAATAAATTTTAGTTAAATTTCAGCTGTTTGTATGCCAAATTAGAAGTATGATTGTGAAGCAAATGCAGAAAGTTCTGTGATTCTCTTCTGTCTTAGGAGCTATGAGGTAAAATACACTCAGAGGACAAATAGCAGTTTTTCTGTGCAGTGAATAGATAACTGTTTTTCAATTGCAATACTGATTTTTTTTTCTAGTTTACTGTTATCATTTAGTTTTGTGCTGTGTTTCACTTGCCTGTATAATCATCTGTGCATTAGTCCCATAGACCAGGTGATAGGTACTTGAAATACTAAGTTATTATAATATATGAAATTTGTTTTATTTGCATAAAGTCTGGGAATTTGTTTGTTCATTTTTTTTTCCTTAAGCTGATATTCAAATCTCCTTATAAATTCAAATCTATATTCTTATATAATGGATACCAGACTTATCACACCACTCTTTAGAGGTAACCATGTCATCCATGTATTAAAAAAGTGTCAACTGATTCTGATTCTTCCTCTTCATTTCACTTTAACTCCTTTTAAGTTGAATTATAAACAGAATATGGACTTTGCTATATCCTCTGTTGTGTATCTTTTTACTGTCCTGGGGTCCTGTGGCACCTGCAGGCAGTAATGCATGTAAATAAAATTCAGAGCTGCTTTGCAAAGGAGTTGCAATGAGAAGCCCTATTTGGTGTTTTACAAAGGTAGGAGATTCTTTGTGTATGGGGCATCTTTTTCCAGAGAGGAAAACAACTGCTCCAAAGCAAACCACAGGAGCACGACACATCACGCGGCAGTGACAGTGACAGTGACAAACGCCCGCCACGCCAGTGGCCTCTGTTTAGGTCAGACCCATTGCAGCTCTCATTCCAGTCCTACTGTGCTCCTTTAAGGAATGTTTAAGCCAGATTTAGGTGATTAATGTCAACATAACTGACTAAAGTTTCCCATAGTTCAAATCCTGTCAATGCTATGGATGTCATGCATCATCTTTAAGGTATGAATAGTGTGGAGGAGCTGTGCCTGCTCTCCAACACCAACTGCTTAGCCAGCAGAAGCAATTCTGTACTGAAATCAGGAGCTGTTTTTATTTTAAAAAAGTCATGCAACATTCTTGTGATTTGGAATTCACAGTGTTATTTTTTTCACTTTGAGTAAAAATAATATGGTAATCATTTTCCTCCGATATAGGAAGAGGATGAGAGCTCTTAACCCTCAAACTATTTTTTTTTTCCTAAGTGAGGGCCACCATTTTTCAGCATGTTATGCTATCAAGTTAAAACAGTTCTTCACAGTACTTATCAGTCAGTAACTTTCAATACAGAATGGTCTTTTAAAGTGTGTCAAGTCTGACTTGGTCACTTTGGCAAAGTATCACTGTTGGTAAATGTTAAAAAAATCTGTAGTTAACTTGAACAATTTCATATTTAAATTACCAGTCTGATGTAGGGAAGCCCAGCATGAGATGTGTTCCATGTTTAATATCTTAAACATGAGTCACTGTAGGTGGTGCTGGTCTTTCCTGGGGAAGCTAAAATATAACTTTGCTTATTGCAACAGTTAACTGGTCCTTGGAGGTCAGACTTAGCTAATTCTCCCAGTCTGCTTGAGCTATTTTAAGGTACTGTCCTAGAGTGACTATACCAGCACGGGTAATAAAGCTACATGACAGTTTTACAGAGAATTTTTAACATGACAAGTATGGTGGTACGGTGCTGTATAGAAAGCACGCTTCTTACCTCCATTCAAACTGGGCTGAAAAAGAAAAAATGCTATCAAATGAAAGATGATTCCACATGGAAAATGCAGCTACAGTACCTACCAATAGCAATAAAAAACTGTCCTAGAAGTGTTTGAGGAATTTCAGAAATATTAGCTGCTGAAGGGGTCTATAAAAGAACATGGGACTGTAGATAGAGCAATCATTCATCATTTAACACCTGAATCATTTCTTGCTGACTAAACAGAAATACATATCAGAGAAGTCAAATAATCCTTTCCCATTATTATATATATGATTCATTAATTCCAGATATTATACAAATGTAAGATTAATCTAAAAGGAAGCAGTGTTATTAAAATAGCACTTATACGTTTATAATAATATTTAAAATTACTTTGCAGTAATTATGCTTTTTTTCAATATGTTTACAGTATCCACACTCAGAACCACCCTTCTGGAAATATCAGGATTTATTTGTAATGTAACTAGCATATGAATAGTTGGAACCTTGTCTATACTTCACTGTCTATTTGCATTTCTGCTGCAGAATTAAAAAAAAAAAAAGTACATTCTGCTATCAAAAGTGAACAAAGTATAACATTGAAAGTCAGAAGACACTAACTTTAAAATCTTTTTTGTTCCATCTGTACTGAGTTTATTCAAAGTTTAAACTGAAAGGTCCATGATGTATGCTTGCAGATGTCTGCAAAAAGAGGTGGTGCTTATGGTAGAAAAGGAATCAGGCTCACCTGAGAGGGTTCCAGCTGTTTTGTCTGTTCATGGTAACTGTGAAAGTCAGAGGAGGCTTTGGCACCTTGGAGCTGCTGAGCTCCTCACAGCTGAGCCTGCTCTCAGCTGGACCCACACTCCAGGACCTACTGAGGTCACATCCAACATGAATTCTCCTCACTTCTGTTTGGAACCAAGTTAGTAGCAAAATGAAGAGGTTCTATGATGGAAATATTTGTACAGTCTGGTGAGATTTGTATCCCCATGTGTCCTAAGAGGTTTTTTTGGTGTTTATAAATTTCAGATAACCACTCAGATAACCACCTTTGGCATGTAGAAAGTAATTTATGTAGTTATTCAGGAGACAGCTTTGACCTTGTGGTTTGTTCATATTGTGCAGAAGAGCAGAAGCAGTAATTGTCAAGCCAGTGGCATAAACCCATTTGAAGAAAAGGTGACTGAAATGTTTATGAGGATTTATGATGAAGCATTATGTAATCCAGTCATAAGAAGCTTTTATGTTCTAGCTAGAGGAACATATTTGGAGCACATGCATCCTGACTTGGCCTTAGCCAAGTCTTGCTCAAAAGCTTTCCCTGCTTTTGAGCAGGTTATGTTCTGTAAAGAAAGACAATAGTAGTAGGATTTGCATAGTATTAAATGTGCTTTTCTGATAGAGAAGCTCTGGCCCTTGTTTTGAATTATTTTGATATCCATGTGTAATTATTTCAAGCAGACCACTGAAATTATTGAGATTTGTTACTGTCACTAGATCTGAATAGAGAGCATCTCTGATGTGATATGTAACATCATGCTTTTGGGTATAAAAATATCAACAAAATTTCTAGCTTTGCACCCACTGCAGGAGTACATTTATGTTCACATACATGGACATGGAAATTTCTTTTTTAGTTGGAAGGAATTAGGAGTCTGCTGTGAAGGCACTAGAGTAGGAGTCAGGGCTTTCCTGCTTGCACCACAGATTTTCTCTGCAGGCCTGGACAAGTCATTTGATTCCCACCACTGCAGTTTTCTATCTGAAATTGAAAATGTTGCTTTTCTTTTTCAAATGGTAGTTTAACAAAATGTGTATTGATCTTGCTTGAGGTATTAATATGTAATGTTCATAGGTGATTATAAAATAGTTCATGAATTCTTATTGGAATTCTAGTTTTGAATATAGATTACTTAATAATTACTTAAAAACAAAACAAAACAACACACAAAACCTCCTCATCTTAAGCCTAAAAGTATTCATTATTTGACCCCAGAAAACAAAGTCAGGAAAACAACTAAATTTGTTGAAAGCAAATTAATTTAGGGAAATAGATCTTGGTGCTTGTAGTTTAGAATGAAAGAATCAGTAAAAAGCAGCTGTCATCATCTTAACACTGAACTGAAGATTCTCAAGTGGTGCTTGCATTGTAAATCAGAGAGACAATACTTAGTCTGTTACCTGCATTATTAATGCAAATATTATTTATGGTATTGCTTGCATCATTAATACTGTATTACTTGTATTACGGGCAGCAGAACTTCCAGCTCTCTCAGTGACTCAGGCTGGAGAGAGCTATTTAAAGGAGTCCAAGAATTAGTGGTGCCAATAAACTTGTCTTATAGGCTTGACTTAAAGGTTTATGAACTTACCTAAGTTCTGGTGGCTTTTAAGGATTCTTCTCCAGTATCGCTCTATTTGTTGGTCTAGCAGAAGTTTGTAAGTGAGACTTGTAGGCAAATTGCTAAGCAATTTGCTTAAGCCATGGTTTTTCTATTGCTCTCCTGCTGTGCTTGAAATTCACCCATTTATGTTTAAGTGTGACAGTATGAAATAAGCAGAAATAACCACTGGGTTTTTTATCTCTGGGACAGATTTGTCAGCCTTTCATCAAGCAAGACTTGCATTGTCCTCAGCAGGATTTCTTTGTTTTGAAGGACTGTTGCATTTAGTGCTTTGAGTTTTTAAATATTGTATTCTTTGTGCCTGGGTATTGACGAATGCACTACTCTAACACCATATTTATTCTCTATTGAAAGTAGAAGTTTGCTTTGCCTCCCTCTTCCTGATTCTGGTTGATGTCAGACAAATTTACATGGGTGATTGCTCCCTTAGCTTATCTATCATCATAACTTGGAGATATCAGTACGAGTGCAAACCAGACCAGAAGGGATCACCCAAATTCTGCTATTTATTTAAAGGACTCATTCACCTTCACAATCTGATTTATTATTTTCACATCCATGCTCTCCCACATATTTGTAATGTTTTTATATAAACTGCTCCCATGAAGCAGGTAACTTTACACTAGTTTAATGCCTCATTTTTCTGAGTATCTGAATCTTGTTGCTGCTATACCAAGCCTGCTGAATTTCTGCAAACAAATTTTGTATGCAACCAAAGCATAAAGGCTCTATGCTCAATATGTTAAATGGTTGCAACATTTTTATGAATGAATCTCATGGGAGGCTTCAAACCATTTATATGACATATTTCTTCCCCATTTTCTTAATTTCTTTTTTTGGAAGGAAAGACTTTCTTCCGCTGAATATTCTGTTCTATAAGAGGGTTCAGGGCTTTGAGTCAAGTCATATGAGCTGAGCTCATGGATTCTTAGGGAAAAAGAGCATAAGACTAAACTGGTGGGTTGTGCACTTGCTTGGGGGCTTTTGGTTTTTTTATTCCTCCTTGCATCCACAAAGTATCACTCAAACTGCAGCATCCAGTTGGAGGTGTCTGGTGTGGTGCAGGTTCTGTCCTGTGCAGAGCTGTCAGGTGGGCCACAGCATGTTTAAAATTTCCATGCTGAGTAAGTTTCTTCATGCTCTTGATGTTAATTTCTTCCCTCTCCTCATATAGGTAAGCAGGTATACAAACAAAAACAAATACAGCAAAGTCAGTAGAATTTAAAAGAATTTAAAGTAGAATCCCAGAAGTCTTACTGGTGAGAGTTTGAAAGGAATTTTAACTCCAACTCCCATCTGAGACTTTGAAAAGCATCCATTCTATATTTAACAATTTAATAATTCCTAAATCATATGCTCCTCCCACATTTCCTGAAGGCATTCAGCACCCAACAAACAGATGAAAATATGGTACAACTTCACATATAATGATATTGTCATTAAAAGCTGATCCAGTCAGCATCTGTTTGGCATCCTCTTCAAAAGTACTCTTGAAGATTAAAGCACTGAGTTGATTAGTAACTAGAGAAGATGGTCCAAAGCCAGATTTTTGTAGCAGCATTGACCGTTCTGGTCTTTTTCCTTCCATGACAAAGGGAAAACAAAACTTTCTAAATGTTTCCATATACCTGAATATAATTGATTGAAAAAGATTTTCAACTTAGGTCTCCTCTGTGTATCAACTTAAAAGAGAGTGAACGCTGGACCTGTGAAATGGCTATTGCTTAATGGTCGTCTTCTGTCTGGCTTAAAAGCATTATTCACTTGAAAAAGCTTTAATTAAACCACTTTGGACAACTCTTAAAGGCATCTTTTAGCATCTTTTTAAAAAAGTAATTTTTATTAGCATTTATGCAATATGTGAAAAGAAGGATTGTCTTCTAAAAGAGCCCAGCTTAATGTTAATGGTAGACAAGATTCCAAATGGAGACTTGTAAGATTCTAGTCATTAAAAATACACAGAGAAATGTTAGACCCTTATGAATGGAATTTATACAAGCCAGTGCACAACCCAGTAGTTTAATCTTATGCTCTTTTTCCCAAAGAATTCATGAGCTCATATGACTTGACTCAAAGCCCTGAGCCCTCTTATAGAACAGAATATTCAGGGGAAGAAAGTCTTTCCTTCCAAAAACAGAACCATATATTTTAGGATGAAGTTGAGATATGTCAGTGATTGGAATATTTTCATTTCCTATGAGGTCAAACTCCTTCATTTGCTTCATGAGGCTTTCTGGTTCTCTCACATTCTAAAATAGTGTCCAAATTTCCATAATATACAGTAATCCAGGCCAGATATCTCCAAGATTTCCCAGTGAAGCAGTTGGCTATGTATGGACTGGCTCCACCTGCATCCCAGAGGTTTGCATAGATTACAGAGCCATAAAACGTGGCCCTAATTGTCACCTTCTCCATCTTTCAACATGTGCAACTGTTGGACCACAGAGGGAGAAAAGATGTAACTGCCATGAGTTTACTGTGTTTTGGGTGGTGTGAAAAAGAGAGATCAGATTTTGAAATCTTCATCTTTCTAAACATGTTCTCTATATTCTCATTTGATTGGAGTTTAATCTCTCTGATGATATGAAGGTGCATTCTGATAAATATGACAGTTCATCATATGTACCACAGCAGAGAATAGCTGATACCACAGCTGCTAATACCTTTGCAACAGACTATAACATTGGAAATTGCTGATCTGGTTTTGAAAGTAATTCAAAGACAGTTACCTTTTCTGGAGTGCTTCATGTCAGAATCTTTGGTTCCCATCTTAGCAAGGACATCCAAGAAATTTCTGGTGGCAGCTGGCTGAGTCCATTTCCATCTTTCTCTCTTCACTCTGGGGTTAAGGAGCCTTCAGAGCTTTTATTAATCTCAGAACAGAGAGTATCAGTGAAGGGCTGTCAGGATGAGTGACAGACGAGAGCTCAACTTTTAAATGCACAGTCAAATCAAATATATGTTATCCAGAAGGAGAAGCAGGAACAGAATCTCAGACATCTCATTTGGATTAAATCTCTATCATTCATTTAATGTATATTAACTTGAAATGATGGATGTAATTTCCTGTAAGTAGAGTTGTAATTTCAGACTGATTAGCAGCAGAAGGAACACTTTTAGAATAAGACTGAACTTCAGAAACTTACATCTCATTTGCATTTAACAGGTTCATTGATGCCCTCCTTCTGACCAGAATCAGAGCTAATGGTGCATCAGTTCTTAAGTGTTACTTGTTGATTTGGTGCTAGCTGAAAGGAGGTGTTTACCTGTTATTATCAAAACAAATATTTAAAGTAATGAAATACTGTCATAGAATAGGATACATTTTAAGCTTATAAAACTGCATATTTTTCTCCAAAACCAGAGTTGGTTATAAAGATCCAATATTGGATTGAAAAATCTCTACAAAAGTGCACTTGACTTTTCAAGACTGTGTCCTCTGTCTGTTTTCATTTGGTTTTATGACTGCAGGAAACCTAAATTTTGCTAAAGGTTCCATCATGGATTGAGAATCTTTAACAATGTGTATTGGTCATTTAACACTATCACAGGTGATGAAAAATATGTTTTCATCCTGGTTTTGAAAGTTTTCAAGGGAATATGTGGTCAAAAATCCTGTAATTAAATATATCAATCCCAAATCTGTAGTTTAGAGAAAATATTACATTTACTGGCAAACTAATATAGTTGATTGGAAATCTCAGTTAAGGTAAAGCAGCAGATAAAATATGATTAGACTTTCTTATAAAGGAATTCAAACTGAAGATAATCTAGAATAGCTACTGAATAATTAATGTGCAGAGTATTCTAAGACGGTTTTCAGAATATGATTTTAATGTCTATACTTGAGTTAAAGGTTAAATTCAATCTCTAACATTTCAACTCTCAAACCCTTCAGTGTCATTAGCATAGTTGAAAATACTAAAGATTGCTATTATGTTTTTCCTCCACACATTGTGGTGTAGCCCAGCTGGTGCTCTAATTTCTATTACTTCAGTTTTGTTGAATATTCCTATTCTTATGAGATAGTTTTTCTTAAAAGAAAAATTAAAATGTTTTCTTTTATTGAAGATAGAGGCTTACAAAACATACAGTTCAATATATAATATATAAACATGAGTGAAACTAATTCATAAATCCAGTTTTGGAGTAACACCTTTATGTTTCTGCTATTACTGTGCTGAAAAACAGTTATGGCATATCATGCCTTACTTTGCTCTTTAGAATGTTTTTTTAGCTTAACATATAGAAAGTTCTTTGTAGTTATTTTGGGTTGGGTTTTGTAGGAGTGCGCTTCCGTAGCCTAAAGTAAAATCTCTTAATTGCAGGGAGGGCAGAATGCGTAGTGCATTTGCACATTGCATCTTAATTATTTCATCCATATGTATAGTCCCATCTGCTTAAGCACTGCTGCACTCAAAGAACAGGGTGGCCTTCTCCTTGTTCCCCCACCTTGAAGAGGATTTCAACAAAGCAGCATAATCTGTTCCAAACAAATAATTAGTTCTTTCTTGTGACAGAGCTGGCTGGTGTCATCAGTGGTGAGCTGTAATTTGAAGGGCTCCTCAGTATGGTACACTTCAATTCCACTGTTGAGAGTGGACACAAATCCAGCAGGAGCTTTGCAGTCCCACTGTCTGCAGCCCCATGCCGTGGGGAACTCCATAATATCTGAAATTTCCTGCCCCAAACAACTTTGTAGACCAAAATCTAAAGCCACACTGGGAGTATAAATGAGAGGTTTTTTTCTAGGAGAATGTTGAATAATGAGCTTGTTTGGTGTCTGTTATATCCACATTATTCAAATCTGTTAATTTGGTTTCTTAGAACAAGGAGCGGGTCAATCACTTTTTAAGCTCTTCTGTTGAGATAATTATCCATGACTTTTGCATAGGAGTGTGTCAAGATGGAAGTGATATAAGATTGTATTTATGGGAATTTAGTGCATTTAGAGCTGTTCGAATTTTCTGTGCTCATGTGCATGGAATTTCTGATAGGGATTTTGAATAAATTAATAAATACTGTGAAAAATACCAGATGAATGTGTTTTGCCATGGAAACTTGAGAATTTGCTTGAAATTCATGTAAATAATATAAAATGTTTTACCATTTTTATCTTGTGATGATGCTGTTAGTAAGATGAGATATTTATGGCGTGCTAGTAAGAAGGTATGAGAGAAATAGAAAGAGCTTTTTGCATTCTTCAAGATTGAATGGGCTGCTAAACAAATTTGAAGCTGTTCATGCATTCAGGTACAGCTGCAGAACTTAAGCTAGTTACTGTACAAAAAGTACTGAGCCACAGCAACACATTTGATTCTTTGGGGTGGGGGAGAAGTGTTGGGAATATGGTGTTGTAAGAAATTACCTTTTGGAAGAAAATACTTTTCTAGCATGAGTTCTGAATTCACTAATCAGGTTAAAACCCTGAACATTTGGCTTTAACCATCAGCAGTGAATTATGTACTCCAGAACTTCCAGCATTTGATACAAGAGTCTTTATGTAAATTCTCTGTTTTCCTAAGCAACAGTGTTAAATCTACATCTTTTTATAACCCCTGTTAGTGAAAAGCAAGTTACCAATCTCATAAGTTCATTGTAGAAATAAATAACACATAAATTTGCTGTTCTACCATTAAAGAGGAGAGGGACCCTGAGAGAGGGTGGAGAACCAAATGATCAGTTTGCCCATATTTAGTCTGAGAAGGAAGTGCTGCTTTTGTAACCAGACAATAGGAACAGTCAGGTCTGTTGTGGTCACCCAGAGTTTCTCATTCTTTTCACATCTTTTCGCATCTCAATTCAAATGATAAGGCACTAACTTTTGAGACTCCTGCATTCTCTGCTTAGCTCACATAGTGTCCTGGTCTTAAAACTATTTACAGAGTTTAGTGATTGCCAGGTTTTGAATGCCTGTGATTCAGTCCAAATAAGTGTGTAATTTAAGCAAAATCTTCTCAAATCACTAGTTTTGTTTTTCTTCCCCTCTCTCAACCATTTTCTATTTCCAACCTTCAAAAGGAGCTTCCAGTATCTGGAAAAAGAGCTTCTGTCAGATTTGAAGCTGTACCACAAATCCAGTGTAATGGAAATCTATCCCATCAGGTTTTTCTGCTCATTGGTCTCTAACCATGACAAAAATATGTCTATTTTGTTACTAGCTGCTGCCCTGTAAATCTTGTAGGTCACAAGTAGTTCCTTTAAAAAGCTTCATTTCTTCTTCTTTCTGACCTGGCTCAGAGCAAAAGGACATAAGAAGACAGTTGCAATAATGTGTGGAAGAGAAAACACAGCAAGAAATTAAAATTGTTTGCACCAGCAAATTACAGGAATCAAAGCAGCAGGAATCAATGTACACATTGTTATCATTTTGACACACAAGAGGACAGGGATGTTCTTTCTCGTCTTAAATGAAGCTTTCAATAATTAGTCTGGTAAAAGTAAAATAGCACCCTGTAAGACAAAAATTACCAACAGCCATGCAGAGAAAGCAAAATCGGCATTTTCATTTAATTGATAAGGAATTCATGTTATTGTGTAAAACCTTCCTGTTCTCTGAATCATCAAACCAAACCTTGTACACTACTAAATGATAGAATTTAATTGTATACACTTTTCTGTTAAAATTTTAGTTGCCTGTGTATGAAAAGCAGCTACTATACCCAGATGGTTGAGCACAACTGTGTTTTATTGTTTCTCTTTGCACAGTTATGGCTCCCTGAGCTATAAATTCCTGTGACTTAGTGACAGTTCTGTACTGCTGCTTTACAGTAGTTCATGTCTGCACAACTCCAGTTCACCCACTGCTCTAATAACCTCATCAAAGTCCTTTGGAGATAATAGCATGAGACAAAACATTATGGGGAACTTAAAAGTTTGGAAATAGAAAGTTACCATAGTCAGGACTAGTCAGGGGCTTTTAATTTATAAGTAATTGGGTAACTTTGAATATTAAAGCTTTATGATGCAGACATTATTTCTTTCAGCTCTAAACATATTGCCTTTCTCCTACATTATCCTCTAATCATAGCTTGAAAACTTCAGAAACTGTACATTTTTACATATGAATCCCAATATCCAATGAGGAATCTTTCAACTTTCCCAGCTATCCATTTACAGAACATGTATTTCCTTGGAACATGCCCACCTGCCTTAACACACAAAATTATATTTAAGTCTGATTCATAGGCTGCTTGCTATTGATTTTCAGTTTGGGAACTTGCAAAGCACAAGAAGGAGGATTCATTAGCACACACCCTTTTCCTGTTCCCTGCACGTAATGCTGCAGTTTGGTGGTGTCAGCAGGGTTACACATCCCAGAGGATGGTCTCTTAGTTGATACCAGTGACAGACTCATTCATCAATTAACTTTTCAAACTGGCACTCAGAAATCTGCAAAATGCACCTATTTTCTATGTATTCAGCAGTAAAATAACCAGCCTCTGTAACACACTTTCAGAACTGTTTTCCATCTCCTCTGTTCATGTTCCTCAGGCAGGATAATGGTTATTTCTTTGTGAGTTTTTGAGCTCTAAATCAGTAGAGATCTGACTCTAGTAAAGGCCCCTAGAAGTTGACTGTAATCTGTACTATGGGAATCTACAGATGTGTGATTTTCTGGGAAAAGCAGGAGACCCTTAGATCCTGGTGCCAAAATGCAAACTCCTTTTAAAAGGTATCCTTAGGCTTGAAATCTTGCCTTTGTCCAGACTTGATACATTTTGCTCATGAGCAGGCCAAGTTTCATAGGAATACCTGGCCCTTGGATTCTTCAGGAAATTATGGAAGCTTAGAGAAAAAGTAATTTTCTCTAATCCCCATAACATCTGTATCCATAAAGTGTCCCATTTTAGAGATTTTTTTTTTTGCAAGAATATGGGAAAGGAACAAAATTATTCATGAGGAATTTTATGGGTTCTGAGATGGTTGTAAATATAGGAGGGTATAAGGTGACAATGTTTCAGCTGTGTTTGGTGTGACCTTCACTCACAATCTCAAGAAGGAGGAAGTGCTGCTGGGTGGTTGCCCTAGAACTTCAGCTCTGTGGTGCTTGTATAGCTTTCAATTTACGTGGTTAATCTGTCTTTTATCATGAGTCTGTTCTCTTGTCAGATGAATAAACTGGAAACTAAAAAATGTTCATCCTTTTTATCTAAATGTAGATTTTCTTTTTTTTAATCTGATGAAAAATTATGAAAAGTACAAAAAATGGGACAAGAAGCTATTTTCACACCCCCAAATTCTCTATGTCCTAAGCCTCAGATATACGTTTTGGGGTTTAGTTATTCTGAGTTTTGGGGCTGGTTTAGCTTCTAGTGTCCATCTCCCTTATTAAGGAAAGCAGCTCAACAGTCACAATTTCAATTATAGTAGTGCAATGATGATAGATAAATGGACTGTCAAAGTGTTTTATGCTGAAAGTGTTTCAGTTTTGATTGATTCTGAAGTTAAAAAGAAATGCAGCTACTACCTTATTTCCATGGGTATATGTGTAAGGAAAACAGCATCCATAGGAATATTGACATGAAATGTGAGTTAGAACAGCACGTGATTATTGGCATGCACAGCTTTCCAACTTACAGTAATTCTCATCTCACATGCAAAGAAATTCAATATATATCAGTTAAATAATCTTGTTCTTTAGGTATTATCTGTAGGAATTCAGTACTCCCATTCTTTGGCAGGAGCACTGACAAGTGATTTATAAAGGCATTTGAATAATTGCTGTCAGTTTCTATGTGTTGCATAAATCCAGACTAACACCCTGCAGGTATTCTGGAGTTTGTCCAAATAGCATACTTACTATGTTGCAGATAGTTTGCATGTTTAATGAACATTTTCAGAAAGTTTATTGAAAACAAATTATACATTGAAATAAGACATCTGATGCTTGAGTCAAAAACTAACATTGTGATACTTTTTTATTGTGTTGTAATGTTTCATGTATAAATCTTATAATGTCCCAAGCATAGTATAATTTTCATTTTGTAGTTTTAGATATACATATACATGATTTTAATTTTTAAGTTCAAAAGATATTTAGTATTTAATTGAATGTAATGATGCAAGAAATATAATATTGATTCAGCTCAAATATGCTGACAAGTTTTTGACACGATTAATAAATTTAACATTGTAATATTAAGTAGCTTAAATACTATACATTCCTAATCAGTATATTTATATATACCATCTCTAATGCAAACCTGCAGGAGTGTGGGAGTGAGCAGTGTGTCTTATTATGTGCCATGTCATTCACAGGCAGCATGGTCACTAGACAAGCTTAAAAGATAAAGGAATGTCCTTCTGCAACAATAGAGTTATGAAAATAGAGAACAATACATACAACAACATAGTTAATATTATTTATAGGAATGCACAGGTAGATCCTTATAGATTTCTTACAGTAACCCAAAATCTCTCTTTCTCTCTGTTTTTCCTCCAGTGTCTTTGATGCCTCATGGGTAGGATGTTACTGGCTATTCCTGTTGCTGCCTCTGTGCCACCTCTCTTGCTGTTTCAGAAAAGAGAGGATCACAGGCATACTGCATCCATGCTCTTTTTCCTGTGCATTCTAGTCTGGCCTCATTGTTCTAGCTTCTTGTGACTGACACAGTACTTTTGGACTACACTGGGGTGCATTACTTCTTCTCTATGTTCCTTTCACAAATTCAAATGGTTTTCCTGATTGCAAATTATGAAAATGCTTGCTAACTTCTGGAAACCTGGACTGCTGAAAACTCTTGGTGAAATGCTATGCATAATATTATTATTAGTTGTAGATGCAGGGATGTGCTTCCCTGTGCATCATACAATGACTTCAGAGGATATCCTGAGCACTGACATTTGGGGAATAGCTGCCTGCATGGGATTTGCCCTCTGTTTGCTTAGCTCTGAGACACAGAATCTCCTCTGGGAACAGTGTCACAATTATAAATATTTTTAAGAGCTGCAGTAGTTGGAATTAACTTGCTAGTAAGAGCAGTACTAACATAGCACCTGACAGTATTCTGTTTATTCTGTCCAAGAAGAGATTGAAATTAGAGATTGGTGATTGATTACAACATTGATAATGAATAAGAAGCTGACCTCAGCTGCAAACAGGGGCAGAGCAGATGGCAGAGGCATATGCATGACTTCTTATGTGAAGGAAACACAATAGCTGTCTCTCTCCTTTCTAACATCTTTTACTTAGCAATAACCTTGACCATTTTCAATAATGGTTCAATCTGCCCAAGGAAAGAATTCACTCTGCTCTGTGCTGCTGCCATCTTCCCTCCTACTGATGAATGCATTTACTACCCCATTTCATGGACTTCAGAGCAGCCTTTAGCATCATTCCACTCTCAAAGATGCACACAGATTTCTGTCTTCAGAGTTTAGTTGCAGTTTTGCCCCCTTTCCTGTTCTGCTGTGCTTTTGTGTGCCTGTCTATGGCTGTGCATGTTGGTGTCCCTGTACCAAGACCTTCCCTGCTGCAGTTTACAAAAGCTTATTTTGGCAGTCTCCATTAACCTTCTTCATCAGTTTATTGTGCCCTGAAAATCCAGATACACAGAGATGCACAATGCACTTCACACATCAAAATGTCAATATTTTTTTTTAAATCTGAGCTTTCTAAAAATGTAGCATGAATAAAAATGTTAGTGAAAGGCAATGTGCCTATGTTTAGTGTAGTTTCTTTACTCTGCATGTCAAAATAGAGCACAACTATTTTGGGAACACCTGTCACCACTCTTACCTCCATTTTGCCTGGTTCTTTCCTACTGACATTCATTTATTTTCCTATTTACTGCCTTGCTACCTAGCTGCAAGAGAATCCTTGACATTTAGGATAACTTTGTGACACTTCTCTGCCTTTAGAAGTTCCCTAAAAATATATGTCCCTTCTCCGTTCTTAAGAATTTATCCTTTCTTTTTACTTTCAGGTTTTTATCACCACTATTGTATCATTTAACTTCGGGACATAGTTTGTACAGTAGGAAAAATTGCCTACTGTATATTTTGCTTTATTAGGGCACTATAGGGCCTCAGATATAATTGTTGTAAAGGAAATCCCAAGTTGGTTAGATGTGGTATTCAGGCAGTCATTATTGCAGTATTTGACAGAGAAATGAGCAGATAAACATTAGAGTCAATACTGCAGATCCTTTGACTAAACCTTTTTGCTTGATGCTACAGCTCTCTTCAACTACATTTCATTATTTTCCTTCTCTTTCTTATGAGACATATAAAGAAAGGCCTATTGCCACCTGAAACAAAAATGACTTTATGTTGAATGATACATAGGACCATTTAAAGACAATAATTCTATGAATGAAACATACTTTAAACAGAAGTTGAGGAAATTGTTTGGAGGCAGTCAACCAGTTACAGGAGTAAAAGAGAGCAAACATAATTGCATAAAACAATACCACAATTGGATAAAAGCTTTCATAATAATTGAGAGATATCTATTTTGAATCAATTTCTGAACCTTTTCCTTTATATCCAAAATTCATGACTGATGAGAAAGATTTACACATTAAAATTTTGAATGTTGTGCCATGAAGAAATTGGCTGGCTTACACAGGAAGAAAAAGAGAAAAATATGGATTAATTTGGTATGTTGTGGTGTGGAAACATAGACTTTCCAGGATATCTGATATATCTCAGAGCTCTTAAAATGAAGACCTGAATTTATGTGATATAAACATGATATCCAGGTAAGAAGGTGACATCTGATGAGCAAAAAACCCAGGCCAATTTAGAAAGGGGGTTTTGGGTCTGCTCTTTTGGCTGAAAATTTGTAGCATCTGTGGCTAGGCAGCTTTATGTGGTACGTTTTTGAATAAACTTTAGTCACTATAATAATCAGAAAAATATGCTAGAGGGAGTTTCAGTTCTGATGCAGAATGAAGATGATGTCAATGGTGTGAGCATCTAACACACACCATGCTGGTTTTCCATGTTGCTGGCTATTGCAGGTTGCTTCTCTGCTGCTTTCAGGAGTAGCATAAAGACAGCACAGCTCTTTTTTCTTACTCTTTCCAAGAACCAATGGAAAACCCACAAAATTGGTTATATCTATTTGACTTCTTAGAACAATTTCAAACCTAACACTAATCTTTGTTTAGGGGATCCAAGTATAATGGTATTTAGGAGAAGCTGTGTAACCCTTTCAGTTCAGACAAAAAATTTCAGGAAGATTCTGAGGAATTGCATGCAACTAGTTTGAAAGAAATGCTCCCAGTGAAAAACAAAGAGTGTTTTAGTCTGAACATGTTTGTTTATTTCCACTCTACTGAGTGCCTTTGATGTGTTCTGTCTTCTGCCTTTTGGTGTGCTAGAGCTTCATAAATATAAATATTGCTGATAGCCATATAATTATGGACAGATGGACAAGTAAAATCCAACTGAGAGATGCTTGTTTTCAGATATGGAATGAAGTTTGTTTGTTTGTTTATATTCATATAAAAGTTGCAAAGAAGCAAAATTAATGTCTGCAGTGGCGAGAGCAAGGCAGAAGGAAGCATTACATAAGTCCCCTACTTCCCAATCCCATTCCCTCCAAAACAGTTTTTCTGACAGTGTTTGAAATCAAATTGTGTACCTCAAATCTCTTTTTTCTCTATTGGGTTCATACTGGAACATGGGCCCTGCAGTTTTGGGGGGAAAGAACAGCACAACAAAACCTGTTGGGATCCTCTCTTGCTCCCAGCAAAGCAGTTCAGTCTGTTGTGCTTCCTCTTATCAAAACTGAATTTTAGTTTAGCTTTGGCATTTTCACCTGTGGATCAATGCCCAGAAAAGTTAAAAAGGATTAGGGAAGAGATAGACAGGAAAATGTAAAGACACAAAAAGCCTCACTGAACTTTGTTTGATCAGCCATATGGGCATATGCCCCAGGTGCTTTCATTCAGAAAAGCTGCAGCCTCTCCCTGTATTTCCCAGAATTCTTCTGAAAGCTTTATGTCTTTAATTTTTAGTCCCTCTAACTGATACACATTTATTAGTCTCAGGAATGCTACAAGGTTATATTGCATCATTTCTAATGGTGGGGTTTTTAATATTTTAAACAATTTAGGAGACTGGGTTTTAGTTTAACAGACAAAGGAAACAATGTGTCAGCAGTCATGAAACGTTAAGCATTTGGAGATTTTTCCTCAGTAAAATGCCCAATTCAGAACAGATTTACACCCGTGAGCACAAATGGCATGCAAAGGGTGTGAACATCTGAGACACAGTGACTTCAAAATGTGATATGACTTTAGACTGCTACTGTCAGGGAAAAGGTTTGGGGCTTTGATTCTTGCTGTTTGTTTTGAGGTTTTTTAAGTGTTTCAGGAGCATGCTTTAATCGTTAATGTTAAATAAAAAATGGTTGGAAAGTGAGCCCTGGCTTCAAGGCAGACTGTGCAAACCAACTGACTCCCAAACCACGAGAGCAGACTGCAACCACTGATGCAGGCCTTGCACCAGGATGATTTCACACAGGAAGCAGAAATAATGCTGAATATAAATACTCAGGTATCCATCAAAGCTTGCCCGGGATATTGCCTTGGGGGGAGTTTTAGCTGTCCCAAAAGGCTGAAAAGAACTAAAGCAACAGTTAAGCAGTGCAAATGACAAGAGGTCCCACATTTGCCTTTTCCTGTATCTTTTTCTTTATCAGAATTGCTGCCGCCAGAGTATCTGCACTACAAGGAACTACATAGCCCATATTCTGTAGTCAGTGAGCCAGATTTTTATGAGATTTTCAAGGAAGCAACCTTTTTTATTATTAATTTGTTTATTTCATTGAATAGACAGGGTTCTCTTAATCCAGAATCTTGTCCTTAATGAGGTTTCCACCAGCACAGTCCTAGAATATAGGGATGTGGAAGTAGTATATGACAAAGAGACAGAAAGAAGGGTACAAAATAGTGACTGTTTGGCCACCAAATTAGCTAAAGAAGATAAAAATAAATCATAGATATTACTATTTTGTAATTAAATATAGTACAAAATGTGTGGGGTTTGGCTTTCCAAGCAACAAAAGAATATCACAGTGCTGATACTGCATGTCCTCCTTTCTGCATGAGCAGAATCATTATAGAAAATAAGTACTCATCCAAAACACTTAAAGATAGTCACCGGCTACAACAATTTTAATAAACATTTCCTGGATTTGGGGTTATTTTTTCTGCTTTCTGTTGTATCTTTTCAAAATATATCTTTTCATCTAAGTAAGAGCACTACACTTAAACCCTGAATAAATATTTATTAAGGATAAGCTATATGTATTTTAGGAACTAAATGGAATTTCCCACCAGGATTTTAAAGATCCACATAATTAAGTACACCTTGTGGAGGGTATGGTGTGTTTCTTTGTTTGTTTGTTTTGCAATGAACTTTATTTTCTAAGAAGCTTTTGGAGTTGATTACATATTCTTTGTTTATCTGTTGTTGGCACAACTGATCATTTTGAGCCCTTGTTGCCACTTCTGTGCAGTCAATCAACCTGTTTCCTTTGTTCCACCACAAAAGACATCTTTGTATTATTTGAGATATTAAAGTCTCTCTGATTTTTGGGGAGGGAATTGTTACATAAATGGAGGAGCTGATTTCATGGAGTGTCTCTGTGTGAGGTGTATCAGCTGGTGTGTGATTACCAGGGCTTTTTCATGTCTGTATTAATGCTAATCAAGTTCTTAGGGTGTCTGTGGAGACGTGCATGGATTGCTCCGTGGTGTATGACACCAACATTTCTTGGCAGGTATAAAAGACAGACATAATCTCCTTAGCTGCCTTGTAAACAGAGAGATTTATCAGTGGGCTTGGATCCAGAATATTCAGATCTGCTGAAACTGAAGTTTCTTTTCTAGGATGTATCTCAGCACATACCAGAAGGGACCACAAGTCCATCAGCCCCAAACAGATTTTCTGTTTATAGTACCTTAGTTGCTCACTCTTGAAAAAGCTGCAGTGAAACAAGGCTGCCTTTCAAGAAATTGCCCCAACTTTTAATATATGGCAGCAAGAGTGGAAGGATGCTTATTCAAAGGCCTGTCATATTTTCTTTAATTTTGTATTTCTCCCCTCAAGCTTAGCATTTTTCTTGTCATAAGGATTTGTCCTACTTTTCCACTCTCATCTAACGTATCAGGAGTGCAGAAAATCAGAATTAATTTGCAAGTAAAAGTAAGTAAACCACGTAAACTCTCAGGCAATCTCCTTTAACTGCCATGTTGTGGTATTGAAAATCACTGTGTATCTACAACATTTTTAATTATGGTATAAATTTTTATAAATCCATGCTGAATATGTGCTTATAGAAATGTGGGTATTTATGAATATAGGGGACACAAGTAATTTCTGGGGCAGATGCTCCCCTCTGCTAAGAAGCATAATTATATAAGAAGGCCTACATGGTTTTGATGTCATTTCCTGAAATGGCACCATGTGTGTCAGATGTGTAAATTCAGGGACAGAGTGACAAATAGGCAGTTGGCTGATTACTAATATGGTAATTTTAGATTCTTTAATTGTGATGAGTAACAGTCACCCAACTTCACCTCTTGCCAAAAATCTGTCTCTGGCAGTTAATTCAATTCCATTGATACTTGGGTTTTTTGGTCACTGATCTAAGTAATCTCACTGGGAAGCTTCTGATCCAAGGTAGGTCAGGTAGGATGTGGTGTGACAAGGAGTAAGGGCAAAGGATGATTCGGTGGCAAAAGGAAAGTCAATGCATTGAGAATCTCCTTCCCATTCATGAAGGTCAATCCCTCAGCTGCTTCCCCCTTTGCTTTTCCCACACTCTTTCATAGCTACAGGATCTCAGGATTTGGAGGGATTGCTGGTTTTTCTCCTTCTTTTATTCCTGTACCTTTGAACAAAATGAACAGCTTGCACAAACTGAGGGAAATGAGCAAGTAAGAGGTGCTGCTGTTAAAGAAGAAGCACATGTTGGTGGAGCCAAATGGAAGGTGGGATGGACCCTAAGGCTCATGGGGAACTAGAGAGGATTCACAAAACAATTAATATACCTGTGAACAACACAAATCCAGGCTGATGTCAGGAGATGATCTTATATCACTTGTCATGGAGAATGGGACTACTGTCCCAATCTTGAACATGGTGACTTCCTTGAAAGTCACCTTATAAAACAAAGGATATTGCATTCCAGATGACATTTAAAAATCAGTATTCAAGGCAGCATTTTTTTTTATTTCCTATGCCAGAGTGTGTAAATAAATTTAGCAGGTGTTATTAGAGCTGGTAGGGGGTGAAAGGCAAATAAAAATTGCTGATAGGGATTTTCTCTGTGTGCTGCTACTGGGATCCTGCAGAGACTAGACAGTCTTGGTTAAAGCTGCAGTATGTTGCTCTTCATGGGAAATATATCCCTTTTTATATTATTTCACCTGTGAAATCTGTTTACAGAGGAGGAATTTTCCATTCACCTTTCCTAAAACCATTTTATATTGTTGCTCAAAGTGGAAGGGCAATCTGCAGCTATGGTAAACCAGTGTGATTCGTTATCAGGAATATAAATGAAACATTTTCCTACAAGCTCACCTTTTTCTTTTCTATGTGGGTATACAAAGTTCAGTGGCTGACTATTCACACACAACAAGATATTACACTCTGCTGCTTTTACCTCCCTTTCATGTTCTTTTCTCTTTTCTTAACACACGTTTGCCTAAAAGTAGGCCAGCATGATGGATTGATTGTGGACTAAAATACTCCCATATCCCATGTTCTGGATTTTCCAGCTTTAAAAGCCTTCTGCAAGAAAAAATGTGCTTACAAGAAAACTGATGTATTCAATTTATTATTTTCTATTGTCTTCAGTAGATTTTATTTGGAAAAAAGAATAGTTCTTGCATCGGGGTGAAAAAAAGAAGCTAATTTGCATTAAAATTCTTCTGCAAATTCCTTGTTTTGGGGGAAGGAAAGAAGGCTATTTGTTCTCTGAAAATTCACAAATCTTGATGGTATTGTTATAAAGAAGTAGGTAACCACTGCAGAATGAAGTTGGCACTGGTGAAATGACATTATGTTTTCCTGATAGAGGTTTTCTTTTATTAAGATTCCTTTCTTTCTTTTCTGATAATTGAATTCCCACTCTGCTCTCCTGCAAGCAAATGAGCTCTTCTCCCCTGGCCCTGTATTCCTTCCTCACTTCATACTTTTCCCATCTATTTGCTACCTTTTGTTGCTGAAACTTGTTGCCACCTTTCAGGAGCATATCCATCGCCTGCTGGCTGTGGCTTAATCAAGATCTCTTTTAGAACAGATACTTGACCAGGATTTCTGGGAAGATAATGAATTGTTTTCCACAAGTTGCATTTTGAATGCAGACCTTGTCAGTGCAGACACCTGTGTTATTTGCCTAGCAGGACAAGAGAATACAGGCAGAGACAAGTTTTCTTGCTCTAAATTCACTTTGTGCCTCTGTGAAAGGATGAGTTTTAAGTATTTTAACTGAAAAGGGGATTAAATTCCTTGTAAGCTCTGAATGCTCCCTGTTTTCTCCATTGCACACTGCAACCATCCTGGTGCTGCTGCCAGAAACCTCTGCAAGGTGTGGGGAAAACAGCAGGAGCCTTGCCTTAGTGCCAGGCTGTGTGTCCCAAAGCTCCAGAGCATGGCCAGTGGTGTCTGTGCTTGCAGAGGGAAAGGAACACACTGCTCTTGGTGCTCAGTGACTGACAGCCAGCAGTGGCTGCATCTGACAGGCAGAAGGCAGCTGGGTACTCCCTAGCTTTGTGTTTGTTTGTTTGTTGGTTGGGGTGTTTTTATTACAGTAAATGCAAATTCTGTCACCCACCGGCACTTGGATCAATGTCAGGGGACCATATTTTCGGTAGAGCTTACGTCGTTTTTCATCAAGTCACATATGCCCTTCCTTTTGGCTTTTTTCCTGTCTTTCCTTATAATGGAGAGAACCATTATGAGCCATAACTATATCTTTCATATTTGCAGCAGCCATGTCATGTCTCTTAAATAGCTGTATGAGCAAACGAAGGGGGGGTTTTCCACCTCCTAATCCTTCCCTTACTATGGAAACACTTCCTATGAAATCTGAATTGATTTATCCTGATATCACACTGCTTAAGTAACACTGAGAGAGCTGGTAAACCATTGTAATCAGTTGATTCAGTCTTTATTCTTAAAATTCACATTTACTTGGATAGAATTGGATTTTTTTTCTAATTTGAAGTCTGTCCCAGTAGTATTAAGTTATATCAAGTTATGCAGAATTACAGCACTGATTTAATCTTATTTCAAACTTGTTTTTTCTTAAAACTAAACAAAAAACAGTTAGGCAATATTGAAATGGAAAAAAAGAAAGTACTTTTATTTGAATTCAGTGAGATTTTATGCTCACTAGACAGTGCTATGCATTTTTATAATAAAAAAGAAGGTAAGAGAAGTATTACTTTTGCCCATCCTGGTTGACACCTTGGGCTTTTCCACATATCTTCTATTCCTTACAGAGCTGCAACAACACAAAGAGAAATGTTCTTACTCCCTTCCGTCAAAATTGCTTTGAACATTTTCAAATGCAAAAATCCATTTCCTTTATCAATGAAGAACTTACAGGAAATAAGAGTTATTCTAAAACAGCATTTCAGCGTATTTATCGAACCTTCCAGTGACTATACACATTTTTTGTCCAAAACATTCATATTTCTGTCTTGGAAGGTTAAATTTGTGCTATATTCATGTTTTGAGAATGGAAGCCAAATGGATGTCTCCTTGTGCAAAAGCCTGGTATTTGCATTTATGAACAGAATTATTTTCTGAGATGTATAGAAAGATTTTAATTTCATGATTTCAGCTTTATTGGTGGTTTGAAGGGTTCTGTATTTCTTGCTTTTTGGGTTTTTTTCCTAATACTGTAGTGTTGCTTCAAAGACTCGTTTTTAAGTGACTGCTGAGAAATTGTTGTGAAAAGTTGTGTTGAGGAAAATAACCAAAGAAAATTTATGTGTTTTCAGAACAAAAAGTTTACTTTTTCAACATAAAGTAAAAGAATCCAAATCCTGACATAATTCCATTTTTCCCCTTTTCTATTAGATTTTCTAGAAACATGATTGCGCTACAGGTAGGAATGAGTGCCTACTGTATTAGTAGCCCCAAGGAGAATATAAAATAATAAATTTCTAGTCACGCTGAGAGGAAAGGCAATGTTAAAGTTGGGAAGCTGCAAAAGATATACCAAAAAAAGAATACAGAAGTACATAATTTTCAAAAATAAGAATTGTAATGCTTTGAAAGAATACTGACTGCTAACTTGAGAAGGATTGCCTTGACTTAATAATAATCCTGAGCCTATAATAGCATTTTCATATCAAATTTAGTAATCTGAACATTTTTTTATATACATAAGGTTAAGACAGAGTCTATCCAGTTCTTTCGTAGGAGTTCAACTAATTAAAACTTGATAGTTCCACAGAGAATGTGAAACTGAACTCTGGTAAACCATATATAATTTGTAAAAATATAGACAAGGACATCAAGGTTAATATGTCTGTTGCTATAAAAAAAGTTGGATTAATTAAAAGATAGCTTTAAGATTCGTGTTTTCAGATACTTGCAAATTTGCAAATGTGTCGCAGTTCTGGCTGAAAGTGTGCAGTAGCTGAAGGCTTCATGGAAGTCAGTTTTATTTCAGCCATAACCCATTCATTTGAGTCAGCCATTTATTTTTCAGGCATATGATGGTCAAGTCTGTGGTAGTGGAGAGAAGCAGGAGACATAATTATGTCCATAATAATTTTATTTTTTTAAAGAGGGGGGAGAAATTCTAATTAAGTGGTGACAACAGTCAATATAAAGCCTTCCCCATTTTTTTTTTTCTTTTTGGCACACAACAACCCTGCTGACAGAGGTGAGAGGAAATAAATTTTTTTTCCAGTTTTTCTGCAGGTTTTAGTTGCTCTCACTCTTCTCAAGGACTTTGCAGCCTTCTTTGCTGGACATGGAAAATATGTAAGCTTGTGAAGGCAATCTAAAATCTCTTGCTCTGATGCCACTGATATACTGGGAAAATAAAGATGCAGACAAAACTACAATCACTAATCCATTCCCACAGTCTGCAGCATTGAGCTGTGCTGCTATGCTCTTACTTTGCTTTATGTAAAATTCATACACCATTAAAGCTGCCTTTCTCTTAGGACTCAATTCTACTTTAAGATGGCAGCAAAATCTTAAACATGAGAGAAAGAACTGGACCTGACTGATTCAGATATGCTAGCTTTAACTTTCTAAAAAAGAAATTCATTTTAAATAAACTGTAAATATATATGCCTCTCTAACCTATGTGCCTTTTATCTGTAGTCTCCAATTTCACTTCATACTTTGCTGTGATAAATTATTTGACTGCTCTGAATGTGTGATAGTCAGAACTACTTTTCTTTGCCTGAAGTTGAAGTCCACGTGAGCATTATTTGAAAGCTTCCCTCTTCCTGATATCCATAAGGTAGTGTCAGGGTTGGGATATGAGTTTCAGTAATTCAGATATTCCTAAATCCTTTTCTCCTTCTATCTGCTATATGAGAGAAAAAGTGCACATAATATTAACATCCTTTTAGGTCTGCAACACATTTTCAAAGCTGCTATTAGAAGATACAACTAGAATGCTTGAAATACTTCAAACAGATTAATATATACCTTAGGCCAGACTCTCAAGTGGTGTAAAGCTGCAGGATTCTGAGAAGTCGACAGTTATTCCAAATGTCTGGCCCTTCAAATTTAATCCCAGCCATTTGATCTGTCTAGAGAAAATTTCATTCTTCAAACTCCCATGTGATACGAAAATTGATATTCACACAAGGTCCTAGCTAGCAGTGAGGATCATGTGGATTGTACTCTTAGAAATTCAGAAGTGTAAAAAATAGTCATGCTTCACCAGACTTGGATTTCTGTTTGGTGTAAGGACAGAATGGTGAGCACTGTGCAAAACTAGCTGCAGGTGTACTCACATTTCTTTGTTTCATGTTTACTTAGTCAGAAAGTGCCTGTGCCTGTCTCCTGCTCATCCTGACTCCAAACAATGCTTTATTTCCCACCTTAATCACTCTCAGGAAGCCCTGTCCTTTCAGAGAACAAGACAGAGTAGGAACCCAGGTGAGATGGCAAAATTTACAGCCATTATGTTCAGAGGAGGGGTTGTGTTTTAAAAGCAGATCTAGAAAGCAGAGTTCTAATACTGAGTTATTCAGCAGCCTAAATTTTTAACTATTTAGCAAATTATTGCATTAAATATCAGACTTAGCATAGGAATTTTTCCCCAAGTAAGCTATTTTAGCAATTTAGTAAGAAGAAATATGTGTCACAAGTTCTTTCAGCAAGTGCTACAGAAACTCTATAGACTACATTGTCTGTTGGTATGTATGGCAATAAACTTTATTGATGTTGACTTGCCAAAATTGTTTGTAACCATTTTAGGTTCCTGTGTCTTTTGCCATTGGATTTTGGCACTTGTAGTTAGCAAAATATTTTTTGCTGCCACATCTTTGTCCCTGAGGGAGAAAAGAGATTGTTTAATGCACTCTTGTCCTACTATCAAGCAAACTTTAAATGCATTGCGTGGATCATTTAAATGCATCCTAAAAAAAAAAGTATTTTACAGAAGAACTTAGAAATGCTAGACTTTTAGTCTGTGCATAATGTCATGCTGTTCAAGAATATGCTCCAGATATTCCAGAAACAACTTGTCTCTTCTTCGATATGTTTTTAGTTGGAAAAAATAAATATATTTTGAGGTTAGAGGGCTTTGTAGTACAAAGAACAAGGTGTCCTCTCTTATTTGTGAATTTTCAATGTTCACTATATTTTATACACTATATTTTATAAACATTCATATTTAGAAGTGTCTAAATATATTGTATAAGACTATCAATATTATATTAATTATTTCAGTGTCTTGTAATAAAAAACATTGCATAACTTACACAAGAAGCAGTCAATACTCATGACCACATCCTTTACTTGGCCAATTTCAAAAGCTTTAGTATTTTTGAGGGGTACAAATAACACCATATCAGCTACTCTCAGCAAATACTACAAATATTATTATTTTGCCCCTTAAAAAATAGGGGGAAAATCTGAGGTTAGAGAAATTTGTATGCTTCATTTGAAGAATTTCATACTCAAATTAAAAAAAAAAAAGTTTCTTTTTTGTTTTATGAAGACACTGACAACCATATTTTGGAGAGCTTTGTTTAAAATTATTATCAAAAATATTCCCATGAAATTGTGGAGGTAAGGGTCATATAATGTGGAGGATTTCCTTCCACCTTTTTGGCTTACCACCTATTACACTGACAGAACAGAACAATTGCTGCCAGCTATCAACAGGGTTTTGAAGCTTGTTGCCAATCTCAATGTGATAAATGAATCAGTCCTTTTCTCCAGCTGTCACATTTCATTACTTATTTCAATTCACTTTGCTTGCATGAGGTCTTTTTACCTTGTAGTTTTGACACAATTCTGCTACTTTAAAATCACACCAGTCTGTGAACTTGTAGTAACTGGTAACATTTGAAAAACAAGACATTACTTGCAAAATGTGATGGCAATTCACGACTGCTACAGCTTGCAAGAATGGATTTCAGTGCTTTCAAAACACGCCTCCCACTCTGGACATGGGATTTCAGAAAAGTTCTTTTAAGAATTCCCTTTGCAATGGGAATTACAGTTCACATGAAACTAAAGTGGAAGCACAGCAATGACAAGGAGACAGGTGAAAGAGGCCATTTTTAAAGCCTTGTGTGTGCTGGGAGTCAACTTCTTCTTTATGAGCAGGTAATGTGTTGGAGAGCTGGTGGTCTGGACAAGACATTTAATGTCTGGGTGGTACTTCCTTCACTCCCAGTGTCCTGTGGTTCCACTTCCTTAAAATGAGAATAATGCCACCCTTATCTTTCATGCACATTGCATTTAGACTTTTCTATTTCAATAACAAAACTTGTGCCACTTCAAGGAATGTTCACATTGCTGGGATATTTTCTTTCCTTTACACATGAGCAGAGATTCTAGGTGGAAAATACACCAGATAATCTGGTAAGGATGGTAATGGGTGATAGGACCTCAGTGATCCCCAATACCAGTGTTGTTAATTAAATGAGCATTCATTCTGTCAACTGCTGACCAAAAGATTTGCAAAGCTTTCTGAAAAATTTTAATCTTTCCCTGGGGACCTTTTGGTATGTGTGTATGCATATGATGCAGAGAAGCCTGATTTACAAGGGGGATGGAAAAAATCCACCTGCATTTCTAGATTTTAACTGCAAAATCCACAGTTGTGTGTGTATGCAAAACATACCCAGGGTGGGATTATAATCCATAATTAGGGCTCCTCTAATAGAATGCCCATGCATGCACTAATGAATTGCATTTGCATGAAGTGTGTGTCTATCTAGAAATGTATGCAATAAAACAGTAGGTGGGGCTCTATCATTTATTCAGTAATTAACTTTTTCGCTTTTCTGAGATGAATTAAATGCTTTTTCTGGGGAGGACTCAGGATGTAGTCATGGGTACATATCAGAGCCAGCTAAACTGCTGAGTAAGCTAACATTCTGTACCCTGACCATCCTCCCACACTCTCCAGTCTCATGTGGCTGCTATCTGCTCATTTTTTTCCCTCTGGGGAGGAAGTCAAGATAAACAGCCTTCCAAAAACTGTTTTTGACTTTCTTTGCTTTAACAGTTTATAAAATACTATTGGAGACTTCTTATTGTGAAGTGGGAAACTTTGCAGAGAAAAGAAATTCATGTTTTCCTCTCTAAGGGTGAAGTGCCTCAGATAACATTGATTAGCTTGTGGTGGCTGCTTATTGTCCTTAAGGTTAAAGGTAGCAGTCCCTTGGCCATTCCATGGCATCTTGCTTCTGAACCTTGAAAACCAGCAACAACTATATTGACAAGGGGCTGTTGCTGCACCACTTATATATATTTGCAAGCTATTACTTGATCAAATTGTTGGAGGGGTGTATGTTTATCCTTTCAGAAAGTTTTGTCCAGCACCTCACTGATGTGTCTGTATGGGACATCAAAGTTCAGGAACTGAGAATTATGAATATCAGAGAACTGCATTAAACCCTCTGCCTTTCTTAGTTCTTTTAAATTCTGAATGCTTCCAGTACTTTCAAATTCCTATTTTAACAAGATTTTCTTTTTCTGATTTTTAAGATCAGATATGCAATATGCCAGAAACAATAAAGCCTTTCATACCCGAGAAACATCACAGCAATACTTTGTGATAAAGGTAAATGGTTCTGATTCCAGCTCAGATCCTTTATGAAATGAGGGGATTTTGCTGTTGGAAATGATCATGTTACCATGAAGACATTGAGCATTCCCTCTGACAGTTGCAAATGTATGGAAATTCATACCTGTGCTCTGGAGGTGGAATTTCACAATTTTTACAATGAATATCTGCTTTCTCTGAGAGAAATGACCAAAGGTTTCACCCTGGGGCAATTAGACAGGTGCCCATGCAAAGATGAGTTTTCACACAGGTGCTCACAGAGGGGAAACTGCAGGAACAGCTTGAGTTCCAAATGAAGCACAGGTATCAGGCCACACATGGGAATAGAAGGCTCCATTCTTTCCTGTTCAAGGAAAAAAGTGTATTTGAAATTATTGCCCTTCTGAAGGAGAAGGTACACAGGGTGCTGTGTATCAGCCATTCACTAAAAGTGATAAATGTCTATTACTGCAAGTGCCTCTCTATATGTCTCTAACTGCATCAGATGACATTGCTTCAACTGTGCTTTGGCTAAAAATATGGCTTTACATCTAAAGTTCCATCTGTGTTGTTGTAACGTAATTCAGCTGCAGAATGCGAACTCCCTGTATCTTTGTATGGGAAATATCAAGGAGAGCGAAGCAAAGAGCAATTTTATCCATATATGAAATATACTTATGTAATCTTCTAATCTGGAAATCATTTTTGTTGAACAAGGGAAAAAGCCCCTAATGAATAAAATTTTGTGCTCAGGAGGGTCAATTCAATATTTCTCTTTAACATGCCATCCAACATTTCAATCTGGATTTAAAAAAAAAAAAAAAAAAGCTATTCCATTTTAAGGAAGCTTTCAAAAATTTGGTTGCCTTCCAATTTCAAACAAATGCTCAAATCTTTACATTTTCTTCCAGGTCCAATTAGAATTGTAGGGCTAGCTTGTCTGGGAGGTTCTACTTGAACAGATAAACGAAAAGGTTGGAAATTCCAGGCTCCAAAAATATCTACATGGCTGCAAGTGAGGTAGCTCAGAGCAGCTGGCTCTAAGAATAGGAACAAGCAGAAGTCTGCTGGTGTGCCTGGTCTAAGCTCTGCTCAGCTCCAGCTGACCCTGTCAGTGCTTGTTGTTGACTCTGATGGACACAAGACAGTCTCAGCTGTACAAACCGTTCTAAACCTGTTTTTGATCTTTTCAGATTTCCAGGTGAATATATGTGTATTCTGATTTGGTGTACCTTGATTTCTGTCATCCAAACTACCAGTTCATTTCAGAAACCAAATATATAAATGCATGTGGTTGCTGCAGTCTTCCAAGATTTTAGAAGCATTTTATCTATCTGGAATTCTGTACTGGCTCTGATCATAATTAGTAACATGGTTGCATTACATTTTGGAAGCATTGGCTATAAAAAATTTTCATATATAAATTTTTCATTGGCAATGAAAAATTTGGTCCAGAATGTTTTGGGGTCTTAAATGGATTCAGAAAGCAATATTCTCTCATTACTGTGCAAATTTCCTGGTAGATGCTGTCACTGCAGGTGTACTTTAGATGGGATTAACAACCATAACTTCTACAGGAAGGTGCCGTGTGTGATACAGCTGTTGGCATTTGTGGAAATCTGTCTGACTGCATGAAGGCCTGCATACAGAAGTGTGATCACATTCCTTACACAGACTTAAATGGGATAATTTGTGCTTATTCCCTGTGTTTCTTACTGGTTATCCCTTGTAGGAATCACAAGTGTTCATCATTCACAATTTACATTTCCCTTTGAGAACTTTTTGCATAGCTCTAGGATACTAAACCATTATTAAGCCATATCATTTTCAAGCTCTTTTTTTTTCTTTCTTGGATGATATGCCAATACCTAATTACCATTGCTACTCTGATGTGCTTCAAGCTGTGGGCTTTTTTTTCTTACATGTAGCAGGTGAAAACACCCACGTTGTATAAAAATTCTGCTGCTTTCTCCTACATTTAGGTAATAATCATGTCATCAAAGCAGAAATTAGTGACTAGAACATTTAAGGCTGAATCCTGTCCCACTGAAATGATACTGAAATTATGTTCACTTTAAAATCTCATTTTTCTGATAAAGACAATAACACATGGATTAAGACTATTGCTGTCCTTTCTATAACCATTCAAGAATAGTATTTAAGTGGTTTCCAAACTCCAAGACTTATTGTAATCCTGAAAAGAAGCATAGCAAGTGTAAAAAAAAAAAAAAAAGAAATCCTACTCAGTCCTAATTTTCTGTAAAACTGAGTGGAAAGGGGTCTACAAATATTAATACAGTAATATATTTTATTAGCTGCAGTAATGTTATTCTGATTCATATGGTAAATGGAGCGCAGTGTCTTACAAAAGGTTTCAATATTGTTCTAGTAAATAAACTCTCAATAATTATTCTTGTCAAAGAAAAGCCTGAAGGTCTGGCCAAGATAGACAACTGATTGTGCAGAAGAAATTTGTGTGCAATACAGTTTCACCTTGAGGCCTTCTTGGCCTTGCACACAAAATGGAAAGTTATAGAAATAGAAGATCCTTGGTCCAATCATTAACCTTATACTACTGAGTCCACCACTAAACCATATCCCAAAGTACCACATCTCCATGTCCTTTAAATACCTCCAGGGCTGGTGACTCCCCTGATTCCCTGAGCACCCTGTTCCAATGCCTGACCACTCTTTCAGTGAATAATTTTTTTCTAATATCCAACCTAAATGTCCCCTGGCATGACTTATGGCCATTTTCCTTTGTTCTGTTGCTTGTTATCTGCAAGAAGAGACTAATCTCCACCTGGCTGCAACCTCCTTTCAGGGAGCTGCAGAGAGTGACAAGGTGACCCCCAAGCCCCCTTTTCTCCAGGCTGAACAGCCCTGGCTCCTTCAGCCATTCCATACAGGCACTGTGCTCCAGACCCTCCTCAGCTTCATTCCCCTTCTCCCAAAGCTGGGAGAGGATCTGAGCTGTTCCCTCTCCAGTGCTGGGTCCAAGGGCACCCCCTGTCCTGCCCTGCTGAACCCGCTATGCCAGGAAAGCCAGGAGCAGTGGGGCATCTGCCCTTGCAATGCAGCAGGGCCTTGGGGATGCAGGAAATGTGGAAGCTGTCAGAGAGCTGAACTGTGAACTGAATTCTGCAACAGCTCTGCCAGTGGGTTAAGCTCTGTGGAGGACACCAAGCTTTAGGTTGGCTTGTGGCTTTCAAAGAATGAAATTATACTGTATTAGAACCAACTCCTCCTTTAGACTGAAATTTGCTTTTCAATTTTAATTCAAAGTTGATGGAACTTTTATTCTCTTCAGGAAAAATAATGATTATTCCATTCCAGGTTGTCCTGTTTGTTTATTCATTGTCTGTCATTATTCACTGCCTTTCACTTCTTCATTTGGCACTTTCTGTTAAAAGCCTGTGTTAGGAGAAGGAGTGACACTGGAGGGGAAAGAGGGTTAATTCTGAGTGGGAAATCTTAGGGGTGTGCAATTGCAGACACACAATGATCAGGTCAAAGCTTCTCAATCAAATAGCAACAGATTTTTACATTTGCACCCTGCACTGCAAAGGGGTTAAACAAACACTGTGAATGATTCTTGGTTGGACTGTATCCACCAAGTGTCCTAGAAAGTAATTATTCTGTTCTGCAGCACACACTGCAGGCCAGACACCTAAAAAACAGCCAAGCAACCAAAAAATATGGGAAGGAAAGGGGGCAAAGAGAGGTAGAGGAAGGAAAACAGTAAATGCCTTCTTAATAATGAATTTCTGCCAAACACATTCCTTCAGAGTTTGATGCAACCTGGATATGAGATACAGTTAGATGACTTTTCGGATTGCTCTGTCAAACATGTCTTCTTAGGGTGTTAAAACAATGCTAGCACAAGTGATTTAAGAATAAATGGGTAGCACTGGCTAAAATCTAGACAGCTTGGATAGAGCTGCTCAGGAAGATATGGATCTATGTGTTTGTGGCTGCATAATGGATGTGTAAATTACACAGTGTTCCGCAGTGGCAGACTGTACATCAATACTTTTACATTTATTTGCTGATTTAAAGCCATAGTTTATGGCCTGTCAGGATGATAGGCTAACAATTTAAGTACAGAGGCCTCATACAGCAAGGCAATTAGGTAAATTAAGTACATAAGCTTGAGTTTTATTCTAAGCCTGGGACCAATTACAATGAAATCAAGAAAACTGTTTCCATGTTACATTCTCAACACTGCCCAGCCCTGGAATTATTCTGCAAACAGCCCTGCAGTCATACTCTATAAGTCTGGGACAGAATTGCTGATGTGAACCCCACTACAGCCCCTCAAGTAATATATCCTGAGAGAGACCTTTCTGTGTTCTGGCACTTGATGCTACCACTTAGCAGAGTGATTTTGCATGTTACTAGGAAAGGCACCTCTTCTGTATTTCTCCAAACTGATGTTGAATCAGAGAAAGGAGTTTCTACAGCTCTCTTTTTTGATTGTGCTGTTTCCCAAAGAAACAGCTCTTATTCACCACCATCACCAGAGGTTCTTCAGCATGAGGTTAAATTTTAAAAAAAATTAAAAAAAGGAAAATGTTATGAATCAGAAATTTAACCACAGAGTATCAAAAATAAACTATAAAAGAATAGGAAACTCAAAATCTGTCATCAACTTCTTGTCCTACCTTTGTCTCTTTATTTCAGAGTATCAGTCCACTGTGCAAGCCAAGAGATCAATTGTGTAATATTGGCTACTGTATTTCAGAGTATTCTTCTATCATTAGGCTGCTTTCATTTAATTTTTGTTCCCTACTGACTTCTCACCCTCTTAAATAGCTAAAAACTCTCTCTGGGGGGTCTTGGTCTGCTGTGTCTATCTTTGAGCTGTGTGGACACATTCACATCATATTTTGTGGGCACATTAATACCCCATCTGTGAGCTTTGATGAGGAGGATTCCCATGGCATTGGTACAGAGTATCACTGAAATCCTGATTAATCCCCAAATTTTCTTTCTCTTTTAAGAAAAGAATCAGCTACCCTGCATTCATAAATAAATAATATTTTAACAAAAAATAATTATAACATTTCTTTTCAAAATGTCACAGTTTCATCTGTCTTTTGTTTCAGTTGCATTCCTCAGAGCACATGTGATGTATTTGGTAACAGCACTGCTTTTGGGTTAGTATGTCACACAACCAGTGCAGAAAGACTGATTTAACTCAGTTGAGGGCTGAGATTTGGTTGACTAGATATTACAGTTCCAATACCATCATTTTTACAGGAAAGAATGACCATTTTGTGGCAGATGGTGAGAGAATGTTGCAGTTGGGTCGGGTTTGCTTTAAACCATTTCCTGTGCCAAAATGCACTGGTTCTATACACTTATTTCCACCTTTCCTTAAAACACAGTATGCATTCTACAATGCATTTGGAAACCTGAGTTTTCCATGAGTTGTACAGACACCAAAATGTTAAATATGCAGGCTTCCTTGCCTTGAGCTAGATGTGCAGTGTGAGTGGTTCATAAGAGCATCCAAGCTGCAGCTGTGTGGTAAAACAGAGCTTGGCAGGAAAGGTGGGACTATTGGAAAGCATTTAAGGTGATTTTCAGCTGCATCTTGCTTCAAGCTTTTTGTGTTAACTTCCTGGAGTCTTTTATTACTGTCAGGAATTATTAACAAGTGAAGATAACAGTATATAAACAAAGCATATCGTAGTCTACAAACTAGGAAATATTTCAGACTAAACTGCTTTGCAGGATACAAGAAATGCTAAAGTGGTGGAAGAGATTACTTGTCTCATCACCCCAGCCACTCCTCCATACACTGACAGGGCCTGACCTAATCCATTATCCCATCATCGCTGCCATACAACAACAGAAGAACTTCTTTTTTTGACTATAAACTAGAAATTTAAACTTCAGGGGGAAAAAATAAACATGCCCATTAAAATCTCTGCCACTAGCTGGATTTGTGATCTGCACTTGAGGAAACATACACTGTAATTTAGTTTTAGAAAAATGGTGCTTGGATTTAAATAATGGGCCAGAACTCAAGTAATTTCTGCTATAATACTACTAATCTGTAAAATCCATTATAAATCCACTGTAACTGGAATCTAAGTAAGAGTTAGGAAATGACAACTTCTAGTACATGGAGGGCCCAACCTTGTTTTCTTAAGGACAATTATAATTTGGTCATAAGTAGTAGGTTGAGATACTTCATTCTGAATGTACAGCCTTAGAGAGCTGTGCTGTCCTCCAGATATTTGCATTCTCTGTGAGAGTATTCATTAGAATAAAAATAAATATCTGGAAATGTAGAAATACCTCTGCATGCAACTCACAATCTCAGTGCTTTCATGTGCACCTTTTCAGTCACTCAGCATCCCTTTGATGAATTCCATAAAACTAACCAAGTAAAAAAACTATATTAATATATTGAAGAAAGGCTTTTGCTCTCTACATATTCATTTCTTGGGATCTAATTAAAATTGATTTTGCTGCTGTTGGGTTTTAATGACATCCTATATTGTGGTAGCTTTTCCCTATGATTATTTCATAGTTCTGAATCAGGGATCATGTAATGTGCCTGGCAGGTTGACACCCATAATTTTGGGTTATAAATATTTAGATTTGCTGAGAGAGCTCAACTTGCTTTACCTACATTTTAAAAGTTGGTGTGGTGTAGGCTTCACTCAGTTTGATCTAATAAGTTGTGCAGTGTTGTGTCCTAACAATCCACTAA